>NC_090324.1:11999927-12630782 GCF_040869045.1 Eurosta solidaginis
ATCAAAATCATTTATTTATCTTATTTAATGCTTAAATACGTCATTATAAGACAAATTTCATTTTATTTTTTTTATTTTTTACTAAAAACGTTTTGTTTTTGGTTTTTTCTAAAAATTTTCGAATTTGACGATTTTTTTTGAAGCACCCTGTATCTGTGAGCTTTCACACAATAAAACTTCAAATAATTAGCTTTCATTTGCATTTAAAATTTTTTAAATATCTTCATTGGTTCAAAAGTTATGATTTTTGCAAAGAAAAAACTCAAAAGGCTCCACTGTGCGTCGGGAATGCACTCGTCCGCCCATATTTTGCTAAGAAGCTGCTGCATGCGCCTTACCAACTCCTCGCCGCCGTACTTGAATAGCTCCGCAGGCAATCTATCAGCGCCCATGGCCTTGTTGTTTTTCAATCTGGTTATTGATATTCTAACTTCCTCAAAATCGGGCGGGGGGACATATATTCCATCATCATCGATTGCGGGATCGGGTTATTTATCTCTGCGCGGTGAATTGCTGCCTCCATTTGGGAGAGCAGAGAAGTATTCCCTCCATAATCTAAGCACTCTCTGGGCATCAGTTACAAGGTCGCCGTTTTCATTCCTACAGGAGTTTGCCCCGCTCTTAAAACCTTCCGTCTGTCGCCGTATTTTTTGGTAAAATTTTCGGGCGTTATTCCTGGTGGATAGCAGCTCAAGCTCCTCGCACTCACGCCTTTCTGCTTCTGCGTTTTTCTTCCTGAAAAGGCGCCTCGCTTCCCTTTTCAACTCACGATAGCATTCATACACTCCTCTTGTCGCGCTCGCTTTTAACGTAGCCCTGTAGGCAGCGTCTTTTCTTTCGGTTGCAACGCGGCATTCTTCATCGTACCAGTTGTTTTTTCGTGGCCGCCGGTAACCAATTTTTTCCTCAGCGGCAGTTCGAAGTGCCTTGGAGATATGCTCCCACTGCTCCTGTATTCCTTCAGGATGAGCTGTGCTCTCAGAGAGCAGGTGTGAGAGTCGAGTTGCGAAATCATCGGCAGTTTGTTGTGATTGAAGCTTTTCCACGTCTAGATTTCCTTGTGTTTTTTGTTCCTTGGTTTTAGCCGCGTTGAGGCAGGTGCGTATTTTGGCTTCAGCGAGATAATGGTCCGAGTCGATGTTAGGTCCTCGGATCGTGCGCACATCTAAAACACTGGAGTCATGCCGTCCGTCTATCACAACGTGATCGATCTGATTGCGAGTATTTCGATCAGGAGACAGCCATGTAACTTGATGTATCTTTTTATGCATGAACCTCGTGCTGGATATGACCATGTTTCGAGCACCGGCAAAGTCAATCAGCCTCATTCCGTTAGGAGAATTTCATTGTGTAGGCTGAACTTTCCGACTGTAGGGCCAAAAACACCTTTGCCCACCCTGGCGTTAAAGTCGCCAAGCACGACTTTTATATCATGACGAGGGCAGCGCTCATATGTGCGTTCTAATTGTTCATAAAAAGTGTCTTTCACCTCATCGTCTTTCTCCTCTGTCGGCGCATGGGTGCAGATGAATGATATATTAAAAATTTTTACTTTTATTCGGATAATGGCGAGACGCTCGTCCACAGGCGTGAACGCCAGCACTTGGCGACAAAGCCTCTCTCCCACCACGAATCCGATGCCGAAACTGCGCTTATTCGTATGGCCACTCCAATAGATGTCACAATTTTTGATCATCTTTCTTCCTTTCTTCGCCCAACGCATTTCTTGGATGGCGGTGATGTCAGATTTTGCTTTGACGAGGACATGAGGACGGCGGCCACCGTGGTGTGATGGTAGCGTGCTCCGCCTATCACACCGTATGCCCTGGGTTCAACTCCCGGGCAAAGCATCATCAAAATTTTAGAAATAAGGTTTTTCAATTAGAAGAAAATTTTTCTAAGCGGGTCGCCACTCGGCAGTGGCTGGCAAGCGCTCCGAGTGTATTTCTGCCATGAAAAGCTCTCAGTGAAAACTCATCTGCCTTGCAGATGCCGTTCGGAGTCGGCATAAAACATGTAGGTCCCGTCCGGCCAATTTTTAGGGAAAATCAAGAGGAGCACGACGCAAATTGGAAGAGAAGCTCGGCCTTAGATCTCTTCGGAGGTTATCGCGCCTTACATGTATGTATGTATGTATGAGGACATCAACCAGCCGGGAATCTGCACCAATCCCATTCAAGGAGCGGGCGTTCCAGGTGCACGCCCTTAATTCATTGTCCTTCAAACGTTTGCCATGGTCGTCACCAATAGAGAGTGTATTTATCCGAGGCTTGGTCTTATATTTCATTAGAGTATGCTTTTACGTGGCGGGTCCCAAGCCCAGCGCACAACCCGCTCAGCGGGGGTGAAAATATTACTTGCACGTTTATATAGCGAGCCGTTTGCTCCAAGACAGAAGCCCGCTTTCAGGCGCACCTAGAGGTGTACAGACGCTGTCGATGAGATCTCCCCCGGCTAGCCCTTAAACCGATTATGTCAGAGTGGCCTAGCCAGGTTGTCGCCTTCTTACATTAGCTCACCGCTAAACGGATGTTTAGCGGCTACCCAGAGGATACTTGGCGGCAAGCGACCGGAAGTAGTGAGCTGCTTGAACCGCATGCAAAAGAATCGCTGTGGCCATTCCCAGGTGAGTGGGGGTCAGAAGCTTTCCCCACTTTCGTGGACTTCTACACACGGCTCCACTCTCCACACACGGCTCCACCCTCCTACCATACCTGCCGCGGGTATATTCTAACCCCCTAACCCACTGGATCCTTGAAATCTTTAGCATATCGTCGCAAGAAAGCTAAGTTCGTATAAGCCTTTGGTATGAGAAAGTTTACATGATTACCAACAGTAAAAGAAGAGTCAAAAATTTCGCCAAGATCGCGAAACTCATTGCGTCAAAATCGAAATCGAATACACGAATGAAAACACATTCATAGATTTAGTATATGTTATGTGACAGCATTTACTAATATTGAGTCGCAGATTATTTTGGAAGGCCCAAGTCGTCAGCATGAAGCAAGTAATTCGAATTGTTTATGCATAAGTCAACATCACTAATAAACATTAAGAACAAAATAAGACCAAGGATGCTACGTTGTGGTACAGCCGAGGCTGCTGAGTTCATAAGACTTAGGATTCTGGATTTCAACGAAATAGATTATATTTTCCAAATAGGACTTCAGCCACGACAGAAAACTTGAGTAAAAGCCCATGTTTTACAGTTTCCACGGAAGTAATTTGTGCGAACCTTTTTCAAAAGCCTTACAAAATCCGTGTATATGGTGTCAACTTGACATCCATCCTTAAACGCAGAGACACTACCTTTTCAAAAGTTTTGAACAGGTTGAGAGTTTAGATATTGGCTTGCAATTCTTTACTTCATTTTTATTGCCAGACCTGAAGATGGGTCTGATGGACGCCACCTTCCAGCGATAAACAAAAACTCCAGTCGATAGCGAAATATTGAAAATGTGGCACAATGGCATACAAAGAGAAATACTACACTTCTTAAATAAAGAAAGGACAATCCATCTATATCATTTTTAAATGAGGACTCTAAGGAGGATATACTCATGATAATATCAGTTTCAGATACAGATAACGAGCCAAAGTCTAAAGGCTTGGGGCTATCAGTAAGATACCTGTTACTAAAAGTTATCCGCCTCATCAACAAAAGTAGATTTAAAAAAGTTAGAAAAAAGATTTGCCGAAACGACCAAACTGATAGAGCAAATGTCATTAAATTTAACACAGTTGGGTATATTAGGACCACCTTTTTCTTTGAACAAACATAGTTCCAAAAAGATTTAGGATTAACTTTCAACTCATCTTCAACTCGAGAAACGTATTTATTGTACAAAGACTTATCAAGAACATTAAACTGCGTCATATAAAAAGTATACTTATATTTAAAAGCAATATCACTAGTTGCCTTGTATAATTTAAAGTACTTGTTTCTTTAATTTTTCAAATTTTACAACCTGTATGAAGGTAGATTGTGAACCTGAACCGGAAGGAGATGGAGATTCCTACTGAATGTCGGCCAACTTTAGTACATTCAGTGGCATTTTTAGCAAAGAAAATAGATGTCCAGTCTATTTCAGATATAAGAGGGTTTAGAGATTCATAATTTGCTAAGATTAAAATCCCCAAGATACAAAAATTACTATCACCATTATTTTCATATAGGTCAAATATATTGTTGAAATGACCACATTACATCGAATCTGTGCTGCAAGGCGGAATGTAAGAAACGCAGATACATAAATTTTCAGATGGCCCAGTAATACAGGCACAAAGCTTGTCCAAGAGAGAGTCACCATTAGAGAGCGGAACAAAAGAAGAGAGAAGATAACGCCTTACAATAATTAACATCCCACCGCCTCTGGATGCCCTGCTTTGATATGGTCTCTATCTTAACGATAAGTATGTAACAGACTTTGATCAAACAAGTAAGGAATGTTAAGTTCGGGTGTAATCGAACATTACATACTCAGCTGCCAAATTACAGCTTACCAAACTTTTAAATTACCTTCTTTGAAAAGTGGGCGGTGCCACGCCCATTTTCCAAGATTTTACTAATTTTCTATTCTCCGTCATAAGTTCAACCCAAATACCAAGTTTCATCGCTTTGGTAATGAATTATCGCACTTTTTCGGGTTTTCGATATCGAAAAAGTAGGCGTGGTTATAGTCCGATTTCGTTCATTTTAAATAACGATCTGATACGAGTGCCCAGGAACTTACATACCAAGTTTCATTAAGATACCTAAAAATTTACTCAAGTTATCGTGTTCACGGACAGACGGACGGACGTACATGGCTAAATGAATTTCTTTTTTCGCCCAGATCATTTTGATTTATAGAAGTCTACATATATCTATCTCGATTAGCTTATGCTGTTACAGGGTACCGTTATACGAACAAAATTAATATACTCTGTGAGCTCTGCTCAGCTGAGTATAAAAATTCTGAGTCAGAGAAGTCATCATTAAGCCAAATCTCAACAATGGCGTATACATCATAATCGCACCGCAAAATATTTTTATAATAAATATTTATACTTTTTTTATATTACCGCTACTTTATGTCATTCAGTGAGTGTTGTACCCTCATTTGCCAACACATCGGCCTTTACGTAACCTTCCATCCCTTTATGACTGTGAACCCAGTATAGATGTATGTTCTGGCCTGAGGGAACTTTTTCTAATGCTTGTTTGCTTCCCAGAACACTTCTTTATAAAGCACTGTGTGAGATTATTGCCTAAATCGCCGCCTAGTTATCAATATATATATTGACGCGGCTGCAGCTAAAGTACGCATCCTCCAGAATTCCCGCCTGAAAGATGTAGCGGTAATCTGCAGCCTGCAGGATCTACTTAATTCTGGTTCGACACAGTAAACAGCATACCCGACCCCTTCCGTTAACTTGGAGCCATCGGCATACACGTGTACTGTATGTCAGTAACTTCTGCACCCTGGCGCCAACCCTCCGGCTCAATTGTGGCCCAGGACCTTTTCGAAAGTCGGGCACGGGACCATATAATCCGATTGTTCGATAAAAGATTGCGCTATACTACTATGGCCGTACGGCCTGCACGAGATATTTTTGGCCATAAGGTCTGCGCTTCTCTAGTTTTTTGGTATATGTATTTTTTTGTGTGGCTGTCCACCAAACAAGGACCCCATAGTAAAGTATGGGTTTGGAAATTGCCGTAAATACCCAAAAAGAGGGTTTGGGTGATAGGCCCCACGTGTCTTAGCATCCTCTTGTAAGCATACAGTGCCGCGGAGGTTTTCTTTTCTCATGGCGTTTCCACGACAATTTACTATCTAGGATGACTCCTAGATATTTTGTGCTACATTTTTCTTGTAGGGTTACGCCTCCAAATAGGGACCTTATGTTTCCTTATAAATAATACTAAATAGGTTTTTTCAGCATTGGCGGTTCACTCAACTCCAGATGCCCAGGCATGTACATCCCGAAGTGCCTGATAAATCAGAGAGCTGATTGTTGTTAGGCATCTGCCGCTTATGATAACTGAAACAACATCTGCATATGTCGTTAATTTGACTAGTCCTCCGTCGAACCGCCAAAGCAATTGGTTGATAACCAGCGTTCGCAGCACTGGTGATAAAGCCCTACCCTGCGGCGTTCCTGTTTAGAGATTTTGTTGCCTCTGAAAGACCCCCATCGCGACGTGATCATTCTGAAGCTTAACATGGAGCCGATCAAAAACAACAAAATAATTTAATATATTGGAAGAATTTCCTTATAATCATTACATGACAAGTTTGAATGTGAGCTGAAGGAAATCCAAAGGCTTTTTGCAATTTTTTTTTGCTCTAAGCGCCTGTACGAGTTTTTCAGGTCTATGAAGTTGTCTCTGAGGCCCCGAACTCGCGACTGTGTGTACATGAAGGAATAGATTTTGGATCCCTCATAATTTTCGATCTTGAGGTAAGTAATGCCATGCTCACGCCAAAGCCCTCACGAACAATTCACGGAATTTTTTTTTTTTGATAAATTGAAGTCAGCTTCGATCACTACGACTTTCTAATCCGGTAACAAAAATGATGTCGCTAACTACAAGCCTCTTGCTAAACTCACAACTTACTCGAAGCTTTTCTAAAAAATCGTAATAGAAATTGTGTCGTGTGTCCGGCCACATTGTCCGATTTCTGTATCTCGTCCTGCAAGGATGAATCGCAGGATGATACCATATATAACGATTTATAAAAGACGTTCGACAAAGTCTCTTATCAGTATTGGTTGAAATATTAACTGGCGGATAGACTCCTGTGTTTCGAAATCGTAAGCTGTGATTCTCGTCCGTTTTGTCCCCACATAAGGGGCACCTCAAGGAAATATTTTTGGTCCTCTCCTGTTTGTTCTGTTTACCAATGAAATAGGATCCGGATTCAGGTATTCTAGTTTTCTTGTACATATGTATATGCTGATGACCTTAAGCTTTTTCGCAAAATTAATGACCCATCTGATTTCGCACTTCTTCAGAATGACCTCAATAATCTTGTTGATTGGTCTCAGGGCAATAACCTATTTTTAAATGGTAAAATATGCTACTTTATGTCATTCTCTAAGTCCGCTAGCTTTCATTAATATTTTACGCAGGCTCAGTTAATGAGTACGCTGATTTAGGGGTTGTTTTCGAGACCAACTTCTCTTTTACCCACCACATCTTTTTATGTGCTTCCAAGGGCTTATAGTAATCCTGCATTCCTTCGTAGGTACGCAAAAGGCTTTCAGTATCCTTATACCAGAAAATATCTCTTTAGTGCGCTCTAAATTAGATTACGCCTCTTTAAAAATTTTTTATAGCAGTCACTCAGCCAGAATAGAAAATAGTCGAAGAAAGTTTGCCCGCTTTGGTCGTAGTTCCATCTATTTTATTTATCTAGCTCCCACTTATCTTGCGCGGTGTAAACTTATCAATCTGCACCCCTTTAAACAAAGTGGGTTGTCCAATTGCTTATGTTTGCTTATGACCTTATCTTGGCTGTCCAGAATATCGTTTAATGTACCTAGTAGACGCCTTCGCCCCATTTTACTTCCTTTATATTAGTTTCGTTTTACCGCCAATTTCCATACAAAATTGGAGAATGCTGCAATCCATTTTGAGTAATTTCCCGCAGAGATAGGGTCCGATGACAATTTATTACGAGGGGAAAAATTTTTTGCTAGGTGGCCCACGGATCGCGTTGGCAACGACAAAAAGGCTTAAGGCCTCGGGGCAGCTTGAATGCAGGCCTGATGGCGACAGCAGTATAGCGCCATATAATATCGGGCAAACGGAATATGTGGTCTCGTGCCTCAGTTTCGAAAGAGGGGCCACAATTGGGCCGGAGGGTTGGTGCCGGGGTGCAGAATATGCTATACACGTGTATACAGATGGTTCCAAATTAATGGAAGGGGTAGGGTTTGCTGTGTACTGTGTCGACCCAGAAATAAGTAGATCCTACAGGCTGCCATATTACTGCAGCGTTTTTCGAACGGAAATTAAAGCAGTGAAGAAAGCAGCAGAAATTCTGGAGGAAGCGTGCTTAAGCTGCAGTTGCGTCAATTTATATATTGATAGTCAGGCTGCGATTCAGGCATTAATCTCACACAGTACTTCATCAAGAAGTGTTCTGGAATGCAAAGAAGCATTGGAAAAACTTCGCCCAGGCCGGACCATACATCTTTACTGGCTTCCCGGTCATAAAGGGATAGAAGGTAACGAAAAGGCCGAAAAGTTGGCAAAGGTGGGTGCAACACTCGCTGAGTCGACGTCCCAATCCGTTTGGGAGAAATCAAAAGGAGACAGGAGTTGCATATGATCCATCAAGAAGGAAAGGCATAGACAAAAGCGCGGGGCTGCAAAATTTGTAAGATCATGTGCAAAGCCTACTACATTAGACTCACAAAGTGGCTCATATCACTGAAGAGAGAAAACTTAAGGCTCACGATGCGCATACTGACTGGACACTGCCTTCCGGCGTCACATGCTTATAAGTTAGGTCTCGTCAGTAACAGCAAGTGTAGGAAGTATGAGCTGCAGGAGAAACGGTTGAGCAGGTTCTGTGTTCATGCCCTGCGCTCGTCAGGTCAAAGCTCCAGCTATTGGGGGCGGCAGAGCTGCCAGATCTTGAGGCAGCAATTAAGCTGGGTCCTAGAAAACTGCTAGTATTTGCCATGAGGACGAAGTTATTACATAACATATGTCCTGGCACCTGATTGGTGTTCTTCCGTTTGGTCGTCAAACAAATTCTGGTAACACTATGGACACACTCAGTCTATGTGAGGTCTTTATTGACAGGCCAGTTCAACCTAACCTAACCCACGGATCGTGAAAATTCGAAAAAACGTAACTTGGACATTTTTTATCGCTTTACATGTCGCACATTGTAACTGTCCCGATGTGTGGCTCGGATTCATGGACGGTGTCGAGAAAAGATGAGGTGGCTATTGGAGTGCTCGAGAAAACGGATCTCCGGAGGATTTACCTGGCCGGTCCATGAGGACCTCACATATACTGAATGAGACCGTAGTGTTGCCAGAAGCTTGTTTTAATGACCAAACTGAAAAACCAGGACCTATGTTATAAAATAACCCCGTTCTCTTGGCAAATACTAGAAGCTTCCTAGGACTTAAGCCACTTGCTGCTTTTAGATCTGACAGCTGTATCACTGGAGTCTTAGTCTGGCAAGCTACAGTAATCCGGCAGCCTGTAGGATCTGTTGATTTCCGGATCAGCACAGTATACCGCAGACCCTACTCCTTCTACTACTTAGGAACAATCTGTATACACATGTATCGCCTGGTCCGCCATTTGAGCACCCTTGCGCTAAACATTCACCTCTATTGTGGCCTTAAGATCTCCTTCGAAGGGCAGATAGGGAATCAGGTAATCTGTGAGTCCTATGATTGATGACGCTATACTACTATGGCCGTATGGTCTGCGCTCAAGCTGCCCCAAGGCACCGAGCCTGCTTGCAGTTGTTATCGCTATGTTCTTTGCTACCAGGTCTACAGGTGGAATATGCAGAATAGCTTACAGTGCAGCCGTCAGGATTGTTTTCAGGGCTCCCGTAATGCTAAGCATTCATAGTCTGCATACCCCCTCTAATTTTTTGAGGTAGGTTGTTTTTGGTGTGGCTTTCTACCAAACACGAACTCCATACTATAGAATAGGGCTTACAATCGCTGTAAAAACCCAATGAGAAAGAGAAGGCTATACGTACACCCCAGCATTCCTTTACATGCATAAAGTGCCGTTGAAGCCTTCTTCACCCTCTCCTCCACGTTGAGCTTCCATGACAGCTTACTGTCTAGGATGATTCCTGGATATTTTGTGCAAGTTTTCTCCTCTAACTAAGACCATCCATAATCGCCCAGAAACATTATTGAAAACCCCGACAATCTCTAAGAAGACTTCTAGAGCATATTTCTTATATTCCAGGGCTTTATCTATGCTTATTACCACCCTATGCAATGCGGTGTCTACCGTCTTGCCTTTGGTGTGCGCATGCTGTGTTGTGGAGAGCAGCTTTTCCTCCACGTTGGACTTTATTTACACATCTATCAGCCTCTTAAAGGTTTTGAGTAGAAATGATATTAAGCTAATGGGTCTATAGTATTTGGGATACACGTCACCGATCTTTCGCACCTTTGGTAGGAAAGCTACACGGGTACGGTACATGATTCAGTCTTATACACCCATCGAATATTATTTTAAACCATTCCGCGACCGCTCTACTTGAAACTTGTAGCATGGCCGGGAATATACCATCTGGGCCCGGCGATTCAAATTTAGAAGACGTCTTCACTGCCCATTCGATTATGGTATCGGCCACCAAGCCCCACACTACCAGCTCCGTGATCGAAGTGTGAGTGCTTTCTGCTGGCGCTTCTAAACCATCTCCCGATGGGAAATGTGTATCGAGGAGCACCCCAAGGGATTGCTCACTATCACGTGATCATTCCCCGTTCTCTTTCTTTATTAGTCCCTGGACTATGTTTCTCCTTGCTAGGACTCTTTTCAACTGTGCTGTTTCCTGGAGTACTCTATGTCCGTGCAGAAACTTTTCCATGAGATTCTCTTCGCCCTGGAAATTACACGCTTGTAGATCCTCAGTATATCCCTGTACTCGTCCCGACACGCTTCGCTTTCCGCGATCTTTGCTAGCTTAAACATTTCTTTTACCTGTCTTCTTAGAAGACTCAGGTCATTGCTCCACAATGGCGGCTTTGCTGTTCCTCTGAATCTTCTTAGCGGGCAAGCTTTGTTATACGCAGTCATAAGCGTCCTTGTTAGGAATTCATTAGACTCCTCCAGTTCCTCCACATTGGCAACCTCTTCGGTTGTCCCAGTTTTGTTTCTACCTGTTTCTGGAATTTAATCCATTTCGTTGACCTAGGGTTTCTAAAGGTTCCTCCCTTCTCTACCCTTTTTAGGGGGATGCTGAAGCTGATATACGCATGGTCGGAGAAGGATGGTTTATCAAGAACCATCCAATCATACCTTAACATATTACGTTCGGAGCTCAATGTAATATCGAAAACATTGCTGGATGTTGGACCAATTTATGTAGGGACATTTCCCCTGTTGGCTATCTGTAAATTGGTTTGCAGGATGTAACAAAATAGAGATTCGCCTCTCTCGTTCGCATCTGCTCCTCCCCACGCATTGTGGTGCGCATTTGCATCCGCGCCTATGACCAATCGCCTTTTGCGCCCTTCGTCCTGTACTAGCCTCTTGCATTCCATCGCAACATGGGCCATGTAGCAGGATGGCGGGATAAATGCCTGCTTATTCTTTTGCTCAACGGCCACCACTACGAGGTCCTCAGTAGTGTAATTAGGCAGCATATATGAATGCAGCTGTTTCCTTACCATTACTACAGGTCGCACCCGTCCTTCCGTTTGCGCGTAGTAAACGCCAAATCCGCGCGCGCTAAGTCCAGAAACATTTCCTCCCGATGAGAGCCACGGCTCCTGGATCAGTGCCACGTCATACGAACCCTCATCAAGGGTTAGGAGGAGTTCGCTCGACGCAACTTTGGAGGTTTATCTGTGGAACTCGCAGCACCATTGGGCCATACCTTAACTTTTGGTACCGTGGGGATTTGCTGCCAGTCTAGATTAAACATCTGCAAAACTGCTAAAGATCTAGCTGATCAGAGATCCTGCCAGGTTTTTTTCTCAAAGTCGAGTTAATTAATGGCCACAGGCCACAACTTGAAGCAGAAATTTTGCAAAAGTATTCACAAACAAGCAAGCTATCAATAATCGCATGCCACAATTTGAAGCAGAAATCCTGCGCAAGTATTCACAAACCAACAAGTTACAAGCGAGTCCAGGATAAGCATAAAACAAAGTGGAATAATCAGTAACAAATTAAGAAGATACGACTAAAGACTGGCAGCATGACTGGCGGCTATTACTCTAATTAATTAAGTATAAAATATTAGAACAAATTTGGTGGCCTCACGGACGCTTAATCAAGAGCAGAAATTTTCGTTTCTGCTTAGGAATTATGTTTAGGTTAGACATTTTTTAAAATTTTTTCATATATCACTTGTGTTGGTTAGGAGAAAAGTTGAAAAATGGCACAAACTCAGCCTAAAAATAGAAAAAGTTTAAAACCCAGTGTGGCATAGAAAAGAAAATGGCATAAAAGTAGCATAGAAATTAATTTTTAAAATATTTTGTAAACTGAAAAAAAAACATAAATTATATTAAAATGCTAAAAATTTTTAATTAAACAAATTTTTCCTTTAAGAACAAAATTTTTTTTTACACTTTTAAATACTAACTTTTATAATGTTAACTAAATAAGAAAACAAGTAAGGAAGGCTAAGTTCGGGTGTAACCGAACATTACATACTCAGTTGAGAGCTATGGAGACAAAATAAGGAAAATCACCATGTAGGAAAATGAACCTAGGGTAACCCTGGAATGTGGTTGTATGACATGTGTATCAAATGGAAGGTATTAAAGAGTATTTTAAGAGAGAGCAGGCCATAGTTCTATGGATGGACGCCATTTAGGGATATCGCCATAAAGGTGGACCAGGGCTGACTCTAGAATTTGTTTGTACGATATGGGTATCAAATGAAAGGTGTTACTGAGCATTTTAAGAGGGAATGGGCTTTAGTTCTATAGGTGAACGCCTTTTCGAGAAATCGCCATAAAGGTGGACCAGGGGTGACTCTAGAATATGTTTGTACGATATGGGTATCAAATGAAAGCTGTTAATGAGTATTTTAAAAAGGAGTGATCCTTAGTTCCATAGGTGGACGCCGTTTCGAGATATCGCCATAAAGGTGGACCAGGGGTGTCTCTAGAATGTGTTTGTACGATATGGGAATCAAATAAAAGGTGTTACTGAGCATTTTAAGAGGGAGTGGGCATTAGGTCTATAGGTGGACGCCTTTTCGAGATATCGCCATTAGGGTGGGCCAGGGGTGACTCTAGAATGTTTGTACGATATGGGTATCAAACGAAAGGTGTTACTGAGCATTTTAAGAGGGAGTGGGCATTAGGTCTATAGGTGGACGCCTTTTCGAGATATCGCCATTAGGGTGGGCCAGGGGTGACTCTAGAATGTGTTTGTACGATATGGGTATCAGATGAAAGGTGGTAATGAGTATTTTAATAGGGAGTAATCCTTAGTTCTATAGGTGGACGCCTTTTCGAGATATCGCCATAAAGGTGGACCAAGGGTGACTCCAAAATGTTTGTACGATATGGGTATCAAACGAAAGGTGTTACTGAGCATTTTAAGAGGGAGTGGGCACTAGGTCTATAGGTGGACGCCTTTTCGAGATATCGCCATTAGGGTGGGCCAGGGGTGACTCTAGAATGTTTGTACGATATGGGTATCAAACGAAAGGTGTTACTGAGCATTTTAAGAGGGAGTGGGCATTAGGTCTATAGGTGGACGCCTTTTCGAGATATCGCCATTAGGGTGGGCCAGGGGTGACTCTAGAATGTGTTTGTATGATATGGGTATCAAATGAAAGATGGTAATGAGTATTTTAAAAGGGAGTAATCCTTAGTTCTATAGGTGGACGCCTTTTCGAGATGTCGCCATAAAGGTGGACCAAGGGTGACTCTAGAATGTTTGTGCGATATGGGTATCAAACGAAAGGTGTTACTGAGCATTTTAAGAGGGAGTGGGCATGAGGTCTATAGGTGGACGCCTTTTCGAGATATCGTCATTAGGGTGGGCCAGGGGTGACTCTAGAATGTGTTTGTACGATATGGGTATCAAACGAAAGGTGTTACTGAGCATTTTAAGAGGGAGTGGGCATTAGGTCTATAGGTGGACGCCTTTTCGAGATATCGCCATTAGGGTGGGCCAGGGGTGACTCTAGAATGTTTGTACGATATGGGTATCAAACGAAAGGTGTTACTGAGCATTTTAAGAGGGAGTGGGCATTAGGTCTATAGGTGGACGCCTTTTCGAGATATCGCCATTAGGGTGGGCCAGGGGTGACTCTAGAATGTGTTTGTACGATATGGGTATCAGATGAAAGGTGGTAATGAGTATTTTAATAGGGAGTAATCCTTAGTTCTATAGGTGGACGCCTTTTCGAGATATCGCCATAAAGGTGGACCAAGGGTGACTCCAAAATGTTTGTACGATATGGGTATCAAACGAAAGGTGTTACTGAGCATTTTAAGAGGGAGTGGGCACTAGGTCTATAGGTGGACGCCTTTTCGAGATATCGCCATTAGGGTGGGCCAGGGGTGACTCTAGAATGTTTGTACGATATGGGTATCAAACGAAAGGTGTTACTGAGCATTTTAAGAGGGAGTGGGCATTAGGTCTATAGGTGGACGCCTTTTCGAGATATCGCCATTAGGGTGGGCCAGGGGTGACTCTAGAATGTTTGTACGATATGGGTATCAAACGAAAGGTGTTACTGAGCATTTTAAGAGGGGTGGACATTAGGTCTATAGGTGGACGCCTTTTCGAGATATCGCCATTAGGGTGGGCCAGGGGTGACTCTAGAATGTTTGTACGATATGGGTATCAAACGAAAGGTGTTACTGAGCATTTTAAGAGGGAGTGGGCATTAGGTCTATAGGTGAACGCTTTTTCGAGATATCGCCATTAGGGTGGGCCAGGGGTGACTCTAGAATGTGTTTGTACGATATGGATATCAAATTAAAGGTATTTATTTATTTATTCAGTCTATGAAGATACAGGTCTTACAGACTGCCAATAATGGTAGATACAAAAAATATTAACACAAAGATAACAAAATATACATGTAAATATATAGTTTACAATAAATAATAAGTTCTTATAACAAACAATTTAAAAACAATTAAATAGCTGACTTTAAAATATTTATAAAAGCGTCCCTACACATAGAAAAATCAAGCTCAATAGAAGATGAAATCTTATTGAATTCGTTCAGGGCACGTGCAATTGGCGCATTCCTTCCATAATTGGTTCTAATATTGATACCATAAAACGGGCAAACATTACGAAGATCCCTCCTTGGAACATTAAAATTAATTTCCACAAGAAGGTCAGCGCAGTCTACATCTCCGTGGATAATGCCAAACAAGAAAGTCAAGGAGAGAATAGATCTCCTGGCTTCCAGGGATTTAAGATTCAAAAGAAGTAAACGAGCAGTATATGGAGGAAGAGGGTATGTAAACCTTAATGACCGTAAAGCATACTTAAGAAAAACTTTCTGAACTCGCTCAAGCCTGTTGATTGAGAATTCTTGGAAAGGTCTCCAAATGATGGTAGCATACTCAAGATGAGAACGCGCGAATGAGGAGTAGAGTACTTTTAAAGTATACGGGTCAGAAAACTCCGAACTATTACGCCGAATGAAGCCTAGCATAGCATAGGCCTTGGCAACGATGCAATCAATATGGTTCACGAACATAAATTTTGTATCAAATACAACCCCAAGATCTTTGATTTTTTCAACAGTCTGCAACGTACTGTTAGCGATACTAAACGAACTGTTGAGATTTGAACGAGATTTTGAGTAGGTTACGTGGAAGCATTTATATTATTTAATGAGGGTTTTAAAAGCGAGTGGCCCTTAGATGTATATGTGAGGGCGTTCTCACGATATCGACCAAAATGTGGACCAGGTGATCCAGAAAATCATCTGTCGGGTACTGCTAATTTATTTATATATGCAACACCACTAACAGTATTCCTGCCAAGATTCCAAGGGCTGTTGATTTCGCCTTGTAGAACTTTTTCATTTTCTTCTACTTAATATGGTAGGTGTCAAACCCATTTTACAAAGTTTTTTCCAAAGTTATATTTTGTGTCAATAAACCAATCCAGTTACCATGTTTCATCCCTTTTTTCGTATTTGGTATAGAATTATGGCATTTTTTCATTTTTCGTAATTTTCGATATCGATAAAGTGGGCGTGGTTATGGTCGGATTTCGGCCATTTTTTATACCAAGATAAAGTGAGTTCAGATAAGTACGTGGGCTAAGTTTAGTAAAGATATATCGGTTTTTGCTCAAGTTATTGTGTTAACGGCCGAGCGGAAGGGCAGACGGTGGACTGTGTATAAAAACTGGGCGTGGCTTCCACCGATTTCGCCCATTTTCACAGAGAACAGTTACCGTCATAGAATCTATGCCCCTACCAAATTTGAGAAGGATTGGTAAATTTTTGTTCGACTTATGGCATTAAAAGTATTCTAGACAAACTAAACGAAAATGGGCGGAGCCACGCCCATTTTGAAATTTTCTTTTATTTTTGTATTTTGTTGCATCATATCATTACTGGAGTTGAATTTTGACTTAATTTACTTATATACAGTAAAGATATTAAATTTTTTGTTAAAATTTGAATTTAAAAAAAAATTTTTTTAAAAAGTGGGCGTGTTCTTCATCCAATTTTGCTAATTTTTATTTAGCACATATATAGTAATAGTAGTGGCGTTCCTACCAAATTTCATCATGATATCTTTAACGACTGTCAAATTACAGCTTGCAAAACTTTTAAATTACCTTCTTGTAAAAGTGGGCGGTGCCACGCCCATTGTCCCATCTACCAAGTTTCATCGCTTTAACCGCCTTTGGCAATGAATTATCGCATTTTTTCGGTTTTTCGAAATTTTCGATATCGAAAAAGTGGGGGTGGTTATAGTCCGATATCGTTCATTTTAAATAGCGATCTGAGATGAGTGCCCAGGAATCTACATACCAAATTTCTTCAATATACCTCAAAATTTACTCAAGTTATCGTGTTAACGGACAGACGGAGGGACGGACGGACGGACGGACGGACGGACATGGCTCAATCAAATTTTTTTTTCGACACTAATGATTTTGATATATGGAAGTCTATATCTATCTCGATTCCTTTATACCTGTACAACCAACCGTTATCCAATCAAAGTTAATATACTCTGTGAGCTCTGCTCAACTGAGTATAAAAAAGATAATAAAGGGCATAAGTACAATGGAATGTTTAGGTCGTTCTCATAAAACTCCTTAAATTTGAAAAAAATGTTTGTATGTAGAAATGAACAAATGGGAACAAATTTACGAGGCACTATCTGAAGAAAAAATAAAATCAGACAAATCGTACAAATGTATAAATAAAAATGCCACAATAAAACCAGAAACAGTAGTAAAACATTTGTCAATTATTTTAGAATCGTTAAATACTCCAGGAAAATTAATATGAGAAATAAACCCCATATTAACAAAAATCATCAAATCGAAGCATACCAAATTTTTTCAAGTGTAAGAGACAAATTGGTGTCTTCAATAGCAAGGTATAACTTCGAAATAACAGTACCCACTACAACTGAAGAAAATATTCAGATTGGTTTTAACACTGAGCCCTCTTCAACTGAAGAAAATAAATCAGTTGAATTAACGGAGTCCTCACAGATCCAAACCCCAGACACAAAAGAAAATAAACCAACAGAATCTTCAAATACAAACATAAAAATGGCACAAACAGTAGTAGAATTCATCAAAACTGCTTCATCAGTGGTGGTACCAGAGTTTGATGGTAAGCCGGAAAAATTACACAGTTTCTTAGATGCTCTTGATATCCGCGATCAAATCAAGGATAATCACGAAGTCTTAGCAATAACAATGATAAAAACAAAGCTAAAAGGCACAGCAAGAAACTTCATTAGCAATGAAAGTACGATCACACAAATAAAGCTAAAGTTCAAAACTGCAACAAAGGCGAATCAGTGGAAGTTTTGACAGCACAACTCCTGAATATTCAACAGCGCAGCTAAACCGCAAACCAATACACAGCGGAAATAGAAAAAATAACTAGGCCATTGGAGGGAGCTTATATCTCGGATGCACTCAATCCAGACGGTTAAGCGCCAATTAAGTAAGTAAGTAAATCCAGAATTGGCAACCAGATAGGCTACTCAAGCAGCAGTCAAAGCCATGTGCAAGAACTGCTCCAGCGACAAAGTAAAAATGATCATGCAGGCAGGAACGTTCACATCAGTGAACGATGCAATTTCAAAGTTTACAAACAGCTGTACAGAGATAACAGGCAGCTTCAACACAATTTTAAACATACTGCAGCAGAGATAATACCGGAGTAATTTCCTTGGAGGTTGCCGAAGTAACAACTACGGGAGTTACCGAGGTGGACGGTTCAGACCGCAGCCAAGATATAACGATAACACAAGACCAAATAATAATTCCCAAAGGGGGTCGCAAAGCCAAACTGGAAATAGAAATTATAGCCAGACCCGTGACGTTCGCAACTGTGTCCACCAGGAAAACCAACAAACTCCATTTCAAGATCAGTAGATAGAAAAATATGTGTACTAAATTTACCCTTAAATAGCTACATATCTACAAAAACATCACTAAACAATTCAATTTCAAATTACTTAGTAGATACAGGAGCAGATATCTCAATTATCAAAAAGAATCAAATAGATAATCATAGAAAAATAAATACAACACAAATAATAGATTTAAAGGGCATCGTTCAAGGTGTAACCAGCACATTAGGTACAGTTAAAGCGGATTTAAAGGTGATGCCCTACTAATTTATCATAAATTCCATGTCGTGAAAGATGACTTCCCAATCCCATGTAATGGAAGAATAGGAATAGATTTTATAAAGAAATACAATTGCATTCTATATTATGGCAAAACAGAGGATAAATTAATCCTAAGACCATATGATTTTCCCCAAACAATAACAATGCATTTAACAAATTGTCTGTCTGTCAATACAATTACGATTCCCTCTAGATCTGAAGTTATTAGACAAGTTAAGGCATTATCATAGCAAACACAATTACAAATAAAGATCAAACTTTCGTCAGAATTATCAACACAACAAATAAAAACACAACTATTCAAAATTGCAAAATTAATACTGAAAACTTAGATGACTATACGCTAATTGAAACAACCACACACAACAAAAATAGCAGTGATACAAAAAAATTAAAAAGATAACCCAAAAAATTTTCAAAATTTGTCAATTCTCAGTTAACATCATTATGTACCGAATTCATAGACATATTTGCACTGTAAAAAGAACCAATTTCTTCCAATAATTTTTACAAACAAAAGTTACACATGAAGGATGATACTCCTGTCTATATAAAAAATTATAGATTGCCTCAGATAAAAAAAGGGGAGATAAGCAAACAGGTGAATAAGTTAATCGAAATGACATATTAGAACCTTCCATATCAGAATACAACAGCCCATCTTACTAGTCCCTAAAAAATCACTTCCAGGGAATGCAGAAAAACGATGGAGATTGATTGATGGAGACAGATAAATTCCCACTCCCAGGAATTGATGATATTCTAGCTCAACTTGGAAGAGCAAATATTTTTCATGTCTAGACCTTATGTCAGGCTTTCATCAAATAGAATTAAATCCAGACTCTAGGGATATAACTACGTTCACAGACGAAAACGGCACATATAGATTCAAAAGACAACCCTATGGACTAAAAGTAGCACCTAATTCATTCCAAAGAATTATGACACTAGCATTCGCAGGCCTCAAACCCTCACAAGCATTTCTCTATATGGACGATTTAGTCGTATTAGGTTGTTCTGAAAAGCATATGTTAAAAACTTAAGAGACGTGTTCTCTACCTGTAGGAAATATAACCTAAAATTACATCCAGATAAATGCCTATTTTTCAGCCAGGGAGTAAATTACTTAGGGCATAAATGTACAAACAAGGGAATACTACCCGACCCAAGCAAATTTGAAACAATTCAAAACTACCCAACACCAAAAACGGCTGATGAAGTTAAAAGATTCGTAGCTTTCTGCAATTACTACAGAAGATTTGTACCGAATTTCGCAGAATACTCAAGAAAACTAACTAGGCTTTGCAAAAAGAATGTTTCCTTCGATTCGACAGGAGATTGTCAAAAAGCTTTTGTCTATTTGAAGGAAGGATTAATCAGTCCAAAACGTTTGCAATACCCAGACTTCACTAAAAAATTCTGCATAACGACAGACGCTAGTGGGTATGCTTGCGGAGCAGTCCTTAGCCAAGAACACGATGGCAAACAGTTACCAATCGCTTACGCTTCTAGATCATTCACAAAAGGTGAAATCAACAAAGCCACAATAGAAAAAGAATTAGCCGCAATCCATTGAGCCATAACCTTCTTCAGACCATACGTTTATGGAAGAAAATTCCTAGTTAAGACCGACCACCGCCCTTTAACATATCTTTTCTCGACGAAGAGTGCTTCATCTAAATTAACACGCGTAAGAATCGATTTAGAGGAGTATGGTTTTGAAGTGGAGTACAGTGCTGGAAAGGAAAATCACATTGCAGATGCGTTATCTCGCATTAACATAACAAACTTAAAAGAATTGTCAGTGGAAGCATGTAAAGTACTGAAAGTAACAACTAGATCAGCAGCTAAAAATACTAACAATAGTATTAAAAATGAAGAAAGTCACAAAGGGAACCCTAAAATATACGAAGCGCTAAATAAATTTAAAGTAAAAAGACACGTCAGGCTCGTTTTCGACCCCTCGACATTATATTTCAAAAAGGGGAAGAAAATTTGTAGCACTATAAATGCAACCAACCTAATTGTTGATGATAAAATTGACTTAGGACAATTCTTTATCAGGCTTCAAAAAGAAGCCGCCAATTTAGGACTTGTACAGATACAGCTGTCCTTAGGGGACAAATTGTTTAAAAGTAATTATACTGCAGTAGGCAAATTTATAAAAACAGGTACCAAGGTTCTCAAAAATCTAAAAATAGCACTAACCCCAGAGGTTAGAAATGTGACAAATCGCGATACAATTAAAGAAATTCTTCATAAATATCATGACGATCCCATCTGGGGAGGCCACCCAGGGATAAACGCATGATAAAGAAAATCAAGCAAAAGTATAGCTGGAAAAGCATGAGAAGTGACATAAAGAAATACGTAAACAACTGTATCCACTGTAAAACGAATAAAGTTAATAAGCATATAAAGGAACCAATGGCAATAACGGAGACACCTCCGAAGGCTTTTGATATTGTACAAATCGATACAGTCGGACCACTACCGAAATCGATAAATGGAAACGAACATGTAGTTAATATCATATGCGATGTAACTAAATAATTGGTAGCAATCCCAGTCCCAAGCAAACATGCGATAACAGTTCCTAAAGCTATATTCGAGCATTTAATTTTGACTTAAGGTGGCATGAAAACAATCATAACAGATATGGGGACAGAATACAAAAATATCTTATTCGAAGAGCTATGCAAACTGCTAAAAATTGAGCACAAAACCATCATCAAACTTTGGGCACTGTAGAGCGCAGTCACAGGACTGTTACAATACAACGCCATCGACCATACATGGATATTGTCCTTTGGAGCTTATCTTCGCGAAAAACCCCCCGACTTACGAATACCTAGAAGAAAATAAAATAAGCCAGTGTATAATCACGAGGCATGGGATAAAGAAATAAAGTACAGACTACAAATAGCGCATCAGCGAGCTGGGACATTAGTTCAAGAGACTAAAGAAAAAGAAAAAACAAACTATGATAGAAGTAGCTGCAGTAATGAAATAGGTATAGGTGACCTAGTGTTAGTTAGAAATGACCCAGGCCATAAGTTAGATAATAAATACAAAGGACAGCATAGAGTAAAAAATATTGATAAAAACAACAACTTCACATTAATACCACATAGAATAGGAAATAGTGATAGGACCAATAAAGATAAGGAAGTAATAATCCATAAGAATAGGCTGAAACCAATATAAAACATCTGCTAGTAACTCAAATAATTTAACAAAAAAAAAAAACCGCCTCAACATAAGCATTCCACTTTACTCGTCAAGCACAAAAAAAAAAACAAACAAAAAACAAAAGTCAACACAATAGATACATATATGTAAAGCAAAGAACACATAAACAAACAAATTCATTACTTTTAGCATCAAGTTACCACTATGTCATAAATTCAAATTGAATGCGAAAGACAATTGAAATTTGGTAACCCAGAGCAAGTTAAGTGGGTCATTAAATGTAAAATGAAACAGCACGGCACACTTACATCAATGTCACTAAAATGACCGTAGATAATTGGGCGCCAAATTATATGCGTTCATTCTTCAAAGGCTGGTGGTGTAGTGTTACGTGGAATTCACCTCAGTTCGAATGCATTTAACGACACAAAATATACACACACTTATACATAGTGATCATATTTTACTGACCCAGATAATCACTTGAACTCAGCATGAGTTTGTGTACATTTGCCAACCCGTCACAGCGACCGCTATATATGTCGATTAGTCACACCAACCGACATGTGTGCCCATTAGTCATATTGACTGTAGAACCCATACATATATGCATAAGCAGGTTATTAGAATATGCTGACCAAGCTATTGATTATTACGAATTTATGTGCATCTAGTTTGTAAGTATTGAACAAATTGGTCTCTCTTCGCTACACTCAAACGCACCAATAAAAGATTTTTATTTAGTGTTTTCATAAAACGTTATAAAATGCACTTTTTATTTGTTATTTAAGAATTAATGAAATTAAGCTCAATAAGGATATCTTAATTTTGAAACTTGAACTTTTGAGTTTAAGTAATAACTTTCCACAAACTTCGTATGCAAAAAATGTACATAAAAGTATACGTATATAACTATGCAAAGAGGCGCGCCCGCGATTGACGATTGTTAGTACTTGACTAGTTCGTTGCATATATTGTTGATGACGATGGCAGTGAATGCCTGTTGGCGCCTTTCCACTCGCCGCGCACGGCTGCGCATAGGATTTTCGCCGCCGTCTGAATATTGTTGGAGGCGGCTTAAACATCCTGCCCGCCCTGCAGGGAGGTGCTTGTAAGGACCTTCTGCAGTTCCTGCAAGGCGCGGATGGTGGTATTTGAGGCGCGACTGTCTATTACGTCGTTGGCAGGCCTTGTAGGGTGCGCGTGATCGTGCGCTTGGCCATATGTTCCGGTTTGTGGGTTGCCGCTGGTTTCTTCGATCGGTCCGCAGCGCGTGGTAGTGGAGGCAGTGCCGACACTGAAGGCAGCTGCCCATCTCTGCCGTGGGAGCCAGATGGGTGTCGTCCTGGAAGTATAAGAGCAGACAGAGAAACGAGAAGTAGTTGGATACAGCGGATGATAAACCGAAATTAAATTATACAGGGGAAACGTATATAAGTTGGAGCGCTGTGCTCGAAGAGTGCTCCATTGGAAGGAAGCGCAGTTTAACTAAGGTGCGCATGATAAGCCCATTTTGGTTGCGAACCTCTACAACCCGAACATGGTTGTAAGGGCCGAGGCGAACGTTCTCGATTCGTCCCAGACGCCACTCGGTGGGTGGGAGAGAATCTTCTTTAATTACGACGAGGTCGCCTGGTTGAGGATTTCGCTGTGGCGTTTTCCATTTATAGTGTTTCTGAAGGTCCTTCAGATAATCTTCTTTCCAGCGTCGACTGAATTGGTGATGAAGCGATTTGAGCTTTTCCCAACGATTTATCCAGGAGAGGTCGTCCGCGTTTGGCTCAGGAATGGCTAATAGCGGTGCACCTCGAAGGAAGTGACCCGGAGTGAGCGCTGTGAAGTCAGCTGGGTCCTGGGAGAGGAGGTTAGAAGCCTCGAGTTGAGAACTGCTTCAATACGCACCAACAGCGTCGTGAATTCTGCGAATGTAAACTTGTGGGATGCAGCGGTTTTTTTAAGTGGGTTTAAAACTTTTTACTGCGGATTCCCACAAGCCGCCCATATGAGGGGCACTGGGTGGAATATACTGCCAGTTTATTCCCTGGGGGCATATTTCTGCACAATGTCCGCGGAGCATTCGTTAAGAAATTTAACGAAGTCGCGGTCGATTGCGCGTTGAGCGCCAATGAACGTTTTACCATTGTCGCTCATCATTTGAGGGATAACCTCGTCTGCGAACGAATCGGGTGCTGCTCGAAAGGCTTCGGTGGTAAGGTCCGAGTCGAGGTGTACTGCCTTTGTGGAAAAACAGACGAATACAGCCACGTACCCTTTTATTATAGTGGTCGATCTCAGAACCGATGCTTTTATTTGGAATGGACCTGCAAAGTTTACTCCTGTTGTGGAAAAGGGGAGTGAGAAATTGCAGCGCTCAGGTGGTAGCGCTGCCACTATTTGCGTGCGCGTTTTCTGTTTGAAAAGCGTGCACGATTTGCATTTGAAAATGAATTTTTTAATAAGAGGCTTTAGTTTTGGTACGTAGTACTCTTGCCTCACCATTTGGAGCATCAACCGTATTTCTGCATGAAGAAGCAGGCGGTGTAAAAACTCCAGGTACAACTTGCATAACCTTGAATCCGGAGGAAGGATTACTGGATGCTTCTCGTTGTATTGCATTGTAGAATGTTCCAATCTTCCACCGATACGTAGGAGTCCGTATCCATCCAGAAATGGGTCAAGAGCCAGAAGGGAACTATTTTTGCTTATTGGCATATTGTTTTGTAAGGCGCTCTTTTCCGCACCGAAATGGCGAGATTGTGCCATTGCCACAAGCCGCGTTTTCCCATGTTGCAATTCTTTGTACGTCAGATGGGGATTATGTGTTGTTGCCACCGATTTGGATTTGTTGCAGGCATTGTTCGCAAAGCGGAACACGTATGCAATCACACTGAGAGCTCGAGAGTATGAGGAGAAACGTTGAAGAATATCGTCTTCTTCCTCGAGTGCGTGATATGCTTCGACCTTGCGTTTCTCGGGTGGAGAAGCGCTACCTGCTTTCGGCTTTGGCCATGCCGAAATGTGGCAAGACAGCCATTGTGGTCCGTGTCACCAAAGTGAAGAGCCTATCAAATCATGCGGCTTGCAACCACGTGTGCCAAGATCAGCAGGGTTGTCTTGGCTATAAACATGGCGCCAGGTGCCGCTGGGGAGATATTCTCGAATTTGAGAGGTACGGTACGCCACATAAGTCTTCCAGGTCGATGGAGATTTCTCTAACCAGGCTAGTACAATCTCAGAATCTGACCATAAAAATGTATTGCATGCTTGTAAGTCGAGCTGTTTTCGAACTGTTGAAGCCAGGTTTGCGAGTAGGACTGCACCACATAGCTGTAAGCGGGGTAGGATTACCGTTTTTATGGGGGCAACTTTGCCTTTCGCAACCAAAAGAGAAGATGTTATTTGGTTGCCTACATGTGTGCGGATGTAAATCGCTGCGCAATATGCTTTTTCCGAAGCATCACAGAACCCGTGGATTTGGGTGTCTTGCCCTGGAACGACATAGCCCATCGAGAGATTTCAATATGGCAAATGGCTGGCAGATTTTCTGCAAAATGTTGCCATTTTAATAATGTTGCGGGCTTGGCGCTTTCATCCCAATCGCTGCCTTCCAGCCAGATTTCTTGGAGGAGCATCTTGGCCTGGATCATAACTGGCGACAGCCATCCTGCCGGGTCAAAAAGTTTTGCAACAGAACATAAAATCTGTCGTATTGTGACCGCATTTTGGGTGTGTCCCGGCAGAATGGTGTATGAAAATTTGTCCGTGAGTGCGTTCCATCGAATGCCAAGAGTTTTGGTATTGGAAGTGCTCTCAAATTTTAAGAAGTTGGAGTCTAGAAGATCCTCCTTCGGAAACTGTTCTAATATGGCCGGGTGAGTAGCCGTTAATTTCTTTAGTATGAAACTAGCTGATTTTAGAGCTTTTATCACTTATACGAGTGATGCAGTGGCGTTATCGATGGTATGACTTCCTGATAGGATGTCGTCGACATACGCTTGCGTCTTGAGAATTGTTGCAGCCAAGGGGAATGTCGCTTCCGTGTCATCGGCTAGTTGATGCAACGTGCGAATAGCGAGATATGGTGGACAATTGACGCCGAATGTAACCGTTTTTAGATTGAAATCGCTAACATTGGAGTTGGCCGATTTGCGAAATAGGATTCGCTGAAAATTTTTGTCGTCCTCGTATATGAGGATCTGATGGTACATTTTTTCAATGTCTCCATTGAACACATACTTATGCATACGCCACTGTAGAATTAGTAGTATGAGATCTGGTTGGAGAGTTGGACCAGGGTATAGCACGTCATTCAGGGATTTTCCTGACTCAGATTTTTTAGAGGCGTTGAAAACCACACGAACTTTGGTGGTGACCTTATCTGGTTTGACTACCGCATGATGTGGCAAGTAAAATGAGAAGACCTTGCCATTCGAAATTATTTCGCATGGGTCGGTAGATTCCGTGTGATCAAGGTCGAGATATTCTTGCAACACCTTGTTGTACATTTTACCTAACTCCCCCTTTTTCTGAAGCGATCGCTCCATGCTGAAAAACTACTGCAGTGCAGCCGGGCGGGATTTGCCGAGGGAGAGTTTTTCAGGAAACTCTTCCTTGAATGGAAGTCGTACAATGTATCGACCGTTTGGTACACGTGTCGTAGTTGTTGCATATATCTGCTCACACGCTTGATCCTCGGGGGATATCTGTGGAGGTTGTGGAAAAATTCCCAAAATTTTCTCAGTTGAGAACTGAGCGTCTCGTTTGACGCTTGGGCTTGTGTCGAGAATGACACAACATTTTCAGTTATTGGACCACTGAGAATCCAACCAAAAATGGTTTCTTGCGCACGTATGCTACCGCGCGCCTTTTTTATATTATATTTTTTTATTATATATATTTAAGTATGTCGCTGCCAATGACCATGTCAGTCTGACCTGGTATGTGGCAACTGGGGTCAGCGAGCTCAACGAGTTTGAACTGCTCCCAGATTTTGCGACTAATGGTGGATGTTGGCAGATTCTTTGTGAGTTGCAGGCATGAGCCTTTATCCTTTTCATGGCCTTGGATGCAACCAGTGTCAAAGGACAAAGTTTGGAGGACTTTTGTACGACTTGTCCACCCATGCCAGAGATTTCGAACTTTGAATGTTCGAATGGAAGCTTCAACCGTTTTCGAACTTTCGCGGAAATGAAAGTTCTTTCCGAGCCCTGATCGATAAGGGCCCTTAGTTGAAATAATTCCCCTTCGTGTTCGACTGCGACAATAGCAGTAGGAAGAGGAATTTGGTTATCATTGGCTGCATGCAATGATTGAACCGGTGCGTGTTTTGAACAACACGGTAGCTCGCTAGAATCGGAGATATTCTGCGTTTGTCGAACGGGAGATGTTGACTCAGCAGTTGCGTGCTGCACGTTTAGTGCATTCGTTCGCGAGGTGGAACGTGGAACTTGTGGCATCGCATGCAACAGCGTGTGATGCCGTTGATGACATGTCGAACATGACCACTTGCTCGTGCACTCATTGATGATATGAGTGCTGCTAAGGCAGTTTGTACACAGCTTAGCTTGTTTTACGAATTTTGTCCTGTTTTGCACAGACATTTGCTTGAATTGTGGACAGAATCTAATAAGGTGCGGGGAATTGCAACATTGGCAAGTTTCCTTTTTAGATTCTGCCACAAGGGTTTGCGTCCTGTTGAAGGACCTGTTTTGCGCAGAATTTTGATGAGCGACTGGTTTTTGTTTGCATGGTAGAAGCCTATTGACTCTTTCAACGACTTCATATCTCGAGGTGAGAAAGTCGTTCATTTGTGACCCTGAGGGTAGATCTCTTCGAGAAGAGAGAGATTGTTCCCAAAGTGACAGGGTTGTTTCGGGGAGCTTTGATGAACAAATGTACACCAGAATCGGATCCCAACTGTCTGTTGTAACTCCTTGGGAGTGAAGGACGGATAGACAGTTGTTGATTGTATTTTGCAATCTCTGAAGTTGCTCACTGTTTTCGGATTGAATAGTGGCAAGAGTCAGTAAGGATTTGATCTGGTTGTCAACCAGGAAGCGTTTGTTTTCGTATCGTGACCGTAAAGCTTCCCAGGCAAGGTCAAAGTTATCATGGCTCAACGCATATTGTTTGACGATGGAGCCGGCTTTGCCTTGCATTTTGTACCGGAAATGGTACAATTTCTGAGCACGGGAGAGCCTTGGGTGGTTAATGTATGCCGCTGTGAACATGTCACGAAAAGCGGGCCATTCTTCATAGCCACCATAGAAGGTCTCCGTATCGCTTGCTGGTACTTTGAGGTAAATATTTGCCTCAGCCGGGGGTTGTTCCACGCGGGGTGGTGGACTCGGCGTTGCCATCATTTTGATCAGCAATCTTTGCTTTTGTCACTTCATACGTATCAAGGCAGGCGCATTGATTGCCTTGTACTGAATTCTTGAAGTCTTCAGGGAAATTTTCGTCTGGTTTCGAAAATACCAGATTGTAAACCGATTGAATCCGTTCCCAATAATCATCTAGTGATTTGTCTTTCATCATGAGATACGACTCAGTGTGGTCTTGAATCGGTGCAGCGTTTGTTCGCTCAGAGGCCGTTCGCAAAATTGGAAGATAGAATTGCTCTTCGTGCCACAGAAATTAAAAAAAACCGAATTTAAATTGGTGGCGGTGTTTGTGTTTTTTTTTTTTTAAATAGAGTCAAGCACGGACAACGGGACGTTCCTTAAATGATTTAAATTCGCGAAATGCGGAATTTAATTGTATGTATAATGTTTTGTAAAGACAAAAAAAAATATATATTAAAAAAAATCACAAACACTTCTCACTTATATATACGTGTGGAAATAAACGTGTATTTGTAAATAACTGGTATATATAGGTATGTATATATTAGAAAATAATAATACTTTGAGGTTTGTAGGGATATTTTTTGAAAAGTTCCTATAGGGACGAAAATATCTCAAACTTAGTTTTCTACAACAGAATAAGTAAAAATGTACGTGCGCAATATACATACGTATGTATGTATATATGTTTGTTTGTGCGAAATATGAGAGAGGTTGAGAAATTTGATCAGCAGTACACAACTCTCGCTGCTAATGTAGCTATACGTGCTGGGAGAATGTCGCTGGAAGAGCGACTTGAGCGTGTGAGTAAACACGTATCATGTTTTCAGAGTGGAGAAATAGGAATGTTGGAAAAGCAACTTGAAATTATTTGTACATGTATGTAAGTATGTACGTATGAATATTATGATTTTTATATATGCTGTCAAGCAAGAAAAAATTACTTGGAAGAAGTTGAAATGTACCGCCAAGTTCAACGCTCTGTGCGAACAACGGGGTAAACTCAGCTGTAGAAGGAATTTTTGCTGATGTTGTTCTTGCACAGTGCGTTTGAGTAGGCACGTAAGCTGCAATTTTTTTGTTGGTTAAATACCACTAGAAATATGTATACATGTAGTTAAATACCATTATATATATATATATATATATATATATGTAGAATTTCGTGCGTAGTTATAACACGTGTTTTCTACTGTATGATCAGATGAGAAGTGTTTTTTGCCGCTATGCGAATATGTTATTGAAGCTATAACTCGCTCTATGTGCAAAGTGAACAGCTAACTTAAAGACACTCTCATCGTCGTTTATTCATGTAACGGTGACTACAAGAAAATACAAACACAAGAGTTTATTCTTACAGTGGCCAAAAGAAGAGCTAAACTTAAACTAAGAGAAATCAAAATGTAATGTTGTCTATTTGATGTAGAGCCACCAGAGTACTCCCCGTTTAGAGAAAACGTACAGGTTTTCGTATATTGCGTTTTGGTCTGGAGTTTGCAGTTGGTGTTTGCTTGTTGAGTTCTGGTTGTGGTTGGCCGTTTTGTGTTGACTGCATTGGTGATTCCAAAGGCGTATCTTCGTGCCAAATGTATGCAGGTTTCAAGCGATCGATGCTGATATTGGTATGTTTTCCCCGGATCAACAATGTAAAAAATTTTGTTTGTCGCTGTAGCACCTCAAATGGACCCTCGTATGGGGCCGTAAGTGACGGACGAATGCTGCCAGTGCGAACTAGAACGTGCGAGCATTTTGATAAATCTGGGTGCATGAAGCTCGTTGGTGCTCCATGAAACTCTGATTGTGTCGGTCGCAATTTATCCATTGCCTGTCGTAAGTTTTTTAGGAATTCGTACGGTGTTATGACGGAGTCTGAATACTCAAGAAATTCCCCAGGTATTTTGATAGTCGATCCGTATAGCAGCTCTGCTGGGGAAGCTTTTAATTCTTGTTTTTATGCAGCTCTTAGACCCAGTAGCAAGAGGGGTAAGTTATCTGTCCATTGGTCCTTTCCGGTTGCCAAAACGGATGATTTAAAGGTTCGATGCCAACGCTCGATCATACCATTTGCTTGTGGGTGATATGGCGTGGTTCTTATGTGCTTGGTTCCTAGCATTTTGTATAGTTCCTTTAGGAGATGGGACTCGAACTGTCATCCTTGATCGGTTGTTATGTACTATTGACAACCAAATCTAGCGACCCAGGTTGGTACGAACGCGCGGGCAACGGTATCGGCCGTAATGTTAGGAATCGGTAGGGCTTCCGGCCACCGCGTGAAGCGATCGATCATGGTTAGGCAATATCGTTGGTCGTTATGTAGCGGGAGCGGTCCAATTATGTCGACATTGACATGAGCCAACCGACGATCCGGCAGGTCGTACTTTGGATGGGCGATTTGGTATGTCGCTGTACTTTTGACCTCTGACACTGTATGCAATTCCGCACGAATGTGGCTGTTTGCTTGCGTATTCTAGGCCATACGAAGCGTTCAGTAACCAATCGAACTGTGGCTTTTGTACCAGGGTGCGACATGCAATGAACGTTGTTTATTATCTGTTCTCGAAAACGCTTCGGTATGTACGGTCGTATGATTTTCGTGGATACGTCGCACCAAAGCTCATATTCACCATCAATTTTAATACGTTTTAGTTTTAGCGAGGTAGTATTATTTTTTTGCAATTCTTCTATTTCGCCGTCGCTCTCTTGTTCTTTCGCTATTTCGTTGAAGTCGATATGTGATTTGATAGCAAGGACCCTTGATAGTAAATGTGCGATATTGTTGTTTGAGCCCTGTATGTGGCGGAGATCAGTTGAAAATTGGCTTATGAAATCCAGGTGGCGTTGTTGACGAGGTGATGCTTTTTGCAGGTCTATTTTGCTGAAGATTTTTTTGTCTTCTAACGTCGCTGTACAATCCTGCAAGTACGGGATTGGGTACCTGTCTGGTGTTGTCTGTGCAGTCGACCTCCTGTAATCGCCGCACGGGCGCCATGATCCGTCTGATTTTTTTACCATATGCAACGGACTGGCATAGTTGCTGCTGGATGGATGTATAATACCCTGGCGTATGAGAAGTTCGAATTCGGATTTTGCTATCTTAAGTTTGTTGGGCTCAAGGCGTCGGGCACGTGCAAACACTGGTTGCCCTGTCGTCTCTATTCGATGTTGTATCGTAAGGCTCGGGGTGGGCGAACTGATGATAAGGTAGTAATGTCTTTGAATTCCTGCAATATTTCTGCGTAGTTTCTGGTGCTGTCGAATGTGCGGATTATTAACGCGCTTACCTGTTTTGGAAGGCACTTCGCTTTAATTTTCGTCAAGTTGTCGATTAAGTGGTGGTTTTTCAAGTCGATTAGAAGACCGTGATGGCGTATGAAGTCTGCGCCAATTATTGGGATTTGGACATCTGCGATAGTAAATGCCCAATCAAAGGTACGTCGAAGACCGAGATTGAGGCTGAGATTGCGTTGGCCGAACGTGGCGATTGGAGTGCCGTTCGCAGCGTATAATTGTGTGGTTGATTTGACACTAGAGGTTGCATATTTCCGAGGCAATACGGATATGTCTGCTCCCGTGTCGATTAAGAACGGGATGGCGGATTTTTGGTCGCTAATTGTTAGGCGGTTAACACTGGCGACCGCCGCGTGTTTTGCGCCAGTGGCCGCTGATAATCATTTTTGATCGTTGTCCTTGTTATTTGACTTTTTGTACTTACATGGTTGTCGGCAGTTTCTGCTATCGGGGCCAAATTTCCTGTGGTACTCGCCGGGGTAGGCGGGGGTGCTGCTCCGAGCTCGTTCGGTAGACCGTTGTCGTGATCGTTGACGGGAGCGGTCGAATTGTCTATCACGCGCTGTAAATGCGATCGAATCTCTTTAATAGTTGGTTTATAGCACTGCGCAAATCGTCGTATTCCCCTTTGGGGTCGATTGCTGGAGCTGGAGTCATCAGTTGTTTACCTAACGTGCCTTGTACAGCGGAAGCGCTATTGATTTGGAGGCTTATTGTGTCAACAATAGCGTCTGCTATTTTGAGATACTCCTCGGGTCGGCCTGTGCACGCGGCCACGGCTGCTTGAGCATAAATTGGTAAACGCTTTGCCCAAATGTTCTTGACGGCAGATTCATGCATAGCGTCGCCTGCTTACCTCATCATTTCGGAAAATAGTTGGCTCGGCTTTTGGTCCCCTTGCTGGGTTTCATTTAGCATTTGGTTCAGACGCTTTTGCTGGCTATCTGCACAGAAGGTAATAAGCCTTGTTTTTATGTACTCGTATTTTCCTTGTTCGGGTATTTGGCCTGCCGTTGCTAAAAAATCTTGTAGCATACGTGGTCCTAACGCTGCCATGACTCTGTTGAACTTTTGAATGTCGCTTTTGATGCCCATTGCAGGAAACCAATAGTCCAAGCTAAGAAACCAGCCTTCAATGTTTCGTCGGTCAATCGTCGGCATGTCAATTTTGACTGATACGGCGTTCACATCTTGTATTCCTGGGGGCGTTATTGTTTTATTGCCTGGAATTCCATTGGGATCTTCGGTCGTGCCAATCGTTTTGTTTTCTGTTGGTGGCGTCATTTTGCCAAATGAACTGAAATACTGTTAGCTTTTATGAAGCGCACCGTTACGTTTTTCTGGAATTTATTTTATTTTTGTCTCTGGGTCACCAATGTAGAATTTCGTGCGTAGTTATAACACGTGTTTTTTACTGTATGATCAGATGAGAAGTGTTTTTTGCCGCTATGTGAATATTTTATTGAAGCTAAAACTCACTCTATGTGCAAAGTGAACAGCTAACTGAAAAACACTCTCATCGTCGTTTATTCATGTAACGGTGACTACAAGAAAATACAAACACAAGAGTTTATTCTTACAGTGGCCAAAGAAGAGCTAAACTTAAACTAAGAGAAATCAAAATATAATGTTGTCTATTTGATGTAGAGCCACCACATATATATATAATTGGTGGATTTTGCCTATTGGTATAGCGGAATATTTTCTACCAATTTTTGGTTGCAAAAAGGTTGCAGTAAAACCAACGGTAAGAAAATATAAATTTTGTGGAAAAAAGTTGTATTATTTTCTATGTTTTTTATGAAAAATAAAAAAACTGCCTACTCATCGATTCCTGTATGTTTTATGCTGCTCCTTATGGTGTTGTTGTTGCTTGGTCGCTTGTTGATGATTGATTAGCTGGCTGCTGTTGCTGCTGCTTGGCTTCTTGTAAAGTTGATTTTGATGATTGCAAAACTTTCCTTCTTTTGTTTTTGAAAATTGAGATTTTTTTGCAATTTTTTTTGTAAATGTATAAGTGTATGTGTTAATATATGTTTGTATCTTTTGTATATAAGTATACAAGAATTTTTTGAAAAATAAATGTACCCACGCAAGGTATGCTGCTGAGATTTCTGTGACACTTGACAAATTTTTACCAAAACGGCACTTATGATGAGTGCGGCCACAATTTTCAAAAACTTTTTTTTTCTTTAAATTATTTCAAACTTTGTTTTTGATTATTTAAGTTTTTTGAGCACACAAATTGTATATATATGTACACATTTTCTCCTGTTTTTTTTTTTGGTGTTTTTTCTCCAGCACCTCCTTCACTCAGTTTTTAATTTGTTTAATGTTTGTCTCCACTTTTGTGGTTTTGTTTTAAAAATGTATTTAATTTTTAAACGAGCGATAATTCGATTTAAACTGATACTTTTTGTTTATAATTTTTAGGTCGGGCCAAAGATGACTGCGAAGGACCATTAACAAATTGGTCTCTCTTCGCCACACTCAAACGCACCAATAAAAGCTGTTTATTTAGTGTTTTTATAAAACGTTATAAAATGCACTTTTTACTTATTATTTAAGAATTAATGAAATTAACCTCAATAAGGATATATTAATTTTGAAACTTGAACTTTTGAGTTTAAATAATAACTTTCCACAAACTTCGTATGCAAAAAATGTATATAAAAGTATTCGTATATAACTATGCAAAGAGGCGCGTCCGCGATTGCCGATTGTTAGTACTTGACTATTCGTTGCAATTATTGTTGATGGCGATGGTAGTGAATGCGTGTTGGTGCCTTTCCACTCGCCGCGCACGGCTGCGCATAGGATTTTCGCCGCCGTCTGAATATTGTTGGAGGCGGCTTAAACAAGTATTAGTGTAAATATGTACCCTAACATGTGCGTACACATTTTCTTTTAGTTATTCCTACGAATTGACGGGACGGGCTCAGCTCTACGAAATAACCTCCAGTTGTTATTGTTTCGCTGATTAAGTTTTTGTTGGCCCCTGTGTCAATCGGAAAGTCGAAGGTGCGGCCGTCTGTGAGGGTTTACTGTACGTATGGTACGCTAAACGCACTATTTCTATAAGTGTCCACAAGAATATTCGTGGTTTCGTCCGTGTAAGACCCGGTTTTCAATTTGTTTAGAATTAAATTAAATTGGTGGTTCACTCGAGTGTAGAACTCTTCAATAGTGCTACCTTTCGGCTGCAATTAATGCAACTGGTGTTCTAGGATACGGACGAGATCGCTTATCCACGGAATGCAAAGAAGGGCATTCTTTGATTTTTGACCAATTGTTGCCGATAATATTCTATGAAATCAAAACATTGTCCGCTGTACCGCGGACCCTCTGTGCTGCAACATAGTTGGAAATGTTACTCGGACACGAAGTTTATAGGGCTTCCATCGAAAACCTGAAGTTTAACTAAATTTACAGCCTCCTCCTCCTCCATGTCCCTTAGCAGCTGATTCACTGCCAAGACCCACAGCAGAGGGGATAGGACTCCTCCTTGGAGAGTTCCCCCACTGACGAACCTGCTCACTGATACCCCTGCAAGGTCTGCCTGTACTACCCTGCATAGAAGCAATTGGTACACAAGCCCCACCAGCTGAGATTCGATGCCCAGATCAGTCAGTACCTTAATGATTGAGTCGGGTTTGGCGTTGTTGAACGCTCCTTCTATGTCTAGGAAGGCTGCCAGCAGTATTCCTTGAAGGAGAACGATCTCTCTATACACGATGTAATTTCGTGTAATGCCGTTTCCGTTGATTGTCCCTTCATATAGGCATGTTGTGCTTCAGAGAGTTGGTCATTCACTGCCTCCCTGATATATATTTCCATCAATGACTCAAGATATCTTTTCTCTTGTAATTAGGTTGTGCAGTATATGTTGCACCGTTACTTGTGTCGAGCCTTTGCAAGCATCCTGGGGCCGTATTAGCCGATCTGGGAAGTACTTTCCTAAGTCTTTCGCCTCCAGACACTGTTTCCATGCTGCTACAGAAATCTCGTCAGGAGGATCTCTTGGCTTTCCTTAGCTCAAACTTATAATTTCTAAGGTGTTGTTTGTACATCTCCAAATGCTGCTCATCGCCAGAGGCTGTAGCTGCATTTAAAGCCGTCCTATTTAACCTGCGAAGGTTTTCGATATGAGAGTTCCACCTTGGTAGCTTCTTTTTACCCCTTTGAATTCTCTTGGGAAAGACTTTATCTAGTGCCTTATGGCATGCCCCGTGAAGTTATTTACTAGTCTTTCCAGTTCTGGTATGCTACCTGGCGTTTCGGGTACGCTCTCAAGTGGCAATATCTTAACTAGTTCCCTATTGTATTACTGCCAGTTTGTATTTTTAATATTTCTGGTGGCAGCGCTATGCTTTTCCACCAAGTCTAAGTCAAATTGGATGTACCGATGGTCAGAGAATGCGTGGTACTTAAGGACCCTCCAGTTTCTGACCAACTCCTCCGCATCTTCTGAAACTAGGGCGACATCGACAACTTCCTTTCTTTTTTTTGTAATAAAGGTTGGTTCAGTTCCTCTATTGCTTATGATTAGTCTAGAGTTTAGGATGAAATCAAATAGTAACTCACCCCTTTCGTTTTCGTCATTACTTCCCCAGGTGGAATGGTGCGCCTTATGTCTCCTCCCAGTATCAATGCACCTGTTGTAGCTTCCACCAGCTTCCTGACGGTCGATGTCGGCACCGTCTTATCATGGGTTAGATAAGTTGATGATAGCCTGATTTGACCCATACTTAAGCTCAGGCTGATTGTTGTTATGTCTTCATCGCTAAATTGAGGAAGAAACAAAACATTAAGTTTGGTACTAACAAGTATACATGATCTAGGCTTTCCCGAGGTGCCACAACTTACCAATCTGTAGCCGGTGGACTTGAGTCCGCAACGTTTTGTGCAGCGGAGGTTGCTTTACTGTGGTGCAGGTTTATCTGGAGGACCTGCACCATCATCGCACACTATCGCTCCCTCCTTGAGCGTGGAGTTAGCCTCATTTTCCAGCATCAGCTCCTCCCCCGTGTATTGCAGGTGTAACCCGGCTATAATTAGGGATGAGGTAGACGAGGTGTAGCCGTCCAACGTATCCGGCTCACCCCATCTGCCTTCATATCTACGTCCTCGTCGCTATCTTCTTCTTCTGGCTTCACCTCGGCTGCCAAAGTTTTAGCGGCGTTGTCGTCGTTACCATAGACCTTTATGGTGACGGTGTTTAAACCATAGTTAATCTCGCCTGCAGTTTTCTTCAATACTGTTAACGATTCCTCATTCAGTAGGAGGATAGCCTGACGTGTGGCTCTGTCCTCTTTCTCCACGTTGACAACCCTTCAGTTGGTGGTTGGCAGCGTCGGGTTGAGGGTTCTTATCATATTCAGTATCATCTCCGGTTCAGCTGGTTTTGCCGGTAACCACACCATTGCTTGTGGCCATGACGGTATATCCTTGAAGTCAACCGCCCTGAGCTTCACTCCAGGGTAAACTTCACCCACGGATTCTATCGCCTTTTTGTAGATAGATGCGGACCTGTCGTATCCGCATGCCACAACCTTGATGCTGTCCTGTAACCACCCCGCATCCTTACATACCGGTGGCGGTCCAGGTTTGTGCAAAAGCACGTCCAGGGTAAATTTTGACAGCTAGCTCTTCACCCATTGCAATTTGTCCTTCTTAACTGCGCCGTCTTTCTGATTGTCGTCAAGGACCTCTAGCAGGATTTTGGCCTTGACCACTTCTGCAAAAGAGCGCCCATGCACCTTCGGCCTCTTTGATTTGGCGGGCACTACTTCCGCCGACCTTGCCCTTTTGTTGGCCGCTTCTAGCTCCCTTTCTTCTGCCAGACGAAAGTATCACCTCCTTCGCCCATTTGATTTCTGCCAGGATTTCTCCCACGTTGTCGCTTTCCGCTCTACTCACGAGGTCTGGCATTCGTGCCGATCTGATTAGAATCCTTGCGGCCGCTCTCCTGTGCTTGTATCCAACTGCACTGGGGCGTGGCCGCTGTTGTTGTTGTTGTTGTAGCGATAAGGTTACTCCCCGAAGGCTTTTGGGAGTGTTATCGATGTGATGGTCCTTTGCCGGATACAGATCCGGTACGCTCCGGTAACACAGCACCGCCCGCCCATCTGGGGAACGATTTATATGGCCACATTAAACCTTCAGGCCATCCCTCCCTCCCCACCCCCAAGTTCCATGAGGAGCTTGGGGTCGCCAGAGCCTCGTCTGTTAATGAAACAGGATTCGCCGCGGATAGGTGAGGTTGACAATTGGGTTTGGAGAAGCTATATATTGCGCTGGCAACCTGAAGGGTTGCGCTACACAGCCCCTTGAATCTGGTATTTTAGTCGCCTTTAACGACAGGCATACCTACCGTGGGAGTCGGGGATGGACCACGCGGGCCTTGCACCAGCTTCAACTGAGGCTGCATTCTGCACACCTACAATGTCTGCTCGTGCCAGGAGTATCCCGGAGAACACCCCTTTGCCCTGCCTCACTGCCGCAAGTTTTGTTGGGAGGGGGTTCTGACCCGGCATCGCCACTGGTCCTGAACTATCCCCTTTTTGCGCCATCGTCTGGCGGTTAGAATGACCCTGCATTGCACTGGTCACCGTGGTGGTTGGCAGAAGCCCTCCCTGCTTTTGAAGAGCGCTGGTTTCTGTTTGATTGCGTGCTTGTTTTTTTTTTGATTTTGATACATGCCCCACGAGAGGCGAAGAAAGGAACGTCCACCCGGGTAGAGATCTGCAATACCCAGGTAAGGTCTTCATATAACCTGGTGTTACCTGGTGCTATTTAGGGGCCCATCCTGGCTGATACCGGCACGGAAACGCATAAAGCCTTGATCCAGCCTCCGAGAGGGAAAGGAAAAAGGAAAGAAAGAAAAGAGAGAGAAAAAGTAATAGAAGGAGGGAAAGATACCTCAGAAACCATGATCAAGGAAATAGGAAAGAACAAAAATAGAGAAAAAGTAATAGAAAGAGATAAAGATACCTCAGAAACCATGATCAAGAATCATTTCCGTATAAGCAGGCCATTAATGAGTCAGGCACACAGCCCTCATTCCCTGCTCTTACCTGGATACCGTCCTGACATCGCACAGGCTCAATATTGTAGTGTCCATTACCAGTCAGCACCCTCTTGGAGGGTTCAGTTGTGCCAACCATGCACTACCTTTACTTTTTTCTAAATTGTATTTATCAGGAATGAAACCAAATTTCCTGTTTTAAGCACTGAAATAATTGAAGTAGCAGTAATTGCAGAGTGATCAAATGCTTGACTTTAAACAATTTTTATAAAATACAAATGCATCTGTAAATAATTTGTTTATATTTTATGAAATTGGAGTAAAAAATAATTGAATTATTATTTAAATTTTTTACTTGATGTTTTTCTATAAAAAATTAATTAAACGCTTGAAATGTTGCCTTATACGTTTAGCTCTTTATCTTGGCCTTAAACATTTTTGTTTAGCTTTTTTTAAGCTTTTATTGTCCTTTTTTCTGAAAACGTTGTGGTAGGACTTCCGGTGGGCAGTCGATTTCAAACTTAACCTAGTGAAGACCAAATATAAGCAATTTATTGACCATTATTCCGAGTTAAATTTTACATTTGCTAACGACATTTTTCCCCTTAAATAATTTTGGTAAACTAAAAGTCCCAAAATTGCACTTTACCACAAATTTCTATTGACAACGGCCGTGTTTCAATTGACGAGCATACATACGTATGTGTACGCACTCACTAGGTCATTTTTGGGAGATAGTGTTGTGCGCTTATCTCTCCGTAATGGCATTTATCATTCATACCAATTCATTCTAGCTCAAAGAAAGATTTCATATTTTACTTTGATTTGTGGAAATAGCAGCTAAACACATAATAGATCGGTAGATCGCACATAGCTAGCAGAAGCAAATAAGCATTTAAAAGGTTCGGAGATGCACCGTAACCTTTCGTCTCAAGTTAAGCAAGTAGTTTCAATAATTCCTGATAAAAAAATCGAAACACTATTAAAATTAATTTCCTTATTGTTTTTTCGGCAAAAAATATGTTTCTTAAGTTCAACCGTTAATAAAACCGTTGAACTTTATCTTGGCGTGTTCTCGTTATGCCTTATAACCCGTTAGCAAAAGTGGGAGACAATCACGCAAAGCGATAGTTTCGTACTACAGATTTAATAACTACCTGTAAGGGTTGCCAATAGGATCCAGATCGGGACAATTAGGAGCACTTGTAGCAATAGCTCTTATGTCTGAGTTTCATATACCCTGCAGCGAATATGGGAGAGAGTCGCGCAGAGTGAGTTTCGAACTCAAGATAAAATAATCGGATAAAGATCGAGACAGTTGGTAGCACTACTTGTCCCTACAGCGCTTGAGTGTAAGCTATCATCATCGTTCATCATTAGTCGTAACAAGTCACCCGGCTATCACTGTTTCGCGATAACCGACGCACTATGGCGCCTTTTGAGTTTTGTCTTTGCAAAAATCATAACTTTTGAACTAATGAAGATATTTTAAAGACTTATACTGCACCTGAAAGCTAATTATTTAAACTTTGGACAATTTAAAATACAGGGTGCCATATTAACAGGGTGCTTCACAATAATTCGTCAAAATTGAAAAATTGTATAAAAAAAAAATTTTGTTAAAAACTGAAGGACAAACTTTGAAATTTTTTTATGAGGATGTATTTGAACATGAAATCAGATAAATTTATGATTTGTATGAAGGAGTGTGGCTCTACCCACTTATGATTAAAAGTTTTGTCTTAGTAGCAAGGTTATCAATCTCCGCCAAACTTGATGGACGCATTACTTCTTTTAAGATGTTATACTCTTATAAAAGTGAAATGTGTACGCTAGGGGATAAGTATGTAACCATTGCTTGAAAATGCAATGTAAAAATTTACTTATATATTTTTGAAAAATTCAGAAACCAAATATTTTGTTAATACTTAACTAAGAAAAAATATTAAAAGTTGTTCAATATTATTGTATTTGAGCCAAAGATTAACAACAAATAAATTTTTGAGCTCTGCCCTATCATATGTGGTTTTATCTTAATAACCGTTTTACCAATTTTATTGATTTCTGTAAAAATTTATTACTCTTCTGAATATACATTAAGGGTGCTTTAAAACCCATCTTAAAATTTGATAAATTTTAAAAAGATGTAAAAACGAAAATTATATGATTGTAATTACTAAATGAAATAACTGTATTTATTTATAATAAATAATAAACATGTATTTATTGATTTGTTTTTTTTTTTTTAATAAAATAACAAAACTAAGTATTAAATAATTTTTTTGTTGTGATAGAAAAAGGTGGACCATTTATTTAATCTTAACGTAGTCTTCGCCACTTGAAAATATATCTAACAAGGAAACCATTTCTGAGCTATAGGTGTCTGTAAGATCTTTTTGTGATCTTACATGCCTCATGGATCATATGACTGGATCAGTGATGTTGGCCATGTTGAAAAGGTCCTCGTTTTGTCTAACTCGTTAGATTTTGCAAGCGATAGTACTTCTATATCTTTTGTAGTCCTTGTTTTTAGATTCTTGGGCTTCTTTAGACAATTCTCCTAATGGTAAACACTGGTATTTTATTAAATCTTTTCCATGGGCTAAAATTGTATGTACCGTTAGTGTGACCTTTTTCTCAGGAAGCTTTTGAAGCAGCAGCTCTGCAGTTTTCGATGCATATTCTCTAAATTTAGGCCCATTAACTTTTTCATGGCAATTCAAAATATTTAAAATTACTCCCAATCATTTCACAATATCTCTATCGACTCTAGTAATATGAGCACTCATACTTTGGGCAGTCAACTCTCATGCCAAGCTCTTTATAGAATACATCTTGAATTATTTTGTTTCTAGTGTTTTGTTTTTGCTTAGATATTGCATTGTCGTCGAAAACTTCTCCTTGTTGTGGTAGTTGATAAGCCACCTTCAAAACGAATTCCATGCACCTTATCCTCGCATGCAAAGGAGATATTCCATACTCATAATTTAGTTCCTTAATAATTGAATCATCAAGATTTCAATTATTGTTGGTTCCAATTTAGCGATTGGATTTTTTATATAACTCACTGTAGCTTTTATGATTTCCGAAGACTCCTTCTCATATTTAAATAATATCGGCTGGCACAATTTAGCTGATGACGGCCGTGGATTTTTCCAATATCTGAAGCTTCATCTCTTAACGGAGGGGAACAATAGAAGCCATAAACATATTGCCATCTGTAATTGTTCCATCGTCTACATTTATTCTTTGTTTATATGCGCTTTGTCCTGATGATCCATCACATCCATATTTATTTATCAATGTTAGGCTTTTTGGCAGTGATTTCAACTTTTCTTCAGAAAAACTTTTCAAGAGTCGCATAGACGTATGATCCATTAAGTTTTGGAGCTCAACTTCAGCTGATATTTCGGTTATTTTGGCTCTTGGAGGAACTGCTTCTTTCTTTGGCTTGAGTGATTTGTTTGTATCCAGGGAAAAGATCGACATTATGTTGCAATAATGACTCACGCAATATATTATATTTATCCTTCGATAACCCGAGATGTATTAACAGCGCCAAAGACTCTTCAGGAGTGTATCTCCTAGGTAGCGCATTTTGTGGTGTGGGAATGCTATTTTTAATCCTTCTCAACCGCACTGGACTTGCTAACGCAACTGCTCCTATGATATGAGACTTGGTGTTTTCTTCGTCCTTTTTATATTTAATAGCCAATGCTTCTGAAAGATGAGTCGTGGCGATAGTTCTGGTATAATCTGACAGCTTCTTTTTCCTTGTGTAGGTGGAAGATTCTTCTATGGGGTTTGTTGGTCTTCCTCTAGTTCGATTGGTTGATGTGCTAGGCATTTGTTCGTCCAAAAAGCTTTTACCAGCTAGCAAGCTTTCATGCTTATAAACCTTGAAGTAGAACGACCAACTGCTTGCCATTTTCTTTGTATTGGAACGTAGAGGAAGTCAATTCTTTCAAATCTTCGTCTTCTTTGTTGCACGCTTCATTTGGTAATTCTGTCATTATAGCCTCAACGAACTCCGCTTTTGTTTTTGAAGCTTTGAACACCTCAAATAGTTTGAAGTTTTCTAGAGGCATATTTAAATTTGCCATCGAGTATATCTTACTAAAAAAATGTGGGAGCTATATTTTTGTTTATTTAAATAAACAGAATACTTTATTCTATAGACTCCAAAAAACGACTGATTTTGGGCGTTGTGTTAAACATTGCTTTATATACTCAAATTATGGAAATGAGTTCCAGGTATATTATGCAGCTTGTAACCGAAAAATTTGGTTTTATTAACAAATTCCAACAACAAAAGTGTCCATACTAAAGTCACCTCCTTCTTACCTATACCTGCTCAGGCGCGTATTTATACCCAAGGTTGCTTCGCTTTATTTGATGTAAAAAGTGAAATCGCAGCTGGACGCAGGTAGACCTTATTAATTCAGGTAACTTGATATTTAGCAAATACCTACTGTGAATTTCACGGAGACCTTTTTTGTCCTTTTTTTATTTTCCATCAAAGTTCGAAAAAGGTCCTAAAAATAGGCTTTTCGAAAAACAGGTAGATCTGGCAACTTTTATAAAAAAAAACAAATTTTATGTTTTGCTTAAACCTAGAATTAAATATCCTTTCGTTGTAATACAAAAAAGCAGTAGCAGGCCGTTTTATTTAGAGACAAACCAATTTTTAATACAACAAAAAAGAACAAAAACCACGAATTTTTCTAAGTGTTAAAATTAATAAACTTTGAGCGGTTCTACCTAAAATATCATTTTCTGCTTAATAAGTTATATATTCGTAATCCCTGGAAAATTCTCTATTAAATACATGTATTTGTTGTATCAAACGCTTTCATGAAATTTTTTGATTTTTGCCAGACTTTTCGGGCAGAGGCGCCATAGTGCGACGCCAATTGAGAACACCAAGGGAGGTCAAGTCGTCCCTTTCTCAACTCTGTCTGAATGCCATCGCCATTTCATTGATGGACGGTTTTCGTCTTTTAAAATGACCATATTTCCAGTCTGAATGCCTTCGTTTTATTATCGCCACTTGACCCTCTCTTGCAAGAGACTCCACTTTTTCCAAAATACCTGTTGCATACAGGCAAATTTGAATTATGATCGTAAATAAAGCGCCTGTAAGAAAATGATCTGGTGTGGGCATGTTCAAATCTTTTGGATTTTCTGAAATGGGTCAAAGTGGACGAGAATTAAATATTGCTTCGATTTCACACACAAGGGCTAGGTTACGAATGAGCATGTGCGTACCCATTTTGATGTTCAGTGGAGTCAATGGCTGGTTATCAATGGGAATACCGCGCGATCGGGCAAATTAGTAGTGACCGTATGCAAATGTACGCTGCATTATAACAAAGAAGTTGTGGTACTTGTATTTGAGCGCTAGTTCTCGTAGTTTGGAAGTTAGTAAAGATCTACGCCGTCGCACTATGGCGCTTCTGCCGAAAAGCCTGGCAAAAATCAAAAATTTCATAACAGCGTTCGATAAACCTAATACATGTATTTAGTATATATAACGGGATTACGAATATATAACTCTTATTAAACAGAAATGCATTTTTTAGGAGGTAGAGCCGCTCAAAGTTTATAAACTTTTAACACTTAGAAAAATTCGTGGTTTTTGTTCTTTTTTGTTGTATTAAAAATTGTTTTGTCTCTAAATGAAACGGCCTGCTACAGCTTTCTTGTATTATAATGAAAGGATATTTAATTCTAGGTTGAATAAATAAAAAAAAATAAATGTAAGGCGCGATAACCTCCGAAGAGATCTAAGGCCGAGCTTCTCTTCCAATTTGCGTCGTGCTCGTCTTGATTTTCTTTACAAATTGGCCGGACCGGACCTACATGTTTTATGCCGACTCTGAACGGCATTTGCAAGGTAGATGAGTTTTCACTGAGACCTTTTCATGGCAGAAATACACCCGGAACGCTTGCCAAACACTGCCGAGGGGCGACCCCGCTTAGAAAATTTTTCTTCTAATTGAAAAACCTTATTTCTAAAATTTTAATGATGCTTTGAACAGGGTGTGAACCCAGGGCATACGGTGTGGTTGACGGAGCACGTTACCATCACACCACTGCGGTTGAAGCAAAACATAAATTAGTTTTTTTTTTTTCTAAAAGTTGCCAGATCTACCTCTTTTTCGAAAATCCTATTTTTAGGACCTTTTTCGAACTTTGTTTCCATCAAAAAAAAAAAAGGACTCCGTGAAATTTACAGTAGGTATTTGCTAAATATTCAGTTACCTCAATTCGTAAGGTCTACCTGCGTCCAGCTGCGATTTCACTTTTTACATCAAACAAAGTGAAGCAACCTTGGGTGTAAATACGTGCCTGAGCAGGTATAGGTAAGAAGGAGGCGAATTTAGTACGGTCACTTTTGTTGTTGGAATTTGTTAATAAAGCCAAATTTTTCGGTTACAAGCTGCATAATATACCTGGAACTCATTTCCATAATTTGAGTATATAAAGCAATGTTTAATACAATGCCCAAAATCAGTCGTTTTTTGGAGTCTATAGAATAAATCATTCTGTTTATTTAAATAAACATAAATATAGCTCACATATTTTTTTAGTAAGACATACTCGATGGCAAATTTTAATATGTCTATAGAAAACTCCAAACTATTTGAGGTGCTCAAAGCTTCAAAGACAAAAGCGGAGTTGGTTGAGGCTATTATGACAGAATTACCAAATGAAGCATGCAACAAAGAAGAGGAAGACTTGAAATAATTGGCTTCCTCTACATTCCAATACAAAGAAAATGGCAAGCAGTCGGCCGTTCTACTTCAAGGTTTATAAGCATGAAAACTGGCTAGGTGGTAAAAGTTTTTTGGACGAAGAAATGCCTAGCACATCAACCAATCGAACTAGAGGAAGCTGTCAGATTATACTAGAACTATCGCCACGACTCATCTTTCAGAAGCATTGTCTATTAAATATAAAAAGGATGAAGAAAACACCAAGCCTCATATCATAGGAGCAGTTGCGTTAGCAAGTCCAGTGCGATTGAGAAGGATCAAAAACAGCATTCCCACACCGCAAATGCGCTACCTAGGAGATACACTCCTGAAGAGTCTTTGGCGCTGTTTATAGATTTCGGGATATAGAAGGATAAATATAATATATTGCGAGTCATTATTGAAACATAATGCCGATCTTTTCCCTGGATACAGAAAAATCACTCAAGCCAAGAAAGAAGCAGTTCCTCCAAGAGCCAAAATAACCAAAGTATCAGCTGAAGTTGAGCTCCAAAATTTGAATGGATCATACGTCTATGCGACTCTTGAAAAATTTTTCTGAAGAAAAGTTGAAATCACTGCCAAAAAGCCCAACATTGATAAATAAATGGGGCTGTGATGGATCATCAGGACAAAGCGCATATAAACAAAGAATAAATGTAGACGATGGAACAATTACAGATGGCAATATGTTTATGGCTTCTATTGTTCCCCTCCATTAAAAGATGAAGCTTCAGATATTGGAAAAATCCACGGCCGTCATCAGCTAAATTGTGCCGGCCGATATTATTTAAATATGAGAAGGAGTCTTCGGAAATCATAAAACCTACAGTGAGTTATATAAAAAATCAAATCGCTAAATTAGAACCAACAATAATTGAAATCGAAGACGGGAATGTTATTACCATAAAGCATGATTTTCTTCTAACAATGGTCGATGGAAAAGTTTTAAACATACTAACAAACACATCATCTACATTGAAATGTCCAATCTGTAAGAAGAGCCAAAAAGACTTTGAAGATCTGGATGATTAAATTATTGACGAACTAAATTATGAATGGAAAAGAAATTATGGAATATCTCCTTTGCATGCGAGGATAAGGTGCATGGAATTCGTTTTGAAGGTGGTTTATACACTACCACAACAAGGAGAAGTTTTCGACGACAATGCAATATCTAAGGAAAAAAAAATTTGAAAAAAAATAATTCAAGATGTATTCTATAAAGAGCTTGGCCTGAAAGTTGACTGCCCAAAGTATGGATACGGCAACAGAAATGATGGAAACTCCTCAAGAAGATTTTTTGAACACGATGAAATGAGTGCTCGTATTACTAGAGCCGATAGTGCTATTGTCAAACGATTGGGAGTAATTTTAAATATTTTAAATTGCCATGAAAAAGTTAGTGGACCTAAATTTTGAGAATATGCATCGAAAACTACAGAGCTGCTGATTCAAAAGCATCCTGAGAAAAAGCTCACACGAACGGTACATAAAATTTTGGCCGATGGAAAAGATTTAATAGAATACCAGTGTTTACCGTTAGGAGAATTGTCTGAAGAAGTTCAAGAATCTAAAAACAAGGACTACAAAAGATATAGAAGTACTAACGCTTGCAAAATCTCACGAGTTAGACAAAACGAGGACCTTTTCAACATGTTGGCCATCTCTTCTGATCCAGTCATATCATCCATGAGGCATGTGAGATCACAAAAAGATCTTACAGACACCTATAGCCAAGTGGCGAAGACTACGTTAAGATTTAATAAATGGTCCACCTTTTTCTATCACAACAAAAAAAATATTTAGTACTTAGTTTTGTTATTTTATTGAAAAAAAAGGAATCAATAAATACAAGTTTATTATTTATTATAAATAATACAGTAGTAATTATAATCATATAATTTTCGTCTTTACATCTTTTTAAAATTTAGCAAATTTTAAGATGAGTGTTGAAGCACCCTTTATGTATATTTATTTTAAAGCTTAGGCTTTGGCTATCAGAAGAGTAATACATTTTTACAGAAATCAAAAAAATTGGTAAAGCGGTTATTAAGATAAAACTGTGGCAGTGCTCAAAAATTTATTAGTTGTTCATCTTTGGCTCAAATACAATAATATTGAACAACTTTTAATAATTTTTCTTAGTTAAGTATTAATAAAATATTTGGGTTTTGAATTTTTCAAAAATATGTATGTAAATTTGTACAATGAATTTTCAAGCAATGTTTATATACTTATCCCCTAGCGTACATATTTCACTTTTATAACAGTAGAACATCTTCAAAGAAGTAATGCGTCCATCAAGTTTGGTGGAGATTGCGTAGCATTCACTCATTAAGTTATTCACTCATTTGTACAAACATATATTTCAAACCGTTTTGGAATGTCTTAAAATGCATTGACTCTTACATACATATTAATATATTTGTACATACATATATTTTGGCTCGCTTTGGTGCGGCCTTAGATTCCATTGACACATTCATTCATTTGTACAAACATATATTTTGTACACCGTGCATCATCTGGTAACCTCAACCTTGGTATGCTACTGTTTAGAGCTTGCTCGCAACAAGCCTTTACCTGTATCCAAATTATTAACATGATTCATTTATGCTTGCGTTGCAGATTCCACAGCTAATTGTATTTATGCTTAGAATGCAGTTCCCAGGGAACTGAACTGAATGTATATGTTTGTTATACACTTAGTTTGTAAGTATTAGTGTAAGTAAGTATTTTTGCTCATAGAAATTTTGTATAACGGAAACAATTTTTGAATAAAGAACCTCAATTCAATCTGCTGCCGCTTCAATGGCAGTTAATTCTATCAGGTGCCGCAAAATGGGCACTGCAACCTAAATTACTTTATTTTCATTCTCCAAACATTACAATTGATAACCTTGCTACTAAGACAAAACTTTTAATCATAAGTGGATAGAGCCACACTCCTTCATACAAATCATAAGTTTATCTGATTTCATGTTCAAATACATCCTCATAAAAAAAATTTCAAAGATTGTCCTTCAGTTTTTAACAAAAACATTTTTTTTTCTACAATTTTTCAACTTTGACGAGTTATTGTGAAGCACCCTGTTACTCTGGCACCCTGTATTGTATATAATTAGCTTTCAGGTGCAGTATAAGTCTTTAAAATATCTTCATTAGTTCAAAAGTTATGATTTTTGCAAAGAAAAAACTCAAAAGGTGCCATAGTGCGCCAGTGGACAGACACCTTCTTAGAGAAGTAGATAACCCATTCCACTTGAATACAACGGAGTTTCGGAAGCTGTACCGATTAAGCCCATAACTGAATACCGCATTTACTTACCTTTTGTTAAAATATGTAAAAACTTGCACAATAATGACTTTGAAAAGCAGTTAGCATACGGAATTTATTTATTTTTGGCATTCCTTTTGTGCTTCTTTTAGGTTCCGTTAAGCTGTGCTGCCACCTTTCTACTATTAAAACGAAATTTAAATGTCATTTATTTCTAGTCGTTAAAACTAAGTTAGTGAATCGTACCATCGATAAGGCAAGCGAAAAAATCGATAATTAAAATATCGACAAATCGCATCGTTATAAGCTAGTGAATTCCACTACAGGCCAAGGGTTTTTGCAATATCAGCTCCATCATGGCATTTGAGTAGGCTTTCACACTCTGAGTCATTAAAATCATGCAGTGTACGATCTTCGTTTGAGCACCATTTAGGAATGTTGAATCTTTCGCGTTGAAGTTAACCCTTTACTTGCTGCCTAATTTCAAAGTGTGAGCACTCATACTTTGGGCAGTCAACTCTCATGCCAAGCTCTTTATAGAATACATCTTGAATTATTTTTTTTCTATTTTTTTTTTTCCTTAGATGTTGCATTGTCGTCGAAAACTTCTCCTTGTTGTGATAGTACATAAGCCAGTTTCAAAACGAATTCCATGCACCTTATCCTCGCATGCAAAGGAGATATTCCATACTCATAATTTAGTTCCTTAATAATTGAATCATCAAGATTTTCAAAGTCTTTTTGACTCTTCTTACAGATTGGACATTTCAATGTAGATGATGTGTTTGTTAGTATGTTTAAAACTTTTCCATCGACCATTGTTAGAAGAAAATCATGCTTTATGGTAATAACATTCCCGTCTTCGATTTCAATTGTTGCTGGTTCTAATTTAGCGATTTGATTTTTTATATAACTCACTGTAGGTTTTATGATTTCCGAAGACTCCTTCTCATATTTAAATAATATCGGCCGGCACAATTTAGCTGATGACGGCCGTGGATTTTTCCAATATCTGAAGCTTCATCTTTTAATGGAGGGGAACAATAGAACCCATAAACATATTGCCATCTGTAATTGTTCCATCGTATACATTTATTCTTTGTTTATATGCGCTTTGTCCTGATGATCCATCACATCCATATTTATTTATCAATGTTAGGCTTTTTGGCAGTGATTTCAGCTTTTCTTCAGAAAAACTTTTCAAGAGTCGCATAGACGTATGATCCATTAAATTTGGAGCTCAACTTCAGCTGATATTTCGGTTATTTTGGCTCTTGGAGGAACTGCTTCTTTCTTGGCTTGAGTGATTTGTTTGTATCCAGGGAAAAGATCGACATTATGTTGCAATAATGACTCACGCAATATGTTATATTTATCCTTCGATAACCCGAGATCTATAAACAGCGCCAAAGACTCTTCAGGAGTGTATCTCCTAGGTAGCGCATTTTGTGGTGTGGGAATGCTGTTTTTAATCCTTCTCCATCGCACTGGACTTGCTAACGCAACTGCTCCTATGATATGTGACTTGGTGTTTTCTTCGTCCTTTTTATATTTAATAGCCAATGCTTCTGAAAGATGAGTCGTGGCGATAGTTCTAGTATAATCTGAGAGCTTCTTTTTCCTTGTGTAGGTGGAAGATTCTTCTATGGGGTTTGTCGGTCTTCCTCTAGTTCGATTGGTGTATGTGCTAGGCATTTGTTCGTCCAAAAAACTTTTACCAGCTAGCAAGCTTTCATGCTTATAAACCTTGAAGTAGAACGACCGACTGCTTGCCATTTTCTTTGTATTGGAATGTAGAGGAAGCCAATTCTTTCAAGTCTTCGTCTTCTTTGTTGCACGCTTCATTTGGTAATTCTGTCATTATAGCCTCAACGAAATCCGCTTTTGTTTTTGAAGCTTTGAACACCTCAAATAGTTTGAAGTTTTCTAGAGACATATTTAAATTTGCCATCGAGTATATCTTACTAAAAAAATATGGGAGCTATATTTATGTTTATTTAAATAAACAGAATACTTTATTCTATAGACTCCAAAAAACGACTGATTTTGGGCGTTGTGTTAAACATTGCTTTATATACTCAAATTATGGAAATGAGTTCCAGGTATATTATGCAGCTTGTAACCGAAAAATTTGGATTTATTAACAAATCCCAACAACAAAAGTGTCCGTACTAAAGTCACCTCCTTCTTACCTATACCTGCTCAGGCGCGTATTTATACCCAAGGTTGCTTCGCAGCTCAACGCAGGTAGACCTTATTAATTCAGGTAACTTGATATTTAGCAAATACCTACTGTGAATTTCACGGAGACCTTTTTTGTCCTTTTTTTATTTTCCATCAAAGTTCGAAAAAGGTCCTAAAAATAGGCTTTTCGAAAAACAGGTAGATCTGGCAACTTTTATAAAAAAAAAAAACAAATTTTATGTTTTGCTTAAGCCTAGAATTAAATATCCTTTCGTTGTAATACAAAAAAGCAGTAGCAGGCCGTTTTATTTAGAGACAAAACAATTTTTAATACAACAAAAAAGAACAAAAACCACGAATTTTTCTAAGTGTTAAAATTAATAAACTTTGAGCGGTTCTACCTCCTAAAATATCATTTTCTGCTGAAATTTTTTGATTTTTGCCAGGCTTTTCGGGCAGAGGCGCCATAGTGCGACGCCAATTGAGAACACCAAGGGAGGTCAAGTCGTCCCTCTCTCAACTCTGAGAAGGTTTCGTCCTTGCTCTACTTCCCATCTGCGGTGTCGACTAAAATACATTCTTGGCCAGAGTGTCTTCATCCATTCCCTTAAAATGACTTAGCCAGCGAAGCCTTTGGCATTTTATTCGTTGCACTATCTTAATATCTGAGTAAAGCTAATACTGCTCATCATTATATCTCCTTCTATACTCGTCGTCAGCATCACGTAAATGACCATAAATCCTCCGGAGAACCTCTTCCTCGAGCACTCTAAGAGCCATCTCATGTTCTCTCGACACCGTCCATGAATCCGAGCCATACATTGGGACATATACAATCTGCGACTTGTAAAGTGATATTTATATTCGGCGATAGAGGATTATACGTCTTAATTGGCTATTCAGTCCAAAGTGGGGCTTGGGGTAATCCACAAAAGACAGAAACGGCGCCTTTCTTTTGGCCGATTATAACAATACCTTCGTTGTGACATCATTTCAATAAGGAAATAGTATATACCTAATATTTTTTAATTCTAGTTTATTGTTTAAAATTAGATTAAAACCATTTGAAATCACTATCGAAACTTAAATCTGGACACGTTGGTTCAGTAGAAATTTCTCTAAAATACTTCGTAAACTTACTAAGAGTATTTAAAGAAAAATGTATAGAAGCCTTAATCCTTTTGTTTCGAGGAGGTGCTGTTATGCACCACCTGTTTCCAAATAAAATAAAACAATTCGATTGTTGAGCACAGCAGAAGTGATGTCGAAAGTTTAACAGTATTTAGTCTTAGGAATAAATAATAGGAATGAAAATGAGAAAAGGTACAAATATGTTATGCATTACGCGGAGGGAATAACATTTATACATATTATCATCCCATTTAGTGATGTAAACGAAATAAGAAAAAAGTGCTGCTTCGAATATCGGGATTGCTTTGAACATCCTCCTCCCATTGGAAGGTTTAGGCTTTCAACTGATTCAGTCTAAATGCCATCGCCATTTCATTGATGGACGGTTTTCGTGTTTTAAAATTACCATATTTCCAGTCTGAATGCCTTCGTTTTATTATCGCCACTTGACCCTCTCTTGCAAGAGACTCCACTTTTTCCAAAATACCCGTTGCATACAATATATGCGCTGCCATCGGTTTAAACGACTGATTTCAATACCGGTTACGTCTGGTTGAATTATGCTCGTAAATAGAGCGCCTATGAGAAAATGAGCTGGTGTGGGCATGTTCAAATCTTTTGGATTTTCTGAAATGGGTCAAAGTGGACGAGAATTAAATATTGCTTCGATTTCACACACAAGGGCTAGGTTACGAATGAGCATGTGCGTACCCATTTTGATGTTCAGTGGAGTCAATGGTTGGTTATCAATGGGAATACCCCTCGATCGGGCAAATTAGTAGTGACCGTATGCAAATGTACGCTGCATTATAACAAAGAAGTTGTGGTACTTGTAGTTGAGCGCTAGTTCTCGTAGTTTGCAAGTTAGTAAAGATCTACGCCATCGCACTATGGCGCCTCTGCCGAAAAGCCTGGCAAAAATCAAAAATTTCATAACAGCGTTCGATAAACCTAATACATGTATTTAGTATATGTGGAGACCTGTATCGGAGCAAAACTAATATTCATGGTAACCCTGGTGTGGAATATAATATGTTGTAATATATTGTATTGGATTGCATTGTATGGTATTGTACTGTTTGGAGTGCGTGTGCGGAAGACACATATTAAAGTACCAGTGAAATATATATATATATAATTAGTGTGTTCTTATTTAATACAAAATGTTAGGTTGTTACATTGGCGACGAGGATGGGATCTGAAGTTGCGTTAATAAAACGCATTATAATTGTATTTCTGTTTCATTGCAGGTACTGCATCAGGCGTGGTGAATTTGACACGGTGTGGGCTCAACACACACACATAAAGAGGGACACAACCAAAAGCAATTCAATTTGCATAGCACGCGCGCAAGAAAAAAAACCAGATTTGATATTTATTGAAGTGATACAGAGAAAAAACGATTTATTTTTGCAAAAGCAGCGCATTTAATTGTGCTTACATATATTTCCATTGAACTGGTAATATGTTTTGAAAATTTAGACAAAAACGATTATTATCTAAAGCTAGTAAATTTGTTATGTGTTGCAGGCCATTGAATTGGTGCATAGACGTACGCATTAAATTGCTTCTTTGAGATAATCATTGAATTGATGAAGAGAGATTCGAATTCTTAGCAGATGAGAGCAGCGCATTAAATTGGGTTTATATAGGTACATGAATATAGAACAATTTTATTGTTCATTAGATTGTGAAAACTCACAAGCTTTGCATTGGAAATTATAGGAGTGCACATTGAATTGTGCAAGCAAACTATTAATTTGGCGACAAGCATACAAATTAAATTAAAATTGAGACGTTGCTTCGAAACTTCAGCCGAGGTATTGTAACAAAGTTTTGCGTTCGGTGTACGAACGTATTTAAACCAAAATGACTGAATTCAAGCCGTTTTTATGCGATAATATAGACAAAGCGTTACTGCGTAATGAGTGGGAAAAATGGTCCCGATCCTTGTCTCTATTCCTTCAATCTGAAGAAATAATTGACCCTGTTAAGCAAAGGAACAAACTACTGCAACTAGGGGGGCCCCAATTGCAAGAAGTTATATTCAATATTCCGGGTGCTCTTGTAGAAGTTAACGAGAATACCAAAAATGATGTTTTTAATATATTACTGCGGAAATTGCATGATTTTTTCTCACCCACACGTAATTACACCTTTGAGAGGCATTTATTTAGGAAATTATGTCCGTCAGAAGGAGAAGATTTCAATAAATTCTTGTTGCGACTGAGACATCAAATGTCCAAATGCGATTTTGGATCAACTAAAAATGAAATAGAAAGTAATTGCTTAAAAGACAAATTAATTGATTCTTGGGCACCGTCTGAACTTAAAAAACGACTTCTTGAAAAAGAACAAAATTTAGATGAAGTTATTGGAGCGTGCCAGGTGCACGAACAAATTAACAAGCAGTCGCAAAGTATGGTGGCAAAACCAGATGGTGAGACTGTCAACAAGATATCGTTGAAGAACCGACAAGAAAAAGATAGTTCCAGTGAATGTGGCAGATGCGGTAGGTTGGGACACAAATACTACGATGATAGTTGCCCGGCGCGAAAATCGAAATGCAATAAATGCGGTCTGATAGGCCATTTCGCTAGGAAGTGTAAGACAAAGGGCCAAAAGCGTAAGCCGGGGGAATATGAGCGTGGCAGCCCAAAAAAGCGTCGTTTCAAATCTTCCACTGTAAAATACATTGACGAAGAAACAGATTTTATGGAAAATAAGTTTGCTGATACGGGGTGTTTTAAAGTAAATTGTTACGGCACAGAAGATGAATTTATTGAATGCTGCATTGGGGGGCATGCCATTTCTATGGTGATTGACTCAGGATCGCGTTTCAACATGCTCAGCCATGACAAATGGATTGAGTTAAACGAGAAAAAGGCTGTTTTATTTAACGTTCGTACACAATCAGCGAATCAGTTCAAAGCATATGCTGCGAGTCAGCTCCTCAAAGTCCTTTTCGTCTTTGAAGCACCGATAACTATTGGGGGCGATAAAGAATTAATTGCAACATTTTATGTAATTGAGAACGCGACACAATCCCTTTTAGGTCGTGAGACAGCAATAAAATTGCACGTTCTAAAACTAGGTCGAAACGTGAATAGTATTGAAACTGTAAACCCATTTCCCAAAATTAAGGATATCAAAATAACCTTATCACTAGACCTTTCAGTGAAACCCATACAACAGCCTATGCGGCGAATACCCATTGCTCTGGAGGAGAAGGTTGAACGGAAATTAAATGAAGCACTTAAACAGGACATCATTGAGCCAGTGGTGGGACCAAGCCCTTGGATCTCACCAATTGTGATTGTCTTTAAGGAAAATGGGGAAATGCGTATGTGCGTCGATATGCGCAGGGCGAACCAAGCGGTTCTTAGGGAAAATTACCCATTGCCAACGTTTGACACGTTTATGACTAAATTAAGGGGCGCAAAATTATTTTCACGGCTCGACTTGAAATGGGCGTATCACCAGCTCGAATTGGATGAATCCTCAAGAGAAATTACCACATTCATTACGCACAAAGGTCTTTTCCGATATAAAAGATTAATGTTCGGTATTAACTCAGCCCCAGAATTGTTTCAACGAGTTTTAGAAGGACTATTATCTCCTTGTAAAAACTGTCTAAATTATATCGATGATGTTATAGTTTTCGGGGAAACAGAAACGGAACATGATGAGGCTCTGGGAAAAGTTATAGAAATTTTTAAAAATAATTGCGTTTTATTAAATCATGAAAAATGTGTATGGCGAGCAAAAGAATTAAAGTTCCTGGGACATACCTTGTCCGATGAGGGTATATTACCAGACCCAGAGAAAATAAAAACAATTCAAAGCTTTAGAGCACCAAATAGAAAGGAAGAGATTAGAAGTTTCCTGGGCCTAGTCACGTATGTTGGCAAATTTATCCCAGACATGGCTGATATAACTGAACCATTGAGAAGCATACTGAAAACTAATTGTAACTTCATGTGGGGGCCAAAACAACAGACTTCCTTTCATAAATTAAAGACGCTTCTTTCCAGTATACCAAAACTGTCGTATTTCAATCCGAAACGTAAGACTAGGCTGATAGCGGATGCGAGTCCCGTAGCTTTAGGAGCTGTCCTCATTCAGTTTGACTTGAGTGATGATCCACAGATAATCTCATTCGCCAGCAAAAGTCTTTCAGATGTGGAGAAGAGGTACTCCCAAACGAAGAAAGAAAGTTTAGCTCTTGTATGGGCGGTGGAGAGATTCTATTATTATTTAACTGGTCTAGAATTTGAGCTTATCACTGATCATAAACCGCTAGAAGCCATTTTTAAGCCTACGTCCAAACCTCCGGCTAGGATAGAAAGGTGGCTTCTGAGGCTGCAATCTAACAAATTTAAAGTAATTTATCGTGCGGGGAAAGAAAACATTGCGGATTCCATTTCGAGGCTTTGCAAAATTGAGAACACAAGCAGTTTTGATGAGAACGGTGAACAAAATATATTTCATATAATATCGCACTCAACTCCGTCTTCCCTCACTATCTCCGAAATTGCCAAGACGAGTGCCAAAGATGAAGAGATAAGAGCTACACTCGAATACATTAAATACGATTCCTGGCCAACGGACTCAAAAAGTAGTTTTTACCCTTTCCGCCAGGAGCTGCTGGCTGTTGGTGAAATAATATTACGCGGGGCTCGAATAGTTATTCCAAAGGTTCTTCGGCCGAGATTGTTAGAACTAGCACATGAGGGTCATCCAGGCGAATCAGCTATGAAACGGAGAGTAAGAGCCAAGGTCTGGTGGCCGTTCGTTGACAGAGAAGTGGAAACTTTTGTGAAGAACTGCCGGGATTGTTTGGTGGTCTCAAAACCTAATAACCCTACCCCGATGAACAGACATGCGTTCCCGAATGGTCCCTGGCAATGTGTGGCCATGGACCTGCTGGGGCCGTTGCCTAACAATGATTACATATTTGTGCTTATCGACTACTATTCTCGTTGCCAGGAAGTAAAATTTTTGCGTAAAATCACTTCAGAAGCTATTATCAACGTCTTGAATGAAATCTTTTGTCGGCTCGGTATACCTACATCCATTCGAGCAGACAATGGAAGACAGTTTGTGAGCAGTGAGTTCAAAAATTTTTGCAAGGACAACAACATCGCTTTGATAACGACACCGCCCTATTGGCCACAAGCCAATGGAGAAGTGGAAAATATGAACCGGTCATTGTAAACGTAATTATATTCAAGAGATTCAAAAATTCCTGTTGATGTACAATGTGACTCCTCACAGCACCACGGGTTCACCGCCAACCCAATTAATGTTTAATCGGGTAATAAGGGATAAAATACCTGGAATTGAGGAAATATCAGAAGATAAGATAGACTCGGCAGCAAGAGATTTAGACACTATCAACAAACAAAAAGGAAAGGATAAGGGGGATAAGAAGAGACGAGCAAAGGTATCGAATATAGTACCAGGAGATAAAGTACTCCTACGTAATGTGGTCCTCCCGCATAAGCTGACACCAACTTTTGACACGACCGAATACGAAGTCTTAGAGACAAACGGGAACGAAGTCATCATAAGGAGCGGTGACAAGACCGTTCGGAGAAATATAAGTCACGTAAAAAAAGTACCAATCGCTTTCACTGCAGTGGATGAAACCGATTCTTCGACACCACCTCCAGAAACATCGCTCGAAACTGATCTTCCAATAAACTCAAACTCGACGTCACCACCTCGTGCAACACTTCAGTCGAATTGTACCGAAACGGAAAATTCTAGGTCCGAACCTCACTGCGAAGCTGAGAGACCAGACACTCAACCTAAGCTTTGTTTGAAGCTGCAAAATAAGGGAGGGATGTGGAGACCTGTATCGGAGCAAAACTAATATTCATGGTAACCCTGGTGTGGAATATAATATGTTGTAATATATTGTATTGTATTGGATTGCATTGTATGGTATTGTACTGTTTGGAGTGCGTGTGCGGAAGACACATATTAAAGTACCAGTGAAATATATATATATAATTAGTGTGTTCTTATTTAATACAAAATGTTAGGTTGTTACAGTATATATAACGGGATTACGAATATATAACTCTTATTAAACAGAAATGTATTTTTTAGGAGGTAGAGCCGCTCAAAGTTTATAAACTTTTAACACTTAGAAAAATTCGTGGTTTTTGTTCTTTTTTGTTGTATTAAAAATTGTTTTGTCTCTAAATAAAACGGCCTGCTACTGCTTTCTTGTATTATAACGAAAGGATATTTAATACTAGGTTGAATAAATAAAAAAAAATAAATGTAAGGCGCGATAACCTCCGAAGAGATCTAAGGCGGAGCTTCTCTTCCAATTTGCGTCGTGCTCCTCTTGATTTTCCTTACAAATTGGCTGGACCGGACCTACATGTTTTATGCCGACTCTTAACGGCATTTGCAAGGTAGATGAGTTTTACCTGAGACCTTTTCATGGCAGAAATACACCCGGAGCGCTTGCCAAACACTGCCGAGGGGCGACCCGCTTAGAAAAATTTTCTTCTAATTAAAAAACCTTATTTATAAAATTTTGATGTTGCTTTGCCCAGGGTGTGAACCCAGGGCATACGGTGTGGTAGACGGAGCACATTACCATCACACCACGGCCGTTGAAGCAAAACATAAATTTGTGTTTTTTTTTTCTAAAAGTTGCCAGATCTACCTCTTTTTCGAAAATCCTATTTTTAGGACCTTTTTCGAACTTTGTTTCCATCAAACAAAAAAGGACAAAAAAGGAAAAAAGGACAGTAGGTATTTGCTAAATATTCAGTTACCTGAATTCATAAGGTCTACCTGCGTCCAGCTGCGATTTCACTTTTTACATCAAATAAAGTGAAGCAACCTTGGGTATAAATACGTGCCTGAGCAGGTATAGGTAAGAAGGAGGCGAATTTAGTACGGTCACTTTTGTTGTTGGAATTTGTTAATAAAGCCAAATTTTTCGGTTACAAGCTGCATAATATACCTGGAACTCATTTCCATAATTTGAGTATATAAAGCAATGTTTAATACAACGCCCAAAATCAGTCGCTTTTTGGAGTCTATAGAATAAAGTATTCTGTTTATTTAAATAAACATAAATATAGCTCACATATTTTTTTAGTACGACATACTCGATGGGATTTTAATATGTCTATAGAAAACTCCAAACTATTTGAGGTGCTCAAAGCTTCAAAGACAAAAGCGGAGTTGGTTGAGGCTATTATGACAGAATTACCAAATGAAGCATGCAACAAAGAAGAGGAAGACTTGAAATAATTGGCTTCCTCTACATTCCAATACAAAGAAAATGGCAAGCAGTCGGCCATTTTACTTCAAGGTTTATAAGCGTGAAAGCTGGCTAGGTGGTAAAAGTTTGTTGGACGAAGAAATGCCTAGCACATCCACCAAGGAAGCTGTCAGATTATACTAGAACTATCGCCACGACTCATCTTTCAGAAGCATTGGCTATTAAATATAAAAAGGACGAAGAAAACACCAAGTCTCATATCTTAGGAGCAGTTGCGTTAGCAAGTCCAGTGCGATTGAGAAGGGTCAAAAACGGCATTGCAAATGCGCTACCTAGGAGATACACTTCTGAAGAGTCTTTGGCGCTGTTTATAGATTTCGGGTTTTTTCAAAGGATAAATATAATATATTGCGTGAGTCATTATTGCAACATAATGCCGATCTTTTCCCTGGAAACAGACAAATCACTCAAGCCAAGAAAGAAGCAGTTCCTCCAAGAGCCAAAATAACCGAAGTATCAGCTGAAGTTGAGCTTCAAAACTTGAATGGATCATACGTCTATGCGACTCTTGAAAAGTTTTTCTGAAGAAAAGTTGAAATCACTGCCAAAAAGCCTAACATCGATAAATAAATGGGGCTGCGATGGATCATCAGGACAAAGCGCATATAAACAAAGAATAAATGTAGACGATGGAACAATTACAGATGGCAATATTTTTATAGCTTCTATTGTTCCCCTCCGTTTAAAAGATGAAGCTTTGAAAGCTAAATTATGAATGGAAATGAAATTATGGAATATCTCCTTTGCATGCGAGGATAAAGTGCATTAATTCGTTTTGAAACTGGCTTATACACTACCACAACAAGGAGAAGTTTTCGACGACAATGCAACATCTAAGGAAAAAAAGCATTAGAAAAAAAATAATTCAAGATGTATTCTATAAAGAGCTTGGCCTGAGAGTTGATTGCCCAAAGTATGGATACGACAACAGAAATGATGGAAACTCCTCAAGAAGATTTTTTGAACACGATGAAATGAGCACTCGCATTACTAGAGCCGATAGAGCTATCGTCAAACGATTGGGAGTAATTTTAAATATTTTAAATTGCCATGAAAAACTTAGTGGACCTAAATTTTGAGAATATGCATCGAAAACTACAGAGCTGCTGCTTCAAACGCATCCTGAGAAAAGGCTCACACGAACGGTACATAAAATTTTGGCCCATGGTAAAGAATACCAGTGTTTACCGTTAGGAGAATTGTCTGAAGAAGCTCAAGAATCTAAAAACAAGGACTACAAAAGATTTAGAAGTACTAACGCTTGCAAAATCTCACGAGTTAGACAAAATGAGGACCTTTTCAACATGTTGGCCATCTCTTCTAATCCAGTCATATCATCCATGAGGCATGTGAGATCACAAAAAGATCTTACAGACACCTATAGCGAAGTGGCGAGGACTACGTTAAGATTAAATAAATGGTCCACCTTTTCTATCACAACAAAAAAAATATTTAGTACTTAGTTTTATTTTATTGAAAAAAAAAAGAAATCAATAAATACAAGTTTACAAGTAGTAATTATAATTATATAATTTTCGTCTTTACATCTTTTTAAAATTTAGCAAATTTTAAGATGAGTGTTGAAGCACCCTTTATGTATATTTATTTTAAAGCTTAGGCTTTGGCTATCAGAAGAGTAATACATTTTTACAGAAATCAATAAAATTGGTAAAGCGGTTATTAAGATAAAACTGTGGCAGTGCTCAAAAATTTATTAGTTGTTCATCTTTGGCTCAAATACAATAATATTGAACAACTTTTAATAATTTTTCTTAGTTAAGTATTAATAAAATATTTGGTTTTTGAATTTTTCAAAAATATGTATGCAAATTTGTACAATGAATTTTCAAGCAATGTTTATATATTTATCCCCTAGCGTACATATTTCACTTTTATGGCAGTATAACATCTTAAAAGAATGTATAAAATCCTCAAATCCCTTGCTGGCAGTATCTGGGGAAAAGATAAAGAAACGCTCTTGACCACATACAAAGCAATTAGCCAGCCGATTACGTGCTACGCGTCACCCATATGGTCGCCAAGCCTAAAAACCACCCACTGGAAGAAACTACAGGCCTGCCAAAATACTGCTCTCAGAATCGCCACGGGCTGTCTTCTTATGTCCCCAGAACACCATCTGCATAATGAGGCGAGAATACTCCCCATCAGGGAGAGAAATGAGATGCTGACCAAACAGTTTCTGTTGAATACCCAGAAACCTGGGCATCCCAACAGACATCTGATTGACGAACCAGCACCGCCTAGGGGCCTAAGGAGTCATCTCCGTAAGCATTTTGAGGAAATACGGCACCTGAGAACCCAGCCGTATGAAGCGGAAAAACACAAGCAGGTCCTTGGTGAACTCCATAGACAGGCGTCGGACCTTTATGTCGGGAATTGCCCGGTGAATCCAGTACTTGAAGAAAAATATCCAGAACTCGCAGAAGAGGAACGCATACTCCCCAGGGAAACGCGTGTCACTCTTGCTCAACTTCGTTCTGGATACTGTAACAGGTTAAATTTTACCTATCCAGAATCAACCCCGACATACAAAATGTATGCCCTGCTTGCAATGTGTCCCCACATGACACCAACCATCTCTTTAATTGTAATGTGGAACCAACGCCTCTAACACCCCTTTCCTTATGGTCCACCCCTGTTGAAACGGCAAGTTTCCTTGGACTCCCGTTAGAGGATATTGATGACAATTTGTGATCGGTCGCGGCTATTAGGTGGGGCGAGCATTGCTACAACAACAACAACAACATCTTAAAAGAAGTAATGCGTCCATCAAGTTTGGTGGAGATTGTGTAGCATTCACTCATTAAGTTATTCACTCATTTGTACAAATATATATTTCAAACCGTTTTGGAATGTCTTAAAATGCATTGACTCTTCCATACATATTAATACATTTGTACATACATATATTTTGGCTCGCTTTGGTGCGGCCTTAGATTCAATTGACACATTCATTCATTTGTACAAACATATATTTTGTACACCGTGCATCATCTGGTAACCTGAACCTTGGTATGCTACTGTTTAGAGCTTGCTCGCAACAAGCCTTTACCTGAATCCAAATTATTAACATGATTCATTTATGCTTGCGTTGCAGATTCCACAGCTAATTTTATTTATGCTTAGAATGCAGTTCCCAGGGAACTGAACTGAATGTATATGTTTGTTATACACTTAGTTTGTAAGTATTAGTGTAAGTAAGTATTTTAGCTCATAGAAATTTTGTATAAAGGAAACAACTTTTGAATAAAGAACTCAATTCAATCTCCTGCCGCTTCAATGGCAGTTAATTCTATCAGGTGCCGCAAAATGGGCACTGTAACCTAAATTACTTTATTTTCATTCTCCAAACATTACAATTGATAACCTTGCTACTAAGACAAAACTTTTAATCATAAGTGGGTAGAGCCACACTCCTCCATACAAATCATAAGTTTATCTGATTTCATGTTCAAATACATCCTCATAAAAAAATTTCAAAGATTGTCCTTCAGTTTTTAACAAAAAAATTTTTTTCTACAATTTTTCAACTTTGACGAATTATTGTGAAGCACCCTGTTACTCTGGCACCCTGTATTTTAAATTGTCCAAAGTTTAAATAATTAGCTTTCAGGTGCAGTATAAGTCTTTAAAATATATTCATTAGTTCAAAAGTTATGATTTTTGCAAAGAAAAAACTCAAAAGGTGCCATAGTGCGCCAGTGGACAGACACCTTCTTAGAGAAGTAGATAACCCATTCCACTTGAATACAACGGAGTTTCGGAAGCTGTACCGATTAAGCCCATAACTGCAATATCAACAGAGAAAAAAAGATATTAATACCGCATTTACTTACCTTTTGTTAAAATATGTAAAAACTTGCACAATAATGACTTTGAAAAGCAGTTAGCATATGGAATTCATTTATTTTTGGCATTCCTTTTGTGCTTTTTTTAGGTTCCGTTAAGCTGTGCTGCCACCTTTCTACTATTAAAACGAAATTTAAATGTCATTTATTTCTAGTCGTTAAAACTAAGTTAGTGAATAGTACCATCGATAAGGCAAGCGAAAAAATCGATAATTAAAATCTCGACAAATCGGATAGTTATAAGTTGGTGAATTCCACTACAGGACAAGAGTTTTTGCAATATCAGCTCCATCATGGAATTTGAGTAGGCTTTCACACTCTGAGTCATTAAAATCATGCAGTGTACGAGCTTCGTTTGAGCACCATTTAGGAATGTTGAATCGTTCGCGTTGAAGTTAACCCTTTACTTGCTGCCTAATTTCAAAGACTTCTTGGATAGTATTTCCGCCTGATAAGAGAGCATCCCTTCTCTGTATGTTCGCACCTACTGGAAAAGGCAGCATAAAATGCATTGGATGCATTTGCCTGTAGGTGTCACTCGTACACATCCGTACATTTTACAAATATCCTAACGCAAAGCGAAAAGTATCGACTGAGTAGTTGGACCAGCTAACAATAAACCATTTAGAGAATAACCTGTGGTTGTTTTGCAGAACCATCGAATACGACGCGAAGCTTTTTCGTAGTGCTTCTTAGCTTCTTACGCAATAATGTGGAAGAAAAAACGTTGGTGTTGTTGTCGTACTCGACTTTGATAACGACATGTGGTTTAAAAATGTATACTCATTCATAAAAGAATTATACTGAGTTCTCAAGTCAAGATTTTTTCTAACTTTTTCTCTAAGTTTTTGAATCTATATAGAGCATGTTTATATGAATCGCCAAGAGCGTTGAAGTTGGTTTTATGCTAAATACGCGTGGTGTGAGGGCCAACCAATCATCATCTTCAGATGCTGGGGAATCGGAATCGAATCGATTATATATTTCCTAGAACGGTTTTAAAATAGCCGCTTTTTTTGCAAGCTAGTGGATATAAAACGCAAAGTGTATTAGCAAATTGCATAGAAAGCAACAACAAAAAGTGAGCGAACTCAACTAGGCTTAGAGGTTTGAGATGAAATAGCTTAAGCAACAGTCAACCAAATAATATAAATATAGTTTAAAAAACTAAAAAAAGACGCAAATATGGTGCCGTTTTTGTATCTACAATCCAATTAGATGTTGATGGATACGGTGTTGATAGCACCGTAACTCGTTTTGTAGCGAGTTATTTAACCACTGCTGCGAGTCTTCAATAATTGCCGCTAGATGGGTCTAACTCTCCTTTGCGCGCCTACACTCAGAAAAAAAAATACAGGAGAATCAAGCGGATTACAGGTCAAAACAAAAGATTTCACAGGTAAATCACATCCAAAGAATAAATCCGTTAAACCAACAAATGTTCATTTGTTGAAAAGACGTTTGCAGATTTGCTGTTGACTTTAAAAAATCTCTGTCAAATTAACTGTTCCCCATTCTGTTAATTTAATAAGGTATCTGTTATTAATAACAATGGATGTTGTTCTTTTACTTTATATTTCTGTTCATTATTAACCGATGCGAATGTTGTTTTGCCACATATTTATGTCAAAAGTAATTGTTCAATCTGTTGACCCAACTACAAAATTACTGTTGGTTTAATAGAAAACACAGTTTTGTTGACAGAGTAAAATCTATTATTTTTTTATTTCAGCAAATAAAAATACAGTCTTAAATACATTTTTGTAATTATTTATTTCATATATGTAAATTATAAGTACGGAGGGAAATCTATGGCTTGAACATCCACACATGTGGATATCACATTAAATAAAAATTTATAATCCTGTCTCATCAATATCTACATAAAAAAAAAAATCATTTTTACAAAGTGTTTTTACATATGTATATATAGTACATAGAAAGTGCTTTACAAATTCAGTCCTTTTTTGAACAATAATTAGTAAATAAAATTTTAGGAAGTAAAAAACTTCATTTTACTGAATTGTGTTCGTTTGTACATAAACATATACTCGTATTATTGTATATAATTTATACTAATAATTTATTTTAACAATAAATTAAAGACGGTTAAAAATATCTGAAGTGAGCAGCTTTTTTTTGATAGTGGTACTTTAACAATAAAAGTTACTAATGTTGTAGATTTGGTGTGATCAATAAACAATAATCACATTAAATAATAATTTAAATAATTAGCTTTAAAGTATTTGGTTTTTAAATATTGATTAATCAATATCTTATATAATAATAACTTTTTTTTCCAAAGAAAAAAATTACAATCTGATTTTGCAGCCCAAAATGTACAACATTAGTAACTTTTATTGTTAAAGTATGACTATAAAAAAGAGTGGCTCACTTCAGATATTTTTAGCCAAACACGAAATTGAAATAGTTACAAAATTGTATTTCTTAGATAAACTAAACCGTCTGTCATACTATATATATGCATAGGAGGACTAGTGAAGGATTCAAATTCATTAAAACACATTTCCCTGCTATTAATTCCAACACCAAAGGATTGGTAATGTTCATAAAAATTGCTCAATTCGATTTTGGAAGAAACTATAAACAATTGATTTTGTTTATCAATTAAAAGTCCTTCGATTTTGAACAATTGTAAATTTTGCGATAATCTTGAGAGATAAAACTGTTTTTAATACACACTTCCTTTGAATGTCACTGAGTTAACCAAAGTGAAATTTTCTATTGCTACGTTATATGACTGCAAGAAAAATTCAATTGTATGTGTGGTATCCTCACTGACTTGTTATACCTTTCATGAAAATGAAATGGTATATTAATTTCGTCACGAAACCGAAAATTGTAAGTCCTTAAAGGAAAATAGATAGACCCACCATTAAGTATACCGAAATAATCAGGTTGAAGAGCTGAGTTGATTTAGCCATGTCCGTCTGTCCGTCTGTCCGTCTGTCTGTTTGTATGCAAACTAGTCCCTCAATTTTTGAGATATCTTGATAAAATTTGGTGAGCAGGTGTATTTGGGTGTCCGATTAGACATTTGTCGGAACCGACCGGATCGGACCACTATAGCATATATCCTCCATACAACCGATTTTTCAGAAAAAGAGGATTTTTGTAATATCTTACCCAATTTAACAGGTTGAAGCTTTAAACTTCACCATATACTTTCGTATATTGCACATATTGTTGCCTGAAAAAATTTATGAGATCGGTCGTATATATAGTATATATCCCCCACAACCGATTGTTCAGATAAGGAACTTTTCGTAATTACTGCCCTATTTTAAGAGCTAGAGGCTTCAAATTTCAGCGAATGCTTACGAATATAGCATATATTGTTGTCTGAAAAAATCATAAAGATCGGTGGTATATATAGTATATATATGGTGGTATATATAGTATATATATATAGTATATATATATATATATTTTCGCAAATTTTAGCCCCATTTTAACAGCTAGAAGCTTCAAATTTCACCGAATATTTACTTATATAGCATATATTGTTGTCTGAAAAAATCATAGAGATCGGTTGTATATATAGTATATATCTCATACAACCGATTGTTCAGATAAGAAACTTTTCGCAATTTCTACCCCATTTTAACAGCTATAAGCTTCAAATTTCACTGATTGCTTACGTATATAGCATATATTGTTGTCTGAAAAAATCATAGAGATCGGTTGTATATATAGTATATATCTCATACAACCGATTGTTCAGATAAGAAACTTTTCGCAATTTCTACCCCATTTTAACAGCTAGAAGCTTCAAATTTCACCAACTGCTTACGTGTAAAGCATATATTGATGTCTGAAAAAATCATTGAGATCGGTGGTATAAATAGTATATATCTCATACAACCGATTGTTCAGATAAGAAACTTTGCGCAATTTCTGCCCCGTTTTAACAGTTAGAAGCTTCAAATTTCACAAAATGCTTTCGTATATAGCATATAATGTTGTCTGAAAAAATCATAGAGATCGGTGGTATATCTATTATATACTTCATATAAACTGTCATATTGACCCCTTTTTTACGGCTAGAAGCTTCAAGATTCATCAAATTTCATCAAATAGTTACGTTTACGTCATATATTTTTGAAATACGTGATTCGTAGCCATAGTTTTTACATGCAGACCACAAAAAACGTGAAGCATTGCATCCTCACACAGATTACCTACCTATTTTTATACCTTTCATGAAAATGAAATGGTATATTAATTTCGTCACGAAACCGAAAATTGTAAGTCCTTAAAGGAAAATAGATAGACCCACCATTAAGTATACCGAAATAATCAGGTTGAAGAGCTGAGTTGATTTAGCCATGTCCGTCTGTCCGTCTGTCTGTTTGTATGCAAACTAGTCCCTCAATTTTTGAGATATCTTGATAAAATTTGGTGAGCAGGTGTATTTGGGTGTCCGATTAGACATTTGTCGGAACCGACCGGATCGGACCACTATAGCATATATCCTCCATACAACCGATTTTTCAGAAAAAGAGGATTTTTGTAATATCTTACCCAATTTAACAGATTGAAGCTTCGAACTTCACCATATACTTTCGTATATTGCACATATTGTTGCCTGAAAAAATTTATGAGATCGGTCGTATATATAGTATATATCCCCCACAACCGATTGTTCAGATAAGGAACTTTTCGTAATTACTGCCCTATTTTAAGAGCTAGAGGCTTCAAATTTCAGCGAATGCTTACGTATATAGCATATATTGTTGTCTGAAAAAATCATAAAGATCGGTGGTATATATAGTATATATATGGTGGTATATATAGTATATATATATAGTATATATATATATATTTTCGCAAATTTTAGCCCCATTTTAACAGCTAGAAGCTTCAAATTTCACCGAATATTTACTTATATAGCATATATTGTTGTATGAAAAAATCATAGAGATCGGTTGTATATATAGTATATATCTCATACAACCGATTGTTCAGATAAGAAACTTTTCGCAATTTCTACCCCATTTTAACAGCTATAAGCTTCAAATTTCACTGATTGCTTACGTATATAGCATATATTGATGTCTGAAAAAATCATTGAGATCGGTGGTATAAATAGTATATATCTCATACAACCGATTGTTCAGATAAGAAACTTTGCGCAATTTCTGCCCCGTTTTAACAGTTAGAAGCTTCAAATTTCACAAAATGCTTTCGTATATAGCATATATTGTTGTCTGAAAAAATCATAGAGATCGGTGGTATATATATTATATACTTCATATAAACTGTCATATTGACCCCTTTTTTACGGCTAGAAGCTTCAAGATTCATCAAATTTCATCAAATAGTTACGTTTACGTCATATATTTTTGAAATACGTGATTCGTAGCCATAGTTTTTACATGCAGACCACAAAAAACGTGAAGCATTGCATCCTCACACAGATTACCTACCTATTTTTATACCTTTCATGAAAATGAAATGGTATATTAATTTCGTCACGAAACCGAAAATTGTAAGTCCTTAAAGGAAAATAGATAGACCCACCATTAAGTATACCGAAATAATCAGGTTGAAGAGCTGAGTTGATTTAGCCATGTCCGTCTGTCCGTCTGTCCGTCTGTCTGTTTGTATGCAAACTAGTCCCTCAATTTTTGAGATATCTTGATAAAATTTGGTGAGCGGGTGTATTTGGGTGTCCGATTAGACATTTGTCGGAACCGACCGGATCGGACCACTATAGCATATATCCTCCATACAACCGATTTTTCAGAAATAGAGGATTTTTGTAATATCTTACCCAATTTAACAGATTGAAGCTTCAAACTTCACCATATACTTTCGTATATTGCACGTATTGTTGCCTGAAAAAATGGATGAGATCGGTCGTATATATAGTATATATCCCATACAACCGATTGTTCAGATAAGGAACTTTTCGCAATTTCTACCCCATTTTAACAGCTATAAGCTTCAAATTTCACCGATTGCTTACGTATATAGCATATATTGTTGTCTAAAAAAATCATAGAGATCGGTTCTATATATAGTATATATCTCATAAAACCGATTGTTCAGATAAGAAACTTTTCGCAATTTCTACCCCATTTTAACAGCTAGAAGCTTCAAATTTCACCAACTGCTTACGTGTATAGCATATATTGATGTCTGAAAAAATCATTGAGATCGGTGGTACACATAGTATATATCTCATACAACCGATTGTTCAGATAAGAAACTTTGCGCAATTTCTGCCCCGTTTTAACAGTTAGAAGCTTCAAATTTCACAAAATGCTTACGTATATAGCATATATTGTTGTCTGAAAAAATCATAGAGATCGGTCGTATATATATTATATACTTCATATAAACTGTCATTTTGACCCCTTTTTTACGGCTAGAATCTTCAAAATTCATCAAATTTCATCAAATAGTTACGTTTTCGTCATATATTTTTGAAATACGTGATTCGTAGTCATAGTTTTTACACGCAGACCACAAAAAACCTGAAACTTTGCATCCTCACACAAAGTACCTACCTGTTTTTATACCTTTCATGAAAATGAAATGGTATATTAATTTCGTCACGAAACCGAAAATTGTAAGTCCTTAAAGGAAAATAGATAGACCCACCATTAAGTATACCGAAATAATCAGGTTGAAGAGCTGAGTTGTTTTAGCCATGTCCGTCTGTCCGTCTGTCCGTCTGTCGGTTGGTATGCAAACTAGTCCCTCAATTTTTGAGATATCTTGATAAAATTTGGTGAGCAGGTGTATTTGGGTGTCCGATTAGACATTTGTCGGAACCGACCGGATCGGACCACTATAGCATATATCCTCCATACAACCGATTTTTCAGAAAAAGAGGATTTTTGTAATATCTTACCCAATTTAACAGATTGAAGCTTCAAACTTCACCATATACTTTCGTATATTGAACATATTGTTGCCTGAAAAAATTTATGAGGTCGGTCGTATATATAGTATATATATGGTGGTATATATAGTATATATATATAGTATATATATATAGTATATATATATATATTTTCGCAAATTTTAGCCCCATTTTAACAGCTAGAAGCTTCAAATTTCACCGAATATTTACTTATGTAGCATATATTGTTGTCCGAAAAAATCATAGAGATCGGTTGTATATATAGTATATATCTCATACAACCGATTGTTCAGATAAGAAACTTTTCGCAATTTCTACCCCATTTTAACAGCTATAAGCTTCAAATTTCACCGATTGCTTACGTATATAGCATATATTGTTGTCTGAAAAAATCATAGAGATCGGTTGTATATATAGTATATATCTCATACAACCGATTGTTCAGATAAGAAACTTTTCGCAATTTCTACCCCATTTTAACAGCTAGAAGCTTCAAATTTCACCAACTGCTTACGTGTATAGCATATATTGATGTCTGAAAAAATCATTGAGATCGGTGATATACATAGTATATATCTCATACAACCGATTGTTCAGATAAGAAACTTTGCGCAATTTCTGCCCCGTTTTAACAGTTAGAAGCTTCAAATTTCACAAAATGCTTTCGTATATTGCATATATTGTTGTCTGAAAAAATCATAGAGATCGGTGGTACATATATTATATACTTCATATAAACTGTCATATTGACCCCTTTTTTACGGCTAGAGGCTTCAAGATTCATCAAATTTTCTTCAAATAGTTACGTTTACGTCATATATTTTTGAAATACGTGATTCGTAGCCATAGTTTTTACATGCAGACCACAAAAAACGTGAAGCTTTGCATCCTCACACAGATTACCTACCTATTTTTTATTTTATATTTATCTTAAAAATCGTTTAGATATGTTCAAATTTCACCAAATGCTTACGTGTATAGCATATATTGTTGTCTGAGAAAATCATAGATACCGGTGGTATATATAGTATATATCCCATACAACCGATTGATCAGATAAGAAACTTTGCGCAATTTCTTCCCCATTTTAACAGTTATAAGCTTCAAATTTCACCGATTGCTTACGTATATAGTATGTATTGTTGTGTCAAAAAATCATAGAGATCGGTGATATATATAATATATATATGATGGTATATATAGTATATATATATAGTATATATATATTTTTTTACGATTTCGGCCCCATTTTAACAGCTAGAAGCTTCAAATTTCACCAACTGCTTACGTGTATAGCATATATTGATGTCTGAAAAAATCATTGAGATCGGTGGTACACATAGTATATATCTCATACAACCGATTGTTCAGATAAGAAACTTTGCGCAATTTCTGCCCCGTTTTAACAGTTAGAAGCTTCAAATTTCACAAAATGCTTACGTATATAGCATATATTGTTGTCTGAAAAAATCATAGAGATCGGTCGTATATATATTATATACTTCATTCAAACTGTCATTTTGACCCCTTTTTTACGGCTAGAATCTTCAAAATTCATCAAATTTCATCAAATAGTTACGTTTTCGTCATATATTTTTGAAATACGTGATTCCTAGTCATAGTTTTTACACGCAGACCACAAAAAACCTGAAACTTTGCATCCTCACACAAAGTACCTACCCGTTTTTTATTTTATATTTATCTTAAAAATCTTTAAGGTATGTAGATCTGTTCACTATATATTTCTTATCTTATACATCCGATTATTCGGAGATTACGAACGGGATAAGATTATTGTTCAGCCCCATTCATGAAAGGTATGAAGTCTTCGGCACAGCCGAAGACAGTCCCGTTCTTACTTGTTTTTTATCTGCGTTATGAATTAAAGATGGCCTTAGCTCGTTAAATTTTAAAATAAAATTAGAGAACTGATAAGAAGTTTTAACTGCCAATGAATAACAAATATTTTTGCGAGAATAACAAACTGACGTATATTTTTTCTAGTCCTTATGTTTCGCTTCAAATCTTAAAAACCAAATATACTTTAAAGGTCCAGAAGCCTTTAATGCTGTTCCATAGTGAACCAAGAAGTGATGTTTTGGCTTGAGTGGTCCAAATGTCTTTAAATAAAGTTTGTGGTGACGGGATATCGTATCTGTAAGAAGCTCAATGTCATTTTCAGTGAAAGATGAATATAGACAAATATCTATGATTTTAATTAATAGCGTGACAAGCTTCCATACTTCATCATTTCGTCTCCTATAATTCGTATATATAGTATATATATGGTGGTATATATAGTATATATATGGTGGTATATATAGTATATATATATAGTATATATATATAGTATATATATATATATTTTCGCAAATTTTAGCCCCATTTTAACAGCTAGAAGCTTCAAATTTCACCGAATATTTACTTATGTAGCATATATTGTTGTCCGAAAAAATCATAGAGATCGGTTGTATATATAGTATATATCTCATACAACCGATTGTTCAGATAAGAAACTTTTCGCAATTTCTACCCCATTTTAACAGCTATAAGCTTCAAATTTCACCGATTGCTTACGTATATAGCATATATTGTTGTCTGAAAAAATCATAGAGATCGGTTGTATATATAGTATATATCTCATACAACCGATTGTTCAGATAAGAAACTTTTCGCAATTTCTACCCCATTTTAACAGCTAGAAGCTTCAAATTTCACCAACTGCTTACGTGTATAGCATATATTGATGTCTGAAAAAATCATTGAGATCGGTGATATACATAGTATATATCTCATACAACCGATTGTTCAGATAAGAAACTTTGCGCAATTTCTGCCCCGTTTTAACAGTTAGAAGCTTCAAATTTCACAAAATGCTTTCGTATATTGCATATATTGTTGTCTGAAAAAATCATAGAGATCGGTGGTACATATATTATATACTTCATATAAACTGTCATATTGACCCCTTTTTTACGGCTAGAAGCTTCAAGATTCATCAAATTTTCTTCAAATAGTTACGTTTACGTCATATATTTTTGAAATACGTGATTCGTAGCCATAGTTTTTACATGCAGATAGTAGCCATAGTTTTTACAAGCCTTTAATGCTGTTCCATAGTGAACCAAGAAGTGATGTTTTGGCTTGAGTGGTCCAAATGTCTTTAAATAAAGTTTGTGGTGACGGGATATCGTATCTGTAAGAAGCTCAATGTCATTTTCAGTGAAAGATGAATATAGACAAATATCTATGATTTTAATTAATAGCGTGACAAGCTTCCATACTTCATCATTTCGTCTCCTATAATTAGTGGTAGAAAATGCGCGAAAGTTCGAGTTTCACTTGCAGACATTTTTAAGTTGAAGTTAAGAAGACTGTGCATTTGTAAAGGGCCTGAAAAATTACCTATTTCCGTTTCCCCGTACATAAAATTCTGCTTTCGTGTATTTAAAAACTCTAGAGAAAAGTACTTTTTCTTTATAAAGTATACGAGTGATTGAGATAATTCATAACGACAAACTCCTTCAAAAATGGCATGCATTATATCAACGCTGAAATTATCAGTTACATGAAAAGTGCTGATATCATTAAATATGCTGCTTTCAATTATTACTGTGACCCTGTAATTGTTTAATTTAAGATCTTCTGAATAATTTTGAGTATTTCTAATACAATCGTTCACTTCTATGACATCTTTTTGTAAATATAATTTGCCTCTTCTGCAAAGACGACAAAATGTTTCTATTCGGAATGATTTACAAAAGCCAAATATTATTTTCAAGCCTAAGTTATCCCCTAGAACAAGTCACAATGTAAAAAAACATGATAGGTATTTCCGTCAGCATTTATTTTTAACCCCGTTTCTTCCAAAAATCGAATTTCTTCAATAAGGCCGTACAATGCTGAGTTACATCCAAAATCTTTCAAATAACAAGATTTGACAAATGCGGCCACGAAAATAAATTCTAAACTAGACAGCAAATATTGCGGCATAGTCGGAAAAGAATAATAGAATGCGCATAGGGAATCATTTGCTGTATGACTTCCTAAAGAGTTGTTTGTTTCGAAATCATCAGAGTAAAGAAAATATGGGATAATTATTTTCCCTTTACCAATTCTTTGTTCCTTTGACTTAAAAATAGATCCATTTACAAAATTGGAATATTGCGTTTGGTTTTGTAAGAATTTTATGTTTTCTAATGTCTCCCGATAAATAGATTTTAATTCGAAAATTTTTTTAAATTGAAATCGTATGGCATAATATATGCCTTTGAATTAGTTGTTAGTAGTTGTATTCCTAGATAGAATTGAACATCTAGTTGACAATCGCAAAAGTTAAAACTAATACCATAGCCATCCAGAAGCACAACTTATCGCTCCTAATCGGAGCAGAGGGCGGAGACGAACGCTCTCCAGCGACTTCTATCAGTCGCTAAACGTCTTATTTCAGGCTTCTAAATCGGGCCGTACTCATGCGTTCTGAAATTGGTTTATAGCTTAATAGCGCGCTTTTTGTGCGTTTGTCCACTAGGATGCCAACACCGTTGGAGCGTCTTTGCGCATTACCACTGTAGATGAAATAGTGGCCAGCAAGGGTGGTGAATTCTCCTTGCCCAGTCCATCTGGTTTCTGATAGACCTACGATTTTAATATTGTAAAGCTCCATCTCTCTGCAGACTTGCGCTAGTTTTGATGATTCAGAGAGAGAGCGTACGTTCCATGTTCCAATTCGAGTCATATGTTTGAAGCCAAAGGTCGTCGTCGATAGGGAGGTGTTATATCCGAGGCGTGTTTCCGTTTCTTGAGTGAGGTTTTTTTACGGCCGGGGTACTAACCCAACGCAACCTTCTAGAATGAGAAGGACATGGCATGGCAGCGGCATTTCCTCCGTGCTTGATGTAAGGGTTATAACCGCCCAAGCTCGGTCGTCAGAGCCTCGTCAGCGAAAACAGAGTTCACCGTGGGAAGGTGAGGTTGACAATTGGTAGGAGAAGCTATGTATTCGCAAATCACTACCCCATTAGAACTCCAACCTTTGAATTACATTCAGCCAAAGAAGGATTTCCAAATCGAATACGTGGCACAATTTCATTGTTTATAGTATGTTCAGAAAAAGTGTGAAAAAATGTTTTTTCTGAATATACTTAGAAAATTTATATTCAGTGTTTACTTGTTGCAATGGATCAGAGCGTAATTCACAAACTTCGCACATTTTTTTAGTAAAGGTAAAATCAACCTCATCCTTAAGAGTATTTTTAATATTATTAACTAAGCTTTTACATATATTCGAAATATTCTTTTGGATAGTAAGAGCATCTCTTCGACTTAAATTGTTTTTTGAATATACACTTGCAAATATTACAGCAGATTCTATAAGTTTATAATTTTGACAACTCGCTGTTTCACATATATTACTTTCTGTTTCACTACAGATATTTGATGACCGGCTATTGTGGTTGGAACTTTCAGAATTTGATTTTACAATATCTAAACTCAAGTTATAATCATTTACATCTTTTTCGTGCCTATGAAGGTGTTTGACAAATGACCATTTAATTAAAAAATGCTGGAAGCAATTTTTTTGCGCGCATTTATAAACACCAAAATTTTTAAGCTTATGTTCACAACTAAAATGAGATATTAACTTTTTAACCGAATCAATTTTGTATTCACAAACAAAGCAAAAATACATTCTATTTTTTTTAATTAGCCTGTTTTTTAATTAAGGAATCCAAATGAGATATCAAGGTACTCACTTTGGGCTGAGGTTCATCGTATTTCGTGACAATTTCAAAAAATAAAAAACTGTTGAATAAAAAGCCAAACACCGTTACAGTAGGTGCAGTGAAATAAATCCCAAATGAAATAACTCCCATGAAATAACTCCCAATGAAATAAGTCCCAATAAAAATGAAATAACTCCCAATATTTGCCAGTTATTTCATAATGAAACCACAAGTCCCAAAAAAAAATTAAATAAAACTCCCAAATGAAATAAGTCCCAAAAAAATGAAATAAGTCCCAAATCAAAATTTGAAATAGTATCCTTATACTATATCATCAGTTATAATGAGATTTGAAAAATATAGCAAACTATTATGAACATATGTAAAAGTTACAATTACAAGAAAACTTGAATAGTGTCGTCGAAGTAAACGTAAGTTATTTTAAAAAATCGCATTTTTTTATGAAATTAACATAATTTATTAAAAGTAAAAAAAAAAAGGAACAAGTCCAAGGCCGCCTATGCAGAAAGGTGTTCTACCCAGAATTACTGTGCATCGCGCGATTTTTTATTCCAAATTTTCTATTTTTTGTAAAATAAATAAATAGAGTTGAATGAAAAAGGTCCATTTTCCTCGTTGGTACTATTTAAAAATGTTTCTTTCGTTGGAACAATTTAAAGCATCTGGTACCACCAAGCAAGCAGTGAATTAGAAAAAATGGCTGTATGCTTGTGTTGGCGGAAAGTAAACTAATAAATCATTAAATTTTACAATAATACGCAAATTTCAACAAATGCAAATAGTTGATTTTGGTTTTATAAACAATATAAAGTGTACTTATGTATAAAATTCTTGTGAAAGTGATAGTTATACCATGGTAACTTTAACTAAATTACTAGTAAATTGTTAATAACAATTAAAAACTACTTACCGATTCTCGTTGGGGAACTCCCTGAGAACCTATGTGCAAAATTTCAAAGTTCAAACCCCTTTGGTTTACGAATAAAACCAATTGGTCCCTTAATGTATAGCCGACCCATGTTAGAAGAACGTCAAAGTTTGATAAAATTGTATTTTTAAGAAGATGAAATAACTCCCAACAAAAATGAAATAACTCCCAATGCCTGAATTACAAACAATGAAGTAAGTCCCAATAAAAATGAAATAACTCCCAATCTCAAAAAATTATGAAATAACTCCCAAAGAAATTTTATTGGGGATTATTTCATTTGGGAGTTATTTCATTATGAAATAATTATCAGCAAAAATTATGAAATATGTCCCAATGAATTGGGAGCTATTTCATAATGAAATAAATCCCAATTTGTATGGAAAATATTTGGGAGTTATTTCATTTTTTTGTTGGGAGTTATTGCATTTGGGAGTTATTTCACTGCTCCGTTACAGTACTGAGGATAATGTACATAAAAACTTGAAAAATTTTAAAACATAAGTCCAGCGCTGCCAGATCTTCACGTTCACCAAACTATTAATTAAGATGTGTACATATCGAATTTGTTAACATATACATTTTAAAATATCATTTAACTTCTACCTCATCCTTTTTCCACAATTAAATTTTTTCACGCAATTTTGCTTTAGTGCCTACTACTTCCACCGAAGGAAATATTTGACCGTTCCCGTCCAGGTCCGTTTCAGTGAGATATCGTAATTCTTCAATTCCAACGCTGACATCTGAATATTTAAAAATAAGTGCATTAAAATAAAAGGAAAGGTACTATTGACCTTATGTACATATGCACATGCATACATATGTGCGTATGTATGTAGGCATACATAATATATTGCTGGTGCAATATTATCTCCGCAAGTAGTGAATTCAAATAAACCTTACATTTCAGCATAACATTGATAGTAATCCAATATTCTTGTAGTATTAGTTCGATGTATATATACTTACGTCTTAGTATAAGGTAAATTTTTTCCAAATCCCATTCCTTCAGCAACAATAGCAGTTTCTCGTCTTCCGCTACTTCCTTGTTTTGGCATACAAATATATCAAAATCACTATTTTCCGGGTCCATTTTATAGAAAAGTTACAAATATTTACCGGCACACACTTTATTTAGTTATTAAACTAAAAATTCATCAAATTAGCAGTAACAATAGTAATTGTAAATAAATCCCCACACCCACTTTTTGCAAATAAATACACGAATGAACGTATGAGCTGCAAAACACTCGCATGTATGTATACATTCCAACACCTAACGGGGCTTAATGTTGTTGTTTTAGACATTTTGATAGAATTTGGTTTGATTTAACTGCAGCAATGGAAAGTTAAATTGCAATTCTGTTAAAAATTACCAGATTTGATCTGTTTAGCTAACAGACGACCAAAACTAACATATTTACAATTTATTCCACAGTGATAGTTGGCAACACAACTGCGATTTCTGTTAATAATCAACAGTACTTTTATGTTGAAGTAACAGAAGAATTTACAGGTTAAAAAAAAAAGATTTTATGGTTCAAATTAACAAATCGGTGGTTATATTAACTGTGATTTCTGGCAATAATTAACAGAACGGGCCTGTTGAATAAAAAGGAGTTACGCTCGTTAAATCAAATAAGTTTTTCGTTAATTCAATCCATAAATCTGTTTAAATGAACAGATTTCGGTTAATTCAACCATTTTTGACCTTAACAGTAGAGAACTCTTGATATTGCTGTAATTTTTTTCCTGAGTGTAGCCTAAAGAGTTACAAACAAGCATACATACAAGTGAAGATAATATAAGCGTGTTAAAAAAGGCCACTATTGTGAACGAACGAATGAAATGCACATACGAATGTGCAGATAAACGATTTCAACAGCGTGGCGGCAGGGTGACATACATACAAACAAACACACGCATTCCATGTATATTGCTCTTTTAATTCTCTGGTTCAGCGTCAATACCGTACTTCGCCACCATATGTATGGTTATGCCATGATGAAACTGTTTTGCTAAAAGCTTGAAGCTTTTTTTCAAGCTCGCTTGCAGAAAAAAGCAGCTATTGTCGTTTAAGGAGTTGCTTTGTTCTTCATCAAAATTTTTGCTGCAAGCAGCTAGAGTTGCCTGCTTTTTTGCTGACACATGAAATTCCACCAAAGACAGCCCAACCCAGTCGAGTTCTTCGCAATATGGGAAAATTCGTAGCTAGGCGAATTTGGCCAACGGATACCATATCAAAAAATAAACCCGCTCCAATAAGCAATTCCATTTGCTGTGGTCTACAAAAGATAGGGTCTGCTAGGGTAATTCTCGATGGTATTTCTTATTCGAAAGAAAGGTTAAAGTTTGGTTGGTAATCTGTTATGCTGGGAGTAACTACAGCAGTAAACGAAGCGTTGCAGGTTTTATCTTGCGACAAAATTCGATTCGTCAGTGCCGGAGATTTAAAACGATGATTTTTTCAATGGGAGCTGTAGCTGATTTATTAAACGAGTAATGACGAAATTTATTTGAGAAGCCGAGTCGAGAATGACCCAACCTGGTACAAATAGCCCAGAACGATTTATTACTGAGAGTATAGCCGTAGCTAATAACATATTACATTTTACGGACGATTCCGAGGCATTGGGCGTTAGATTTGTAGATAAAGATGAAGCTAGTGTTTGCTTTGGCGGGTTTCTTTACTAATGCATTTTTTGAGGGCTATGACGTCAGAGGTGAGTTCAAGTGGAGCAGCGAATTATGCTTGGATGAGCAACTACGGCAGTTGCCGGACCTACACCGCTGTAAACTATGGCCCTTGTGTACACAGTTTAAGCTGTAGCCGCTTGGCTTTTTTCAACGTGAATTCGGAGACAAGTTTAAACTTTTTAGCAACCATTTATATATTTAAGGTATGTTTGAGCTCTAGGCCAATATATACATATGTTTAATAAAAGACAGCAAATGTGCTTAAACAGTATATACATATTTGTCGAATGGTTTGTATTGCCGATATTTCGACCTCAATCTGAAGTCATCTTCAGGAGTGAAAAATCGAAAAACATTTATTGAGACATACATACATAATTATACAATTATCGCAAGTGCCAACTTACACTTATGACTGCACCTGGTCGACTAACTTTATATTTTATATTTTAACAAACAAGGGTAAAAGAAGAACATTAAAACTGTAAACAATAAAATACAGTAATCGTAAAGAAATTTTTATACAAACAACAACACATTAAATCTCCAACAGAAAGCGACGCTAAAATCAGCAGCAGGTGAACAGTTGTCGCTTTGACTTCTAGGTACACGTTAAATAATTCTACTCGGCTTGTTCCTTATAGTTCCCACGGATCAGCTTCTTCTAGAATCAACTGCACGTGGTCGAATCTACCGTATATGCTCTCCATGTACCCCATATGAATAGTAAGGTCAGCCTCATCCAAGTCATTAAGACGATCCGCCGACAACATTTTGTTTAACTCAATTAGTTGATGCGTTATTGACGTAGATTTTCTTTTGTTGAACGTGATTGTTTCAGAGTTGTTCATCGTTGCATTCGTGGGTGTTGTGTCAGCACTTTTATTCAACTAACTACCCTTTGTCATGGTGGTTGATTACACGGAAATTATAGCGGCTTTGTACGAAATTTAGATAAATTCAACGTGAACGAATTTTTACTTGTTCGCAATGTAATCAAATTGCGTCGGTCACCAATGTTTCGAGGAGGTGCTGTTGTTGTTGCCAATTTATTCCAAACAAAATAAAACAATGCGATTGTTGAGCTCTTTATTGTTTCGCGGGCATAGCAGAAGTGATGTCCAAAGTTTAACAATATTTAGTTTTAGCTATGGATTTGATCTCATGGTAGGATTGAAAATTAGAAAATGTTACAACAAATATTTGATGCATTGTGTGTAGAGTAACAGTTATACATATTGAGAAATAGTACAAATTATGCATTGTGAGGAGGGAATAACAGTTATACATATTATCATCCCATTCAGTGATAGGTCAGGATAGGTTAGGTGGCCACCGGTGCGAGAACCAGTGCACTTAGGCCCAAAAGGTCCCATTGTGGTACCACGCGGATCTCTCCCCTTCTCAAACCAACAGGTCGATACAGCAAACTTCAGGAGTTTCTTAGGTTCCAACTTAGCCAGTTCACAAAGATCCTCAAAGAAGGGAGATCCCAGAGATTTCGTCCTCTTGTGCCAAAGCGCGGGAAAATCGCACAGAAAATGTTTGACTGTTTCTATCTCCTCTTCGTCTTTGCAGCTTCTGCAGGAATCATTATAGGGAACACTCAGCCGTTGTGCGTGCCTCCCGATTGTTATGTGGCCGATTATAAGTCCAACCACCAGAGATATGGCCCTCCTACCAAGAAGAAGGAGACTTTTTGTGCGTCTCGCATCCCATTCAGGTCACACGAGCTTAGAGTGGTAGCATGATTCAAGATTGCTCCATCCCACGCCCGCTTCCCTAAGGAAAATCCCCTTCAAAATGAGCTTACAGGTAGCGAGCAGCATGCTCACTCCCTTCCAGGACGACGAAAGCGGAACGGATGTGCCCCCTTTTGCAAGTTTGCCAGCCATCTCATTGCCCGGTATATCCGAGTGTCCAGGCACCCACACCAGACTAAGGGAAGTTTGCTCAGCAATCTCGTTAAGAGATTTGCGGCACTTTTGTACTGTCCTGGACTTACATGTGACCGATCCAAGTGCTTTTAGTGCAGCCTGGTTGTTAGAGTAAATACAAATTTGGTTATAGCTGTCAGCAGCCTTCCCCAGGTGAGCAGCGGCCTCCTTTATAACTATAGATAGATTCCACCCTAGTTGAGGTGCAAAAACACCGCTACCCACCTTATTATCCAGTTTGGAGCCGTCAGTATATATCTGCAGCCTATCGCTCAGGTCCGGCGGCTCCTTCAACCAATAATCCCTATCCGGGATAATAACCTCGCACTTCATATTGAAGGCGAATCCAGATACTTTAGGATGGCTGCATGGCCATCCACATTATCTCTCCATGCGGATAACTCTCTCAGCGGCAGAGCAGAAAAGGCTGCACATTGCTTGGCCATTAAATCTACTGGCAACACATTAAAAATATTGTCCAGCGCCTCCACAGTAGAGGTTTACGCCGATCACTGTATCGGCGGCGGCGGCGTAGGCTCTATTATGTACCGGCGGCGGCGGTGTGGGGGGCGCGCCGGCGTACGCCGATGTTCTTACATTAAAAATCTTGATTTTTCTATTCAAAAAAATAATATTTAGGAAAATTTTTTTTTATATGTATTTAAGGAAATCAACGTTTTGGCCCTTTCGGAAAGATCCGGGTTTTTTGCCTCAAAGTCTCGCAGATCGTTCAAAAATGTTCAGGAGTAGCTCCTTGCGGATGAATTATCCTTCGTTCACTTACTCCAGAGAGGCTTCGATCCTAACCCTGGTCTTTGGAATTGATACTGCTGCGTCTGCTGAAAAGAAATAGAGATACATAAAATGGTATGTATATCTCGTGCAATGCGTAGTTTCACCTGGGGTTAACTCCTAATAATCGTCGCGGACACAAAGGTGACTTACGGTTGCTATTAATGGTCTATTAATACTTATGACTGTCGTGGCACAGGGCGCCTCCAGTTTTTTTCGGCTGTTTTTAAGAGCTACAATTCCCGATGTGCGAACAGTAGCAATCCCGACCATGTCGACGTCACTTTCCTAAAAGCTCTAGGTGTAGCTCCGAAGACTTTCTAACGGATGTTTTTGTCGCGCTATGCTGCCGAGCTACAGAGAAACATCTTGAAACGTTAGGGAGTGACTATTCGGCCAAGGATGCCGTCCTCGAAATCATAAGCAGTCTAAGTGGATGTCCTTGCGTAACTTATGGGTGAAAATCGTATAATCCTCGGCGCATCTACATAATTAAAATTTTACAAGGAGCTTGGATAAAATTTTTAAAAGTAGATCAAAGTTTGCAGACATTTGTGTTCACAACATTGATTTAAATAGTCTTCGTTAAATCAAAACGATATTTTAGAATGAAAGTCGACCGATTTTAAGCTGAAAGATGTTAACTTTTGTTTCCTGTCTTGTGATATAAGAGCTCATTACGGATGACCGCGTAGCTTCAGTTTTCAGACCAGTTCGACTGTCCACTACGTTAGGGTAGTAGCATACGCGGTCATTAGTTCGACTGTCTTGGGAAAGTTTTTGCTTCACCACTTTGGGTGTTCTTGCGAAGGACAAAGCCTCACCTGGTAAATATATGTGCCTACATATTCACATTTGTAAAAGGAGCCGAAACGTGTAAGTGATATTTAAACTTGGTTGGTAGGCTATAATCAATGTGATTCACTCCAAAGGACTAGTTTTGGATAGGGCCGCCAACTTTAGGAAATGTCAAACCGGGAGTCTTGGGTGTTGAAGGATGCAGTGTGAAAATCGAAATTTACATTTCAGATGCTATTGTATAGTTTCGCAAATAAACAACAGATGTTTGAATGTAAGCCCAAGTCATTTTTCAAACCCTACTCATACGTACATATGTATATCCTCACCTTAAGTATGATGTATTGGCGGCCACCGTGGTGTGATGGTAGCGTGCTCCGCCTACCACACCGTATGCCCTGGGTTCGCACCCCGGGCAAAGCAACATCAACATTTTAGAAATAATGTTTTTCAATTAGAAGAAAATTTTTCTAAGCGGGGTCGCCCCTCGGCAGTGTTTGGCAAGCGCTCCGGGTGTATTTCGGCCATGAAAAGCTCTCAGTGAAAACTCATCTGCAGATGCCGTTCGGAGTCGGCATAAAACATGTAGGTCCCGTCCGGCCAATTTGTAGGGAAAATCAAGAGGAGCACGACGCAAATTGGAAGAGAAGCTCGGTCTTAGATCTCTTCGGAGGTTATCGCGCCTTACATTTATTTATTTTTTTTAAGTATGAGGTAAGAATCATTTCAAAGGAGTGTTTATGCCCCTAGAACCTACTAAAGAATTTTTCATAACTGACTTCGTTTATTCTTTCAGCCAATCACAATATACATTTTTTTAAAAAATCGGCACATTTTTTAGGTAATTTGCTTTTTTAACAGCTTGAGGACAATTTTAAAACAAAAAATAAGCAAAGTAAGTATATACATTTATTATATAACTTTTCTTTTCGTGTTTTGTTTTAATAACTTTGTGAATTAGGTGATGCAAAGTCCATTTTAAGCTGACATCGAAAACGCCTGTTTTTTTTTAAATAACTTTTGAACAGTTAGAAAGAGTTAAATTTCGCAATTAGTTTCTTATAACTGGCAGTGATGCGCATCCGTTGATACCACTTTCGACCATATCCGACCAATTTTCGACATGAACAATAAGTGGCCTAAACAGTCTTAAACGGGTAGAAAATATATTATATTATATATATCGCCGCCGCCGCGCCGATATTTTTGACATTCGGCAGCGGCGTGCGAAAAACGACCAAAATCGGCGGCGGCGCTTATCGGCGGCATATATCTCTACTCCGCAGGGGTGGTGCGCAGAGCACCCCCACGCAGATTAGAGCACTTCTCTGTACCTTCTGGAATTCCCGTAGGTTTGTGTTAGTATAAAAGAATTGGTCTGACCACAGCGGTGCAGAGCCACAATGTAATATCCGGTGATAATCCCCATCTTCGCTCAACAGCTCCTCTACAGCTGAACAGTGCCACCGTTGCTTTTTTCACATGCTCATGAGCGTTTTCCCTCCAGGATAGTTTCCTATCCAAAATTACTCCTAGGTATTTGGCAGAGTCCCTCAACGTCAGGGTCATACCCGATAGCACCGGCAACTGCAACGCATGTATCTTATTTTTCCTGGTGAACAGAACTAGTTCAGTTTTGGCTGAATTGACCGATAAACCTTTACTTCTGGTCCAGTTCTCCACCAGTCTCAGTTTTGTTTGCATTATATCGCATAGTGTCTGCGGAAACTTCCCGCTAACTAACAGCGCAAGGTCATCAGCATATGCGATTACCTTGCCGCAACCGTCCTTCTCAAGAAGAACCAAGAGCCCATTACATTAAGTGTGGCAACTCATAGAAATGCAGAAAGTACCCTACCCTGTGGGGTGCCTCTCCGTATGTGTTTGTCCACCGTAGAGCCTGCCAGGTTAGCATGAACCTTTCTTCGCAACAGAAACTGCTGAACAAGTTTCACTAGCCCCGGATTGGCCCGCAAGCCGATTAGTGCATCAGTTATCGCAGAGGGTGTAACATTGTTGAAAGCTCCCTCAACGTCGAGAAAAGCTATGAGTGTGAAGTCCTTGTACGCCAAGGATTTCTCGATCTGGGAGACAACTGCATGCAATGCCGTCTCCGGGGACTTCCCTTCCATATACGCATGTTGGGATGTCGATAACTTCCCCTCCAGGGACTCCCTCCGTGTAGAGTCCAATGACCTCTCGATTGTCTTCAGCTGGAAAGATGTCAGACAAATCGGTCTGTAGTCTTTAGGGGTCACGTAACACGTCCTTCCAGCTTTTGGTATAAAGGTGACCCTTGAATGGTTCTAACCCCGTGGAATATGGTTAAGAGCACAAACTCCTTTGAAAATGTTATACAACCGCAAAGAACTCAGCTCAATTGTTTGCTGGAGTTGTACCGGAGCCAACCCATCCGGCCCTGGTGCTTTGAAGGGCTTGAACGACGTTAGGGCCCATTTAATTTTACCCATAGTAATGAACTTCCCCTCATACGGCTCATCAGTGTGAGTCTCCCTCCAGTTCATTCCTTCATCACTAGCGCCCGGAAAGTTCGTATTTAGGAGCAGGCAAAGGGTGTTCTCTGCCGAATCCGTCCATGTCCCATCAGATCCTTGCAGGCATCCCGCGCCACATTTTGGAGCACCGGATAGCAACTATATCAGCCTAGATCTCTTAGACACCGTCTCCATTTCGCTACAAAACTTCCTCCAGGAGATCCTCTTCGACGACCTTAGCAGTTTCTTATAGTCCCCTAGGATCATTTTGTATGCATCCCATTTTTCAGCCTCCCTGGAAGCTTTACCAAGATTGAGTGCCGGATCATAGACCGCCTTCAGGTCGTTCGCGTAAACATTAATCCTCACGGTGTCGAAACCGAATTTAATAGCGCCATCCGCGCGCTCCAAGAAAGGCAGCAACTCCTTGTTGAGCAACAGTCTCCCTGACGCGTCGCCCTGGTGCTAAAAAAAGTTGTGCGATGATAAAAAAAAAGTTGTGCGAGTCTCTTTGTTGATATAACAAAAGCTTTTGACATGGTTGACCATAGTATTCTTTTAAGTAAACTAAACGCAGCTGGTTTTCGTGGCAACATTCTAGAATGGTTTAGATCATATTTAACTTGGAGAAGGCAAAGGGTGAAAGTAAAGAATAATCTCAGGGCAACAAGGCTATTGGATTTGGGAGCCCCCCAAGGTTCAGTCCTTGGGCCTATTCTTTTTTTCATCTATATCAACTCATTGTTTTCTTTACCTTTCGTGGGAAAAGTCACAGCATTTGCCGATGATTTGGCGATTGCTTATGGATCAAGTAATGCTTTCAATCCTTTTATAGATATTAATCATGATGTTCACTTGCTAAGGTAGTGGTTCGCTATGTGTTCGGCCGGGGTGCGTTTGCTCCTGAAGGTAGGTGGGCACAACGGGGTCGATCGAGTGAGCGGATTGTATTTGGAATAAATAAAGAGCAGAGGATAATATCTCGTTATAATAGTATGTTGTTTTTTGAGTAAATAAGAAATATACAGGAAAATATATTACCGTTTGAATATGTGACTACCGCATAGATCGCTGGCGGCAAATGCTTACAGGATGACTGTTGAAATCCAAGAGGCCGGTTGTATCGAAAGCGACAACCGTTGACCCGCAAAATCCTCCGTTTTGGAGGGGAAAAGCACCCACACATCGACCCCGATATGCATATGCATGAGTGCTGACAAAATGCACCCATACACGTGCATGTACATGCACGCACACGCATATGGCGGTGACGGTGTGGGCGGTTATAAATTAAATCGAGTATCGAGTAACGAAGTGCAGAGTTGCATTAGGGGGATCGCAATCAGATGCGGAAAAGTTAGGCATCCTGCCCAAACATGCCGCCCCCTTTCCGATACGCAATATCGTTTACCACCACCGATCTCCGCTGAAACGAGAAAAATGTATGTAAGACTTAGAAACTAAACTTAATCTAGATGAGGAGTTCGCCAGCGTCGCGGATTACAGCGTGCCACCTAAACTAGGAAGAAAATGATCGGTTATGAAAAAATACAAGTGAATATTTCTTGCCATTTATTAACAATCCTTAACTATATGAATTCCATACGCAATATAAGTAGAAGGTCGATAGGGCTGGGCGAAGAGGCCGAGGTCTCCGCTCCAGACTCGCAAGTTTTTGTTTTCTCCTTTTGTTGGACGGAGAGGCCGAGGTCTCCATTCCAGATGCGCAGTTTTTTGGTTGGACGAAGAGGCCGAGGTCTCCGTTCCAGCGTCTGGGGTATCGGATCGCTCTCCGGGCGACTGTCTTTCTTTTGTACGAGGAGGTGTGGCAGCTTATGGATGTGCCGGAGCGAGTGGCCGTGAGGTTGCTTAGGTGAGGCTCGTTCTCGCTACCGTGCATATATATTATAAATTATGTATTATATTATTAATTAGTGCTGTCGGAATGGACGTGATTTCGAGCAGCTCATGTATATTTAACAAAACAGCTATAAGCTTCAAATTTCACCGATTGCTTACGTATATAGCATATATTGTTGTCTGAAAAAATCATAGAGATCGGTTGTATATATAGTATATATCTCATACAACCGATTGTTCAGATAAGAAACTTTTCGCAATTTCTACCCCATTTTAACAGCTAGAAGCTTCAAATTTCACCAACTGCTTACGTGTATAGCATATATTGATGTCTGAAAAAATCATTGAGATCGGTGATATACATAGTATATATCTCATACAACCGATTGTTCAGATAAGAAACTTTGCGCAATTTCTGCCCCGTTTTAACAGTTAGAAGCTTCAAATTTCACAAAATGCTTTCGTATATTGCATATATTGTTGTCTGAAAAAATCATAGAGATCGGTGGTACATATATTATATACTTCATATAAACTGTCATATTGACCCCTTTTTTACGGCTAGAGGCTTCAAGATTCATCAAATTTTCTTCAAATAGTTACGTTTACGTCATATATTTTTGAAATACGTGATTCGTAGCCATAGTTTTTACATGCAGACCACAAAAAACGTGAAGCTTTGCATCCTCACACAGATTACCTACCTATTTTTTATTTTATATTTATCTTAAAAATCGTTTAGATATGTTCAAATTTCACCAAATGCTTACGTGTATAGCATATATTGTTGTCTGAGAAAATCATAGATACCGGTGGTATATATAGTATATATCCCATACAACCGATTGATCAGATAAGAAACTTTGCGCAATTTCTTCCCCATTTTAACAGTTATAAGCTTCAAATTTCACCGATTGCTTACGTATATAGTATGTATTGTTGTGTCAAAAAATCATAGAGATCGGTGATATATATAATATATATATGATGGTATATATAGTATATATATATAGTATATATATATTTTTTTACGATTTCGGCCCCATTTTAACAGCTAGAAGCTTCAAATTTCACCAACTGCTTACGTGTATAGCATATATTGATGTCTGAAAAAATCATTGAGATCGGTGGTACACATAGTATATATCTCATACAACCGATTGTTCAGATAAGAAACTTTGCGCAATTTCTGCCCCGTTTTAACAGTTAGAAGCTTCAAATTTCACAAAATGCTTACGTATATAGCATATATTGTTGTCTGAAAAAATCATAGAGATCGGTCGTATATATATTATATACTTCATTCAAACTGTCATTTTGACCCCTTTTTTACGGCTAGAATCTTCAAAATTCATCAAATTTCATCAAATAGTTACGTTTTCGTCATATATTTTTGAAATACGTGATTCCTAGTCATAGTTTTTACACGCAGACCACAAAAAACCTGAAACTTTGCATCCTCACACAAAGTACCTACCCGTTTTTTATTTTATATTTATCTTAAAAATCTTTAAGGTATGTAGATCTGTTCACTATATATTTCTTATCTTATACATCCGATTATTCGGAGATTACGAACGGGATAAGATTATTGTTCAGCCCCATTCATGAAAGGTATGAAGTCTTCGGCACAGCCGAAGACAGTCCCGTTCTTACTTGTTTTTTATCTGCGTTATGAATTAAAGATGGCCTTAGCTCGTTAAATTTTAAAATAAAATTAGAGAACTGATAAGAAGTTTTAACTGCCAATGAATAACAAATATTTTTGCGAGAATAACAAACTGACGTATATTTTTTCTAGTCCTTATGTTTCGCTTCAAATCTTAAAAACCAAATATACTTTAAAGGTCCAGAAGCCTTTAATGCTGTTCCATAGTGAACCAAGAAGTGATGTTTTGGCTTGAGTGGTCCAAATGTCTTTAAATAAAGTTTGTGGTGACGGGATATCGTATCTGTAAGAAGCTCAATGTCATTTTCAGTGAAAGATGAATATAGACAAATATCTATGATTTTAATTAATAGCGTGACAAGCTTCCATACTTCATCATTTCGTCTCCTATAATTCGTATATATAGTATATATATGGTGGTATATATAGTATATATATGGTGGTATATATAGTATATATATATAGTATATATATATAGTATATATATATATATTTTCGCAAATTTTAGCCCCATTTTAACAGCTAGAAGCTTCAAATTTCACCGAATATTTACTTATGTAGCATATATTGTTGTCCGAAAAAATCATAGAGATCGGTTGTATATATAGTATATATCTCATACAACCGATTGTTCAGATAAGAAACTTTTCGCAATTTCTACCCCATTTTAACAGCTATAAGCTTCAAATTTCACCGATTGCTTACGTATATAGCATATATTGTTGTCTGAAAAAATCATAGAGATCGGTTGTATATATAGTATATATCTCATACAACCGATTGTTCAGATAAGAAACTTTTCGCAATTTCTACCCCATTTTAACAGCTAGAAGCTTCAAATTTCACCAACTGCTTACGTGTATAGCATATATTGATGTCTGAAAAAATCATTGAGATCGGTGATATACATAGTATATATCTCATACAACCGATTGTTCAGATAAGAAACTTTGCGCAATTTCTGCCCCGTTTTAACAGTTAGAAGCTTCAAATTTCACAAAATGCTTTCGTATATTGCATATATTGTTGTCTGAAAAAATCATAGAGATCGGTGGTACATATATTATATACTTCATATAAACTGTCATATTGACCCCTTTTTTACGGCTAGAAGCTTCAAGATTCATCAAATTTTCTTCAAATAGTTACGTTTACGTCATATATTTTTGAAATACGTGATTCGTAGCCATAGTTTTTACATGCAGATAGTAGCCATAGTTTTTACAAGCCTTTAATGCTGTTCCATAGTGAACCAAGAAGTGATGTTTTGGCTTGAGTGGTCCAAATGTCTTTAAATAAAGTTTGTGGTGACGGGATATCGTATCTGTAAGAAGCTCAATGTCATTTTCAGTGAAAGATGAATATAGACAAATATCTATGATTTTAATTAATAGCGTGACAAGCTTCCATACTTCATCATTTCGTCTCCTATAATTAGTGGTAGAAAATGCGCGAAAGTTCGAGTTTCACTTGCAGACATTTTTAAGTTGAAGTTAAGAAGACTGTGCATTTGTAAAGGGCCTGAAAAATTACCTATTTCCGTTTCCCCGTACATAAAATTCTGCTTTCGTGTATTTAAAAACTCTAGAGAAAAGTACTTTTTCTTTATAAAGTATACGAGTGATTGAGATAATTCATAACGACAAACTCCTTCAAAAATGGCATGCATTATATCAACGCTGAAATTATCAGTTACATGAAAAGTGCTGATATCATTAAATATGCTGCTTTCAATTATTACTGTGACCCTGTAATTGTTTAATTTAAGATCTTCTGAATAATTTTGAGTATTTCTAATACAATCGTTCACTTCTATGACATCTTTTTGTAAATATAATTTGCCTCTTCTGCAAAGACGACAAAATGTTTCTATTCGGAATGATTTACAAAAGCCAAATATTATTTTCAAGCCTAAGTTATCCCCTAGAACAAGTCACAATGTAAAAAAACATGATAGGTATTTCCGTCAGCATTTATTTTTAACCCCGTTTCTTCCAAAAATCGAATTTCTTCAATAAGGCCGTACAATGCTGAGTTACATCCAAAATCTTTCAAATAACAAGATTTGACAAATGCGGCCACGAAAATAAATTCTAAACTAGACAGCAAATATTGCGGCATAGTCGGAAAAGAATAATAGAATGCGCATAGGGAATCATTTGCTGTATGACTTCCTAAAGAGTTGTTTGTTTCGAAATCATCAGAGTAAAGAAAATATGGGATAATTATTTTCCCTTTACCAATTCTTTGTTCCTTTGACTTAAAAATAGATCCATTTACAAAATTGGAATATTGCGTTTGGTTTTGTAAGAATTTTATGTTTTCTAATGTCTCCCGATAAATAGATTTTAATTCGAAAATTTTTTTAAATTGAAATCGTATGGCATAATATATGCCTTTGAATTAGTTGTTAGTAGTTGTATTCCTAGATAGAATTGAACATCTAGTTGACAATCGCAAAAGTTAAAACTAATACCATAGCCATCCAGAAGCACAACTTATCGCTCCTAATCGGAGCAGAGGGCGGAGACGAACGCTCTCCAGCGACTTCTATCAGTCGCTAAACGTCTTATTTCAGGCTTCTAAATCGGGCCGTACTCATGCGTTCTGAAATTGGTTTATAGCTTAATAGCGCGCTTTTTGTGCGTTTGTCCACTAGGATGCCAACACCGTTGGAGCGTCTTTGCGCATTACCACTGTAGATGAAATAGTGGCCAGCAAGGGTGGTGAATTCTCCTTGCCCAGTCCATCTGGTTTCTGATAGACCTACGATTTTAATATTGTAAAGCTCCATCTCTCTGCAGACTTGCGCTAGTTTTGATGATTCAGAGAGAGAGCGTACGTTCCATGTTCCAATTCGAGTCATATGTTTGAAGCCAAAGGTCGTCGTCGATAGGGAGGTGTTATATCCGAGGCGTGTTTCCGTTTCTTGAGTGAGGTTTTTTTACGGCCGGGGTACTAACCCAACGCAACCTTCTAGAATGAGAAGGACATGGCATGGCAGCGGCATTTCCTCCGTGCTTGATGTAAGGGTTATAACCGCCCAAGCTCGGTCGTCAGAGCCTCGTCAGCGAAAACAGAGTTCACCGTGGGAAGGTGAGGTTGACAATTGGTAGGAGAAGCTATGTATTCGCAAATCACTACCCCATTAGAACTCCAACCTTTGAATTACATTCAGCCAAAGAAGGATTTCCAAATCGAATACGTGGCACAATTTCATTGTTTATAGTATGTTCAGAAAAAGTGTGAAAAAATGTTTTTTCTGAATATACTTACAAAATTTATATTCAGTGTTTACTTGTTGCAATGGATCAGAGCGTAATTCACAAACTTCGCACATTTTTTTAGTAAAGGTAAAATCAACCTCATCCTTAAGAGTATTTTTAATATTATTAACTAAGCTTTTACATATATTCGAAATATTCTTTTGGATAGTAAGAGCATCTCTTCGACTTAAATTGTTTTTTGAATATACACTTGCAAATATTACAGCAGATTCTATAAGTTTATAATTTTGACAACTCGCTGTTTCACATATATTACTTTCTGTTTCACTACAGATATTTGATGACCGGCTATTGTGGTTGGAACTTTCAGAATTTGATTTTACAATATCTAAACTCAAGTTATAATCATTTACATCTTTTTCGTGCCTATGAAGGTGTTTGACAAATGACCATTTAATTAAAAAATGCTGGAAGCAATTTTTTTGCGCGCATTTATAAACACCAAAATTTTTAAGCTTATGTTCACAACTAAAATGAGATATTAACTTTTTAACCGAATCAATTTTGTATTCACAAACAAAGCAAAAATACATTCTATTTTTTTTAATTAGCCTGTTTTTTAATTAAGGAATCCAAATGAGATATCAAGGTACTCACTTTGGGCTGAGGTTCATCGTATTTCGTGACAATTTCAAAAAATAAAAAACTGTTGAATAAAAAGCCAAACACCGTTACAGTAGGTGCAGTGAAATAAATCCCAAATGAAATAACTCCCATGAAATAACTCCCAATGAAATAAGTCCCAATAAAAATGAAATAACTCACAATATTTGCCAGTTATTTCATAATGAAACCACAAGTCCCAAAAAAAAATTAAATAAAACTCCCAAATGAAATAAGTCCCAAAAAAATGAAATAAGTCCCAAATAAAAATTTGAAATAGTATCCTTATACTATATCATCAGTTATAATGAGATTTGAAAAATATAGCAAACTATTATGAACATATGTAAAAGTTACAATTACAAGAAAACTTGAATAGTGTCGTCGAAGTAAACGTAAGTTATTTTAAAAAATCGCATTTTTTTATGAAATTAACATAATTTATTAAAAGTAAAAAAAAAAAGGAACAAGTCCAAGGCCGCCTATGCAGAAAGGTGTTCTACCCAGAATTACTGTGCATCGCGCGATTTTTTATTCCAAATTTTCTATTTTTTGTAAAATAAATAAATAGAGTTGAATGAAAAAGGTCCATTTTCCTCGTTGGTACTATTTAAAAATGTTTCTTTCGTTGGAACAATTTAAAGCATCTGGTACCACCAAGCAAGCAGTGAATTAGAAAAAATGGCTGTATGCTTGTGTTGGCGGAAAGTAAACTAATAAATCATTAAATTTTACAATAATACGCAAATTTCAACAAATGCAAATAGTTGATTTTGGTTTTATAAACAATATAAAGTGTACTTATGTATAAAATTCTTGTGAAAGTGATAGTTATACCATGGTAACTTTAACTAAATTACTAGTAAATTGTTAATAACAATTAAAAACTACTTACCGATTCTCGTTGGGGAACTCCCTGAGAACCTATGTGCAAAATTTCAAAGTTCAAACCCCTTTGGTTTACGAATAAAACCAATTGGTCCCTTAATGTATAGCCGACCCATGTTAGAAGAACGTCAAAGTTTGATAAAATTGTATTTTTAAGAAGATGAAATAACTCCCAACAAAAATGAAATAACTCCCAATGCCTGAATTACAAACAATGAAGTAAGTCCCAATAAAAATGAAATAACTCCCAATCTCAAAAAATTATGAAATAACTCCCAAAGAAATTTTATTGGGGATTATTTCATTTGGGAGTTATTTCATTATGAAATAATTACCAGCAAAAATTATGAAATATGTCCCAATGAATTGGGAGCTATTTCATAATGAAATAAATCCCAATTTGTATGGAAAATATTTGGGAGTTATTTCATTTTTTTGTTGGGAGTTATTGCATTTGGGAGTTATTTCACTGCTCCGTTACAGTACTGAGGATAATGTACATAAAAACTTGAAAAATTTTAAAACATAAGTCCAGCGCTGCCAGATCTTCACGTTCACCAAACTATTAATTAAGATGTGTACATATCGAATTTGTTAACATATACATTTTAAAATATCATTTAACTTCTACCTCATCCTTTTTCCACAATTAAATTTTTTCACGCAATTTTGCTTTAGTGCCTACTACTTCCACCGAAGGAAATATTTGACCGTTCCCGTCCAGGTCCGTTTCAGTGAGATATCGTAATTCTTCAATTCCAACGCTGGCATCTGAATATTTAAAAATAAGTGCATTAAAATAAAAGGAAAGGTACTATTGACCTTATGTACATATGCACATGCATACATATGTGCGTATGTATGTAGGCATACATAATATATTGCTGGTGCAATATTATCTCCGCAAGTAGTGAATTCAAATAAACCTTACATTTCAGCATAACATTGATAGTAATCCAATATTCTTGTAGTATTAGTTCGATGTATATATACTTACGTCTTAGTATAAGGTAAATTTTTTCCAAATCCCATTCCTTCAGCAACAATAGCAGTTTCTCGTCTTCCGCTACTTCCTTGTTTTGGCATACAAATATATCAAAATCACTATTTTCCGGGTCCATTTTATAGAAAAGTTACAAATATTTACCGGCACACACTTTATTTAGTTATTAAACTAAAAATTCATCAAATTAGCAGTAACAATAGTAATTGTAAATAAATCCCCACACCCACTTTTTGCAAATAAATACACGAATGAACGTATGAGCTGCAAAACACTCGCATGTATGTATACATTCCAACACCTAACGGGGCTTAATGTTGTTGTTTTAGACATTTTGATAGAATTTGGTTTGATTTAACTGCAGCAATGGAAAGTTAAATTGCAATTCTGTTAAAAATTACCAGATTTGATCTGTTTAGCTAACAGACGACCAAAACTAACATATTTACAATTTATTCCACAGTGATAGTTGGCAACACAACTGCGATTTCTGTTAATAATCAACAGTACTTTTATGTTGAAGTAACAGAAGAATTTACAGGTTAAAAAAAAAAGATTTTATGGTTCAAATTAACAAATCGGTGGTTATATTAACTGTGATTTCTGGCAATAATTAACAGAACGGGCCTGTTGAATAAAAAGGAGTTACGCTCGTTAAATCAAATAAGTTTTTCGTTAATTCAATCCATAAATCTGTTTAAATGAACAGATTTCGGTTAATTCAACCATTTTTGACCTTAACAGTAGAGAACTCTTGATATTGCTGTAATTTTTTTCCTGAGTGTAGCCTAAAGAGTTACAAACAAGCATACATACAAGTGAAGATAATATAAGCGTGTTAAAAAAGGCCACTATTGTGAACGAACGAATGAAATGCACATACGAATGTGCAGATAAACGATTTCAACAGCGTGGCGGCAGGGTGACATACATACAAACAAACACACGCATTCCATGTATATTGCTCTTTTAATTCTCTGGTTCAGCGTCAATACCGTACTTCGCCACCATATGTATGGTTATGCCATGATGAAACTGTTTTGCTAAAAGCTTGAAGCTTTTTTTCAAGCTCGCTTGCTCGTTTAAGGAGTTGCTTTGTTCTTCATCAAAATTTTTGCTGCAAGCAGCTAGAGTTGCCTGCTTTTTTGCTGACACATGAAATTCCACCAAAGACAGCCCAACCCAGTCGAGTTCTTCGCAATATGGGAAAATTCGTAGCTAGGCGAATTTGGCCAACGGATACCATATCAAAAAATAAACCCGCTCCAATAAGCAATTCCATTTGCTGTGGTCTACAAAAGATAGGGTCTGCTAGGGTAATTCTCGATGGTATTTCTTATTCGAAAGAAAGGTTAAAGTTTGGTTGGTAATCTGTTATGCTGGGAGTAACTACAGCAGTAAACGAAGCGTTGCAGGTTTTATCTTGCGACAAAATTCGATTCGTCAGTGCCGGAGATTTAAAACGATGATTTTTTCAATGGGAGCTGTAGCTGATTTATTAAACGAGTAATGACGAAATTTATTTGAGAAGCCGAGTCGAGAATGACCCAACCTGGTACAAATAGCCCAGAACGATTTATTACTGAGAGTATAGCCGTAGCTAATAACATATTACATTTTACGGACGATTCCGAGGCATTGGGCGTTAGATTTGTAGATAAAGATGAAGCTAGTGTTTGCTTTGGCGGGTTTCTTTACTAATGCATTTTTTGAGGGCTATGACGTCAGAGGTGAGTTCAAGTGGAGCAGCGAATTATGCTTGGATGAGCAACTACGGCAGTTGCCGGACCTACACCGCTGTAAACTATGGCCCTTGTGTACACAGTTTAAGCTGTAGCCGCTTGGCTTTTTTCAACGTGAATTCGGAGACAAGTTTAAACTTTTTAGCAACCATTTATATATTTAAGGTATGTTTGAGCTCTAGGCCAATATATACATATGTTTAATAAAAGACAGCAAATGTGCTTAAACAGTATATACATATTTGTCGAATGGTTTGTATTGCCGATATTTCGACCTCAATCTGAAGTCATCTTCAGGAGTGAAAAATCGAAAAACATTTATTGAGACATACATACATAATTATACAATTATCGCAAGTGCCAACTTACACTTATGACTGCACCTGGTCGACTAACTTTATATTTTATATTTTAACAAACAAGGGTAAAAGAAGAACATTAAAACTGTAAACAATAAAATACAGTAATCGTAAAGAAATTTTTATACAAACAACAACACATTAAATCTCCAACAGAAAGCGACGCTAAAATCAGCAGCAGGTGAACAGTTGTCGCTTTGACTTCTAGGTACACGTTAAATAATTCTACTCGGCTTGTTCCTTATAGTTCCCACGGATCAGCTTCTTCTAGAATCAACTGCACGTGGTCGAATCTACCGTATATGCTCTCCATGTACCCCATATGAATAGTAAGGTCAGCCTCATCCAAGTCATTAAGACGATCCGCCGACAACATTTTGTTTAACTCAATTAGTTGATGCGTTATTGACGTAGATTTTCTTTTGTTGAACGTGATTGTTTCAGAGTTGTTCATCGTTGCATTCGTGGGTGTTGTGTCAGCACTTTTATTCAACTAACTACCCTTTGTCATGGTGGTTGATTACACGGAAATTATAGCGGCTTTGTACGAAATTTAGATAAATTCAACGTGAACGAATTTTTACTTGTTCGCAATGTAATCAAATTGCGTCGGTCACCAATGTTTCGAGGAGGTGCTGTTGTTGTTGCCAATTTATTCCAAACAAAATAAAACAATGCGATTGTTGAGCTCTTTATTGTTTCGCGGGCATAGCAGAAGTGATGTCCAAAGTTTAACAATATTTAGTTTTAGCTATGGATTTGATCTCATGGTAGGATTGAAAATTAGAAAATGTTACAACAAATATTTGATGCATTGTGTGTAGAGTAACAGTTATACATATTGAGAAATAGTACAAATTATGCATTGTGAGGAGGGAATAACAGTTATACATATTATCATCCCATTCAGTGATAGGTCAGGATAGGTTAGGTGGCCACCGGTGCGAGAACCAGTGCACTTAGGCCCAAAAGGTCCCATTGTGGTACCACGCGGATCTCTCCCCTTCTCAAACCAACAGGTCGATACAGCAAACTTCAGGAGTTTCTTAGGTTCCAACTTAGCCAGTTCACAAAGATCCTCAAAGAAGGGAGATCCCAGAGATTTCGTCCTCTTGTGCCAAAGCGCGGGAAAATCGCACAGAAAATGTTTGACTGTTTCTATCTCCTCTTCGTCTTTGCAGCTTCTGCAGGAATCATTATAGGGAACACTCAGCCGTTGTGCGTGCCTCCCGATTGTTATGTGGCCGATTATAAGTCCAACCACCAGAGATATGGCCCTCCTACCAAGAAGAAGGAGACTTTTTGTGCGTCTCGCATCCCATTCAGGTCACACGAGCTTAGAGTGGTAGCATGATTCAAGATTGCTCCATCCCACGCCCGCTTCCCTAAGGAAAATCCCCTTCAAAATGAGCTTACAGGTAGCGAGCAGCATGCTCACTCCCTTCCAGGACGACGAAAGCGGAACGGATGTGCCCCCTTTTGCAAGTTTGCCAGCCATCTCATTGCCCGGTATATCCGAGTGTCCAGGCACCCACACCAGACTAAGGGAAGTTTGCTCAGCAATCTCGTTAAGAGATTTGCGGCACTTTTGTACTGTCCTGGACTTACATGTGACCGATCCAAGTGCTTTTAGTGCAGCCTGGTTGTTAGAGTAAATACAAATTTGGTTATAGCTGTCAGCAGCCTTCCCCAGGTGAGCAGCGGCCTCCTTTATAACTATAGATAGATTCCACCCTAGTTGAGGTGCAAAAACACCGCTACCCACCTTATTATCCAGTTTGGAGCCGTCAGTATATATCTGCAGCCTATCGCTCAGGTCCGGCGGCTCCTTCAACCAATAATCCCTATCCGGGATAATAACCTCGCACTTCATATTGAAGGCGAATCCAGATACTTTAGGATGGCTGCATGGCCATCCACATTATCTCTCCATGCGGATAACTCTCTCAGCGGCAGAGCAGAAAAGGCTGCACATTGCTTGGCCATTAAATCTACTGGCAACACATTAAAAATATTGTCCAGCGCCTCCACAGTAGAGGTTTACGCCGATCACTGTATCGGCGGCGGCGGCGTAGGCTCTATTATGTACCGGCGGCGGCGGTGTGGGGGGCGCGCCGGCGTACGCCGATGTTCTTACATTAAAAATCTTGATTTTTCTATTCAAAAAAATAATATTTAGGAAAATTTTTTTTTATATGTATTTAAGGAAATCAACGTTTTGGCCCTTTCGGAAAGATCCGGGTTTTTTGCCTCAAAGTCTCGCAGATCGTTCAAAAATGTTCAGGAGTAGCTCCTTGCGGATGAATTATCCTTCGTTCACTTACTCCAGAGAGGCTTCGATCCTAACCCTGGTCTTTGGAATTGATACTGCTGCGTCTGCTGAAAAGAAATAGAGATACATAAAATGGTATGTATATCTCGTGCAATGCGTAGTTTCACCTGGGGTTAACTCCTAATAATCGTCGCGGACACAAAGGTGACTTACGGTTGCTATTAATGGTCTATTAATACTTATGACTGTCGTGGCACAGGGCGCCTCCAGTTTTTTTCGGCTGTTTTTAAGAGCTACAATTCCCGATGTGCGAACAGTAGCAATCCCGACCATGTCGACGTCACTTTCCTAAAAGCTCTAGGTGTAGCTCCGAAGACTTTCTAACGGATGTTTTTGTCGCGCTATGCTGCCGAGCTACAGAGAAACATCTTGAAACGTTAGGGAGTGACTATTCGGTCAAGGATGCCGTCCTCGAAATCATAAGCAGTCTAAGTGGATGTCCTTGCGTAACTTATGGGTGAAAATCGTATAATCCTCGGCGCATCTACATAATTAAAATTTTACAAGGAGCTTGGATAAAATTTTTAAAAGTAGATCAAAGTTTGCAGACATTTGTGTTCACAACATTGATTTAAATAGTCTTCGTTAAATCAAAACGATATTTTAGAATGAAAGTCGACCGATTTTAAGCTGAAAGATGTTAACTTTTGTTTCCTGTCTTGTGATATAAGAGCTCATTACGGATGACCGCGTAGCTTCAGTTTTCAGACCAGTTCGACTGTCCACTACGTTAGGGTAGTAGCATACGCGGTCATTAGTTCGACTGTCTTGGGAAAGTTTTTGCTTCACCACTTTGGGTGTTCTTGCGAAGGACAAAGCCTCACCCGGTAAATATATGTGCCTACATATTCACATTTGTAAAAGGAGCCGAAACGTGTAAGTGATATTTAAACTTGGTTGGTAGGCTATAATCAATGTGATTCACTCCAAAGGACTAGTTTTGGATAGGGCCGCCAACTTTAGGAAATGTCAAACCGGGAGTCTTGGGTGTTGAAGGATGCAGTGTGAAAATCGAAATTTACATTTCAGATGCTATTGTATAGTTTCGCAAATAAACAACAGATGTTTGAATGTAAGCCCAAGTCATTTTTCAAACCCTACTCATACGTACATATGTATATCCTCACCTTAAGTATGATGTATTGGCGGCCACCGTGGTGTGATGGTAGCGTGCTCCGCCTACCACACCGTATGCCCTGGGTTCGCACCCCGGGCAAAGCAACATCAACATTTTAGAAATAATGTTTTTCAATTAGAAGAAAATTTTTCTAAGCGGGGTCGCCCCTCGGCAGTGTTTGGCAAGCGCTCCGGGTGTATTTCGGCCATGAAAAGCTCTCAGTGAAAACTCATCTGCAGATGCCGTTCGGAGTCGGCATAAAACATGTAGGTCCCGTCCGGCCAATTTGTAGGGAAAATCAAGAGGAGCACGACGCAAATTGGAAGAGAAGCTCGGTCTTAGATCTCTTCGGAGTTATCGCGCCTTACATTTATTTATTTTTTTTAAGTATGAGGTAAGAATCATTTCAAAGGAGTGTTTATGCCCCTAGAACCTACTAAAGAATTTTTCATAACTGACTTCGTTTATTCTTTCAGCCAATCACAATATACATTTTTTTAAAAAATCGGCACATTTTTTAGGTAATTTGCTTTTTTAACAGCTTGAGGACAATTTTAAAACAAAAAATAAGCAAAGTAAGTATATACATTTATTATATAACTTTTCTTTTCGTGTTTTGTTTTAATAACTTTGTGAATTAGGTGATGCAAAGTCCATTTTAAGCTGACATCGAAAACGCCTGTTTTTTTTTAAATAACTTTTGAACAGTTAGAAAGAGTTAAATTTCGCAATTAGTTTCTTATAACTGGCAGTGATGCGCATCCGTTGATACCACTTTCGACCATATCCGACCAATTTTCGACATGAACAATAAGTGGCCTAAACTTCTTAAACGGGTAGAAAATATATTATATTATATATATCGCCGCCGCCGCGCCGATATTTTTGACATTCGGCAGCGGCGTGCGAAAAACGACCAAAATCGGCGGCGGCGCTTATCGGCGGCATATATCTCTACTCCGCAGGGGTGGTGCGCAGAGCACCCCCACGCAGATTAGAGCACTTCTCTGTACCTTCTGGAATTCCCGTAGGTTTGTGTTAGTATAAAAGAATTGGTCTGACCACAGCGGTGCAGAGCCACAATGTAATATCCGGTGATAATCCCCATCTTCGCTCAACAGCTCCTCTACAGCTGAACAGTGCCACCGTTGCTTTTTTCACATGCTCATGAGCGTTTTCCCTCCAGGATAGTTTCCTATCCAAAATTACTCCTAGGTATTTGGCAGAGTCCCTCAACGTCAGGGTCATACCCGATAGCACCGGCAACTGCAACGCATGTATCTTATTTTTCCTGGTGAACAGAACTAGTTCAGTTTTGGCTGAATTGACCGATAAACCTTTACTTCTGGTCCAGTTCTCCACCAGTCTCAGTTTTGTTTGCATTATATCGCATAGTGTCTGCGGAAACTTCCCGCTAACTAACAGCGCAAGGTCATCAGCATATGCGATTACCTTGCCGCAACCGTCCTTCTCAAGAAGAACCAAGAGCCCATTACATTAAGTGTGGCAACTCATAGAAATGCAGAAAGTACCCTACCCTGTGGGGTGCCTCTCCGTATGTGTTTGTCCACCGTAGAGCCTGCCAGGTTAGCATGAACCTTTCTTCGCAACAGAAACTGCTGAACAAGTTTCACTAGCCCCGGATTGGCCCGCAAGCCGATTAGTGCATCAGTTATCGCAGAGGGTGTAACATTGTTGAAAGCTCCCTCAACGTCGAGAAAAGCTATGAGTGTGAAGTCCTTGTACGCCAAGGATTTCTCGATCTGGGAGACAACTGCATGCAATGCCGTCTCCGGGGACTTCCCTTCCATATACGCATGTTGGGATGTCGATAACTTCCCCTCCAGGGACTCCCTCCGTGTAGAGTCCAATGACCTCTCGATTGTCTTCAGCTGGAAAGATGTCAGACAAATCGGTCTGTAGTCTTTAGGGGTCACGTAACACGTCCTTCCAGCTTTTGGTATAAAGGTGACCCTTGAATGGTTCTAACCCCGTGGAATATGGTTAAGAGCACAAACTCCTTTGAAAATGTTATACAACCGCAAAGAACTCAGCTCAATTGTTTGCTGGAGTTGTACCGGAGCCAACCCATCCGGCCCTGGTGCTTTGAAGGGCTTGAACGACGTTAGGGCCCATTTAATTTTACCCATAGTAATGAACTTCCCCTCATACGGCTCATCAGTGTGAGTCTCCCTCCAGTTCATTCCTTCATCACTAGCGCCCGGAAAGTTCGTATTTAGGAGCAGGCAAAGGGTGTTCTCTGCCGAATCCGTCCATGTCCCATCAGATCCTTGCAGGCATCCCGCGCCACATTTTGGAGCACCGGATAGCAACTATATCAGCCTAGATTTCTTAGACACCGTCTCCATTTCGCTACAAAACTTCCTCCAGGAGATCCTCTTCGACGACCTTAGCAGTTTCTTATAGTCCCCTAGGATCATTTTGTATGCATCCCATTTTTCAGCCTCCCTGGAAGCTTTACCAAGATTGAGTGCCGGATCATAGACCGCCTTCAGGTCGTTCGCGTAAACATTAATCCTCACGGTGTCGAAACCGAATTTAATAGCGCCATCCGCGCGCTCCAAGAAAGGCAGCAACTCCTTGTTGAGCAACAGTCTCCCTGACGCGTCGCCCTGGTGCTAAAAAAAGTTGTGCGATGATAAAAAAAAAGTTGTGCGAGTCTCTTTGTTGATATAACAAAAGCTTTTGACATGGTTGACCATAGTATTCTTTTAAGTAAACTAAACGCAGCTGGTTTTCGTGGCAACATTCTAGAATGGTTTAGATCATATTTAACTTGGAGAAGGCAAAGGGTGAAAGTAAAGAATAATCTCAGGGCAACAAGGCTATTGGATTTGGGAGCCCCCCAAGGTTCAGTCCTTGGGCCTATTCTTTTTTTCATCTATATCAACTCATTGTTTTCTTTACCTTTCGTGGGAAAAGTCACAGCATTTGCCGATGATTTGGCGATTGCTTATGGATCAAGTAATGCTTTCAATCCTTTTATAGATATTAATCATGATGTTCACTTGCTAAGAGTGGTTCGCTATGTGTTCGGCCGGGGTGCGTTTGCTCCTGAAGGTAGGTGGGCACAACGGGGTCGATCGAGTGAGCGGATTGTATTTGGAATAAATAAAGAGCAGAGGATAATATCTCGTTATAATAGTATGTTGTTTTTTGAGTAAATAAGAAATATACAGGAAAATATATTACCGTTTGAATATGTGACTACCGCATAGATCGCTGGCGGCAAATGCTTACAGGATGACTGTTGAAATCCAAGAGGCCGGTTGTATCGAAAGCGACAACCGTTGACCCGCAAAATCCTCCGTTTTGGAGGGGAAAAGCACCCACACATCGACCCCGATATGCATATGCATGAGTGCTGACAAAATGCACCCATACACGTGCATGTACATGCACGCACACGCATATGGCGGTGACGGTGTGGGCGGTTATAAATTAAATCGAGTATCGAGTAACGAAGTGCAGAGTTGCATTAGGGGGATCGCAATCAGATGCGGAAAAGTTAGGCATCCTGCCCAAACATGCCGCCCCCTTTCCGATACGCAATATCGTTTACCACCACCGATCTCCGCTGAAACGAGAAAAATGTATGTAAGACTTAGAAACTAAACTTAATCTAGATGAGGAGTTCGCCAGCGTCGCGGATTACAGCGTGCCACCTAAACTAGGAAGAAAATGATCGGTTATGAAAAAATACAAGTGAATATTTCTTGCCATTTATTAACAATCCTTAACTATATGAATTCCATACGCAATATAAGTAGAAGGTCGATAGGGCTGGGCGAAGAGGCCGAGGTCTCCGCTCCAGACTCGCAAGTTTTTGTTTTCTCCTTTTGTTGGACGGAGAGGCCGAGGTCTCCATTCCAGATGCGCAGTTTTTTGGTTGGACGAAGAGGCCGAGGTCTCCGTTCCAGCGTCTGGGGTATCGGATCGCTCTCCGGGCGACTGTCTTTCTTTTGTACGAGGAGGTGTGGCAGCTTATGGATGTGCCGGAGCGAGTGGCCGTGAGGTTGCTTAGGTGAGGCTCGTTCTCGCTACCGTGCATATATATTATAAATTATGTATTATATTATTAATTAGTGCTGTCGGAATGGACGTGATTTCGAGCAGCTCATGTATATTTAACAAAACTAGTAGATTTGCGGTGTGTGTGAGGTTGGAACGGACGTGATTCCCGGCCACCCCCGCAAAATTACTTGTTTTGGTGATAAGCGTGGGAGGTTGGAACGGACGTGATTCCAAGCCACTCACCCAAATCATTGCGCATTTAAGTTAGTCAGTAGATATTTCACTGCGTGGAGCGGTTCACCCTTATCACTGTCTATGCGGTGCTTAGAAGCGAAATATTTTCTTTTCAGAGAAGCGTGAAAGCGAAAGCTCATGACGAATGGCGAAAATCGTAATTAAATTCGAAAATCCACCGACTGCATGTGCTTATATAAAGTGGTTGATAAAGTCTAGGTGGTTTAAACTGAAGATTAAATACAATTTCACCAAGCCGAATTGTATTATTTATCATTCCCTGACATGAATTTTCCCGATTGGCAAGGCGCTCTCCACGTCGCGTTCTATCTGCACGTGCCATTATGCTAAATAGTACGTACCAATGTGCCACCATGTCGCGTGTTTCTTTTTTTAATAGAGCTTCGCTTATTCTTTCAGCCAATCAGAATATACAATTTTTTAAAAAATTGGCACATTTTTTAGGTAATTTGCTTTTTTAACAACTTGAGGACAATTTCAAAACATGTTCGCCTTGGGTCATTTTATTTGAATTCATTGTTAATTATTAATTTTTTGAAAAAATATGCAAAGTGAGCATATAAATTTATTATATAACTTTTCTTTTAGTGTTTTTTATTTTAATAACTTTGTGAATTGGGTGATGCAAAGTCCATGTTAAGAGTAAAAGAGTTAAATTTTGCAACTAGTTTCTTATATCTGGCAGTGATGCGCATCCGTTGATATCACTTTCGACCATATCCGACCAATTTTCGACATTAACAATAAATGGCCTAAACAGTCTTAAACGGGTAGAAAATATATTAACTCGTCGGACGCCGCCACCGCCGCGCCGTTATTTTTGACATTCGGCGGCGGCGTGCGAAAAACGACCAAAATATCTCTACTCCGCAGGGGTGGTGCGCAGAGCACACCCCACGCAGATTAGAGCACTTCTGTGTACCTTCTGGAATACCCGTAGGTTTGATTTAGTATAAAAGAATTGGTCTGACCACAGCGGTGCAGAGCCACATTGTAATATCCGGAGATAATCCCGATCTTCGCGCAACAGCTCCCCTACAGCTGTACAGTGCCACCGTTGCTTTATTCACACGCTCCTGAGCGTTTTCCCCCCAGGATAGTTTCCTATCCAAAATTACTCCTAGGTATTTAGCAGAGTCCCTCGACGTCAGGGTCATACCCGATAGCACCGGCAACTGCAACGCAGGTATCTTATATTTCCTGGTGAACAGAACCAGTTCAATTTTGGCCGAATTGACCGATAAACCTTTACTCCTGGTCCAGTTCTCCACCAGTCTCAGCTTTGTTTGCATTATATCGCATAGTGTCTGCGGAAACTTCCCGCTAACTAACAGCGCAAGGTCATCAGCATATGTGATTACCTTGCCGCAACCGTCCTTCTCAAGAAGAACCAAGAGCCCATTACATTAAGTGTGGCAACCCATAGAAATGCAGAAAGTACCCTACCCTGTGGGATGCCTCTCCGTATGTGTTTGACCACCGTAGAGCCTGCCAGGTTAGCATGCACCTTTCTTAGCAACAGAAACTGCTGAACAAGTTTCACTAGCCCCGGATTGGCCCCCAAGCCGATTAGTGCATCAGTTATCGCAGAGGGTGTAACATTGTTGAAAGCTCCCTCAATGTCGAGAAAACCTTGAGTGTGAAGTCCTTGTACGCCAAGGATTTCTCGATCTGGGAGACAACTGTATGCAATGCTGTCTCCGTGGACTTCCATTCCATATACGCATGTTGGGATGTCGATAACTTCCCCTCCAAGGACTCCCTTTGTGTAGAGTCCAATGACCTCTCGAATGTCTTCAGCTGGAAAAATGTCAGACAAATCGGTCTGTAGTCTTTAAGGGTCACGTGACACGTCCTTCCAGCTTTTGGTATAAAGGTGACCCTTGAATGGTTCCAACCCCGTGGAATATGGTTAAGAACACAAACTCCTTTGAAAATGTTATACAACCACAAAGAACTTAGCTCAATTGTTTGCTGGAGTTGTACCGGAGCCAACCCATCCGGCCCTGGTGCTTTGAAGGGCTTGAACGACGTAAGAGCCCATTTAATTTTACCCATAGTAATGAACTTCCCCTCATACGGCTCATCAGTATGAGTCTCCCTCCAGTTCATTTCTTCATCACTAGCGCCCGGAAAGTGCGCACTCAGGAGCAGGCTAAGGGTGTTCTCTGCCGAATCCGTCCATGTCCCATCAGATCCTTGCAGGCATTCCGGGGCACATTTTGGAGCACCAGATAGCACCTATCTCAGCCTAGATCTCTTAGACAACGTCTTCATTTCGCTACAAAACTTCCGCCAGAAAGTCCTCTTCGACGACCCTTGCAGTTTCTTATAGTCCCCTAGGATCATCCTGTATGCATCCCATTTTTCAGCCTCCCTGGAGGTTTTAGCAAGATTGAGTGCTTTCCGACATGCTTTTCGAAGATTACACTGGTCGACGGCCAAAATTTACCAGAGACGCCGTTATGAAATTCGTATGTAAAACCACCCCCTGATTTCGAAAATCGAGTTCGTTTTTGATTCTTTGGTACCGTTTTTGAGATATTTGCAATTTACCGTTATTCGAAAAAACCAAAAAGATGGCTCCCTTTAATTACGTATATCTCACGAACGGGTAAAGCACTTGCAAATAAGTTTACAGAAGACGATAAAATTTGCTATAAATGCATCATACATTGTTTTTTGCTCATCCATATAGTTTTCGAGATATTAGCTCATCATTTCAGATTTTTGTTTTTTTTTTATGAAAAAATATGAAAAAAATTACTTTTTGCGAGGGCAGCATTCCAAAACCACAACTTTTTTTCCAAATATTTTTTATTTACGTAAAGCTCTGTTTAATTAGAAAAAAAGATAAGCTATCATCGAAGAAAATCGATGCAAAACTACGTAAGTTATAAGCGATCAAATAAAAATACCCAGGTTGCGCAACTTCAATGTATGTATACATACATATATTAAAGGTATAAAGTGCAAATGGGATATTATCCGGATAAACGAATAACACCATAACAATGATAATACTTTTTCTTTAAATAAATCAAATAGTACTTTTAATACTCGAATTGTTTTATAGTAGGTAGAGTGGTTGCATCGAAAGGAAGAGTGGTTCGGTTCGAAAGCTGCTGTAGGCATGTAGTTATAAACATGTATTTCCCTCACTTATGGGTAAGTATGCAGGTAGATTTTCAAAATTATAAGACACAGAAAAGTTTTAAAGCCTACATCTAAAGCAGGTAGTATTTTCTTTTCCCGGCTTCGTATAAAAAGGAACCTTTCTGTTATGTAAGATTTGATTTTTTAAATTTTATTCTTGTTCCGAGTATAAATATGAGTTAATGCGCCTTGAAACTTCATAACATCTGCAAGGCTCGCCGGAGATAGTTCAGTTCATAAGTCAAATTTCAAAACCGTGATTTAGTAAAAAAAATAAAATGAGCAAAAGGACGGGAGAATTTGAGTGTAATAACGATCCAGATATGTTCTGTTTCATGTGTGGCCAATATACTATCATAAGGCGACGACGAGTGTTCTCAGATCATATCAAAACTTTATACTCCAAGTATTTTGGCATTGAGCCTAAAAATGCTGAAAAACCATGGACACCGAACACTTTGTGTACATCGTGTCGAGTAGAATTGATTCAGTCGGAATCCGGACAACAAATAAAATTTGATAAACCAATAATATGGAGAGAACCTACTTGCCATTCAATAGAGTGTTATATTTGTCAAACGAAAGTAGTTGGCGTTGGAAGATCAAGAAGAGTAACCTATGCCAGCGTACCTACAGTGACATTACCAGTACTACATTCAACGGCAGTTGCGGATCCAGTTCCATTGTCAACAGTAACATCTGAGTGCGGGGAATCAAGTTGTACTGAATTTCGCATGTGAAAGGAGAGAAACGTTCTATCACAAGCACAACTTAATGATTGGATAAGAGATTTGGAACTATCCAAGGAAAAGGCCGAGATCCACACTTCTCGTATGCAACAATTTAAATTTGTATCATCCGATGTTAAGGTGATATATTGTAGAACTCGTCACGAACCATTTTCCAAACACTATACCAAGAAAGGCAGTATATGCTACTGCAACGACATTCCTGGTTTATTCAAAGAGTTTGGTCAAACATATGATTCAAAAGAGTGGCGATTGCTCATAGACAGCAATAAACTGAGTTTAAAGGCTGTATTATTGCATATTGGTAACAAAAAGCTTTCTATCCCGCTAGCACATGCAGTAAATACAAAGGAAACCTACGAGGAAATGCAAAAACTACTCAAATTTATCAAATATGAAGAGCATAATTGGAAAATATGTTCTGATCCCAAAGTCGTTGCAATGCTATGCGGTCTACAAAGTGGCTACACCAAGCACTGCTGCTTCCTCTGCAAGTGGGATAGCCGAGCCCGTAAGGACCACTACGTCAGAAAGGATTGGCCGGAAAGAGTCGAGTTTACCGTTGGTGTGGATAACATCAAATACACCCCTCTTGTCAAGAAAGAGAAAATCATACTTCCACCCTTACACATCAAGCTCGGTCTCATTAAAAACTTTTTTAAGGCTTTGGACAAAGAAGGCGAAGCATTCGACTATTTGAAAACAATTTTTCCAGATATTTCTCAAGCCAAGATAAAGGAAGGTATTTTTGTCGGACCACAAATAAAAAAGTTGATCAACAATAATCAATTCAAAGGACTACTCTCATCAGTTGAGGCAGCAGCGTGGGAATCCTTTGAAAACGTCGTTGCTTCTTTTCTCGGTAGACACAAAAGCCCTAACTACGAGCAGATAGTGAACGACTTAATCAATAATTATGCGAAAATGGGTAAATATTAAAGGCTTATTAAAATTAATTTCCCAAAATTCTATAACTTGTTTACCTAACTAATATTTTCTTTCCAGGCGTAAATATGTCGTTACAAATTCACTTTCTGCACTCACATTTGAGCTTTTTTCCGGCAAATCTTGGCGACGAAAGTGACGAACATGGCGAAAGGTTTCATCAGCAAATGAAATTAATTGAAAATCGATATCAAGGATTCTGGGACGTCGCAATGATGGGTGATTACTGCTGGTTTCTCATAAGAGAAACCGATCCTAAACTGAATAAGCGTCAAAGTCGAACACATAATTATTTCGACTACATAGTAAAATAAAATTAAGATAAAGATTGTTAGAATATAGTACAAACATAAATAAATTTAAAAAAAAAAGTTAAAAATATGGGTAATTTCATTCATAAATTGAACTTTTAACTAAATAGAAACAGAGCATAGCTAGATATTTCACTCTTCTTCACACGTTTTGAGGTATACGTTGAAATTGCGCAACCTGGGTATTTTTATTTGATCGCTTATAACTTACGTAGTTTTGCATCGATTTTCTTCGATGATAGCTTATCTTTTTTCTAATTAAACAGAGCTTTACGTAAATAAAAAATATTTGGAAAAAAAGTTGTGGCTTTGGAATGCTGCCCTCGCAAAAAGTAATTTTTTTCATATTTTTTCATAAGAAAAAACAAAAATCTGAAATGATGAGCTAATATCTCGAAAACTATATGGTTGAGCAAAAAACAATGTATGATGCATTTATAGCAAATTTTATCGTCTTTCCGATTCTGTAAACTTATTTATAAATTAAAAAATCTGTAAATTACTTATAATTGCTTGACCCGTTCGTGAGATATACGTAATTAAAGGGAGCCATCTTTTTGGTTTTTTCGAATAACGGTAAATTGCAAATATCTCAAAAACGGTACCATAGAATCAAAAATGAACTCAATTTTCGAAATCAGGGGGTAATTTTACATACGAATTTCATAACGGCGTTTCTGGTAAAGAAAAAAAGTTGAAATTCGTGGTCCAGTGTTATCTATGTCCCTGTTCCACCATGGTGGTTTGGTCTTACCCGTAGATTTCTTCTTAGGACAGGCCTTATAAAGAGCCTCCCCGCATGCCTTCGTGAACGAGTGAATCATATTATCCAGCTCTGCAGAGTTCTGGGGTATATGAACACTAAATTCTGAGAGCCTCTTTTGAAGCTCCTTACGGTAGATAAGCCATTTGGCGTTTTTAAGGTTACTATGCCAGACAGTTTTGAGCGCCAACCCGCTGAGGTCGAAGCGGACAAATCTATGATCCGAAAAACAGTGGTCATCAAGCACCGTCCAATTTTGTTTCATAGATTCCCCGTCGCCCGAGATCAGGGTGACGTCCAGAACCTCTTGTCTGCTCTTTGTGACAAACGTGGGTACCGAACCCTTATTACAAATCTTAAAGTTATGATAAATAACAAAATCAAAGAGTGAATCACCCCTCTCGTTCGTGTCTCCACTGCCCCATGCCTCGTGGTGCCATACCACCGACCGTCAACGTCATAGTTGTAGCATCCTCGTCGCTAAACTGGAGGAGAAAAAGAAAATTTAGTTCAGATCTTACCAAGATGCAAGCTCACGATTTTCCATGTTTGGCACCACCCACCAACGTCAATCCTGCCACTTTCAGCCCGCAAATCTTATTTCCTACTACCCAAGGCTTTTGGATAAGGGCTATATCAGCTGCTCCACTAGAAAACTGGAGCAGCAGCGCAGCAGAAGCTGCTTTACAATGGTGGAGGTTGGTTTGTTGGACCCGCAATAGGCTGAGAACCGACCACTTCCACCAATGTCAAGTCGCCGTCTTCATCAGACATTGGCTCTCCTCCAGTGAACCACTAAGCCTGTCCAGTGTTAGCTAGGAGATCGAAGACGCCGCCCAACGTGTCATCCACCGTACTGACCGTGTTTGGTTCTGCGTCCTCCCCATCCTCGCTCTCCGCTTTCTCTGGCTCTATTTCCAGCGCCGGATCATAGACCGCATTCAGGTCGTTCGCGTAAACTTTAATCCTCACGGTGTCGAAACCGAATTTAATAGCGCCATCCGCGCGCTCCAAGAAAGGCAGCGACTCCTTGTTGAGCAACAGTCTCGCCTGACGCGTCGCCCTGGTGCTAAAAATAGTTGTGCGATGATAAAAAAAAGTTGTGCAAGTCCCTTTGTTGATATAACAAAAGCTTTTGACATGGTTGACCATAGTATTCTTTTAAGTAAACTAAACGCAGCTGGTTTTCGTGGCAATATTCTACAATGGTTTAGATCATATTTAACTTGGAGAAGGCAAAGGGTGAAAGTAAACAATAATCTCAGGGCAACAAGGCTATTGGATTTGGGAGTCCCGCAAGGTTCAGTCCTTGGGCCTATTCTCTTTTTGGTTTATATCAACTCATTGTTTTCTTTACCTTTCGTGGGAAAAGTCACAGCATTTGCCAAGGACTTGGCGATTTCTTATGGATCAAGTAATGCTTTCAATCCTTTTATAGATATTAATCATGATGTTCACTTGCTAAGGGAGTGGTTGCTAGGTGTTCGGCCGGGCTGCGTTTGCTCCTGAAGGTAGGTGGGCGCAACGGGGCGATCGAGTGAGCGGATTGTTTTTGGAATAAATAAAGAGCAGACGAGAATATCTCGTTATAATAATGTTTGATTGGGTAAATAAGAATTATACAGGAAAATATATTACCGTTTGAATATGTGACTACCGCAGAGATCGCTGGTGGCAGACGCTTACAGGATGGCTGTTGAAATCCAAGAGGTCGGTTGTATCGCAAGCCACAACCGTTGACCTGCAAAATCCTCCGTTTTGGAGGGGAAAAGCACCCACACATCGACCCCGATATGCATATGCATGAGTGCTGACAAAATGCACCCACACACGTGCATGTACATGCACACACACGCATATGGCGGTGATGGTGTGGGTGGTTATAAATTAAATCGAGTATCGAGTAACGAAGTGCAGAGTTGCATTAGGGGGATCGCAATCAGATGCGGAAAAGTTAGGCACCCTGCCTAAACATGCCGCCCCTTTCCGATACGCAACGTCGTTTACCACCACTGATCTCCGCTGAAACGAGAAAAATGAATATAAAGCTTAGAAACTAAACTTAATCTAGATGAGGAGTTCGCCAGCGTCGCGGATCACAGCGTGCCACCTAAACTAGGAAGAAAATGATTGGTTATGAAAAAATACAAGTGAATATTTCTTGCCATTTATTAACAATCCTTAACTATATGAATTCCGTACGCAATATAAGTAGAAGGTCGATAGGGCTGGGCGAAGAGGCCGAGGTCTCCACTCCAGACTCACAAGTTTTTGTTTTCTCCTTTTGTTGGGCGGAGAGGCCGAGGTCTCCGTTCCAGAGTCGCAGTTTTTTTTGAGGTTTTCCAGGGGCTGGACGAAGAGGCCGAGGTCTCCGTTCCAGCGTCTGACGTATCGGATCGCTCTCCGGGCGGCTGCCTTTCTTTTGTACGAGGAAGTGTGGCAGCTTATGGATGTGCCGGCGCGAGTGGCCGTGAGGTTGGTTGGGTGGGGCTCGTTCTCGCTACCGTGCATATATATTATATGTATATTATGAAGTACATTATTAATTAGTGCTGTCGGAATGGACGTGATTTCGAGCAGGTCATGCATATTTAACAAAACTAGTAGAAATGCGGTGTGTGTGAGTTTGGAACGACCGTGATTCCCAGCCGCCCGCGCAAAATTACTTGTTTTGGTGATAAGCGAGGGAGGTTGGAACGGACGTGACTCCAAGCCACTCACCGAAATCATTGCGCATTTAAGTTAGTCAGTCGATATTTCACTGCGTGGAGCGGTTCACCCTTATCACTGTCTTTGCGGTGCTTAGAAGCGAAACATTTTCTTTTCAGAGAAGCGTGAAAGCGAAAGCTCATGACGAATGGCGAAAATCGTAATTAAATTCGAAAATCCACCGACTGCATGTGCTTATATAAAGTGGTTGATAAAGTCTAGGTGGTTTAAACTGAAGATTAAATACAATTTCACCAAGCCGAATTATATTATTTATCATTCCCTGACATGAATTTTCCCGATTGGCAAGGCGTTCTCCACGTCGCGTTCTATCTGCACGTGCCATTATGCTAAATATTACGTACCAATGTGCCACCCCACTGCAACGCAGGTATCTTATATTTCCTGGTGAACAGAACCAGTTCAATTTTGGCCGAATTGACCGATAAACCTTTACTCCTGGTCCAGTTCTCCACCAGTCTCAGCTTTGTTTGCATTATATCGCATAGTGTCTGCGGAAACTTCCCGCTAACTAACAGCGCAAGGTCATCAGCATATGCGATTACCTTGCCGCAACCGTCCTTCTCAAGAAAAACCAAGATCCCATTACATTAAGTGTGGCAACCCATAGAAATGCAGAAAGTACCCTACCCTGTGGGATGCCTCTCCGTATGTGTTTGACCACCGTAGAGCCTGCCAGGTTAGCATGGACCTTTCTTAGCAACAGAAACTGCTGAACAAGTTTCACTAGCCCCGGATTGGCCCCCAAGCCGATTAATGCATCAGTTTTCGCAGAGGGTGTAACATTGTTGAAAGCTCCCTCAATGTCGAGAAAACCTTGAGTGTGAAGTCCTTGTACGCCAAGGATTTCTCGATCTGGGAGACAACTGTATGCAATGCCGTCTCCGTCGACTTCCCTTCCATATACGCATGTTGGGATGTCGATAACTTCCCCTCCAAGGACTCCCTTTGTGTAGAGTCCAATGACCTCTCGAATGTCTTCAGCTGGAAAAATGTCAGACAAATCGGTCTGTAGTCTTTAGGGGTCACGTGACACGTCCTTCCAGCTTTTGGTATAAAGGTGACCCTTGAATGGTTCCAACCCCGTGGAATATGGTTAATAGCACAAACTTCTTTGAAAATGTTATACAACCACAAAGAACTCAGCTCAATTATTTGCTGGAGTTGTACCGGAGCCAACCCATCCGGCCCTGGTGCTTTGAAGGGCTTGAACGACGTAAGAGCCCATTTAATTTTACCCATAGTAATGAACTTCCCCTCATACGGCTCATCAGTATGAGTCTCCCTCCAGTTCATTTCTTCATCACTAGCGACCGGAAAGTGTGTACTCAGGAGCAGGCAAAAGGTGCTCTCTTCCGTCCATGTCCCATCAGATCCTTGCAGACATCTCGGGACACATTTTGGAGCACCAGAGAGAATCTTCCTGAGCCTAGATCCCTCAGACAACCACTTAGTTTAGGTAGCTGCTGTGCACATACAAATGTGCATACAAGTGAATAGATAAGATCTCGTTTTTCTTTAGTATGTAAGAAAGGGGATGTGAATTGAATTGTTCTTGAGTGCCCCGCTACAGAATGTAGATTTAGGTTAGTATCTCTTGTTTCCAATAAAGTTAATACATATGTCGTGCCGAACGCGATGTATTTGAAAATAGATTAGTTGGTTAATTATTTCAATATGTGTTGGAGAATTGAGGAGTGTTTGTAGAGTTAGCCCTGCCACAATAGAATTAACAGTCCCACCCTCTTTATCATGGTTGTTGGTGTTTGTGTTGGCGCAAGTGTGGAAAGGGTGCACTTGAACCTATGGTCATAGCTGAATGAATGCTCGCGGCTAATGGTTGTTTCCATGACGGATTAGCGCATGGTGAGTAGGAAACGATGATTTCACATGTTTGTCAACAATATCTAACTGATGCTGATTTTAATTTTACTGATTGCGGTGCAAGCTGCATTAGTAATGTTATTGAAGCGGTTTAGTTATGTGTTTATGCGTTTATAATATTTAGCAAGAAAAATAATAATACTTAAAAAATCTGCCCGTACAATGCAACTAAGAGCTGTAAACACTTTAAACATTTATGTTTTTGTAATAGGGATAATAACAAAGATAATTTGGTAGAAGCTTTAGATAGAAGGGGTATTCATTAGCAAGGCTCTTAATTCATGTAGCAATTGACATGAGTGCAAACTTACTTATTTATATGTAGATTAAGTTGTGTGTAATACTATATATGAGTACTGGCATAACTTATGATGTATCGTGGAAACGTTTCGACTTGCGTAGTTCGTTTAAGTATTCATGGAAATGTTCCGGGTAGATCGTTAATTTTCTAATATTTATTTATTTATTTATTTAGTCTAGTAACAAATGTTTATTACAGACACTTATGACTAAATTAGAGAGACCAGCTTATATAAAGCTATAGAGAACACTAGCAAAAAGGATTTATATTATTACATATTAAGTAATTTTTTAGTTTAAGTTAAAAAGCGTATTTTGAGTCGGAGAAATCAATATCCAAAACACTTGAGAAGCAATTAATTTCTGATAGGGCTCTGTTAATAGGCGCTTTTGAGTTATAAACAGTTCTACTCAGCCCTATGAAAAAGATTTCAAAGTGGCGGAGGTTTCTACAGGGAGTATTTAAGCATAGTCTTTCAAGAAGCAGCGCGCAGTCAATTTTGCCCGTGAAAAGATCGAAAATGAACAACGAGGCCAAAAGAATTCTGCGACTGTTTAGGGATAGTAAGTATATTAGTTGGCATCGAGACTCATAAGACGGGATCGGTTCAGAGAAACGTAATGAAATAAGCGCGAAGCGCATAAAGATTTTTTGAACCTGCTCCAGGCGGTTGATGTGAACTGCGTGGTAGGGCCGCCAAATGAAAGCCGCATACCCAAGTTTGGACCGCACAAAGGACGTATATAAAACTTTGAGTATGTAGGGGTCAGAGAAGTTTGCGGAATGGCGTCTGACAAAAGCAAGCATTGAAAGCGCCTTAGAAATTGTGAAGCTAACGTGAATGTTAAAATTAATCTTTGAGTCGAAGTATACCCCCAAGTCTTTAACTTCAAGAGTCGTACGAAGAAAGATTTCTGCAATTTGATGGAGGTATGAAGTGGCCTCAGCAGTTTACCATACGTCACAGTGTGGCACTTATATTAAGGAAAAGACGGTTCTTAACACACCAGATATAAAGCTTATTAATCTCAGATTGAAGAACAACGACATCATTATAACAACTGATCTCAGAATAGATCTTGAGATCATCAGCATAAAGCAGAAATTTGGTAGATGAGAAGCAAGAGCTAATGTCATTAATGAACAAGATAAATAGTAAAGGGCCCAGAATACTGCCCTGGGGCACTCCAGAAGAAAATGATCGGTTATGAAAAAATACAAGTGAATATTTCTTGCCATTTATTAACAATCCTTAACTATATGAATTCCATACGCAATATAAGTAGAAGGTCGACAGGGCTGGGCGAAGAGGCCGAGGTCTCCGCTCCAGACTCGCAAGTTTTTGTTTTCTCCTTTTGTTGGACGGAGAGGCCGAGGTCTCCATTCCAGATGCGCAGTTTTTTGGTTGGACGAAGAGGCCGAGGTCTCCGTTCCAGAGTCGCAGTTTTTTTTTTTGAGGTTTTCCAGGGGCTGGACGAAGAAGCCGAGGTCTCCATTCCAGCGTCTGTCGTATCGGATCGCTCTCCGGGCGACTGCCTTTCTTTTGTACGAGGAGGTGTGGCAGTTTATGGATGTGCCGGGGCGAGTGGCCGTGAGGTTGGTTGGGTGAGGCTCGTTCTCGCTACCGTGCATATATATTATATGTATATTATGAAGTACATTATTAATTATTGCTGTCGGAATGGACGTGATTTCGAGCAGCTCATGCATATTTAACAAAACTAGTAGAATTGCGGTGTGTGTGGGGTTGGAACGACCGTGATTCCCAGCCGCCCGCGCAAAATTACTTGTTTTGGTGATAAGCTTGGGAGGTTGGAACGGAAGTGACTCCAAGCCACTCACCGAAATCATTGCGCATTTAAGTTAGTCAGTAGATATTTCACTGCGTGGAGCGGTTCACCCTTATCACTGTCTTTGCGGTGCTTAGAAGCGAAATATTTTCTTTTCAGAGAAGCGTGAAAGCGAAAGCTCATGACGAATAGCGAAAATCGTAATTAAATTCGAAAATCCACCAACTGCATGTGCTTATATAAAGTGGTTGATAAAGTCTAGGTGGTTTAAACTGAAGATTAAATACAATTTCACCAAGCCGAATTGTATTATTTATCATTCCCTGACATGCATTTTCCCGATTGGCGAGGCGTTCTCCACGTCGCGTTCTATCTGCACGTACCATTATGCTAAATACTACGTACCAATGTGCCACCCTGTCGCGTGTTTGTTTTTTTTTAATAGAGCTTCGCTTATTCTTTCAGCCAATCACAATATAAAATTTCCTCCGTGGACTTCCCTTCCATATACGCATGATGGTGTGTCGATAAATTCCCCTCCAAGGACTCCCTTCGTGTAGAGTCCAATGACCTCTCGAGTGTCTTCAGCTGGAAAGATGTCAGACAAATCGGTCTGTAGTGTTTAGGGGTCACGTGACACGTCCTTCCAGCTTTTGGTATAAAGGTGACCCTTGAATGGTTCCAACCCCGTTGAATAAGGTTAAGAGCACAAACTCCTTTGAAAATGTTATACAACCACAAGGAACTCAGCTCAAGTGTTTGCTGGAGTTGTACCGGAGCCAATCCACCCGGCCTTGGTGCTTTGAAAGGCTTGAACGACATAGGAGCCCATTTAATTTTACCCATAGTAATGTACTTCCCCTCATACGGCTCATCACGGCTCATCTGCACGGCATCCCGGAATACATTTTGGAGCACCAGATAGCACCTATCTCAGCCTAGATCTCTTAGACACCGTCTCCATTTCGCTACAAAACTTCCGCCAGGAGGTCCTCTTCGACGACCCTTGCAGTTTCTTATAGTCCCCTAGGATCATCTTGTATGCATCCCATTTTTCAGCCTCGCCGGAGGCTTTAGCAAGATTGTGTGCTTTAAAACATGCCTTGCGAAGATTATCTATGTCCCTGTTCCACCATGGTGGTTTGGTCTTACCCCTAGATTTCTTCCTAGGACAGGCCTTATCAAGAGCCTCCCCGCATGCCTTCGTGAACGAGTGAACCATATTATCCAGCTCTGCAGAGTTCTGGGGTATATGAACACTAAATTCTGAGAGCCTCTTTTGAAGCTCCTTACTGTAGATAAGCCAGTTGGCGTTTTTAAGGTTCCTATGCCAGACAGTTTTGAGCGCCAGCCCGCCGAGATCGAAGCGGAAAAATCTATGATCCGAAAACCAGTGGTCATCAAGCACCGTCCAATTTTGTTTCATAGATTCCCCGTCGCCCGAGATCAGGGTGACGTCCAGAACCTCCTGTCTGCTCTTAGTGACAAACGTGAGTACCGAACCCTTATTACAAATCTTAAAGTTATGATAAATAACAAAATCAAAGAGTGAATCACCACTCTCGTTCGTGTCTCCACTGCCCCATGCCTCCTGATGCGCATTGGCATCTCCCGCTTGTAGTAGTGGCCTCTTTGCATCCCGAGCTATCTTACAGACTAGCTCCGTCGGAGCTGACTCCTCATGAGGAAAGTAAAATTACGTCAGTGTAATATCCATACCACCGACCACCAACGTCATAGTTGTAGCATCCTCATCGCTAAACTGGAGGAGAAAAAGAAAATTTAGTTCAGATCTTACCAAGATGCAAGCTCACGGTTTCCCATGTGTGGCAGCTCTTACCAACGTCAATCCTGCCACTTTGAGCCCGCAAATCTTATGCCCTGCTACCCAAGGCTTTTGGATAAGGGTTATATCAGCTGCTCCACTAGAAAACTGGAACAGCAGCGCAGCAGAAGCTGCTTTACAATGGTGGAGGTTGGGTTGTTGGACCCGCACTAGGCTGAGAACCGACCACTTTCACCACTGTCAAGTCGCCGTCTTCATCAGACATTGGCTCTCCTCCAGTGTATCCACTAAGCCTGTCCAGTGTTACCAAGGAGATCGAAGACGGCGCCCAACGTGTCATCCACCGTACTGACCGTGTTTAGTTCTGCGTCCTCCTCATCCTCGCTCTCCGCTTTCTCTGGCTCTATTTCCAGCGCCGGATCATAGACCGCCTTCAGGTCGTTCGCGTAAATTTTAATCCTCATGATGTCGAAACCGAATTTAATAGCGCCATCCGCGCGCTCCAAGAAAGGCTGCAACTCCTTGTTGAGCAACAGTCTCGCCTGACGCGTCGCCCTGGTGCTAAAAAAAGTTGTGCGATGATAAAAAAAAGTTGTGCGAGTCTCTTTGTTGATATAACAAAAGCTTTTGACATGGTTGACCATAGTATTCTTTTAAGTAAACTAAACGCAGCTGGTTTTCGTGGCAACATTCTAGAATGGTTTAGATCATATTTAACTTGGAGAAGGCAAAGGGTGAAAATAAACAATAATCTCAGGGCAACAAGGCTATTGGATTTGGGAGTCCCGCAAAGTTCAGTCCTTGGGCCTATTCTTTTTTTCGTTTATATCAACTCATTGTTTTCTTTACCTTTCGTGGGAAAAGTCACAGCATTTGCCGATGACTTGGCGATTGCTTATGGATCAAGTAATGCTTTCAATCCTTTTATAGATATTAATCATGATGTTCACTTGCTAAGGTAGTGGTTCGCTATGTGTTCGGCCGGGGTGCGTTTGCTCCTGAAGGTAGGTGGGGGTGGGCACAACGGGGTCGATCGAGTGAGCGGATTGTATTTGGAATAAATAAAGAGCAGACGATAATATCTCGTTATAATAATATGTTTTTTTGGGTAAATAAGAAATGTACCGGAAAATATATTACCGTTTGAATATGTGACTACCACATAGATCGTTGGCGGCAAATGCTTACAGGATGGCTGTTGAAATCGAAGAGGCCGGTTGTATCGAAAGCGACAACCGTTGATCCTCAAAGACCTCCGTTTTGGAGAGGAAAACACCCACACATCGACCCCGATATGCATATGCATGAGTGCTGACAAAACGCACCCATTCACGTGCATGTACATGCACGCACACGCATATGGCGGTGATGGTGTGGGTGGTTATAAATTAAATCGAGTATCGAGTAACGAAGTTCAGAGTTGCATTAGGAGGATCGCAATCAGATGCAGAAAAGTTAGGCATCCTGCCTAAACATGCCGCCCCCTTTCCGATACGCAACATCGTTTACCACCACCGATCTCCGCTGAAACGAGAAAAATGAATATAAGACTTAGAAACTAAATTTAATCTAGATGAGGAGTTCGCCAGCGTCGCGGATTACAGCATGCCACCTAAACTAGGAAGAAAATGATCGGTTATGAAAAAATACAAGTGAATATTTCTTGCCATTTATTAACAATCCTTAACTATATGAATTCCATACGCAATATAAGTATAAGGTCGATAGGGCTGGGCGAAGAGGCCGAGGTCTCCGCTCCAGACTCGCAAGTTTTTGTTTTCTCCTTTTGTTGGACGGAGAGGCCGAGGTCTCCATTCCAGATGCGCAGTTTTTTGGTTGGACGAAGAGGCCGAGGTCTCCGTTCCAGCGTCTGGCGTATCGGATCGCTCTCCGGGCGACTGTCTTTCTTTTGTACGAGGAGGTGTGGCAGCTTATGGATGTGCCGGAGCGAGTGGCCGTATGTATTATATTATTAATTAGTGCTGTCGGAATGGACGTGATTTCGAGCAGCTCATGTATATTTAACAAAACTAGTAGAATTGCGGTGTGTGTGAGGTTGGAACGGACGTGATTCCCGGCCACCCCCGCAAAATTACTTGTTTTGGTGATAAGCGTGGGAGGTTGGAACGGACGTGATTCCAAGCCACTCACCCAAATCATTGCGCATTTAAGTTAGTCAGTAGATATTTCACTGCGTGGAGCGGTTCACCCTTATCACTGTCTATGCGGTGCTTAGAAGCGAAATATTTTCTTTTCAGAGAAGCGTGAAAGCGAAAGCTCATGACGAATGGCGAAAATCGTAATTAAATTCGAAAATCCACCGACTGCATGTGCTTATATAAAGTGGTTGATAAAGTCTAGGTGGTTTAAACTGAAGATTAAATACAATTTCACCAAGCCGAATTGTATTATTTATCATTCCCTGACATGAATTTTCCCGATTGGCAAGGCGCTCTCCACGTCGCGTTCTATCTGCACGTGCCATTATGCTAAATAGTACGTACCAATGTGCCACCATGTCGCGTGTTTCTTTTTTTAATAGAGCTTCGCTTATTCTTTCAGCCAATCAGAATATACAATTTTTTAAAAAATTGGCACATTTTTTAGGTAATTTGCTTTTTTAACAACTTGAGGACAATTTCAAAACATGTTCGCCTTGGGTCATTTTATTTGAATTCATTGTTAATTATTAATTTTTTGAAAAAATATGCAAAGTGAGCATATAAATTTATTATATAACTTTTCTTTTAGTGTTTTTTTTTTTAATAACTTTGTGAATTGGGTGATGCAAAGTCCATGTTAAGAGTAAAAGAGTTAAATTTTGCAACTAGTTTCTTATATCTGGCAGTGATGCGCATCCGTTGATATCACTTTCGACCATATCCGACCAATTTTCGACATTAACAATAAATGGCCTAAACAGTCTTAAACGGGTAGAAAATATATTAACTCGTCGGACGCCGCCACCGTCGCGCCGTTATTTTTGACATTCGGCGGCGGCGTGCGAAAAACGACCAAAATATCTCTACTCCGCAGGGGTGGTGCGCAGAGCACACCCCACGCAGATTAGAGCACTTCTGTGTACCTTCTGGAATACCCGTGGTTTGATTTAGTATAAAAGAATTGGTCTGACCACAGCGGTGCAGAGCCACATTGTAATATCCGGTGATAATCCCGATCTTCGCGCAACAGCTCCCCTACAGCTGTACAGTACCACCGTTGCTTTATTCACACGCTCCTGAGCGTTTTCCCCCCAGGATAGTTTCCTATCCAAAATTACTCCTAGGTATTTAGCAGAGTCCCTCGACGTCAGGGTCATACCCGATAGCACCGGCAACTGCAACGCAGGTATCTTATATTTCCTGGTGAACAGAACCAGTTCAATTTTGGCCGAATTGACCGATAAACCTTTACTCCTGGTCCAGTTCTCCACCAGTCTCAGCTTTGTTTGCATTATATCGCATAGTGTCTGCGGAAACTTCCCGCTAACTAACAGCGCAAGGTCATCAGCATATGTGATTACCTTGCCGCAACCGTCCTTCTCAAGAAGAACCAAGAGCCCATTACATTAAGTGTGGCAACCCATAGAAATGCAGAAAGTACCCTACTCTGTGGGATGCCTCTCCGTATGTGTTTGACCACCGTAGAGCCTGCCAGGTTAGCATGAACCTTTCTTAGCAACAGAAACTGCTGAACAAGTTTCACTATCCCCGGATTGGCCCCCAAGCCGATTAGTGCATCAGTTATCGCAGAGGGTGTAACATTGTTGAAAGCTCCCTCAATGTCGAGAAAACCTTGAGTGTGAAGTCCTTGTACGCCAAGGATTTCTCGATCTGGGAGACAACTGTATGCAATGCTGTCTCCGTGGACTTCCATTCCATATACGCATGTTGGGATGTCGATAACTTCCCCTCCAAGGACTCCCTTTGTGTAGAGTCCAATGACCTCTCGAATGTCTTCAGCTGGAAAAATGTCAGACAAATCGGTCTGTAGTCTTTAAGGGTCACGTGACACGTCCTTCCAGCTTTTGGTATAAAGGTGACCCTTGAATGGTTCCAACCCCGTGGAATATGGTTAAGATCACAAACTCCTTTGAAAATGTTATACAACCACAAAGAACTCAGCTCAATTGTTTGCTGGAGTTGTACCGGAGCCAACCCATCCGGCCCTGGTGCTTTGAAGGGCTTGAACGACGTAAGAGCCCATTTAATTTTACCCATAGTAATGAACTTCCCCTCATACGGTTCATCAGTATGAGTCTCCCTCCAGTTCATTTCTTCATCACTAGCGCCCGGAAAGTGCGCACTCAGGAGCAGGCTAAGGGTGTTCTCTGCCGAATCCGTCCATGTCCCATCAGATCCTTGCAGGCATTCCGGGGCACATTTTGGAGCACCAGATAGCACCTATCTCAGCCTAGATCTCTTAGACAACGTCTTCATTTCGCTACAAAACTTCCGCCAGAAAGTCCTCTTCGACGACCCTTGCAGTTTCTTATAGTCCCCTAGGATCATCCTGTATGCATCCCATTTTTCAGCCTCCCTGGAGGTTTTAGCAAGATTGAGTGCTTTCCGACATGCCTTTCGAAGATTACACTGGTCGACGGCCAAAATTTACCAGAGACGCCGTTATGAAATTCGTATGTAAAACCACCCCCTGATTTCGAAAATCGAGTTCGTTTTTGATTCTTTGGTACCGTTTTTGAGATATTTGCAATTTACCGTTATTCGAAAAAACCAAAAAGATGGCTCCCTTTATTTACGTATATCTCACGAACGGATAAAGCACTTGCAAATAAGTTTACAGAAGACGATAAAATTTGCTATAAATGCATCATACATTGTTTTTTGCTCATCCATATAGTTTTCGAGATATTAGCTCATCATTTCAGATTTTTTTTTTTTTTTTATGAAAAAGATTACTTTTTGCGAGGGCAGCATTCCAAAACCACAACTTTTTTTCCAAATATTTTTTATTTACGTAAAGCTCTGTTTAATTAGAAAAAAAGATAAGCTATCATCGAAGAAAATCGATGCAAAACTACGTAAGTTATAAGCGATCAAATAAAAATACCCAGGTTGCGCAACTTCAATGTATGTATACATACATATATTAAAGGTATAAAGTGCAAATGGGATATTATCCGGATAAACGAATAACACCATAACAATGATAATACTTTTTCTTTAAATAAATCAAATAGTACTTTTAATACTCGAATTGTTTTATAGTAGGTAGAGTGGTTGCATCGAAAGGAAGAGTGGTTCGGTTCGAAAGCTGCTGTAGGCATGTAGTTATAAACATGTATTTCCCTCACTTATGGGTAAGTATGCAGGTAGATTTTCAAAATTATAAGACACAGAAAAGTTTTAAAGCCTACATCTAAAGCAGGTAGTATTTTCTTTTCCCGGCTTCGTATAAAAGGGAACCTTTCTGTTAGGTAAGATTTGATTTTTTAAATTTTATTCTTGTTCCGAGTATAAATATGAGTTAATGCGCCTTGAAACTTCATAACATCTGCAAGGCTCGCCGGAGATAGTTCAGTTCATAAGTCAAATTTCAAAACCGTGATTTAGTAAAAAAAATAAAATGAGCAAAAGGACGGGAGAATTTGAGTGTAATAACGATCCAGATATGTTCTGTTTCATGTGTGGCCAATATACTATCATAAGGCGACGACGAGTGTTCTCAGATCATATCAAAACTTATACTCCAAGTAATTTGGCATTGAGCCTAAAAATGCTGAAAAACCATGGACACCGAACACTTTGTGTACATCGTGTCGAGTAGAATTGATTCAGTCGGAATCCGGACAACAAATAAAATTTGATAAACCAATAATATGGAGAGAACCTACTTGCCATTCAATAGAGTGTTATATTTGTCAAACGAAAGTAGTTGGCGTTGGAAGATCAAGAAGAGTAACCTATGCCAGCGTACCTACAGTGACATTACCAGTACTACATTCAACGGCAGTTGCGGATCCAGTTCCATTGTCAACAGTAACATCTGAGTGCGGGGAATCAAGTTGTACTGAATTTCGCATGTGAAAGGAGAGAAACGTTCTATCACAAGCACAACTTAATGATTGGATAAGAGATTTGGAACTATCCAAGGAAAAGGCCGAGATCCACACTTCTCGTATGCAACAATTTAAATTTGTATCATCCGATGTTAAGGTGATATATTGTAGAACTCGTCACGAACCATTTTCCAAACACTATACCAAGAAAGGCAGTATATGCTACTGCAACGACATTCCTGGTTTATTCAAAGAGTTTGGTCAAACATATGATTCAAAAGAGTGGCGATTGCTCATAGACAGCAATAAACTGAGTTTAAAGGCTGTATTATTGCATATTGGTAACAAAAAGCTTTCTATCCCGCTAGCACATGCAGTAAATACAAAGGAAACCTACGAGGAAATGCAAAAACTACTCAAATTTATCAAATATGAAGAGCATAATTGGAAAATATGTTCTGATCCCAAAGTCGTTGCAATGCTATGCGGTCTACAAAGTGGCTACACCAAGCACTGCTGCTTCCTCTGCAAGTGGGATAGCCGAGCCCGTAAGGACCACTACGTCAGAAAGGATTGGCCGGAAAGAGTCGAGTTTACCGTTGGTGTGGATAACATCAAATACACCCCTCTTGTCAAGAAAGAGAAAATCATACTTCCACCCTTACACATCAAGCTCGGTCTCATTAAAAACTTTTTTAAGGCTTTGGACAAAGAAGGCGAAGCATTCGACTATTTGAAAACAATTTTTCCAGATATTTCTCAAGCCAAGATAAAGGAAGGTATTTTTGTCGGACCACAAATAAAAAAGTTGATCAACAATAATCAATTCAAAGGACTACTCTCATCAGTTGAGGCAGCAGCGTGGGAATCCTTTGAAAACGTCGTTGCTTCTTTCCTCGGTAGACACAAAAGCCCTAACTACGAGCAGATAGTGAACGACTTAATCAATATTTATGCAAAAATGGGTAAATATTAAAGGCTTATTAAAATTAATTTCCCAAAATTCTATAACTTGTTTACCTAACTAATATTTTTTTTCCAGGCGTAAATATGTCGTTACAAATTCACTTTCTGCACTCACATTTGAGCTTTTTTCCGGCAAATCTTGGCGACGAAAGTGACGAACATGGCGAAAGGTTTCATCAGCAAATGAAATTAATTGAAAATCGATATCAAGGATTCTGGGACGTCGCAATGATGGGTGATTACTGCTGGTTTCTCATAAGAGAAACCGATCCTAAACTGAATAAGGGTCAAAGTCGAACACATAATTATTTCGACTACATAGTAAAATAAAATTAAGATAAAGATTGTTAGAATATAGTACAAACATAAATAAATTTAAAAAAAAAAGTTAAAAATATGGGTAATTTCATTCATAAATTGAACTTTTACCTAAATAGAAACAGAGCATAGCTAGATATTTCACTCTTCTTCACACGTTTTGAGGTATACGTTGAAATTGCGCAACCTGGGTATTTTTATTTGATCGCGTATAACTTACGTAGTTTTGCATCGATTTTCTTCGATGATAGCTTATCTTTTTTCTAATTAAACAGAGCTTTACGTAAATAAAAAATATTTGGAAAAAAAGTTGTGGCTTTGGAATGCTGCCCTCGCAAAAAGTAATTTTTTTCATATTTTTTCATAAAAAAAAACAAAAATCTGAAATGATGAGCTAATATCTCGAAAACTATATGGTTGAGCAAAAAACAATGTATGATGCATTTATAGCAAATTTTATCGTCTTTCCGATTCTGTAAACTTATTTATAAATTAAAAAATCTGTAAATTACTTATAATTGCTTGACCCGTTCGTGAGATATACGTAATTAAAGGGAGCCATCTTTTTGGTTTTTTCGAATAACGGTAAATTGCAAATATCTCAAAAACGGTACCATAGAATCAAAAATGAACTCAATTTTCGAAATCAGGGGGTGATTTTACATACGAATTTCATAACGGCGTTTCTGGTAAAGAAAAAAAGTTGAAATTCGTGGTCCAGTGTTATCTATGTCCCTGTTCCACCATGGTGGTTTGGTCTTACCCGTAGATTTCTTCTTAGGACAGGCCTTATAAAGAGCCTCCCCGCATGCCTTCGTGAACGAGTGAATCATATTATCCAGCTCTGCAGAGTTCTGGGGTATATGAATACTAAATTCTGAGAGCCTCTTTTGAAGCTCCTTACGGTAGATAAGCCATTTGGCGTTTTTAAGGTTACTATGCCAGACAGTTTTGAGCGCCAACCCGCTGAGGTCGAAGCGGACAAATCTATGATCCGAAAAACAGTGGTCATCAAGCACCGTCCAATTTTGTTTCATAGATTCCCCGTCGCCCGAGATCAGGGTGACGTCCAGAACCTCTTGTCTGCTCTTTGTGACAAACGTGGGTACCGAACCCTTATTACAAATCTTAAAGTTATGATAAATAACAAAATCAAAGAGTGAATCACCCCTCTCGTTCGTGTTTCCACTGCCCCATGCCTCGTGGTGCCATACCACCGACCGTCAACGTCATAGTTGTAGCATCCTCGTCGCTAAACTGGAGGAGAAAAAGAAAATTTAGTTCAGATCTTACCAAGATGCAAGCTCACGATTTTTCATGTTCGGCACCACCCACCAACGTCAATCCTGCCACTTTCAGCCCGCAAATATTATTTCCTACTACCCAAGGCTTTTGGATAAGGGCTATATCAGCTGCTCCACTAGAAAACTGGAGCAGCAGCGCAGCAGAAGCTGCTTTACAATGGTGGAGGTTGGTTTGTTGGACCCGCAATAGGCTGAGAACCGACCACTTCCACCAATGTCAAGTCGCCGTCTTCATCAGACATTGGCTCTCCTCCAGTGAACCACTAAGCCTGTCCAGTGTTAGCTAGGAGATCGAAGACGCCGCCCAACGTGTCATCCACCGTACTGACCGTGTTTGGTTCTGCGTCCTCCCCATCCTCGCTCTCCACTTTCTCTGGCTCTATTTCCAGCGCCGGATCATAGACCGCATTCATGTCGTTCGCGTAAACTTTAATCCTCACGGTGTCGAAACCGAATTTAATAGCGCCATCCGCGCGCTCCAAGAAAGGCAGCGACTCCTTGTTGAGCAACAGTCTCGCCTGACGCGTCGCCCTGGTGCTAAAAATAGTTGTGCGATGATAAAAAAAAGTTGTGCAAGTCCCTTTGTTGATATAACAAAAGCTTTTGACATGGTTGACCATAGTATTCTTTTAAGTAAACTAAACGCAGCTGGTTTTCGTGGCAATATTCTACAATGGTTTAGATCATATTTAACTTGGAGAAGGCAAAGGGTGAAAGTAAACAATAATCTCAGGGCAACAAGGCTATTGGATTTGGGAGTCCCGCAAGGTTCAGTCCTTGGGCCTATTCTTTTTTTGGTTTATATCAACTCATTGTTTTCTTTACCTTTCGTGGGAAAAGTCACAGCATTTGCCGATGACTTGGCGATTGCTTATGGATCAAGTAATGCTTTCAATCCTTTTATAGATATTAATCATGATGTTCACTTGCTAAGGGAGTGGTTGCTAGGTGTTCGGCCGGGCTGCGTTTGCTACTGAAGGTAGGTGGGCAAACGGGGCGATCGAGTGAGCGGATTGTTTTTGGAATAAATAAAGAGCAGACGAGAATATCTCGTTATAATAATGTTTGATTGGGTAAATAAGAAATATACAGGAAAATATATTACCGTTTGAATATGTGACTACCGCAGAGATCGCTGGCGGCAGACGCTTACAGGATGGCTGTTGAAATCCAAGAGGTCGGTTGTATCGCAAGCCACAACCGTTGACCTGCAAAATCCTCCGTTTTGGAGGGGAAAAGCACCCACACATCGACCCCGATATGCATATGCATGAGTGCTGACAAAATGCACCCATACACGTGCATGTACATGCACACACACGCATATGGCGGTGATGGTGTGGGTGGTTATAAATTAAATCGAGTATCGAGTAACGAAGTGCAGAGTTGCATTAGGGGGATCGCAATCAGATGCGGAAAAGTTAGGCACCCTGCCTAAACATGCCGCCCCTTTCCGATACGCAACGTCGTTTACCACCACTGATCTCCGCTGAAACGAGAAAAATGAATATAAAACTTAGAAACTAAACTTAATCTAGATGAGGAGTTCGCCAGCGTCGCGGATCACAGCGTGCCACCTAAACTAGGAAGAAAATGATTGGTTATGAAAAAATACAAGTGAATATTTCTTGCCATTTATTAACAATCCTTAACTATATGAATTCCGTACGCAATATAAGTAGAAGGTCGATAGGGCTGGGCGAAGAGGCCGAGGTCTCCGCTCCAGACTCGCAAGTTTTTGTTTTCTCCTTTTGTTGGGCGGAGAGGCCGAGGTCTCCGTTCCAGAGTCGCAGTTTTTTTTTTGAGGTTTTCCAGGGGCTGGACGAAGAGGCCGAGGTCTCCGTTCCAGCGTCTGACGTATCGGATCGCTCTCCGGGCGACTGCCTTTCTTTTGTACGAGGAAGTGTGGCAGCTTATGGATGTGCCGGGGCGAGTGGCCGTGAGGTTGGTTGGGTGGGGCTCGTTCTCGCTACCGTGCATATATATTATATGTATATTATGAAGTACATTATTAATTAGTGCTGTCGGAATGGACGTGATTTCGAGCAGGTCATGCATATTTAACAAACCTAGTAGAAATGCGGTGTGTGTGAGTTTGGAACGACCGTGATTCCCAGCCGCCCGCGCAAAATTACTTGTTTTGGTGATAAGCGAGGGAGGTTGGAACGGACGTGACTCCAAGCCACTCACCGAAATCATTGCGCATTTAAGTTAGTCAGTCGATATTTCACTGCGTGGAGCGGTTCACCCTTATCACTGTCTTTGCGGTGCTTAGAAGCGAAACATTTTCTTTTCAGAGAAGCGTGAAAGCGAAAGCTCATGACGAATGGCGAAAATCGTAATTAAATTCGAAAATCCACCGACTGCATGTGCTTATATAAAGTGGTTGATAAAGTCTAGGTGGTTTAAACTTAAGATTAAATACAATTTCACCAAGCCGAATTATATTATTTATCATTCCCTGACATGAATTTTCCCGATTGGCAAGGCGTTCTCCACGTCGCGTTCTATCTGCACGTGCCATTATGCTAAATATTACGTACCAATGTGCCACCCCACTGCAACGCAGGTATCTTATATTTCCTGGTGAACAGAACCAGTTCAATTTTGGCCGAATTGACCGATAAACCTTTACTCCTGGTCCAGTTCTCCACCAGTCTCAGCTTTGTTTGCATTATATCGCATAGTGTCTGCGGAAACTTCCCGCTAACTAACAGCGCAAGGTCATCAGCATATGCGATTACCTTGCCGCAACCGTCCTTCTCAAGAAGAACCAAGATCCCATTACATTAAGTGTGGCAAGTGTGAAATGCAGAAAGTACCCTACCCTGTGGGATGCCTCTCCGTATGTGTTTGACCACCGTAGAGCCTGCCAGGTTAGCATGGACCTTTCTTAGCAACAGAAACTGCTGAACAAGTTTCACTAGCCCCGGATTGGCCCCCAAGCCGATTAGTGCATCAGTTTTCGCAGAGGGTGTAACATTGTTGAAAGCTCCCTCAATGTCGAGAAAACCTTGAGTGTGAAGTCCTTGTACGCCAAGGATTTCTCGATCTGGGAGACAACTGTATGCAATGCCGTCTCCGTCGACTTCCCTTCCATATACGCATGTTGGGATGTCGATAACTTCCCCTCCAAGGACTCCCTTTGTGTAGAGTCCAATGACCTCTCGAATCTCTTCAGCTGGAAAAATGTCAGACAAATCGATCTGTAGTCTTTAGGGGTCACGTGACACGTCCTTCCAGCTTTTGGTATAAAGGTGACCCTTGAATGGTTCCAACCCCGTGGAATATGGTTAAGAGCACAAACTTCTTTGAAAATGTTATACAACCACAAAGAACTCAGCTCAATTATTTGCTGGAGTTGTACTGGAGCCAACCCATCCGGCCCTGTTGCTTTGAAGGGCTTGAACGACGTAAGAGCCCATTTAATTTTACCCATAGTAATGAACTTCCCCTCATACGGCTCATCAGTATGAGTCTCCCTCCAGTTCATTTCTTCATCACTAGCGCCCGGAAAGTGTGTACTCAGGAGCAGGCAAAAGGTGCTCTCTTCCGTCCATGTCCCATCAGATCCTTGCAGACATCTCGGGACACATTTTGGAGCACCAGAGAGAATCTTCCTGAGCCTAGATCCCTCAGACAACCACTTAGTTTAGGTAGCTGCTGTGCACATACAAATGTGCATACAAGTGAATAGATAAGATCTCGTTTTCCTTTAGTATGTAAGAAAGGGGATGTGAATTGAATTGTTCTTGAGTGCCCCGCTACAGAATGTAGATTTAGGTTAGTATCTCTTGTTTCCAATAAAGTTAATACATATGTCGTGCCGAACGCGATGTATTTGAAAATAGATTAGTTGGTTAATTATTTCAATATGTGTTGGAGAATTGAGGAGTGTTTGTAGAGTTAGCCCTGCCACAATAGAATTAACAGTCCCACCCTCTTTATCATGGTTGTTGGTGTTTGTGTTGGCGCAAGTGTGGAAAGGGTGCACTTGAACCTATGGTCATAGCTGAATGGATGCTCGCGGCTAATGGTTGTTTCCATGACGGATTAGCGCATGGTGAGTAGGAAACGATGATTTCACATGTTTGTCAACAATATTTAACTGATGCTGATTTTAATTTTACTGATTGCGGTGCAAGCTGCATTAGTAATGTTATTGAAGCGGTTTAGTTATGTGTTTATGCGTTTATAATATTTAGCAAGAAAAATAATAATACTTAAAAAATCTGCCCGTACAATGCAACTAAGAGCTGTAAACACTTTAAACATTTATTTTTTTGTAATAGAGATAATAACAAAGATAATTTGGTAGAAGCTTTAGATAGAAGGGGTATTCATTAGCAAGGCTCTTAATTCATGTAGCAATTGACATGAGTGCAAACTTACTTATATATATGTAGATTAAGTTGTGTGTAATACTATATATGAGTACTGGCATAACTTATGATGTATCGTGGAAACGTTTCGACTTGCGTAGTTCGTTTAAGTATTCATGGAAATGTTCCGGGTAGATCGTTAATTTTCTAATATTTATTTATTTATTTATTTAGTCTAGTAACAAATGTTTATTACAGACACTTATGACTAAATTAGAGAGACCAGCTTATATAAAGCTATAGAGAACACTAGCAAAAAGGATTTATATTATTACATATTAAGTAATTTTTTAGTTTAAGTTAAAAAGCGTATTTTGAGTCAGAGAAATCAATATCCAAAACACTTGAGAAGCAATTAATTTCTGATAGGGCTCTGTTAATAGGCGCTTTTGAGTTATAAAGAGTTCTACTCAGCCCTATGAAAAAGATTTCAAAGTGGCGGAGGTTTCTACAGGGAGTATTTAAGCATAGTCTTTCAAGAAGCAGCGCGCAGTCAATTTTGCCCGTGAAAAGATCGAAAATGAACAACGAGGCCAAAAGAATTCTGCGACTGTTTAGGGATAGTAAGGATATTAGTTGGCATCGAGACTCATAAGACGGGATCGGTTCAGAGAAACGTAATGAAATAAGCGCGAAGCGCATAAAGATTTTTTGAACCTGCTCCAGGCGGTTGATGTGAACTGCGTGGTAGGGCCGCCAAATGAAAGCCGCATACCCAAGTTTGGACCGCACAAAGGACGTATATAAAACTTTGAGTATGTAGGGGTCAGAGAAGTTTGTGGAATGGCGTCTGACAAAAGCAAGCATTGAAAGCGCCTTAGAAATTGTGAAGCTTAACGTGAATGTTAAAATTAATCTTTGAGTCGAAGTATACCCCCAAGTCTTTAACTTCAAGAGTCGTACGAAGAAAGATTTCTGCAATATGATGGAGGTATGAAGTGGCCTCAGCAGTTTACCATACGTCACAGTGTGGCACTTATATTAAGGAAAAGACGATTCTTAACACACCAGATATAAAGCTTATTAATCTCAGATTGAAGAACAACGACATCATTATAACAACTGATCTCAGAATAGATCTTGAGATCATCAGCATAAAGCAGAAATTTGGTAGATGAGAAGCAAGAGCTAATGTCATTAATGAACAAGATAAATAGTAAAGGGCCCAGAATACTGCCCTGGGGCACTCCAGAGGTGGCCCAAAATGGTTTCGAATAAACACCGTCAATATTTACAACATTACTTCTGTTGTGCAGGTAAGATTTAATCCACTGTAGGAACGTAGAGTGGAACCCATAACAAGCTAATTTCGCAATTAAAATTTTATGAGAGAAATTTTATCGAATGCCTTGGAGAAGTCTAGGTATATTGTATCAACCTGAAACCCCCCCCCACCCCCCCCCCCCCCCCCCACGCCCCCCCCCTAAATGCCGCGTAGCAATCCTCAGAAAACACAGCGAGGTTCGTTAATGTGGATCTGGCCGGGACAAAACCATGTTGATTGGCGCAAATCAGGGTGTTTAATACTAAAGTAAAGCTTGTCATTGACAACACATTCGAAAAGCTTCGAAGTTGTAGACAATTTGGAAATAGGCCTGTAATTAGAACAGTTACTTTTGAATACCCGACGCCAATGATTTATTGAACATAATCATTAACGGTCGTACTAGCGAAGGACAATTTTTCAATAGAATAACTGAAAGATTGTCAACATCAGTTTCTGGAGGAATTTTTAAGTTTTTTAATCCCCTCAACTATGTCTGCCTCAGTGAGAGTAAGTGACCCAAAATTATTAGCGGAGGGAGACTTAATTAACTTGTGTATGTTATCTGTATCTTCCACAGTTAAATCATTATCTGTGATAAAGTTCGCCGAGAAGAAGTCAGCAAAGAGATTAGCAGCCTCATTAACAGAGTTGGCAGTAATATTATTGTAGCTTACTGATTTCGGTATGCTAGATACGCTCTTCATGGAGTTAATGTAATCCCAAAAGTTCTTCGGATTGCTCTTGATGTTTACCTCAAAATTTCTGACGTACTTAGAATATAAAGACTTATAAAGATTGTTAAATTTTTTCTTATAAACAATAAACAAATCATAAAATCGACGCTGACTAGTAAACTTATATTTTTTAAAGAACTTGTTTCTCAAATTTTTTAGATGTTTGAGCTCACTATTGTGCCAGGGAGACTTATAAATTTTATTTTTATATACCGGCACGATTTTTTCGCAAATCTTATGAATTTCATTTTTAAATACATTGAAAGACTTTACAAATTCACTTTCGCCAAGCATAGCATCCCAATCAACTCCACGTAAAGCAGAATTAAAACGATTAAAATCACATCTTCGAAAATTGAACGATGTTTTCATATTTGATGTAGGAATACAGAAATACTCAAAGAACTGAATTTCAAGCTTTAAGGGCAGGTGATGCAAGTTTGGTGGCGAAATTGAAGACGCAGGTTCCGAGATAACAAAACTAATATTATTAGTTACAAAAATTAAATCAAGAGTGCGATGTAAAGAATTATGGAAACTATTAATTTGAGATAAACCAACCCCTCCAAAATTATCAATAAGATACGATTCATAAGAGCTGTTAATATTAGTACGAGTTAAATAGAGATTGTTTTCAAGAGAGATCCAGCTAACATTACTTAAATTAAAATCCCCCAGTACACATAGCTGCGTTTCTCCTAAACTTCGCTTAATATTTAAGATATTATTTACATGAGCCTTATAAATACTTTCTGGGCTGGACGGCGGAATGTATGAAGCACAAATGAGCAGTTGACCCAGAGAGCCATGAATCCGCACACAAAGTTGATCAGGAAGCGTGTCACTAACAGTTAAAGAAATAAGCGAGGCCTGGAGACCGACCCGGGCGGCAATCAGCACGCGACCTCCTCTATTTAGGCCAGTCTTTGTTGCATCTCTATCCTTACGGAAAACATGATAAAGCTTAGGATCAAAAAATTCAGCATCTAAGAAATTACTATTCAGTCTCAATGATGACAAATACATCATACTCCAATAAAGAACTAAATAGGCGCACATTTTCGGTCTTGCTTCTAAGGCCAGAAACATTTTGAAAAAAGATATTGATATATTTGCATGGCATGTGATTGACACTATGAACTAAGTCCGCTGTTGTAGTTTTGCGTCCTTTTGAAAAAAACGGAAGTGGCTGATCGTCACATTGACTGGCCACAACTCAGGCTTCATAACTTTATCAAAGTGCAATTCATCTACACCAAGTTAAAAATTTACATATTTACGGTTAATCGACTCCGACTCCTTAGCAAGCTTGAAACACTGCAGTTGATGCTTATATAGATTAGTATGTTTAATCACATACTCAATAATATCCTCAGGTTTGACCGAGGGTAAAAAACAAGAAAGATGAAACCATCTGAAACGATATAAAACGATTCCCCAGATTCTTAAATGGAGACGAATGTTCCGAACCTACGGAATAAATCAGTTAACATGGTCAATGAGTACATTTCTTTATGGTATCTCCTTGAAGCGATTTACCAGTTGGGGGTTTGATGTGGAACGATGAATTTGGAATCGGTTTATGTTTCGGTTGTTAATAGGTTTACGAAAGCGCACTATTACTTGGTGTCGATACTTTTCATAAACCCCAATGTTCAACAGTATTCGAATGACGATGCGTATTGCAGGTTTTATTTTATTGTTGGCCTCGTGCATTTGGCCGAGTGCGTAGGTGTTCTGTGATCCTCGCTCTGGGTGAGCGAGTGAACTTGGGTTGATTTGCTGGGAATTTAAGAATGATAAAGGGCCGAAAGCCCATTACTTCTGTGGCAGAGCGGTTCGCCCTTCTCCGGTAGGCTTTTCTGGTGTCCTCGCTCAGGGTGAGCGCGTGAATTTGGGGTGGTTTTGTTCAGCAACCCCTCCCCTACCCTCCCCCCCCCCCCCCCCGGTTAGTCTTATTAAAAAAAAAATAATTTGTCTTTTGGTTTTGCGAGCTTTTGGCAAGCTCTCCCGTGTCTTCGTGCATCTCGCTCCCTTCCCCATTGTCCACCAGTAGTAAGGTTTAGGATTCCCCGCGGTAGACTCGACACGAGACCGGGGGTAGAGAATTAGAGAAAAAAAACACACGAGATACATGGCTTGGGAGAAAATACATTCAGGAGTAGCGGGGCATCACGGCGCATAGTTGAAATGCGTCTTCAATTCCCGCTCTCCCCTTCCCCATTGCCGTCGCGTAGTAAGATGTAGGATCGCCCTCCGGTAGACTCGCACCATCACGAGACCGGGGGGTTGATTATAATTAGGGCCTCGGGAGATACACAAGCTTAGGGATAGCGGGGCATCACGGCGCGTGGTTGAACGTGTCTTTATGTCCCGCGCTCCCTTTCCCCATTGCCATGGCGTAGTGCAATTTAGGGCCCCCTCCGGTAGACTCGCACCCTCACGAGACCGGGGGGTTGATTATAATATATGGCTCGGGAAAAACACAGGTTTAGGGATAGAGAGACACGAAGACGCGGGTTCCTGAGGATGCTTTGAGTTCTATCACTAACCATGGGCCTCTGGTTTTAGGTAGCCTGGGGAAATAGAATTTTGAGTTTTGTCGGGCGGAATTTGGCCCCTTACATTTCATCCACATTTTCGTGGGACGGAAGGAGTGCCAATTTCGTTATTGGTCTAGTTGTTTGTCCCTTGGTTGTATGGACGTCAACAACACGCACACGGTTATCAGAACCTGGGTGTGTGTTGACGATTCTCCCCATTCTCCACTCGTTGGGTTGGAAGTTGTCCTCTTTGATAACAACTAGGTCTCCGGGTTTTAGATTAGATTGTGGATGTTTCCACTTGTATCGTTTCTGGATCTCGGTGAGATATTCCGATTTCCATCTTTTGCAGAATGTTTGATGAAGGGCTTTCATCTTTTGCCATCGGTTTGCGATTGAGGCAGGATTTTCACTACAATCGAGTTCAGGTGGAGCTAAAGGATGTCCACCCACGAGAAGGTGGCCTGCAGTAAGCGGCTCCAGGTCGGAAGGTTCATTGGACAAGGGACTCAGTGGTCTGGAGTTCAGGCATGCCTCGATGCGGCACAGTAGTGTATGGAATTCCTCGAAGGTGAATTTGTGTGGTGAGGCTATCTTTTTGAAGTGGCTTCTGAAGCTTTTCACTCCAGCCTCCCACAGCCCTCCCATATGGGGAGCGCCCGCAGGGATGAAATGCCACGTGAGTGAATGGTGGCTGTATTTTGAGACAGCGTTCTCTCGCGCTTGTGAGATGAAGGTCTTGAATTCTGAACGTAAGGATCGTGACGCTCCGACAAAGTTCGTACCGTTGTCGGAGTAGATATTTTTTGGGCATCCGCGCCTAGATACAAAACGGGCAAAAGCCGCGAGAAATGATGGTGTGCTGAGGTCAGTAGTGGCCTCCAGATGAATTGCTCGTGTGGAAAAACACACGAAAAGGCAAACATAGCCTTTGGATAGGCGACATCCTCTACCGCGGTAACTTTTAACGTCGAAGGGTCCGGCGAAGTCGACTCCAGTATTCGTGAATGCACGGCTGAATGTCGTGCGTTCGCGAGGGAGAATACCCATAAGTTGGGTCTGGGCACGCTTTCGGTGTATAGTGCAAACTTTGCAATTGTGAATTGTTGCCCTAATCATGGTTTTGATGTTAAGTATCCAGTATTGGGTGTGTTTCAGACGTAACATGAGTTGGTTTTCCCCATGCAGACTTTGTTGATGAAACATTAGGACTGTCAGACGGGATAACCTGCCGTTGTATGGGAGGAGGATTGGGTGGCGTTCATCAAAAGCTAAGTCCTTTGACGCTCCGAGTCGCCCTCCTACCCGAATGATGCCATGTTGGTCTATGTAGGGATTAAGTGAGAGTATTGCACTTTTCCCTTCAATTGGTTTTCCGGCCTTTAAATTTTTATATTCTGAACTGTAATGTTGTTGCTGATAGATTTTAATTAAAAGTCGTGTAGTAGCCTTAACTTCGTCAGGGGAGATTAATCACTTTCACTGATGTAGTCACTTTCTTGTGCTGGCCATTGGGAAGTGTCTTCTTGCAGCCAAGGAGGTCCCTGCCGCCACAACGAATTGTTGACCAATTCAGACGCAGGTAATCCTCTGCTACCTAAATCTGCTGGGTTTGATTCTGAATTTACGCGCAACCAGTCCTTATTTCCGACCATGTCGATTATCTTGGTGATCCGATGTACGACGAAAGTGGACCAGGAACAGGGCGGTTTCCTTATCCATGCGAGGACGATAGTTGAATCCGTCCAAAGGTGCACTCTCACTGGTCCCAATTTAAGGTTCCTGAAAATCGATTCGGTGATGTCCGCTAACAGTACGGCTCCGCAAAGTTCCAATCGGGGAAGAGAAAGAGTTTTCACTGGGGCTACTCGGGTTTTAGCTAGACGCAGGTTTGTCCAGATGTCATTATCCATTTTTACGCGCATGTAAACGGCCGCTGCATAAGCCTTCTCGGATGCGTCACAAAATCCATGGATCTCGATGTCGGTTCCTGGTGAAAAGTTGACCCATCTAGGTATCCTGATTTTACCGATTTCATGGTATTGATCGGTGAAGGTTTTCCATCGTTCCAGCGCACTGGTCGATACTGGTTCGTCTCAAGCGGTGCCTTCTAACCATATACTCTATATGAGTTTTTTCGCCACAATGAGCATTGGCGGAAGCCAGCCCAAAGGGTCGAAAAGTTTGGCTATAGATGATAGGATTGCTCGTTTGGTGATGTTTTCGCCATTCTCTAGGGTTCCTGCTTTGAAATAAAATACATCTGAGTGAGCGTTCCATCGTATTCCAGGGCCTTTACCGATCTAGCTTCTCCGAACGCTAAGAAATCCTCGCTGAGCAAATCCGTTTTGGGGATGTCCTTTAGAATTTCCTAACAATTTGAAGTCCACTTGCGTAATGGAAAGACAGCTGAGTGTAAGGCTTCGCGAATCTCGTTTCTGGCTTTGATGGTTGACGCTATTGTGTGTCCTCCAGATAAAACATCATCTACGTACATACTCTCTCTTAAGTATGCTAGCCGCTGTAGGGTGTGAATTTGCTACGTCGTCAGCCAGTTGTAGGAGCGTTCTTATCGCAAGATATGGAGCGCAATTCACTCCGAAGGTAACCATCTTTAATTCGTAGGGGCTAATATGGTTATTCGGAGAAGTACGATACACAATGCGTTGAAATTTGGTGTAATTTTCGTTCACCCAAATTTGACGATACATCTTTTCGATGTCGCTATTGAAGACAAAACGGTATAGTCTCCATCGTAAGATTAATATGGGTAAGTCGGCTTGTAGAACTGGGTCTGTGAGTAGAATATCGTTTAAGCTAGTGCCATTCGCCGTAGGGCTGGAGGCATTAAACACTACGCGTACCTTGGTGGTTGTACTTTCTGCTTTTACAACGGCGTGGTGGGGCAGGAAGTAATGATCCGAATCATCGGATGGGATACTCTTTTTTAATATTCCCATATGTCCGAGCGTTTCATATTCTGACAACACTAAAACATATTCTTTACCTAAATCTGGTGTTTTTATTAGCTGCCCCTCATTCCGGAAGAATTGAGAGCATGCGCGTTTCAGGGACGGTCCTAAATTAATTTTATTAGGGTAATCCTGCCTGAATGGTAGTGATAAGGTGTATCTTCCATCTTCATCACGTTTCGTTGTTTCTTAAAATAATTGTTCGCAATACTTTTCCTCTTCGTTTAATATTTTGTTTTTGGGCAGATTTTCTACCTCCCAAAAAGCTTTCAGTTGGTTGTCTAACGAAACCTCGTTATAGAATGACATGATGCTCTTCGTTGGATTCGGTGCTTCGGTACGACCGGTTAGTATCCAACCGAACACTGTCTCTTGGGCCAAGAGTGTGTTTAGTAAATTCTTTTTTATACCGCTCATTATAATTTGGGGATATATGTCTCCGCCAAGTATGAGGTCTGCGTCTTCGTTGACGTAGAACCTCTTGTCTGCAAAACCAAGTCTGGGAAGGCCTGCATCTGCATGGCATTTATATGGCAGGATGGTAGATTCCCAGTGAGTTTGGCTAGAACTAGAACGGGTGTAGTTAGGCTGAAGCAGGGATCCACTGGTGAACGTAGTTCAATCTTGGATGCTTCTTTCACCTGAGCTGACACCGCATTTGTGATGCCTGAAACTTGGGCATGCATTTTCCTCGCTGGCAATTTGATTCTACGTTTCAGTCGGTACCATTATGGTGAATGTGTACGCAAGCAGTTCCTAATAGCACGCCTGTGCTGGAATTGGCATGGCAGGATTTTACATTTTGGTTCGTGGAGAGGGTGGTTGTCCCGACTCCTGTCTTTTGCGTGCCTGTTCCGAAGTTGATGGGGTATTATCCGCATCTTTGAAAGGGTTGCGCACCGCCGGTTGCTGAAGTGTGTCCGCATGCAGGAGCGTGTGGTTACGAGAGTGGCATTTGGAACAGTTGTACCAACTGGTGCACCTCGTCCTGGGGATAAACAGTTCGGGCAGCCATTTGTGGATTTAACGAATTTAATCCTTTTTACCGCGGTTAAATCGCAAAAACATGAACAGTTGAGTAATCTGTGCGCCGTAGATTTACACATTTTACACATTGACTTTGTTGTTTGCTTGGATACTTTTGTTTGAAAAGCACCAAGTCTTTTCGTAGGGGTTTATGTCGATTGTCGCGACGCGTTTGATTTTTGCACTTTAGAAGTGGCATTCCCCGCAAAACCAGACACGGTTTCAAGTGACTGAAAACGATTTGACAAAAATTTGTCCATATCCTCCCACTTGGATATGTCCGTTTTGTGGTCAGTGCTCTGCTCCCATAGAGCCAACGTATTTTCAGGTAATTTTGTCGAACATAAATAGGTAATAATCGCATCCCAATTTGAAACATCTATCTGATGGGTTTTTAGGGATGCCAAACAATTATTTATGTCGCGCTGTAAGATTTTAATTGAGCTGCCGCACTCACTATCTATCTTTTTCAGATTAAATAAAATTTGTAGCTTAAGCGACTGTTATTTTTATAGATGGCCGTGAACAGGTCACGAAACGTTGGCCAAGATAGGTAGTCGCCCTTGAATACCTCAGTATCGCAAGCTGGCAGGCGCAATCTGATCGCGCGCGCGTTCTCCCTCAGGTCGAACTGCCCTATCTTTCTCCTCCTTCAATTTAATTTGAATTTCAGCCATGTTCGACATGCATCTCAGGAATACGGCATATGCCGCCTTATGATTGATCTTGGCCGCTGAAATCTTTTTTGCTTCAAGCGTTCAAGTAACTCATCGAGGGCGGTCTCTGCTTTTTCCCACTTAGCTTGCAACTCTTTTTGCTGTATTGCAAGAGTGTGTATTGTGTGCAGAGCCGCATTCATTTCATTAAAGTCGGCCTCGAACTCGATTATTCGATCGGCCAACCTGATGTAAGATTCCATGTTCATGGATGAAAATTTGTGAACGAATTAAGTGAGGAATATAAATTTGTAAGAACCTGTGCGAACCACCCAACCAACAACAATTAAATACGAGAAACTTTTATTTATTGCTTTGAATTGGTTTAATTTTCTGACTTTGCAGATTATTTTGTGCCGTAAAACAGAGAGCAGGGGGGAGCAACACCAATGTGTACAGTATGAAGTAAAAGGGGACCACTCGCCACTTCAACGTTCAATTTTATTATAAAATAAGTGCGCGCGTTGATATAAACTCGACGAAAAGTGTTAAACCGTGATATAAATCTTATGCAACAAAGGACAAAACTGTGTAACAAAGATTGATTAGAGAAATTAGTGAAAATAATAGTGACGCAAAAAGAAATTGAATTCTGCCACAATCGAATGGCGTGAAATTTTGTGGAAGTGAGGTTATGTGCACCTCTTCCTTGGGCTGTATCTGGAGAGCCTTACTGCTGGTGGGGGGACAGACAAGATAGTCACAAGGAATCTAAGACAACTTTAATGTGCCGCGTTTGCCCTTAATTTTCTTTTCGACACTAATAAATTGTTCACACTTTTCGTGGTTAATCACAGTCATTACGCGTGTGGCACTCGGAATATGTTTTCAGACAGTTTTATTTTATTTTTATTATAACCAAAAAAAAAAAAATTTGGCAAGAAATATGACACTTACTTTTATTGGCGATGTGTTCTGGTGCTGATGTGGCAAGTTGGCTTGTGATGTTGCAATTGCTTTAGCTGGTTGTCCTTTGTTCAGTGTTTTACCAAGATGTTGTTAGTCAGTTATAGTGTATCACCAAGCGTGTTTATCAGCTTGTGTTTGATTTTTATGTATCACCAAAATAATTTTACCACCAAAGTGTATCACCAAGCGTGTATATAATGGTTTTGTACGGATGTGGACTGTATATAGGCGCTAGTTCCTTGTTACGGGGAGATAGGACCAAATGTTCGGCCGGGGTGCGTCTGCCCCTGGAGGTAGGTGGTCGCACCGGGGTCAACCTCAATGGGAATATGCGTATGGAATCGAGAAATAAGCAAATAGACGAGATTTCTCCTTATAATATATGTTTTTTTGGGTAAATGTAGAAATATCAAAAGTTACAATATTACCTGACTGTATTGTAGAAAAACGGCAGAGATCGCTGGTGGCAGATGTGAGCTGGTTGGCGGCTAAAATCCAAGAGGCCGGTTGTATAGAAAACGACAACCGTTGACCCGCAAAGTCCTCCGTTTTGGAGGGGGAAAGCACCCACACATCAACCCCGACATGCATATGCATGAGTGCTGACAAAAGCACACATACACGTGCATGTAAATGCATGCACATGCATGTGGCGGTGACGGTGTGGGTGGCTATAAGTTAAAGTCGAGTATCGAGTATAGAATCGCAGAGTTGCATTAGGGGGATAGCAATCAGATGCGGAAAAGTTAGGCATCCTTACTAAACACTCGTTGTAAGCAGTAAGACAAAATTATTGCATTTCAACCCGCCTGGTAAAGAAGCACCATGTGGTGATACTATTTTTCACTCAGCAAACTGTAAGCGGCACATACTATGTAGTCATGCGTGTATTGAACAAGGGGTTCGTGCTAACTATGAATCGGAAATTAATTGTGACAGTAGATGTTTCCATATCGAAGTAGAATTTAATTTTAAGTACCTAGGGGTTATAGTCGATCAAAACTTGAGTTGGTCATCGCATATATCTGCTATGAAAAAATATTTGCTATCAACTGTGAGATCATTGTATAGTCTAAAAAAAATATGTTCAAGGAGTGTACTGCAAATGGTGTATTATGGCCTAATACAGTCTAAATTGCAGTTTGGTATAACTTGCTGGGGAAGTGCATATGCTACTAAAATTCGTCCCCTGGAGAGCCTGGATGAGTGCGAGCGGGAGGAGTTTGTGGTGGAGCGCATTGAGGCCAGGCGCACTCACAATGGACGGACCGAGTACCTCGTGAGAAGGGCGAGTTCGTGGGAGCCGGAGGAGAATTTGGCATGCCCGGCACTTATAGCAGCATTTGAGGATTCACTAAAAGCGGAAAACGGTAAGACATGCTCACCTACGCCGCCCGTCAACTTGTTTATTTCCCTTTCTTTCCTTCTTCAGTCGAACAAAAAACGGGTGATGCGTCGGGTTTCGACCGAGGACTAGAACCATATGCCATATTAGGAGCAACAACGTCACCCACGGGTGAACTGATGTTTCTCATCCAGTGGAAGGGGTTAACGAGGATGAGCTAGTGCCGGCGGAGCGGGCCCATGTGGAGTGTCCGCAATTGGTGATCCAGTTTTACCAGGATCATTTAACATGGCCGTAGGTCCCCTTCGCGCAAAATTGCGCACACAAGAATATAAGATTTCGATGTCATTTAAGTTAATATGTAAAAAAATATGGATTTTGAGTACAAATTTTACAACCACTTAGTTTAGGTAGCTGCTGTGCACATACAAATGTGCATACAAGTGAATAGATAAGATCTCGTTTTCCTTTAGTATGTAAGAAAGGGGATGTGAATTGAATTGTTCTTGAGTGCCCCGCTACAGAATGTAGATTTAGGTTAGTATCTCTTGTTTCCAATAAAGTTAATACATATGTCGTGCCGAACGCGATGTATTTGAAAATAGATTAGTTGGTTAATTATTTCAATATGTGTTGGCGAATTGAGGAGTGTTTGTAGAGTTAGCCCTGCCACAATAGAATTAACAGTCCCACCCTCTTTATCTTGGTTGTTGGTGTTTGTGTTGGCGCAAGTGTGGAAAGGGTGCACTTGAACCTATGGTCATAGCTGAATGGATGCTCGCGGCTAATGGTTGTTTCCATGACGGATTAGCGCATGGTGAATAGGAAACGATGATTTTACATGCTTGTCAACAATATTTAACTGATGCTAATTTTAATTTTACTGATTGCGGTGCAAGCTGCATTAGTAATGTTATTGAAGCGGTTTAGTTATGTGTTTATGCGTTTATAATATTTAGCAAAAAAAATAATAATACTTAAAAAATCTGCCCGTACAATGCAACTAAGAGCTGTAAACACTTTAAACATTTATTTTTTTGTAATAGGGATAATAACAAAGCTAATTTAGTAGAAGCTTTAGATAGAAGGGGTATTCATTAGCAAGGCTATTAATTCATGTAGCAATTGACATGAGTGCAAACTAACTTATTTATATGTAGATTAAGTTGTGTGTAATACCATATATGAGTACTGGCGTAACTTATGATGTATCGTGGAAACGTTTCGACTTGCGTAGTTCGTTTAAGTATTCATGGAAATGTTCCGGGTAGATCGCTAATTTTCTAATATTTATTTATTTAGTCTAGTAACAAATGTTTATTACAGACACTTATGACTAAATTACAGAGACCAGCTTATATAAAGTTATGGAAAACACTAGCAAAAAGAATTTATATTATTACATATTAAGTAATTTTTTAGTTTAAGTTGAAAAGCGTGTTTTGAGTCGGAGAAATCAATATCCAAAACACTTGAGAAGCAATTAATTTCTGATAGGGCTCTGTTAATAGGCGCTTTTGAGTTATAAACAGTTCTACTCAGCCCTATGAAAAAGATTTCAAAGTGGCGGAGGTTTCTACAGGGAGTATTTAAGCATAGTCCTTCAAGAAGCAGCGCGCAGTCAATTTTGCCCGTGAAAAGATCGAAAATGAACAACGAGGCCAAAAGAATTCTGCGACTGTTTAGGGATAGTAAGGATATTAGTTGGCATCGAGACTCATAAGACGGGATCGGTTCAGAGAAGCGTAATGAAATAAGCGCGAAGCGCATAAAGATTTTTTGAACCCGCTCCAGGCGGTTGATGTGAACTGCGTGGTAGGGCCGCCAAATGAAAACCGCATACCCAAGTTTGGACCGCACAAAGGACGTATATAAAACTTTGAGTGTGTAGGGGTCAGAGAAGTTTGCGGAATGGCGTCTGACAAAAGCAAGCATTCAAAGCGCCTTAGAAATTGTGAAGCTGACGTGAGTGTTAAAATTAAACTTTGAGTCGAAGTATACCCCCAAGTCTTTAACTTCAAGAGTCGTACGAAGAAAGGTTTCTGCAATATAATAGGAGGTATGAAGTGGCCTCAGCAGTTTACCATACGTCACAGTGTGGCACTTACTTATATTAAGGAAAAGACGGTTCTTAACACACCAGATATAAAGCTTATTAATCTCAGATTGAAGAACAACGACATCATTATAACAACTGATCTCAGAATAGATCTTGAGATCATCAGCATAAAGCAGAAATTTGATAGATAAGAAGCAAGAGCTAATGTCATTAATGAACAAGATAAATAGTAAAGGGCCCAGAATACTGCCCTGGGGCACTCCAGAGGTGGCCCAAAATGGTTTCGAATAAACACCGTCAATATTTACAACATTACTTCTGTTGTGCAGGTAAGATTTAATCCACTGTAGGAACGTAGAGTGGAACCCATAACAAGCTAATTTCGTAATTAAAATTTTATGAGAAATTTTATCGAATGCTTTGGAGAAGTCTAGGTATATTGTATCAACCTGAAAACCCCGCCTAAATGCCGCGTAGCAATCCTCAGAAAACACAGCGAGGTTCGTTAATGTGGATCTGGCCGGGACAAAACCATGTTGATTGGCGCAAATCAGGTGTTTAATACTAAGGTAAAGCTTGTCATTGACAACACATTCGAATATCTTCGAAGTTGTAGACAATTTGGAAATAGGCCTGTAATTAGAACAGTTACTTTTGTTGCCAGACTTAAAAATTGGAATACCCGATGCCAATGATTTATTGAGTATAATCATTAACGGTCGTACTAGCGAAGGACAATTTTTCAATAGAATAACTGAAAGATTTTCAACATCAGTTCTGGAGGAATTTTTAATACTATGTTCAAACAGAAAAATAAATTGAGGAAATTTCGATTTGAATTGAGTGCTGTTCATACAACTCGATTTAGCTTACACAATAGTAATTTGATAGCTGGTTGGCTCATCTCTACAGCAAGAAGATACCTTTGTTCAGACTGTCAAAATGTGCGTGTTGGTATTAGGCGAATGAAATGGAATGAAAACATAAAACTTTGAAATTTTTGTGTGTTGTAAGAAAATGTGTCCAATGTTTTGGTTACATTTTGAGTTTGCCATCTTCTTTTGACAATCCCTACTCCAGTGAAATGAAAGACATCAGACAATCAGCTGATGAGATGAGCCAACCATATAGTTCAGCCATGCGCAACTGACGTTGAAATCTACTCAATAAACACACTTTACAAGGTTGTATTTGCAGTTTGAAACAATTTATAACGCAATTTTTTTTCAATTGGCAATTTATTATTACAATTTATTATATGATAAATTGCGCAATAAATTGCCCAAATAGTATAAATTGCCAATTTGGTGTGTGTTTGAACCTAGTATAAGTTTTTTAATCCCCTCAACTATGTCTGCCTCAGTGAGAGTAAGTGACCCAAAATTATTAGCGAAAAGAGACTTAATTAACTTGTTTATGTTATCTGTATCTTCCACAGTTAAATCATTATCTGTGATAAAGTTCGCCGAGAAGAAGTCAGCAAAGAGATTAGCAGCCTCATTAACAGAGTTGGCAGTAATATTATTGTAGCTTACTGATTTCGGTATGCTAGATACGCTCTTCATGGAGTTAATGTAATTCCAAAAGTTCTTCGGATTGCTCTTGATGTTTACCTCAAAATTTCTGACGTACTTAGAATATAAAGACTTATAAAGATTGTTAAATTTTTTCTTATAAACAATAAACAAATCATAAAATCGACGCTGACTAGTAAACTTATATTTTTTAAAGAACTTGTTTCTCAAATTTTTTAGATGTTTGAGCTCACTATTGTGCCAGGGAGATTTATAAATTTTATTTTTATATACCGGCACTTTTTTTTCGCAAATCTTATGAATTTCATTTTTAAATACATTGAAAGACTTTCCAACTTCACTTTCGCCAAGCATAGCATCCCAATCAACTCCACGTAAAGCAGAATTAAAACGATTAAAATCACATCTTCGAAAATTGAACGATGTTTTCATATTTGATGTAGGAATACAGAAATACTCAAAGAACTGAACTTCAAGCTTTAAGGGCAGGTGATGCAAGTTTGGTGGCGAAATTGAAGACGCAGGTTCCGAGATAACAAAACTAATATTATTAGTTACAAAAATTAAATCAAGAGTGCGATGTAAAGAATTATGGAAACTTTTAATTTGAGATAAACCAACCCCTCCAAAATTATCAATAAGATACGATTCATAAGAGCTGTTAATATTACTACTTACTTAATTGGCGCTTAACCGTCTAAACGGTTATGGCCGTCCAACAAGGCGCGCCAGTCGCTCCTTCGCTCCGCCAACCGGCGCCAATTGGTCACACCAAGGGAGTTTAAATCGTTTTCCACCTGGTCCTTCCAACGGAGTGGGGGCCGCCCTCTACCTCTGCTTCCATAGGCGGGTTCCGATAGAAACACTTTCTTGGCCGGAGCATCATCTTTCATTCGCATAACATGGCCTAGCCAGCGCAGCCGCTGCGTTTTAATTCGCTGGACTATGTTGATGTCTGCGTATAGCTCGTACAGCTCATCATTAAATCTTCTTCGGTACTCGCCATCGCCAACGCGTAGAGGTCCATAAATCTTGCGAAGAACTTTTCTCTCGAACACTCCCAAAGCCGCTTCATCTGCTGTTGTCATGGTTCATGCTTCTGCCCCATATAGCAGGACGGGTACGATAAGTGACTTGTAGAGTATGATTTTCGTTCGCCGAGAGAGGACTTTACTTTTCAATTGCCTGCCTAGTCCAAAGTAGCATTTATTGGCAAGATTGATTCTTCGCTGGATTTCAGTGCTGATGTTGTTGCTAGTGTTGATGCTGGTTCCCAAATAAACGAAGTCTTTTACTATTTCGAAATTATGGCTGCCAACAGTAGCGTGGTTGCCAAGGCGCATATGCGCTGACTCTTTGCTCGATGACAGCAGGTACTTCGTTTTGTCCTCATTCACCATCAAACCAATCTTTACCGCTTCTTTTTCCAGCTTGGAGTAAGCAGAACTAACATCGCGGGTGTTTAGGCCGATGATATCAATGTCATCAGCATATGCCAGTAATTGCACGCTTAATATTAGTACGAGTTAAATAGAGATTGTTTTCAAGAGAGATCCAGCTAACATTACTTAAATTAAAATCCCCCAGTACACATAGCTGCGTTTCTCCTAAACTTCGCTTAATATTTAAGATATTATTTACATGAGCCTTATAAATACTTTCTGGGCTGGACGGCGGAATGTATGAAGCACAAATGAGCAGTTGACCCAGAGAGCCATGAATCCGCACACAAAGTTGATCAGGAAGCATGTCACTAACAGTTAAAGAAATAAGCGAGGCCTGGAGACCGACCCGGGCGGCAATCAGCACGCCACCTCCTCTATTTAGGCCAGTCTTTGTTGCATCTCTATCCTTACGGAAAACACGATAAAGCTTAGGATCAAAAAATTCAGCATCTAAGAAATTACTATTCAGCCAAGTCTCAAAGATGACAAATACATCATACTCCAATAAAGAACTAAATAGGCGCACATTTTCGGTCTTGCTTCTAAGGCCAGAAACATTTTGAAAAAAGATATTGATATATTTGCATGGCATGTGATTGACACTATGAACTAAGTTCGCTGTTGTAGTTTTGCGTCCTTTTGAAAAAAACGGAAGTGGCTGATCGTCACATTGACTGGCCACAACTCAGGCTTCATAACTTTATCAAAGTGCAATTCATCTACACCAAGTTAAAAATTTACATATTTACGGTTAATCGACTCCGACTCCTTAGCAAGCTTGAAACACTGCAGTTGATGCTTATATAGATTAGTATGTTTAATCACATACTCAATAATATCCTCAGGTTTGACCGAGGGTAAAAAAGAAGAAAGATGAAACCATCTGAAACGATATAAAACGATTCCCCAGATTTTTAAATGGAGACGAATGTTCCGAACCTACGGAATAAATCAGTTAACATGGTCAATGAGTACATTTCTTTATGGTATCTCCTTGAAGCGATTTACCAGTTGGGGGTTTGATGTGGAACGATGAATTTGGAATCGGTTTATGTTTCGGTTGTTAATAGGTTTACGAAAGCGCACTATTACTTGGTGTCGATACTTTTCATAAACCCCAATGTTCAACAGTATTCGAATGACGATGCGTATTGCAGGTTTTATTTTATTGTTGGCCTCGTGCATTTGGCCGAGTGCGTAGGTGTTCTGTGATCCTCGCTCTGGATGAGCGAGTGAACTTGGGTTGATTTGCTGGGAATTTAAGAATGATAAAGGGCCGAAAGCCCATTACTTCTGTGGCAGAGCGGTTCGCCCTTCTCCGGTAGGCTTTTCTGGTGTCCTCGCTCAGGGTGAGCGCGTGAATTTGGGGTGGTTTTGTTCAGCAACCCCTCCCCTACCCTCCCCCCCCCCCCCCCCCCCCCCCGGTTAGTCTTATTAAAAAAAAATAATTTGTCTTTTGGTTTTGCGAGCTTTTGGCAAGCTCTCCCGTGTCTTCGTGCATCTCGCTCCCTTCCCAATTGTCCACCAGTAGTAAGGTTTAGGATTCCCCGCGGTAGACTCGACACGAGACCGGGGGTAGAGAATTAGAGAAAAAAAAACACACGAGATACATGGCTTGGGAGAAAATACATTCAGGAGTAGCGGGGCATCACGGCGCATAGTTGAAATGCGTCTTCAATTCCCGCTCTCCCCTTCCCCATTGCCGTCGCGTAGTAAGATGTAGGATCGCCCTCCGGTAGACTCGCACCATCACGAGACCGGGGGGTTGATTATAATTAGGGCCTCGGGAGATACACAAGCTTAGGGATAGCGGGGCATCACGGCGCGTGGTTGAACGTGTCTTTATGTCCCGCGCTCCCTTTCCCCATTGCCATGGCGTAGTGCATTTTAGGGCCCCCCTCCGGTAGACTCGCACCCTCACGAGACCGGGGGGTTGATTATAATATATGGCTCGGGAAAAACACAGGTTTAGGGATAGAGAGACACGAAGACGCGGGTTCCTGAGGATGCTTTGAGTTCTATCACTAACCGTGGGCCTCTGGTTTTAGGTAGCCTGGGGAAATAGAATTTTGAGTTTTGTCGGGCGGAATTTGGCCCCTTACATTTCATCCACATTTTCGTGGGACGGAAGGAGTGCCAATTTCGTTATTGGTCTAGTTATTTGTCCCTTGGTTGTATGGACGTCAACAACACGCACACGGTTATCAGAACCTGGGTGTGTGTTGACGATTCTCCCCATTCTCCACTCGTTGGGTTGGAAGTTGTCCTCTTTGATAACAACTAGGTCTCCGGGTTTTAGATTAGATTGTGGATGTTTCCACTTGTATCGTTTCTGGATCTCGGTGAGATATTCCGATTTCCATCTTTTGCAGAATGTTTGATGAAGGGCTTTCATCTTTTGCCATCGGTTTGCGATTGAGGCAGGATTTTCACTACAATCGAGTTCAGGTGGAGCTAAAGGATGTCCACCCACGAGAAGGTGGCCTGCAGTAAGCGGCTCCAGGTCGGAAGGTTCATTGGACAAGGGACTCAGTGGTCTGGAGTTCAGGCATGCCTCGATGCGGCACAGTAGTGTATGGAATTCCTCGAAGGTGAATTTGTGTGGTGAGGCTATCTTTTTGAAGTGGCTTCTGAAGCTTTTCACTCCAGCCTCCCACAGCCCTCCCATATGGGGAGCGCCCGCAGGGATGAAATGCCACGTGAGTGAATGGTGGCTGTATTTTGAGACAGCGTTCTCTCGCGCTTGTGAGATGAAGGTCTTGAATTCTGAACGTAAGGATCGTGACGCTCCGACAAAGTTCGTACCGTTGTCGGAGTAGATATTTTTTGGGCATCCGCGCCTAGATACAAAACGGGCAAAAGCCGCGAGAAATGATGGTGTGCTGAGGTCAGTAGTGGCCTCCAGATGAATTGCTCGTGTGGAAAAACACACGAAAAGGCAAACATAGCCTTTGGATAGGCGACATCCTCTACCGCGGTAACTTTTAACGTCGAAGGGTCCGGCGAAGTCGACTCCAGTATTCGTGAATGCGCGGCTGAATGTCGTGCGTTCGCGAGGGAGAATACCCATAAGTTGGGTCTGGGCACGCTTCCGGTGTATAGTGCAAACTTTGCAATTGTGAATTGTTGCCCTAATCATGGTTTTGATGTTAGGTATCCAGTATTTGGTGTTTCAGACGTAACATGAGTTGGTTTTCCCCATGCAGACTTTGTTGATGAAACATTAGGACTGTCAGACGGGATAACACTGTGAACTGTAATGTTGTTGCTGATAGATTTTAATTAAAATTCGTGTAGTAGCCTTAACTTCATCAGGGGAGATTAATCACTTTCACTGATGTAGTCACTTTCTTGTGCTGGCCATTGGGAAGTGTCTTCTTGCAGCCAAGGAGGTCCCTGCCGCCACAACGAATTGTTGACCAATTCAGACGCAGGTAATCCTCTGCTACCTAAATCTGCTGGGTTTGATTCTGAATTTACGCGCAACCAGTCCTTATTTCCGACCATGTCGATTATCTTGGTGATCCGATGTACGACGAAAGTGGACCAGGAACAGGGCGGTTTCCTTATCCATGCGAGGACGATAGTTGAATCCGTCCAAAGGTGCACTCTCACTGGTCCCAATTTAAGGTTCCTGAAAATCGATTCGGTGATGTCCGCTAACAGTACGGCTCCGCAAAGTTCCAATCGGGGAAGAGAAAGAGTTTTCACTGGGGCTACTCGGGTTTTAGCTAGACGCAGGTTTGTCCAGATGTCATTATCCATTTTTACGCGCATGTAAACGGCCGCTGCATAAGCCTTCTCGGATGCGTCACAAAATCCATGGATCTCGATGTCGGTTCCTGGTGAAAAGTTGACCCATCTAGGTATCCTGATTTTACCGATTTCATGGTATTGATCGGTGAAGGTTTTCCATCGTTCCAGCGCACTGGTCGATACTGGTTCGTCTCAAGCGGTGCCTTCTAACCATATACTCTATATGAGTTTTTTCGCCACAATGAGCATTGGCGGAAGCCAGCCCAAAGGGTCGAAAAGTTTGGCTATAGATGATAGGATTGCTCGTTTGGTGATGTTTTCGCCATTCTCTAGGGTTCCTGCTTTGAAATAAAATACATCTGAGTGAGCGTTCCATCGTATTCCAGGGCCTTTACCGATCTAGCTTCTCCGAACGCTAAGAAATCCTCGCTGAGCAAATCCGTTTTGGGGATGTCCTTTAGAATTTCCTAACAATTTGAAGTCCACTTGCGTAATGGAAAGACAGCTGAGTGTAAGGCTTCGCGAATCTCGTTTCTGGCTTTGATGGTTGACGCTATTGTGTGCCCTCCAGATAAAACATCATCTACGTACATACTCTCTCTTAAGTATGCTAGCCGCTGTAGGGTGTGAATTTGCTACGTCGTCAGCCAGTTGTAGGAGCGTTCTTATCGCAAGATATGGAGCGCAATTCACTCCGAAGGTAACCGTCTTTAATTTGTAGGGGCTAATAGGGTTATTCGGAGAAGTACGATACACAATGCGTTGAAATTTGGTGTAATTTTCGTTCACCCAAATTTGACGATACATCTTTTCGATGTCGCTATTGAAGGCAAAACGGTATAGTCTCCATCGTAAGATTAATATGGGTAAGTCGGCTTGTAGAACTGGGTCTGTGAGTAGAATATCGTTTAAGCTAGTGCCATTCGCCGTAGGGCTGGAGGCATTGAACACTACGCGTACCTTGGTGGCTGTACTTTCTGCTTTTACAACGGCGTGGTGGGGCAGGAAGTAATGATCCGAATCATCGGATGGGATATTCTTTTTTAATTTTCCCATATGTCCGAGCGTTTCATATTCTGACAACACTAAAACATATTCTTTACCTAAATCTGGTGTTTTTATTAGCTGCCCCTCATTCCGGAAGAATTGAGAGCATGCGCGTTTCAGGGACGGTCCTAAATTAATTTTATTAGGGTAATCCTGCCTGAATAGTAGTGATACGGTGTATCTTCCATCTTCATCACGTTTCGTTGTTTCTTTAAATAATTGTTCGCAATACTTTTCCTCTTCGTTTAATATTTTGTTTTTGGGCAGATTTTCTACCTCCCAGAAAGCTTTCAGTTGGTTGTCTAACGAAACCTCGTTATAGAATGACATGATGCTCTTCGTTGGATTCGGTGCTTCGGTACGACCGGTTAGTATCCAACCGAACACTGTCTCTTGGGCCAAGAGTGTGTTTAGTACATTCTTTTTCATACCGCTCATTATAATTTGGGGATATATGTCTCCGCCAAGTATGAGGTCTACGTCTTCGTTGACGTAGAACCTCTTGTCTGCAAAACCAAGTCTGGGAAGGCCTGCATCGGCATGGCATTTATATGGCAGGATGGTAGATTCCCAGTGAGTTTGGCTAGAACTAGAACGGGTATAGTTAGGCTGAAGCAGGGAACCACTGGTGAACGTAGTTCGATCTTGGATGCTTCTTTCACCTGAGCTGACACCGCATTTGTGATGCCTGAAACTTGGGCATGCATTTTCCTCGCTGGCAAATTGATTCTACGTTTCAGTCGGTACCATTATGGTGAATGTGTACGCAAGCAGTTCCTAATAGCACGCCTGTGCTGGAATTGGCATGGCAGGATTTGACATTCTGGTTCGTGGAGGATGGTGGTTGTCCCGACTCCTATCTTTTGCGTGCCTGTGCCGAAGTTGATGGGGTATTATCCACATCTTTGAAAGGGTTGCGCACCGCCGGTTGCTGAAGTCTGTCCGCATGCAGGAGCGTGTGGTTACGAGAGTGGCATTTGGAACAGTTGTACGAACTGGTGCACCTCGTCACTGTGTGTCCTGGGGATAAACAGTTCGGGCAGCCATTTGTGGATTTAACGAATTTAATCCTTTTTACCGGGGTTAAATCGCAAAAAAATGAACAGTTGAGTAATTTGTGCGCCGTAGATTTACACATTTTACACATTGACTTTGTTGTTTGCTTGGATACTTTTGTTCGAAAAGCACCAAGTCTTTTCGTAGGGGTTTATGTCGATTGTCGCGACGCGTTTGATTTTTGCAATTTAGAAGTGGCATTCCCCGGAAAACCAGACACGGTTTCAAGTGTCTGAAAACGATTTGACAAAAATTTGTCCATATCCTCCCACTTGAATATGTCCGTTTTGTGGTCAGTGCTCTGCTCCCATAGAGCCAACGTATTTTCAGGTAATTTTGTCGAACATAAATAGGTAATAATCGCATCCCAATTTGAAACATCTATCTGATGGGTTTTTAGGGATGCCAAACAATTATTTATGTCGCGCTGTAAGGTTTTAATTGAGCTGCCGCACTCACTATCTATCTTTTTCAGATTAAATAAAATTTGTAGTTGTAAGTTTACGAGAATCCGTTTATTCTCGTATCTCTCACATAGGTTTTTCCAGGCTGTTTCGAAGCCTTCATTTGTTAAAGGACATTTCTTGACAATGTCCTTTGCCTCACCTTGAGTTTTTTGGTTAAGGTGGAACAACATTTCTACCGGGCTTAAGCGACTGTTATTTTTATAGATGGCCGTGAACAGGTCACGAAACGTTGGCCAAGATAGGTAGTCGCCCTTGAATACCTCAGTATCGCAAGCTGGCAGGCGGATACTATGTTCGCGCGCGCGTTCTCCCTCAGGTCGAACTGCCCTATCTTTTTCCTCCTTCAATTTAACTTGAATTTCAGCCATGTTCGACATGCATCTCAGGAATACGGCATATGCCGCCTTATGCTTGATCTTGGCCGCTGAAATCTTTTTTGCTTCAAGCGTTTAAGTAACTCATCGAGGGCGGTCTCTGCTTTTTCCCACTTAGCTTGCAACTCTTTTTGCTGTATTGCAAGAGTGTATATTGTGTGCAGAGCCGCATTCATTTCATTAAAGTCGGCCTCGAACTCGATTATGCGATCGGCCAACCTGATGTAAGATTCCATGTTCATGGATGAAAATTTGTGAACAAATTAAGTGAGGAATATAAATTTGTAAGAACCTGTGCGAACCACCCAACCAACAACAATTAAATACGAGAAACTTTTATTTATTGCTTTGAATTTGTTTAATTTTCTGACTTTGCAGATTATTTTGTGCCGTAAAACAGAGAGCAGGGGGGAGCAACACCAATGTGTACAGTATGAAGTAAAAGGGGACCACTTGCCACTTCAACGTTCAATTTTATTATAAAATAAGTGCGTGCGTTGATATAAACTCGACGAAAAGTGTGAAACCGTGAAATAAATCTTATGCAACAAGGGACAAAACTGTGTAACAAAGATTGATTAGAGAAATTAGTGAAAATAATAGTGACGCAAAAAGAAATTGACATTTGCCGCAATCGAATGGCTTGAAATTTTGTGGAAGTGAGGTTATGTGCACCTCTTCCTTGTCCTGTGTCTGGAGAGCCTTACTGCTGGTGGGGGGACAGACAAGATAGTCACAAGGAATCTAAGACAACGTTAATGTGCCGCGTTTGCCCTTAATTTTCTTTTCGACACTAATAAATTTTTCACACTTTTCGCGGTTAATCACAGTCACTACGCGTGTGGCACTCGGAATATGTTTTTAGACAGTTTTATTTTATTTTTATTATAACCAAAAAAAAAAAATGTGGCAAGAAATATGACACTTACTTTTATTGGCGATGTGTTCTGGTGCTGATGTGGCAAGTTGGCTTGTGATGTTGCAATTGCTTTAGCTGGTTGTCCTTTGCTCAGTGTTTTACCAAGATGTTGTTAGTCAGTTATAGTGTATCACCAAGCGTGTTTATCAACTTGTGTTTGATTTTTGAGTATCACCAAAATAATTTTACCACCAAAGTGTATCACCAAGCGTGTATATAATGGTTTTGTACGGATGTGGACTGTATATAGACGCTAGTTCCTTGTTACGGGGAGATAGGACCAAATGTTCGGCCGGGGTGCGTCTGCCCTGGAGGTAGGTGGTCGCACCGGGGTCGATCTCAATGGGAATATGCGTATGGAATCGAGAAATAAGCAAATAGACGAGATTTCTCCTTATAATATATGTTTTATTGGGTAAATGTAGAAATATCAAAAGTTACAATATTACCTGACTGTATTGTAGAAAAACGGCAGAGATCGCTGGCGGCAGATGTGAGCTGGTTGGCGGCTAAAATCCAAGAGGCCGGTTGTATAGAAAACGACAACCGTTGACCCGCAAAATCCTCCGTTTTGGAGGGGAAAAGCACCCACACATCAACCCCGACATGCATATGCATGAGTGCTGACAAAAGCACACACACACGTGCATGTACATGCATGCACATGCATGTGGCGGTGACGGTGTGGGTGGCTATAAGTTAAAGTCGAGTATCGAGTATAGAATCGCAGAGTTGCATTAGGGGGATAGCAATCAAATGCGGAAAAGTTAGGCATCCTTACTAAACACTCGTTGTAAGCAGTAAGACAAAATTATTGCAATTCAACCCGCCTGGTAAAGAAGCACCATGTGGTGATACTATTTTTCACTCAGCAAACTGTAAGCGGCACATACTATGTAGTCATGCGTGTATTGAACAAGGGGTTCGTGCTAACTATGGATCGGAAATTGATTGTGACAGTAGATGTTTCCATATCGAAGTAGAATTTAATTTTATATACCTAGGAGTTATAGTCAATCAAAACTTGAGTTGGTCATCGCATATATCTGCTATGGAAAAATATTTGCTATCAACTGTGAGATCATTGTATAGTCTAAAAAAAATATGTTCAAAGAGTGTACTGCAAATGGTGTATTATGGCCTAATACAGTCTAAATTGCAGTTTGGTATAACTTGCTGGGGAAGTGCATATGCTACTAAAATTCGTCCTTTTTTAACGTTGCAGAAGTGTCTCATAAGAAAAATATGTAACGCTAGCCATCTAGCTCACACTATGTATCTTTTTAAAAGTCTAAATACTTTTCCTGTGAGGCACTTGTACTACTATAAAGTTTAAAAAATTTTATTTATGAGGAGTGGATATTTGCGAAATCCAATATATAACACCCACAGATTAAGAAGCAAGTCACACTCAAATGTTGCAGTTCCTGCAACTCGAACCACCCTTTTCCGCAACTTTTGTACCATAGTATCTTGTATGATTTTTAATAAGCTTCCTAATGATATAAAAAGTAACAGAAGGTTATCAATTTTTCTAAAGAAGGTGAAATTGTGGCTTCTTGATTTAACGCATAATGATATAGAGGTTCTGTTAAGGCCTATCACATAATCTGTTTTTCTTCTTAAATATCGAAAGTTGTTTTCTTACTACCTCTATTAAGTTCTTAATGCGTTTTTTATAGTTTACATAAATTTAGTTTTTGATATTATTAAAATTTCTAAATACTTATGTACCAATGTTTAATACACATTCGCGTAATTTTGCATACCTATTGTATTTATTAAATGAAATGACGCTATCACTGTTCTTATATTTGGACACTCAACGTCATTAACTATTATTTTATTAAATTATTTATATATGTATACTTATCTATTATTGCCAATGATATTTGAATTCATAAAAGATAATAAAGAATAATCAACAATCAAAGAAAAAAAAATAATCAAAAATCAAGGAAGCTCTAGGTTGAAGGTCCTTACGACCTCAAGGACTTCCTCTGGATGGAATCCAGACTTTTACTCTCGGCCTAGATGGGATGTCCTTGAAGTGGACAGCCCTGAGCATCGCACCAGGGTAGAACTCACCCAACCAAGCCACCGCCTTTTTGTACAAGTCGCCTGACCTCTGGTCGTCGCAGACCACCAACTTGACTTGCCTCTGATACAAACCCACCTCTTTGCAAGCAGGTGGAGGTCCAGGGTTCTCTCTTACCAAGGCGCCTGAAAAACTGGACATTTCGGTCCTTATCCAGTCCCATTTTTCCTTGTACATGTGCTCCTTTTCAGGATTAGATTCAAAGACCCCCACAAGGATGCTACTTTTAGCAACCTCTGCGAAGGAGGGGCCTTTATCTCTATACCTTTTAGCAGCATTCGGCACAACCTCCATCGAACGGTTGCGCTTACCGGAGGCCTGTTCCTTCACCGGAGAAGACTTAAAACCAGGGACGATGGTTTTCGCCCACTCAATTTCAGCCCCTAACTCCTCAGCATCCCCAGGCAACGCCATGGAGAGCAAGTTAGGACGTTCGCCAACCTTTTCAGGATGCGTATAAACATCTGCCTATGCCTACTGCGCATCTGTGAGGGAGGTGGCTCATCCTTCCTTTGGGTGGACGCCGTCGGCGTAGCCGGAGGCAAACGGGCGGACTGCTCCCCCATGCTAGCAAACTGACTACCGAAAGGGTTACTAACAGAGGCAGCAGATCCAGTGGCCGACCCCAAAGCTCCCCTAGAAGAAGTTGCGGGCGATGAAGGAAGCTCCGACGCCGCCTGAAACCTTTGCGCACCACTCGCAATAGCCGCGCCGCGGCTTGTAGAGAGCCCTGCATCGCACGAGCTCCCAGATTGATGGGTGTTACCCCTTCCGGCGTTTTACGAGTTCCGGCCTCGTCCTAATTCTTTTTATTTTTAAAAACTTCCCTTATTTGAACCCACGATTTGTGGAGAACGGGGTCGTCCACCCCAGGCAGAGATCCGCTATACCTGAGGTAAGGCCAAGATTACAACTGGGTGTGGCCTGGTTCCCGGAGGGCTCTGTTAGCGACTGGGGTATTTTAGGGGGCCCCAGCCAGGCTGACCATCGGCACGGAACGCATAACACCACCGGTCCGGCCCCCACCTTCAGACCACTTCAAGAGCCACTTCCATATGCCAGAGCTATTAAGGAGCTGAGGCACTAATGGCACTGATTCCTGAACTTAGCTAGCACTCCCCTAGCGGGGTTTCTGTAGTGACTATTACCAGCCGGCAACCTCTAGGAGGGTTCAGCCCAAGGATTTTCGCCAGCCATCCCATTCAGTGATGTTAATGAAATAAAAAATTAGTGCTGCTTCGATCATCGGGATTGTTTTGAACACTTTTAATAACTTCGGTAATCTTTGAAATTAATAAAAACATATATGAGGAATGCTTGTGCCAAAATATGCTTTAAGAAACAATCAAAATTTCTTACCTTGGTTTAGGCCATGTCAAAAGTGTTCCGTTTCACAAATTATCGGTTTTATGCAAAACTAATATTTAATTGTTAAGGGTTTTTGACACTACTGTATCGCAATCGTTTCTCCACAACGACTGAAATGAAGAGTTTAACCCATTCGCGCCTACTGGGACAATATATATGCATACAATATGAAACATCTTTTTTTATGAATGAAAATTGTATCTGAAATGTCCCAATAAAAGATTTGAGTTAAAAATGTGTTTGTTGGGATGACGAGTAAGCTTTGTAGATGAATTTTTCAAAACCACTTAAATTTTTTTGTTACGTTTGTCTGTTTTACATCCATGATAATTGCGTAAATATTGGAATGCCATTAATATAAAATTTCGACCATATACATTCAGAACTCTATTGATTGGGCTGCTCTGTTTCAGATTAGGTACATTTAATCAAATGGCCACAATTGATGGGAGACCTGCGCAATATGGGATTTCTCTTAAACAACTCCGAGAGTTAATGGAACACCGCGGCAGGGAAGGCGTAGCTAAGCTAACCGAATTTGGAGGCGTGACTATACTGTGCGAAAAATTGTATACGTCTGCGCATGATGGTAAGATATTTCTTAACTATTGAATCAAACCTCGTCAAATGTGTCCCCAAACTTCCGCCAAATCACACATTTTTGTGAGCACTCTCTTATTCTAAGCTGGTAACAACATTTTTCAAACCGGTTACGAAAATGACAAACAACTTCTTCGTATTCTGCTTGTGGAACATAACGTTAACAGTAAAATAGGTGGTTACTTCTTGTTGCCACGCAAAATTGCACGTGCTAAATAAACATATGTTTAAAAAAAAAAAAGTTTTCCAGGTTAGTGTGCAAGAATTTCCAAACAATATTAATGCTTCTTAACAGATAATTTAGTTCACATTTTCAGGTTGTTCTTAATTACGCATCTTTTGTTTTTGATAGCATAGACTATGAACTGGTAACGATTTTCGGTTACATTATTCTCCGGTAACAAATTTACTAATAACGTTCAGAAAAACCGTTAGTGTATTTTCAAAAATAGTACTACGAGACTACCCAATGATATGGAAATAGAAGCTATGTATATAACGTCATTTCTGTAAGCAATTCAAATTTTGTCTAAATTTAAATTGGAAAATTGATTTCTCGAAAACGGCTACAGATAAATTGCTGAAATTCAGCAGTAGATAAATGTTGCCATTATATAATCCTAATTCGTATAAGGCGAATTTTTTGTTTATTAATAAACTACTAAGATATTTTTTATCTTTTTCACGCTTAAAATAAATAAAATTAATGCCAAAAGGAGTGAATCTGTAAAAAAAGAGCACCTCCGTTCCGTTCCAGAGGTATTGAATTTTTTGTCACTCCTTCGGCTTGGTGAAGTATATACAAATTATTTTAAAAGTTTCTAAAATAAAATGAAATCACACAATCATCAAATGTGTATTTATAAATTTTCTTTATATACGTTAACAGGGCTGCCGCCGTGATGTGGTGGTAGGGTGCTCCGCCTACCACTCCAAAGGGCCTAGGTTGAAACCACGGAAAAAGTTTTTCTAAGCTGGTTGTCCCTCGGCAGTGGTCTGGCAAGCACTCCGAGCGTAATACTGCCACGATAAGCAGTAAAAATTCATCTGCATTGCAGATGCCATTCGGAGTCGACATTAAGCTAATTACCGAAAAATTAAAAAAGAAGAAGCACAAGAAGCCAATTATTAGGGTTGGTGTCGAAATTCTGTATGTACAAAATTCTAAACACAAAATTCTGCTTTTTAAAATCCTGCTTTTTTTAAATTCTGCTTTCTAAAATTCTGCTTTCAAAATTCTGTATTACAAAATTCTGTATTAAAATATAATGTTAACAATGTTAAAGAGGTCACGTAATTATTTTGAAAAAGTTGGACAGTGCGCCATACACAGTAATTCTGCGTAGTATACCCTTCTTCCAGAATTAAATATGCACAATTTTGAAAAAGCACAATTTTAGAAAGCAGAATTTTAGAAAGAAGAATTTTAAAAGGCAGAATTTTAAGAAAGCAGAATTTTGTTCAAGCAGAATTTTTTTGCAATTTACAGAATTTTGTCACCTAGAATTTTGTAATATAGAATAATGACACGCTCCCCAATTATTATTATCATTATTATATACGTTAACAGGAGGGAATGGGCTGATAAAATATTCAATATCTCCGCAACGGAACGCAAGTGCAAGTTACAGATTATTGAAAGAAATAGTTTGTCACTGTGGATGTGGACTACCACTTATATTATATATTTTTATAAAAAGGGCTTTATTTAATTAAAATAACGCCTTAAACTATGTGTGTATATATCTTGAAAAATCCCCAATTGAATGAAAATTTTTCATAGTACAAAATTAAATATTGATTTACCTACATTCATTCACAAAACTCAAAGTAGTATATCAGTCCAGTTGGAATAAAAAATTAGGTAATAAACGTAACTTAATTAATACAAGCACACTACATTACTCCTCAAATGTGGAGATGGAATACCGCACATATTATATATTTTTGTAAAAATGGTTTTATTTAACTGAAATAACGCCTACAATTATGCGTGTAAAAATTTTCTCCAACAGAATAAAAATTTTTATAGTACAAAATACAAAATTGAAAATTAAATATTGATATACCTACATACATTCACTAAACTTAAAGTAGTATATCAGTCCAGTTGGAATAAAAAATTAGTTAATAAACGTTACTTAATTAATACAAGCACACTTCATTACTCCCCCTTCTAGAGATTGATTGTTAATCCAATTAGAGCTTACTTTCTTTTTTTAGTTTTTAGGTTAGGAAACTGCGTACTATCCACAATAGCTGGTTTCAAAGGATCAATAGGAAAACTTTTAACTTCATTATCTATTTCTACTTTTTTCCCTAGGGTCTGTGTGGGCTTAGTCGAGATCCATTGCACCCGAATTTGAGGCGGAGCGGTTTAGGACTGACATCTACGCCATTTCGCCTCATAGGAGGGCGGCAGGATGTCGGTGAGCGAGAACTGTCAGCCTCCTAATCCATGGTGTTATGCGGACCGTGCCTATTGGACGATTTGCAGCCAGGGGATATATTCAGATGTATTCGAACGGAGCCTTTCTGATACCGGCCACCTCAGGAAGTATTGGTGGCCTTATCACAGTAAGGTGCGCTGCTGTAGCGGACGGTTCTTTCCCCGCATTTAATACTCGACCGCTGAGCCCGTCTTGTCGGGCAGTTAGTCGTACAACCGAGATGAATGACTCAATATCTAATTTTAAAAAGGAAGGGATAAAGGGAGGACTAAGTCGCAAGCCAGCGAGGACAAAAACGCATTAAGCGATGCGTCGCACTCGGGGAGCGAGAGTAGTGGTGATTCAATGAACTCCGTGTTAGAAAAGCATACAAATGAAAACGGGGAAGTAGAGTGGAGAAAGGTACGGAGCAGAGCAAGTAAGAGAGATCTGTCGCAGTACCGTGCAGCACTAAGATTTTTCCAACGCTTGGGAACAACAGAAGTTTAGATCGAGAGCTTGGAATAAGCTCATGAGGTGTTAGAAGTAGGTCAATAAGGACACTCCACGAAGGCCTTGGGGAGTGCTATCGATGTTGATGGTACTTTGCTGGATGCAGATCCGGTAACAAGCACCATTAAGGTACTAGCCCGACCATCTCGGGAACGATTTGGTATGGCTACACGCAACCTTCTAGGATATCCCGCCCTCCCACCCTCTACTCCCATCAGGAGTTCGGGGTCGCCAGAGCCTCGGCTATTAATGAAACAAGATTCGCCACGGGTAGGTGAGGTTGACAATTGGGAGGAGCTATATATTGTGCTACCAACGCCTTGAGAGGGTTACGCTACACAACACCTTGAATCAATTTCTTATTTTATTGTCCTCTAACAATAGGCGATTCTAAGCCCCTGACCCGCTGGGGTGTCGAAGGTAGTTCAAGATTATTGCTGCGAGAAACCCATAGACCAGACAAGTAGGCCTGAAGCTGTAGGAAAGATGGCCCTCAAAGCGAGGTAGCAACTACCTCGAAAGCTGCAAGTCAGAGGGAGAACATTAAAAGTGGCGATGTACCAACCACGGAAGTAGGAGGTAAGCCAAAGGGAGATAACGCTAAGACTCCGGATAAAATGAGTGATATGGCAAAGCAGTCACTGACTGTGGTGCTGGTTGATCGTAGCATCAAACTTAAAATATGGATACCAGCGTGATGAAGTCGAAGGATACGCTGCGATTTCGGCAGAGTCAGAATCCGAATATAGCGACACAGGATTGGAAAGTACTTCGTATCTCGGCCTACCGAGGAGGGTCAATTCTACATCTTCCAAATAAACAAGCAGGCGGAGGCAGCTTGGAAAAATGTGCTGGGGTACAGGCAAAATTTACATGTGACTAAGGAAAAGAAGTCCCTAAAATAACAACCCTACGACGATAGAAGGGGACGACGTCGAAAAGGACCTCAAAAGCTTTCGAGAAAAGGGTCCGGGGGAGGACGCGGACGTCACCACGAAGGTGTTAGGACAACAGCCAAATTATGCTGCGAGTCTCACAGAGGAGCATCCAGCACAGCATTTACGCCTCGGGAAAAGGAAGTCCCGTGGATTACAATGGTAATTTGCAAGAAGTGGGAGAGGCTTAAGACGGCCTAGAAAGCCTTAAACCAAAAGAACAAGAGGAGGACGAAGGCGTCGCGACGAAGGTTTTGGACGGGGAAAATCAGCCCAATGGGGCTCCAACACAAAAAAGTGGGTTCGAGCGAACTCCTCCTAGCCCTTGAGGTGAGTTCGTTTGACGTGGCGCTGATCCAGTAGCAGTGTCTCTAATCGGGAGGAAAGGTTTTGGGGCTCAGCGCCCGCGTATTTGGCGTTTACTTCGCGCAAACGGAAGGAAGGGTGCGAGCTGCAGTCATGGTAAGGAAGCAGTTGCATTCATGTATGCTGCCTAATTACACTACTGAGGATCTCGCTGTGGTGGACGTCGATCATAAAAATAAGCAGGCATTTATCCTGTCTTCCTTCTACATGGCCCACACTGCGTTCCACCGGTGGAATGCAAGAGGCTAGTACAGGACGAAGGACGCAAAGGGAGGTTGGTCATAAGCGCTGATGCAAATGCGCAAAACAATGCGTGGGGAGGAGAAGATACGAATCTTTATTTTGTTACATCCTTCAAACCAATTTTCAGATAGCCAGTCGGGGGAGTGTCCCTTCATATGTCGCTCCAACAGCCAGCAATGTTCTTGATGTTACAATAAGCTGTAAATGTGATATATAAATCTAGGATTGGATGGTTCTAGCTAGGCCATCCTTTTCCGACCTTGAGTATATAAATCCCCCTAAAGAGGGTAGAGAAGGGAGGAACCTTTAGAAACTCTAGGTCAACGAACTGGGACAACCCAAAGAGGTTGCCAATGTGGTGGAACTGGATGAGTCATATGGTTTCCTTAAAAGGACGCATATGCCTGCGTATAACAGAGCTTGCCCTCTAAGAAGATTCAGAGGAAAAGCAAAGCCGCCATGATGAAGCAACGAGCTGAGTCTTCTTAGAAGACAGGTAAAAGAAATGTTTAAGCTGGCAAAGATCGCGGAAATCAAAGCGTGTCGGGACGAGTACAGGGATCTACAAGCGTGAAATTTCCAGGGCGAAGAGAATGTCATGGAAAAATTTCTGTGCGGGCATAGAGTGCTCTCAAACAGCACGGTTGAAAAAAAGTCCTAGCAAGGGGAAACCAGGCCTAAGATAGCAGGGGTGACCATACAGGAGAAACCTTGCACAAAATATCGTGGAATCATCCTAGACAGTAAGTTATCGTGGATGCTCAACGTGGAGGAGAGAGGGAGGAAAGCCTCGAAGGCACTTTATGCATGCAAAAAGATGCTGGGGTGTACGTGTAGTTTATCGCCCTCTCTCTCTCTCATTGGGTATTTAAAGCGACCGTAAACCCTATCCTATACTGTGGAGTTCTTGTTTGGTGGACAGCCACACATAAAAGAACGTACCCAAAATTTTAGAAGGGGTATGCAGGCTATCAATGCTCATCATTACGGAAGCCCTGAAAACAACCCCGGCGGCTACACTGTACGCCATTCTGCGCATTCCACCTGTAGACCTGGTAGGAAAGAACATAGCGTTAACAACTGCAACGAGGTTCAGTGACTCGGGGCAGCTTTAACGCAGAGCATACGGTTATAGTAGTATAGCGTCAGCAATTACAGGACGAAGAGACTAAAAAACTTCAGGTGACACTACGGACTCACTCAGTCCTCATGGACCGGCCAGTTCAACCTAACCTAACCTCTACTTTAAAATTTTTAACATTTTTCTCAATAAGTCTATACGGGCTTTCACATGGATGTTGTAAGGAATGTTTTTTAACACGCGTACGAAAAAATTTTAAGGCACAAATTATGGAGATTTTCGGCCGATATTTTTTTTTAAATAAAACCGTCGTTGATTTTATTTTCTACGCGTTTCGACGCATATTTGCGTCTTCCTCAGGAAGGCTTTAATAAACATACGAAAAACAAAACATTAATAGTTATCTAATGACACCATACATTGAAACAAATGAAATATTTTTTCATATTACACTTACTAAGTTGACTATTATTTAACTATCACAACATCTGGATATAATCAATACAAAATTACATATCCATATAAAAAACACCGCACATCTTCTCATGTCGAGGTTTAAATATTTTGTGTGATCGCAGTAGCGTATGCGCAATTTATGTTGTCAACGTCTTCTTCAAAATTAATCGCTTTGTTAAACTGTTATTGTATCCGTAACCCTTCGTCATCCTTCTTGTTCTGTTCTCCACATCCAATATTTTTGTGTTGTTAAAATCAGCTGCGTGGTTATTTTCTATTTCTATGAATATACGAAAAACAAAACATTTATAATTATCTAATGACACCATACATTGGAACAAATAAAATATTTTTTCATATTACACTTACTAAGTTGACTATTATTTAACTATCACAACATCTGGATATAATCAATACAAACTTACTTACTTACTTAATTGGCGCTTAACCGTCTAAACGGTTATGGCCGTCCAACAAGGCGCGCAAGTCGCTCCTCCAAATAAAATATTTTTTCATATTACACTTACTAAGTTGACTATTATTTAACTATCACAACATCTGGATATAATCAATACAAACTTACTTACTTACTTAATTGGCGCTTAACCGTCTAAACGGTTATGGCCGTCCAACAAGGCGCGCAAGTCGCTCCTTCGCTCCGCCAACCGGCGCCAATTGGTCACACCAAGGGAGTTTAAATCGTTTTCAACCTGGTCCTTCCAGCGGAGTGGGGGCCGCCCTCTACCTCTGCTTCCATAGGCGGGTTCCGATAGAAACACTTTCTTGGCCGGAGCATCATCTTTCATTCGCATAACATGGCCTAGCCAGCGCACCCGCTGCGTTTTAATTCGCTGGACTATGTTGATGTCTGCGTATAGCTCGTACAGCTCATCATTAAATCTTCTTCGGTACTCGCCATCGCCAACGCGTAGAGGTCCATAAGTCTTTCGAAGAACTTTTCTCTCGAACACTCCCAAAGCCGCTTCATCTGCTGTTGTCATGGTCCATGCTTCTGCCCCATATAGCAGGACGGGTACGATAAGTGACTTGTAGAGTATGATTTTCGTTCGCCGAGAGAGGACTTTACTTTTCAATTGCCTACCTAGTCCAAAGTAGCATTTATTGGCAAGATTGATTCTTCGCTGGATTTCAGTGCTGATGTTGTTGCTAGTTTTGTTGCTGGTTCCCAAATAAACGAAGTCTTTTACTATTTCGAAATTATGGCTGCCAACAGTAGCGTGGTTGCCAAGGCGCATATGCGCTGACTTTTTGCTCGATGACAGCAGGTACTTCGTTTTGTCCTCATTCACCATCAAACCCATCTTTACCACTTCTTTTTATACTCAGTTGAGCAGAGCTCACAGAGTATATTAAGTTTGATTGGATAACGGTTGGTTGTACATATATAAAGGAATCGAGATAGATATAGACTTCCATATATCAAAATAATCAGGATCGAAAAAAATTTGATTGAGCCATGTCCGTCCGTCCGTCCGTCCGTTAACACGATAACTTGAGTAAATTTTGAGGTATCTTGATGAAATTTGGTATGTAGGTTCCTGAGCACTCATCACAGATCGCTATTTAAAATGAACGATATCGGACTATAACCACGCCCACTTTTTCGATATCGAAAATTACGAAAAACCGAAAAAGTGCGATAATTCATTACAAAAGACAGCTAAAGCGACGAAACTTGGTAGATGAGTTGCACTTATGACGCGGAATAGAAAATTAGTAAAATTTTGGACAATGGGCGTGGCACCGCCCACTTTTAAAAGAAGGTAATTTAAAACTTTTGCAAGCTGTAATTTGGCAGTCGTTGAAGATATCATGATAAAATTTGGCAGGAACGTTACTCCTATTACTATATGTACGCTTAATAAAAATTAGCAAAATCTGAGAAGGAACACGCCCACTTTTAAAAAAAAAATTTTTTTTAAAGTAAAATTTTAACAAAAAATTTTATATCTTTACAGTATATAAGTAAATTATGTCAACATTCAACTCCAGCAATAATATGGTGCAACAAAATACAAAAATAAAAGAAAATTTCAAAATGGGCGTGGCTCCGCCCTTTTTCATTTAATTTGTCTAGGATACTTTTAACGCCATAAGTCGAACAAAAATTAACCAATCCTTTTGAAATTTGGTAGGGGCATAGATTTTATGACACTAACTATTTTCTGTGAAAATGGGCGAAATCGGTTAATGCCACGCCCAGTTTTTATACACAGTCGTCCGTCTGTCCTTCCGCATGGCCGTTAACACGATAACTTGAGCAAAAATCGACATATCTTAAATGAACTTAGTTAACGTGCTTACTTGAACTCACTTTATATTGGTATGAAAAATGAACGAAATCCGACTATGACCACGCCCACTTTTTCGATATCGAAAATTACGAAAAATGAAAAAATGCCATAATTCTATACCAAATACGAAAAAAGGGATGAAACATGGTAAGGTAATTGGATTGTTTTATTGACGCGAAATATTACTTTAGAAAAAACTTTATGAAATGGTTGTGACACCTACCATATTAAGTAGAAGAAAATGAAAAGTTCTGCAGGGCGAAATAAAAAACCCTTAAAATCTTGGCAGGTATTACTTATATAAACAAATTAGCGGTATCCAACAGATGATGTTCTGGGTCACCCTGGTCCACATTTTGGTCGATATCTGGAAAACGCCTTCACACCACTCCCTTTTAAAACTCTCATTAATACCTTTAATTTGATACCCATATCGTACAAACTCATTCTAGAGTCACCCCTGGTCCACCTTTATGGCGATATCTCGAAAGTCCACCTATAGAACTAAGCCCCACTCCCTTTTAAAATGCTCATTAACCCCTTTCATTTGATACCCATATCGTGCAAAAAAATTCTAGGGTCACCCCTGCTCCACCTTTATGGCGATATCTCGAAACGGCGTCCATCTATGGATCTAAGGATTACTCCCTTTTAAAATACTCATTAACACCTTTCTTTTGATACCCATATTGTACAAACAAATTCTAGGGTTACCCCTGGTCCACCTTTATGGCGATATCTCCAAACGGCGTCCAACTATGGAACTAAGGATTACTCCCTTTTAAAATACTCATTAACACCTTTCTTTTGATACCCATATTGTACAAACAAATTCTAGGGTCACCCCTGGTCCACCTTTATGGCGATATCTCGAAAATGCGACCACCTATACAACAACCACAACTCCCTTTTAAAACCCTCATTAATACCTTTAATTTGATACCCATATCGTACAAACATATTCTAGAGTCACCCCTGGTCCACCTTTATGGCGATATTTCGAAACGGCGTCCACCTACAGAACTAAGGCCCACTCCCTTTTAAAATACGCATTAACAACTTTCGTTTGATGCCCATATTGTACAAACAAATTCTAGGGTCACCCCTGGTCCACCTTTATGGCGATATCTCGAAACGGCGTCCACCTATGGAACTAAGGATTACTCCCTTTTAAAATACTCATTAACACCTTTCTTTTGATACCCATATTGTACAAACAAATTCTAGGGTCACCACTGGTCCACCTTTATGGCGCTATCTCGAAACGGCGTCCATCTATGGAACTAAGGATTACTCCCTTTTAAAATACTAATTAGCACCTTTCATTTGATACCCATATCGTACAAACGCATTCTAGAGTCACTCCTGGTCCACCTTTATGGCGATATCTTGAGAAGGCGACCACCTATACAACAACCACCACTCCCTTTTAAAACCCTCATTAATACCTTTAATTTGATACCCATATCGTACAAAGGCATTCTAGAGTCACCCCTGGTCCACCTTTATGGCGATATTTCGAAACGGCATCCACCTATAGAACTAAGGCCAACTCCCTTTTAAAATACTCATTAACACCATTCGTTTGATGCCCATATTGTACAAACAAATTCTAGGGTCACCCCTGGTCCACCTTTGCAGCGATATCTTGAAACGGCGTCCACCTATGGAACTAGGGATTACTCCCTTTTAAAATACTCATTAACACCTTTCATTTGATACCCATACCGTACAAACGCATTCTAGAGTCAACCCTGATCCACCTTTATGGCTATATCCCTAAATGGCGTCCACCTATAGAACTATGGCCCACTCCCTCATAAAATACTCTTTAATGCCTTTCATTTGATACACATTCCAGGGTTTCCCTCTGTTCATTTTCCTACATGGTTATTTTCCCTTATGTTGTCACCATAGCTCTCAACTGAGTATGTAATGTTCGGTTACACCCGAACTTAACCTTCCTTACTTGTTGGTATTTGGTATAGAATTATGGCATTTTTTCATTTTTCGTAATTTTCGATATCGAAAAAGTGGGCGTGGTCATAGTCGGATTTCGTTCATTTTTCATACCAAGATAAAGTGAGTTCAAGTAAGCACGTTAACTAAGTTCATTAAAGATATGTCGATTTTTGCTCAAGTTATCGTGTTAACGGCCATGCGGAAGGAAAGACGGACGACTGTGTATAAAAACTGGGCGTGGCATCAACCGCTTTCGCCCATTTTCACAGAAAATAGTTAATGTCATAAAATCTATGCCCCTACCAAATTTCAAAAGGATTGGTTAATTTTTGTTCGAATTATGGCGTTAAAAGTATCCTAGACAAATTAAATGAAAAAGGGCGGAGCCACGCCCATTTTGAAATTTTCTTTTATTTTTGTATTTTGTTGCACCATATTATTGCTGGAGTTGAATGTTGACATAATTTACTTATATACTGTAAAGATATTAAATTATTTGTTAAAATTTTACTTTAAAAAAATTTTTTTTTTAAAAGTGGGCGTGGTCCTTCTCAGATTTTGCTAATTTTTATTAAGCGTACATATAGTAATAGGAGTAACGTTCCTGCCAAATTTTATCATGATATCTTCAACGACTGCCAAATTACAGCTTGCAAAAGTTTTAAATTACCTCCTTTTAAAAGTGGGCGGTGCCACGCCCATTGTCCAAAATTTTACTAATTTTCTATTCCGCGTCAGAAGTTCAACTCATCTACCAAGTTTCGTCGCTTTAGCTGTCTTTTGTAATGAATTATCGCACTTTTTCGGTTTTTCGAAATTTTCGATATCGAAAAAGTGGGCGTGGTTATAGTCCGATATCGTTCATTTTAAATAGCGATCTGAGATGAGTGCTCAGGAATCTACATACCAAATTTCATCAGGATACCTCAAAATTTACTCAAGTTATCGTGTTAACGGACGGACATGGCTCAATCAAATTTTTTTTCGATCCTGATTATTTTGATATATGGAAGTCTATATCTATCTCGATTCCTTTATATATGTACAACCAACCGTTATCCAATCAAACTTAATATACTCTGTGAGCTCTGCTCAACTGAGTATAAACAAGTAAGGAAATCTAAGTTCGGGTGTAACCGAACATTACATACTCAGTTGAGAGCTATGGAGACAAAATAAGGAAAATGTAGGAAAATGAACCTAGGGTAACCCTGGAATGTGGTTGTATGACATGTGTATCAAATGGAAGGTATTAAAGAGTATTTTAAGAGAGAGTAGGCCATAGTTCCATGGATGGACGCCATTTAGGGATATCGCCATAAAGGTGGACCAGGGCTGACTCTAGAATTTGTTTGTACGATATGGGGATCAAATGAAAGGTGTTACTGAGCATTTTAAGAGGGAGTGGGCCTTAGGTCTATCGGTGGACGCCTTTTCGAGATATCGCCATTGAGGTGGACCAGGGGTGACTCTAGAATGTGTTTGTACGATATGGGTATCAAATGAAAGGTGGTAATAAGTATTTTAAAAAGGAATGGGCTTTAGTTCTATAGGTGAACGCCTTTTCGAGAAATCGCCATAAAGGTGGACCAGGGGTGACTCTAGAATATGTTTGTACGATATGGGTATCAAATGAAAGCTGTTAATGAGTATTTTGAAAAGGAGTGATCCTTAGTTCCATAGGTGGACGCCGTTTCGAGATATCGCCATAAAGGTGGACCAGGGGTGTCTCTAGAATGTGTTTGTACGATATGGGAATCAAATAAAAGGTGTTACTGAGCATTTTAAGAGGGAGTGGGCATTAGGTCTATCGGTGGACGCCTTTTCGAGATATCGCCATTGAGGTGGACCAGGGGTGACTCTAGAATGTGTTTGTACGATATAAGTATCAAATGAAAGGTGGTAATGAGTATTTTAAAAGGGAATGGGCTTTAGTTCCATAGGTGGACGCCTTTTCGAGATATCGCCATTAGGGTGGGCCAGGGGTGACTCTAGAATGTTTGTACGATATGGGTATCAAACGAAAAGTGTTACTGAGCATTTTAAGAGGGAGTGGGCATTAGGTCTATAGGTGGACGCCTTTTCGAAATGTCGCCATTAGGGTGGGCCAGGGGTGACTCTAGAATATGTTTGTATGATATGGATATCAAATGAAAGATGGTTATGAGTATTTTAAAAGGGAGTAATCCTTAGTTCTATAGGTGGACGCCTTTTCGAGATATCGCCATAAAGGTGGACCAAGGGTGACTCTAGAATGTTTGTACGATATGGGTATCAAACGAAAGGTGATATTGAGCATTTTAAGAGGGAGTGGGCATGAGGTCTATAGGTGGACGCCTTTTCGAGATATCGTCATTAAGGTGGGCCAGGGGTGACTCTAGAATATGTTTGTACGATATGGGTATCAAACGAAAGGCGTTACTGAGCATTTTAAGAGGGAGTGGGCATTAGGTCTATAGGTGGACGCCTTTTCGAGATATCACCATTAGGGTGGGCCAGGGGTGACTCTAGAATGTTTGTACGATATGGGTATCAAACGAAAGGTGTTACTGAGCATTTTAAGAGGGAGTGGGCATTAGGTCTATAGGTGGACGCCTTTTCGAGATATCGCCATTAGGGTGGGCCAGGGGTGACTCTAGAATGTGTTTGTATGATATGGGTATCAAATGAAAGGTGGTAATGAGTATTTTAATAGGGAGTAATCCTTAGTTCTATAGGTGGACGCCTTTTCGAGATATCGCCATAAAGGTGGACCAAGGGTGACTCTAGAATGTTTGTACGATGTGGGTATCAAACGAAAGGTGTTACTGAGCATTTTAAGAGGGAGTGGGCATTAGGTCTATAGGTGGACGCCTTTTCGAGATATCGCCATTAGGGTGGGCCAGGGGTGACTCTAGAATGTTTTGTACGATATGGGTATCAAACGAAAGGTGTTACTGAGCATTTTAAGAGGGAGTGGGCATTAGGTCTATAGGTGGACGCCTTTTCGAGATATCGCCATTAGGGTGGGCCAGGGGTGACTCTAGAATGTTTGTACGATATGGGTATCAAACGAAAGGTGATACTGAGCATTTTAAGAGGGAGTGGACATTAGGTCTATAGGTGGACGCCTTTTCGAGATATCGCCATTAGGGTGGGCCAGGGGTGACTCTAGAATGTTTGTACGATATGGGTATCAAACGAAAGGTGTTACTGAGCATTTTAAGAGGGAGTGGGCATTAGGTCTATAGGTGGACGCCTTTTCGAGATATCGCCATTAGGGTGGGCCAGGGGTGACTCTAGAATGTGTTTCTACGATATGGATATCAAATTAAAGGTATTATTGAGGGTTTTAAAAGCGAGTGGCCCTTAGATGTATATGTGAGGGCGTTCTCGCGATATCGACCAAAATGTGGACCAGGTGATCCAGAAAATCATCTGTCGGGTACTGCTAAGTTATTTATATATGCAATACCACTAACAGTATTCCTGCCAAGATTCCAAGGGCTGTTGATTTCGCCTAGTAGAACTTTTTCATTTTCTTCTACTTAATACGGTAGGTGTCACACCCATTTTACAAAGTTTTTTCCAAAGTTATATTTTGTGTCAATAAACCAATCTAGTTAGCATGTTTCATCCCTTTTTTCGTATTTGGTATAGAATTATGGCATTTTTTCATTTTTCGTAATTTTCGATATCGATAAAGTGGGCGTGGTTATGGTCGGATTTCGGCCATTTTTTATACCAAGATAAAGTGAGTTCAGATAAGTACGTGGGCTAAGTTTAGTAAAGATATATCGGTTTTTGCTCAAGTTATTGTGTTAACGGCCGAGCGGAAGGACAGACGGTGGACTGTGTATAAAAACTGGGCGTGGCTTTCACCGATTTCGCCCATTTTCACAGAGAACAGTTACCGTCATAGAATCTATACCCCTACCAAATTTGAGAAGGATTGGTAAATTTTTGTTCGACTTATGGCATTAAAAGTATTCTAGACAAACTAAATGAAAATGGGCGGAGCCACGCCCATTTTGAAATTTTCTTTTATTTCTGTATTTCGTTGCAGCATATCATTACTGAGTTGAATTTTGACTTAATTTACTTATATACAGTAAAGATATTAAATTTTATGTTGAAATTTGAATTAAAAAAAAATTTTTTTTAAAAAGTGGGCGTGTTCTTCATCCAATTTTGCTAATTTTTATTTAGCACATATATAGTAATAGTAGTAACGCTCCTGCCAAATTTCATCATGATATCTTTAACGACTCTCAAATTACAGCTTGCAAAACTTTTAAATTACCTTTTTGTAAAAGTGGGCGGTGCCACGCCCATTGTCCAAAATCTTACAAATTTTCTATTCTGCGTCATAACGCCAACCCATCTACCAAGTTTTATCGCTTTAACTGCCTTTGGCAATGAATTATCGCATTTTTTCGGTTTTTCGAAATTTTCGATATCGAAAAAGTGGGCGTGGTTATAGTCCGATATCGCTCATTTTAAATAGCGATCTGAGATGAGTGCCCAGGAATCTACGTACCAAATTTCATCAAGATACCTCAAAATTTACTCAAGTTATCGTGTTAACAGACAGACGGACGGACGGACGGACGGACGGACATGGCTCAATCAAATTTTTTTTCGATACTGATGATTTTGATATATGGAAGTCTATATCTATCTCGATTCCTTTATACCTGTACAACCAACCGTTATCCAATCAAAGTTAATATACTCTGTGAGCTCTGCTCAACTGAGTATAAAAAGGGATGAAACATGGTAAGGTAATTGGATTGTTTTATTGACGCGAAATATAACTTTAGAAACAACTTTATAAAATGGTTGTCACACCTACCATATTAAGTAGAAGAAAATGAAAAGTTCTGCAGGGTGAAATAACAAACCCTTAAAATCTTGGCAGGTATTACATATATAAATAAATTAGCGGTATCCAACAGATGATGTTCTGGGTCACCCTGGTCCACATTTTGGTCGATATCTGGAAAACGCCTTCACACCACTCCCTTTTAAAACTATCATTAATACCTTTAATTTGATACCCATATCGTACAAACTCATTCTAGAGTCACCCCTGGTCCACCTTTATGGCGATATCTCGAAAGTCCACCTATAGAACTAAGCCCCACTCCCTTTTAAAATCCTCATTAACCCCTTTCATTTGATACCCATATCGTGCAAAAAAATTCTAGGGTCACCCCTGCTCCACCTTTATGGCAATATCTCGAAACGGCGTCCACCTATGGAGCTAAGGATTACTCCCTTTTAAAATACTCATTAACACCTTTCTTTTGATACCCATATTGTACAAACAAATTCTAGGGTCACCCCTGGTCCACCTTTATGGCGATATCTCGAAACGGCGTCCACCTATGGAACTAAGGATTACTCCCTTTTAAAATACTCATTAACACCTTTCTTTTGATACCCATATTGTACAAACAAATTCTAGGGTCACCCCTGGTCCACCTTTATGGCGATATCTCGAAAATGCGACCACCTATACAACAACCACCACTCCCTTTTAAACCCCTCATTAATACCTTTAATTTGATACCTATATCGTACAAACATATTCTAGAGTCACCCCTGGTCCACCTTTATGGCGATATTTCGAAACGGCGTCCACCTATAGAACTAAGGCCCACTCCCTTTTAAAATACGCATTAACAACTTTCGTTTGATGCCCATATTGTACAAACAAATTCTAGGGTCACCCCTGGTCCATCTTAATGGCGATATCTCGAAACGGCGTCCACCTATGGAACTAAGGATTACTCCCTTTTAAAATACTCATTAACACCTTTCTTTTGATACCCATATTGTACAAACAAATTCTAGGGTCACCCCTGGTCCACCTTTATGGCGCTATCTCGAAACGGCGTCCACCTAAGGAACTAAGGATTACTCCCTTTTAAAATACTCATTAGCACCTTTCATTTGATACCCATATCGTACAAACGCATTCTAGAGTCACCCCTGGTCCACCTTTATGGCGATATCTCGAAAAGGCGACCACCTATACAACAACCACCACTCCCTTTTAAAACCCTCATTAATACCTTTAATTTGATACCCATATCGTACAAACACATTCTAGAGTCACCCTTGGTCCACCTTTATGGCGATATTTCGAAACGGCATCCACCTATAGAACTAAGGCCAACTCCCTTTTAAAATACTCATTAACACCATTCGTTTGATGCCCATATTGTACAAACAAATTCTAGGGTCACCACTGGTCCACCTTTGTGGCGATATCTTGAAACGGCGTCCACCTATGGAACTAGGGATTACTCCCTTTTAAAATACTCATTAACACCTTTCATTTGATACCCATATCGTACAAACGCATTCTAGAGTCAACCCTGATCCACCTTTATGGCTATATCCCTAAATGGCGTCCACCTATAGAACTATGGCTCACTCCCTCATAAAATACTCTTTAATGCCTTTCATTTGATACACATTCCAGGGTTTCCCTCGGTTCATTTTCCTACATGGTTATTTTCCCTTATGTTGTCACCATAGCTCTCAACTGAGTATGTAATGTTCGGTTACACCCGAACTTAACCTTCCTTACTTGTTCCAGTTTGGAGTAAGCAGAACTAACAGCGAGGGTGTTTAGGCCGATGATATCAATGTCATCAGCATATGCCAGTAATTGCACGCTTTTATAGTATATTGTTCCAGTGCGGTTAAGTTCTGCAGCTAGTATAATTTTCTCCAGCATCAAATTAAAGAAATCGCACGATAGGGGGTCACCCTGTCTGAAACCTCGTTTAGTTTCGAACGGCTCGGAGAGGTCCTTCCCAATTCTGACTGAGCTGATGGTGTTGCTCAACGTCATTTTGCACAGCCGTATAAGTTTTGCGGGGAAACCAAATTCAGACATAGCGGCATATAGGCAGCTCCTTTTCGTGCTGTCGAAGGCGGCTTTAAAGTCGACGAAGAGGTGATGTGTGTCGATTCTCTTTTCACGGGTTTTTTCCAAGATTTGGCGCATTGTGAAAATCTGGTCGATGGTAGATTTACCAGGTCTGAAGCCGCACTGATAAGGTCCAATCAGCCGGTTCACGGTGGGCTTCAATCTTTCGCACAATACACTTGAAAGGACCTTATATGCGATATTAAGAAGGCTGATTCCCCGATAGTTGGTGCATTTTGCAGTATCCCCCTTCTTGTGGACTGGGCAAAGAACAATTAGATTCCAACCGTCGGGCATGCTTTCGTCCGCCCATATTTTGCTAAGAAGCTGCTGCATGCGCCTCACCAACTCCTCGCCGCCGAACTTCAATAGCTCCGCAGGCAATCCATCAGCGCCCACGGCCTTGTTGTTTTTCAATCTGGTTATTGCGAGGGTCGTGCGAGGGGACATATATTCCATCATCATCGATTGCGGGATCGGGTTCTTCATCTCTGCGCGGTGAATTGCTGCCTCCATTTAGGAGAGCAGAGAAGTGTTCCCTCCATAATCTAAGCACTCTCTGGACATCAGTTACAAGGTCGCCGTTTTCATTCCTACAGGAGTTTGCCCCGGTCTTAAAACCTTCCGTCTGTCGCCGTATTTTTTGGTAAAATTTTCGGGCGTTATTCCTGGTGGCTAGCAGCTCAAGCTCCTCGCACTCACGCCTTTCTGCTTCTCCTTTTTTCTTCCTGAAAAGGCGTCTCGCTTCCCTTTTCAACTCACGATAGCGTTCACACACTCCTCTTGTCGCGCTCGCTTTTAACGTAGCCCTGTAGGCAGCGTCTTTTCTTTCGGTTGCAACGCGGCATTCTTCATCATACCAGTGGTTTTTTCGTGGCCGCCGGTAACCAATTTTTTCCTCGGCGGCAGTACGAAGTGCTTTGGAGATATGCTCCCACTGCTCCTGTATTCCTTCAGGATGAGTTGTGCCCTCAGAGAGCAGGTGTGAGAGTCGAGTTGCGAAATCATTGGCAGTCTGTTGTGATTGAAACTTTTCGACGTCTAGCTTTCCTTGTGTTTTTTTGTTCCTTGTTTTTAGCCGCGTTGGAGCGGGTGCGTATTTTGGCTGCAATGAGATAATGGTCCGAATCGATGTTAGGTCCTCGGATCGTGCGCACATCTAAAACACTGGAGGCATGCCGTCCGTCTATCACAACGTGATCGATCAGATTGCGAGTATTTCGATCAGGAGACAGCCATGTAGCTTGATGTATCTTTTTATGCATGAACCTCGTGCTGGATATGACCATGTTTCGAGCACCGGCAAAGTCAATCAGCCTCAGTCCGTTAGGAGAAGTTTCATTGTGTAAGCTGAGCTTTCCGACTGTAGGGCCAAAAACACCTTCTTTGCCCACCCTGGCGTTAAAGTCGCCAAGCACGACTTTTATATCATGACGGGGCGCAGCGCTCGTATGTGCGTTCTAATTGTTCATAAAAAGTGTCTTTCACCTCATCGTCTTTCTCCTCTGTCGGCGTATGGGCGCAGATGAATGATATATTAAAAAATTTTGCTTTTATTCGGATAGCGGCGAGACGCTCGTCCACAGGCGTGAACGCCAGCACTTGGCGACAAAGTCTCTCTCCCACCACGAATCCGACGCCGAAACTGCGCTTATTCGCATGGCCACTCCAATATATGTCACAATTTTTGATCTTTCTTCCTTGCTTCGTCCAACACATTTCTTGGATGGCGGTGATGTCAGATTTTGCTTTGACGAGGACATCAACCAGCCGGGCATCTGCATCAATCCCATTCAGGGAGCGGACGTTCCAGGTGCATGCCCTCAATTCATTGTCCTTCAAATGTTTGCCATGGTCGTCATCAATAGAGAGTGTATTTATCCGAGGCTTGTTGTTATATTTCATTGGAGTATGGTTTTACGTGGCGGGTCCCAAGCCCCGCGCACAACCCGCTCAGCGGGGGTGAAAATATTACTTGGCACGTTTATATAGCGAGCCGCTTGCTCCAAGACAGACGCCCGCTTGCAGCCGCACCTACAGGTGTACAGAAGTGCCGATTAGATCTCCCCCGGCTAGCCCTTAAACCGATTATATCAGAGTGGCCTAGCGAGGTTGTCGCCTTCTCACATTAGCTCACCGCTAAACGGGTGTTTAGCGGCTACCCAGAGGATACTTGGCCGCAAGCGACCGGCAGTAGTGAGCTGCTTGAACCGCATGCAAAAGAATCGCTCTGGCCATTCCCAGGTGAATGGCGGTCAGAAGCTTTCCCCACTTTCGTGGACTTCTACATACGGCCCCACCCTCCCAACATCTGGGTATAATCAAACATTTTGTGTGATCGCAGTAGCATATGCGCAATTTATGTGGTCAACGTCTTCTTTAAAATTCATCGCTTTGTTAAATTTTTGTTGTATCCTTAACCCTTCTAGCGTCATCCTTTTTCTTATTCTGTTCTCCATATCCAATATATTTGTGTTGTTAATATCAGCTGCGTGGTTATTTTCAATTTCTATGATTTTAACAACACAAAAATATTGGATGTGGAGAACAGAACAAGAAGAGGGATAACGCTAGAAGGGTTACGGATACAACAACAATTTAACAAAGCGATGAATTTTAAAGAAGACGTTGACAACATAAATTGCGCATATGATACTGCGATCACACAAAATGTTTGATTATACCCAGATGTTGTGATAGTTAAATAATTGTCAACTTAGTAAGGGTAATATTGTAAAATATTTTATTTCTTTCAATGTATGGTATCATTAGGTAATTATAAATGTTTTCTTTTTCGTATATTTATTAAAGCCTTTCTGAGGAAGACGCGAATATTTGCCGAAACGCGTAGAAGATAAAACAAACGACTGTTTTATTAAAAAAAAATCGACAGAAAAGCTCCATAATTTAATAATTAGAACTTTCCGACCTGGCCCAATATATCATAATTAAGGATTTTGATGATGTTCATTTAATTCATTGAAGATATTAAAAGAAAATCTGGCGAAGAAGTAGTTTTCAGGTTTTAGGTTTTTCACTTTAGCTATTGATATTAGATTAAAATTGTAAGTTTACAAACGGCGATGGTTACTAATTTCACTTCTTCATCAGCTAGCTTTTCGGGAGCTGAGCATTGAACTCGAATCTCCAACATTCATATCAATGCAAACGCAGATATCTTTAGCTGCTAAGCCATATGAATGTCCCGTTGTTCCCTGTACAATTGGTCTCTAAGAGTTGCCTTTTTGTTTATATTCCGTTTGATCACCATGTAGGCACATATACTCTGTATGTAGTTTATACCTAATAGTGTGGATATAATTTTTAGATGCGCTTTTCAAAGCTTAGTAACATTTGTTCGGATTTTTACAGTATTTGTTTTTAATACTTCCGCTGTTACTATTTTATCAATACGATCATAAGTATTTAACTAGCGAGCTTTGCTCATATTGCTTTATACAATGGTTTTGTTATTGATAACAGAGAAAAATTTTAAGTTTACAAACGGCGATGGTTACTCGGACATGTTTCTGAATTTCACTTCTTCATCAGCTAGCTTTTCGGGAGCTGAGTGTTGAACTCGAATCTCCAACGTTCATATCAGTGCAAAGGCAGATGCCTTTAGCTGCTAAGCCATATGAATGTCCGGTTTTTCGTTGTACAATTGGTCTCTAAGAGTTGCCTTTTTGTTTATATTCCTTTTGATCACCATGTAGGCACATACACAATAAATAAATAAATACACTCTGCATGTAGTTTATTCCTAATAGTGTGTATATGATTTGTAGGCGCGCTTTTGAAAGCTTAGTAACATTTGTTCGATTTTTACAGTATTTGTTTTTAATACTTCCGCTGTTACTATTATATCAATATGATCATATGTATTTAATTAGCGAGCTTTGCTCATATTGCTTTATACAATGGTTTTTGTTATTGATATTAGAGGAAAATTGTAAGTTTACAAACGGCGATGGTTACTAGGATATGTTTATGAATTTCACTGCTAAGCCATATGAATGCCCCTTTGTTCGCTGTACAATTGGTCTCTTAGAGTTGCCTTTTTATACCTTTCATGAAAATGAAATGGTATATTAATTTCGTCACGAAACCGAAAATTGTAAGTCCTTAAAGGAAAATAGATAGACCCACCATTAAGTATACCGAAATAATCAGGTTGAAGAGCTGAGTTGTTTTAGCCATGTCCGTCTGTCCGTCTGTCCGTCTGTCCGTCTGTCTGTTTGTATGCAAACTAGTCCCTCAATTTTTGAGATATCTTGATAAAATTTGGTGAGCAGGTGTATTTGGGTGTCCGATTAGACATTTGTCGGAACCGACCGGATCGGACCACTATAGCATATATCCTCCATACAACCGATTTTTCAGAAAAAGAGGATTTTTGTAATATCTTACCCAATTTAACAGATTGAAGCTTCAAACTTCACCATAGACTTTCGTATATTGAACATATTGTTGCCTGAAAAAATTTATGAGATCGGTCGTATATATAGTATATATCCCCCACAACCGATTGTTCAGATAAGGAACTTTTCGTAATTACTGCCCTATTTTAAGAGCTAGAGGCTTCAAATTTCAGCGAATGCTTACGTATATAGCATATATTGTTGTCTGAAAAAATCATAAAGATCGGTGGTATATATAGTATATATATGGTGGTATATATAGTATATATATATAGTATATATATATATATTTTCGCAAATTTTAGCCCCATTTTAACAGCTAGAAGCTTCAAATTTCACCGAATATTTACTTATATAGCATATATTGTTGTCTGGAAAAATCATAGAGATCGGTTGTATATATAGTATATATCTCATACAACCGATTGTTCAGATAAGAAACTTTTCGCAATTTCTACCCCATTTTAACAGCTATAAGCTTCAAATTTCACCGATTGCTTACGTATATAGCATATATTGTTGTCTGAAAAAATCATAGAGATCGGTTGTATATATAGTATATATCTCATACAACCGATTGTTCAGATAAGAAACTTTTCGCAATTTCTACCCCATTTTAACAGCTATAAGCTTCAAATTTCACTGATTGCTTACGTATATAGCATATATTGTTGTCTGAAAAAATCATAGAGATCGGTTCTATATATAGTATATATCTCATACAACCGATTGTTCAGATAAGAAACTTTTCGCAATTTCTACCCCATTTTAACAGCTAGAAGCTTCAAATTTCACCAACTGCTTACGTGTATAGCATATATTGATGTCTGAAAAATCATTGAGATCGGTGATATACATAGTATATATCTCATACAACCGATTGTTCAGATAAGAAACTTTGCGCAATTTCTGCCCCGTTTTAACAGTTAGAAGCTTCAAATTTCACAAAATGCTTTCGTATATAGCATATATTGTTGTCTGAAAAAATCATAGAGATCGGTGGTATATATATTATATACTTCATATAAACTGTCATATTGACCCCTTTTTTACGGCTAGAAGCTTCAAGATTCATCAAATTTCATCAAATAGTTACGTTTACGTCATATATTTTTGAAATACGTGATTCGTAGCCTTAGTTTTTACATGCAGACCACAAAAAACGTGAAGCTTTGCATCCTCACACAGATTACCTACCTATTTTTATACCTTTCATGAAAATGAAATGGTATATTAATTTCGTCACGAAACCGAAAATTGTAAGTCCTTAAAGGAAAATAGATAGACCCACCATTAAGTATACCGAAATAATCAGGTTGAAGAGCTGAGTTGTTTTAGCCATGTCCGTCTGTCCGTCTGTCCGTCTGTCTGTTTGTATGCAAACTAGTCCCTCAATTTTTGAGATATCTTGATAAAATTTAGTGAGCAGGTGTATTTGGGTGTCCGATTAGACATTTGTCGGAACCGACCGGATCGGACCACTATAGCATATATCCTCCATACAACCGATTTTTCAGAAAAAGAGGATTTTTGTAATATCTTACCCAATTTAACAGATTGAAGCTTCAAACTTCACCATAGACTTTCGTATATTGAACATATTGTTGCCTGAAAAAATTTATGAGATCGGTCGTATATATAGTATATATCCCCCACAACCGATTGTTCAGATAAGGAACTTTTCGTAATTACTGCCTAATTTTAAGAGCTAGAGGCTACAAATTTCAGCGAATGCTTACGTATATAGCATATATTGTTGTCTGAAAAAATCATAAAGATCGGTGGTATATATAGTATATATATGGTGGTATATATAGTATATATATATAGTATATATATATATATTTTCGCAAATTTTAGCCCCATTTTAACAGCTAGAAGCTTCAAATTTCACCGAATATTTACTTATATAGCATATATTGTTGTCTGAAAAAATCATAGAGATCGGTTGTATATATAGTATATATCTCATACAACCGATTGTTCAGATAAGAAACTTTTCGCAATTTCTACCCCATTTTAACAGCTATAAGCTTCAAATTTCACCGATTGCTTACGTATATAGCATATATTGTTGTCTGAAAAAATCATAGAGATCGGTTGTATATATAGTATATATCTCATACAACCGATTGTTCAGATAAGAAACTTTTCGCAATTTCTACCCCATTTTAACAGCTATAAGCTTCAAATTTCACTGATTGCTTACGTATATAGCATATATTGTTGTCTGAAAAAATCATAGAGATCGGTTCTATATATAGTATATATGTCATACAATCGATTGTTCAGATAAGAAACTTTTCGCAATTTCTACCCCATTTTAACAGCTAGAAGCTTCAAATTTCACCAACTGCTTACGTGTATAGCATATATTGATGTCTGAAAAAATCATTGAGATCTGTGATATACATAGTATATATCTCATACAACCGATTGTTCAGATAAGAAACTTTGCGCAATTTCTGCCCCGTTTTAACAGCTAGAAGCTTCAAATTTCACAAAATGCTTTCGTATATAGCATATATTGTTGTCTGAAAAAATCATAGAGATCGGTGGTATATATATTATATACTTCATATAAACTGTCATATTGACCCCTTTTTTACGGCTAGAAGCTTCAAGATTCATCAAATTTCATCAAATAGTTACGTTTACGTCATATATTTTTGAAATACGTGATTCGTAGCCTTAGTTTTTACATGCAGACCACAAAAAACGTGAAGCTTTGCATCCTCACACAGATTACCTACCTATTTTTTATTTTATATTTATCTTAAAAATCGTTTAGATATGTTCAAATTTCACCAAATGTTTACGTGTATAGCATATATTGTTGTCTGAGAAAATCATAGATACCGGTGGTATATATAGTATATATCCCATACAACCGATTGTTCAGATAAGAAACTTTGCGCAATTTCTTCCCCATTTTAACAGTTATAAGCTTCAAATTTCACCGATTGCTTACGTATATAGTATGTATTGTTGTGTCAAAAAATCATAGAGATCTGTGATATATATAATATATATATGATGGTATATATAGTATATATATATAGTATATATATATTTTTTTTACGATTTCGGCCCCATTTTAACAGCTAGAAGCTTCAAATTTCACCAACTGCTTACGTGTATAGCATATATTGATGTCTGAAAAAATCATTGAGATCGGTGGTACACATAGTATATATCTCATACAACCGATTGTTCAGATAAGAAACTTTGCGCAATCTCTGCCCCGTTTTAACAGTTAGAACCTTCAAATTTCACAAAATGCTTACGTATATAGTATATATTGTTGTCTGAAAAAATCATAGAGATCGGTCGTATATATATTATATACTTCATATAAACTGTCATTTTGACCCCTTTTTTACGGCTAGAATCTTCAAAATTCATCAAATTTCATCAAATAGTTACGTTTTCGTCATATATTTTTGAAATACGTGATTCGTAGTCATAGTTTTTACACGCAGACCACAAAAAACCTGAAACTTTGCATCCTCACACAAAGTACCTACCTGTTTTTATACCTTTCATGAAAATGAAATGGTATATTAATTTCGTCACGAAACCGAAAATTGTAAGTCCTTAAAGGAAAATAGATAGACCCACCATTAAGTATACCGAAATAATCAGGTTGAAGAGCTGAGTTGTTTTAGCCATGTCCGTCTGTCCGTCTGTCCGTCTGTCTGTTTGTATGCAAACTAGTCCCTCAATTTTTGAGATATCTTGATAAAATTTGGTGAGCAGGTGTATTTGGGTGTCCGATTAGACATTTGTCGGAACCGACCGGATCGGACCACTATAGCATATATCCTCCATACAACCGATTTTTCAGAAAAAGAGAATTTTTGTAATATCTTACCCAATTTAACAGATTGAAGCTTCAACCTTCACCATAGACTTTCGTATATTGAACATATTGTTGCCTGAAAAAATTTATGAGATCGGTCGTATATATAGTATATATCCCCCACAACCGATTGTTCAGATAAGGAACTTTTCGTAATTACTGCCCTATTTTAAGAGCTAGAGGCTTCAAATTTCAGCGAATGCTTACGTATATAGCATATATTGTTGTCTGAAAAAATCATAAAGATCGGTGGTATATATAGTATATATATGATGGTATATATAGTATATATATATAGTATATATATATATATATTTTCGCAAATTTTAGCCCCATTTTAACAGCTAGAAGCTTCAAATTTCACCGAATATTTACTTATATAGCATATATTGTTGTCTGAAAAAATCATAGAGATCGGTTCTATATATAGTATATATCTCATACAACCGATTGTTCAGATAAGAAACTTTTCGCAATTTCTACCCCATTTTAACAGCTAGAAGCTTCAAATTTCACCAACTGCTTACGTGTATAGCATATATTGATGTCTGAAAAAATCATTGAGATCGGTGATATACATAGTATATATCTCATACAACCGATTGTTCAGATAAGAAACTTTGCGCAATTTCTGCCCCGTTTTAACAGTTAGAAGCTTCAAATTTCACAAAATGCTTTCGTATATAGCATATATTGTTGTCTGAAAAAATCATAGAGATCGGTGGTATATATATTATATACTTCATATAAACTGTCATATTGACCCCTTTTTTACGGCTAGAAGCTTCAAGATTCATCAAATTTCATCAAATAGTTACGTTTACGTCATATATTTTTGAAATACGTGATTCGTAGCCTTAGTTTTTACATGCAGACCACAAAAAACGTGAAGCTTTGCATCCTCACACAGATTACCTACCTATTTTTATACCTTTCATGAAAATGAAATGGTATATTAATTTCGTCACGAAACCGAAAATTGTAAGTCCTTAAAGGAAAATAGATAGACCCACCATTAAGTATACCGAAATAATCAGGTTGAAGAGCTGAGTTGTTTTAGCCATGTCCGTCTGTCCGTCTGTCCGTCTGTCTGTTTGTATGCAAACTAGTCCCTCAATTTTTGAGATATCTTGATAAAATTTAGTGAGCAGGTGTATTTGGGTGTCCGATTAGACATTTGTCGGAACCGACCGGATCGGACCACTATAGCATATATCCTCCATACAACCGATTTTTCAGAAAAAGAGGATTTTTGTAATATCTTACCCAATTTAACAGATTGAAGCTTCAAACTTCACCATAGACTTTCGTATATTGAACATATTGTTGCCTGAAAAAATTTATGAGATCGGTCGTATATATAGTATATATCCCCCACAACCGATTGTTCAGATAAGGAACTTTTCGTAATTACTGCCTAATTTTAAGAGCTAGTGGCTACAAATTTCAGCGAATGCTTACGTATATAGCATATATTGTTGTCTGAAAAAATCATAAAGATCGGTGGTATATATAGTATATATATGGTGGTATATATAGTATATATATATAGTATATATATATATATTTTCGCAAATTTTAGCCCCATTTTAACAGCTAGAAGCTTCAAATTTCACCGAATATTTACTTATATAGCATATATTGTTGTCTGAAAAAATCATAGAGATCGGTTGTATATATAGTATATATCTCATACAACCGATTGTTCAGATAAGAAACTTTTCGCAATTTCTACCCCATTTTAACAGCTATAAGCTTCAAATTTCACCGATTGCTTACGTATATAGCATATATTGTTGTCTGAAAAAATCATAGAGATCGGTTGTATATATAGTATATATCTCATACAACCGATTGTTCAGATAAGAAACTTTTCGCAATTTCTACCCCATTTTAACAGCTATAAGCTTCAAATTTCACTGATTGCTTACGTATATAGCATATATTGTTGTCTGAAAAAATCATAGAGATCGGTTCTATATATAGTATATATGTCATACAATCGATTGTTCAGATAAGAAACTTTTCGCAATTTCTACCCCATTTTAACAGCTAGAAGCTTCAAATTTCACCAACTGCTTACGTGTATAGCATATATTGATGTCTGAAAAAATCATTGAGATCTGTGATATACATAGTATATATCTCATACAACCGATTGTTCAGATAAGAAACTTTGCGCAATTTCTGCCCCGTTTTAACAGCTAGAAGCTTCAAATTTCACAAAATGCTTTCGTATATAGCATATATTGTTGTCTGAAAAAATCATAGAGATCGGTGGTATATATATTATATACTTCATATAAACTGTCATATTGACCCCTTTTTTACGGCTAGAAGCTTCAAGATTCATCAAATTTCATCAAATAGTTACGTTTACGTCATATATTTTTGAAATACGTGATTCGTAGCCTTAGTTTTTACATGCAGACCACAAAAAACGTGAAGCTTTGCATCCTCACACAGATTACCTACCTATTTTTTATTTTATATTTATCTTAAAAATCGTTTAGATATGTTCAAATTTCACCAAATGTTTACGTGTATAGCATATATTGTTGTCTGAGAAAATCATAGATACCGGTGGTATATATAGTATATATCCCATACAACCGATTGTTCAGATAAGAAACTTTGCGCAATTTCTTCCCCATTTTAACAGTTATAAGCTTCAAATTTCACCGATTGCTTACGTATATAGTATGTATTGTTGTGTCAAAAAATCATAGAGATCTGTGATATATATAATATATATATGATGGTATATATAGTATATATATATAGTATATATATATTTTTTTTACGATTTCGGCCCCATTTTAACAGCTAGAAGCTTCAAATTTCACCAACTGCTTACGTGTATAGCATATATTGATGTCTGAAAAAATCATTGAGATCGGTGGTACACATAGTATATATCTCATACAACCGATTGTTCAGATAAGAAACTTTGCGCAATCTCTGCCCCGTTTTAACAGTTAGAACCTTCAAATTTCACAAAATGCTTACGTATATAGTATATATTGTTGTCTGAAAAAATCATAGAGATCGGTCGTATATATATTATATACTTCATATAAACTGTCATTTTGACCCCTTTTTTACGGCTAGAATCTTCAAAATTCATCAAATTTCATCAAATAGTTACGTTTTCGTCATATATTTTTGAAATACGTGATTCGTAGTCATAGTTTTTACACGCAGACCACAAAAAACCTGAAACTTTGCATCCTCACACAAAGTACCTACCTGTTTTTATACCTTTCATGAAAATGAAATGGTATATTAATTTCGTCACGAAACCGAAAATTGTAAGTCCTTAAAGGAAAATAGATAGACCCACCATTAAGTATACCGAAATAATCAGGTTGAAGAGCTGAGTTGTTTTAGCCATGTCCGTCTGTCCGTCTGTCTGTTTGTATGCAAACTAGTCCCTCAATTTTTGAGATATCTTGATAAAATTTGGTGAGCAGGTGTATTTGGGTGTCCGATTAGACATTTGTCGGAACCGACCGGATCGGACCACTATAGCATATATCCTCCATACAACCGATTTTTCAGAAAAAGAGAATTTTTGTAATATCTTACCCAATTTAACAGATTGAAGCTTCAACCTTCACCATAGACTTTCGTATATTGAACATATTGTTGCCTGAAAAAATTTATGAGATCGGTCGTATATATAGTATATATCCCCCACAACCGATTGTTCAGATAAGGAACTTTTCGTAATTACTGCCCTATTTTAAGAGCTAGAGGCTTCAAATTTCAGCGAATGCTTACGTATATAGCATATATTGTTGTCTGAAAAAATCATAAAGATCGGTGGTATATATAGTATATATATGGTGGTATATATAGTATATATATATAGTATATATATATATATTTTCGCAAATTTTAGCCCCATTTTAACAGCTAGAAGCTTCAAATTTCACCGAATATTTACTTATATAGCATATATTGTTGTCTGAAAAAATCATAGAGATCGGTTCTATATATAGTATATATCTCATACAACCGATTGTTCAGATAAGAAACTTTTCGCAATTTCTACCCCATTTTAACAGCTAGAAGCTTCAAATTTCACCAACTGCTTACGTGTATAGCATATATTGATGTCTGAAAAAATCATTGAGATCGGTGATATACATAGTATATATCTCATACAACCGATTGTTCAGATAAGAAACTTTGCGCAATTTCTGCCCCGTTTTAACAGTTAGAAGCTTCAAATTTCACAAAATGCTTTCGTATATAGCATATATTGTTGTCTGAAAAAATCATAGAGATCGGTGGTATATATATTATATACTTCATATAAACTGTCATATTGACCCCTTTTTTACGGCTAGAAGCTTCAAGATTCATCAAATTTCATCAAATAGTTACGTTTACGTCATATATTTTTGAAATACGTGATTCGTAGCCTTAGTTTTTACATGCAGACCACAAAAAACGTGAAGCTTTGCATCCTCACACAGATTACCTACCTATTTTTATACCTTTCATGAAAATGAAATGGTATATTAATTTCGTCACGAAACCGAAAATTGTAAGTCCTTAAAGGAAAATAGATAGACCCACCATTAAGTATACCGAAATAATCAGGTTGAAGAGCTGAGTTGTTTTAGCCATGTCCGTCTGTCCGTCTGTCCGTCTGTCTGTTTGTATGCAAACTAGTCCCTCAATTTTTGAGATATCTTGATAAAATTTGGTGAGCAGGTGTATTTGGGTGTCCGATTAGACATTTGTCGGAACCGACCGGATCGGACCACTATAGCATATATCCTCCATACAACCGATTTTTCAGAAAAAGAGGATTTTTGTAATATCTTACCCAATTTAACAGATTGAAGCTTCAAACTTCACCATAGACTTTCGTATATTGAACATATTGTTGCCTGAAAAAATTTATGAGATCGGTCGTATATATAGTATATATCCCCCACAACCGATTGTTCAGATAAGGAACTTTTCGTAATTACTGCCCTATTTTAAGAGCTAGAGGCTTCAAATTTCAGCGAATGCTTACGTATATAGCATATATTGTTGTCTGAAAAAATCATAAAGATCGGGGGTATATATAGTATATATATGGTGGTGTATATAGTATATATATATAGTATATATATATATATTTTCGCAAATTTTAGCCCCATTTTAACAGCTAGAAGCTTCAAATTTCACCGAATATTTACTTATATAGCATATATTGTTGTCTGAAAAAATCATAGAGATCGGTTGTATATATAGTATATATCTCATACAACCGATTGTTCAGATAAGAAACTTTTCGCAATTTCTACCCCATTTTAACAGCTATAAGCTTCAAATTTCACCGATTGCTTACGTATATAGCATATATTGTTGTCTGAAAAAATCATAGAGATCGGTTGTATATATAGTATATATCTCATACAACCGATTGTTCAGATAAGAAACTTTTCGCAATTTCTACCACATTTTAACAGCTATAAGCTTCAAATTTCACTGATTGCTTACGTATATAGCATATATTGTTGTCTGAAAAAATCATAGAGATCAGTTCTATATATAGTATATATCTCATACAACCGGTTGTTCAGATAAGAAACTTTTCGCAATTTCTACCCCATTTTAACAGCTAGAAGCTTCAAATTTCACCAACTGCTTACGTGTATAGCATATATTGATGTCTGAAAAAATCATTGAGATCGGTGATATACATAGTATATATCTCATACAACCGATTGTTCAGATAAGAAACTTTGCGCAATTTCTGCCCCGTTTTAACAGTTAGAAGCTTCAAATTTCACAAAATGCTTTCGTATATAGCATATATTGTTGTCTGAAAAAATCATAGAGATCGGTGGTATATATATTATATACTTCATATAAACTGTCATATTGACCCCTTTTTTACGGCTAGAAGGTTCAAGATTCATCAAATTTCATCAAATAGTTACGTTTACGTCATATATTTTTGAAATGCGTGATTCGTAGCCTTAGTTTTTACATGCAGACCACAAAAAACGTGAAGCTTTGCATCCTCACACAGATTACCTACCTATTTTTTATTTTATATTTATCTTAAAAATCGTTTAGATATGTTCAAATTTCACCAAATGTTTACGTGTATAGCATATATTGTTGTCTGAGAAAATCATAGATACCGGTGGTATATATAGTATATATCCCATACAACCGATTGTTCAGATAAGAAACTTTGCGCAATTTCTTCCCCATTTTAACAGTTATAAGCTTCAAATTTCACCGATTGCTTACGTATATAGTATGTATTGTTGTGTCAAAAAATCATAGAGATCGGTGATATATATAATATATATATGATGGTATATATAGTATATATATATAGTATATATATATTTTTTTTACGATTTCGGCCCCATTTTAACAGCTAGAAGCTTCAAATTTCAGCAACTGCTTACGTGTATAGCATATATTGATGTCTGAAAAAATCATTGAGATCGGTGGTACACATAGTATATATCTCATACAACCGATTGTTCAGATAAGAAACTTTGCGCAATCTCTGCCCCGTTTTAACAGTTAGAACCTTCAAATTTCACAAAATGCTTACGTATATAGTATATATTGTTGTCTGAAAAAATCATAGAGATCGGTCGTATATATATTATATACTTCATATAAACTGTCATTTTGACCCCTTTTTTACGGCTAGAATCTTCAAAACTCATCAAATTTCATCAAATAGTTACGTTTTCGTCATATATTTTTGAAATACGTGATTCGTAGTCATAGTTTTTACACGCAGACCACAAAAAACCTGAAACTTTGCATCCTCACACAAAGTACCTACCTGTTTTTTATTTTATATTTATCTTAAAAATCGTTAAGGTATGTAGATCTGTTCACTATATATTTCTTATACATCCGATTATTCGGAGATTACGAACGGGATAAGATTATTGTTCAGCCCCATTCATGAAAGGTATGAAGTCTTCGGCACAGCCGAAGACAGTCCCGTTCTTACTTGTTGTTTATATTCCTTTTGAAAACCATGTAGGCACATACACTCTGTATGTAGTTTATTCCTAATAGTGTGGATATGATTTTTAGGTGCGCTTTTGAACGCTTAGTAACATTTTTTCGGATTTTACAGTATTTGTTTTTAATACTTCCGTTGTTACTATTATATCAATATGATCATATGTATTTAATTAGCAAGCTTTGCTCATATTGCTTTATACATTGGTTTTTGTTATTGGTATTAGAAAAAAATTGTAAGTTTACAAACGGCGATGGTTACTAGGACATGTTTCTGAATTTCACTTCTTCATCAGCTAGCTTTTCGGGAGATGAGCGTTGAACTCGAATCTCCAGCATTCATATCAGTGCAAAGGCAGATGCCTTTAGCTGCTAAGCCATATGAATGTCCCGTTGTTAACTGTACAATTGGTCTCTTATGGTTGCCTTTTTGTTTATATTCCTTTTGATCACCATGTAGGCACATACACTCTGTATGTAGTTTATTCCTAATAGTGTGGATATGATTTTTAGGCGCCCTTTTGACCGCTTAGTAACATTTGTTCGGATTTTTACCGTATTTGTTTTTAATACTGCCGTTGTTACTGTTATATCAATTAGCAAGCTTTGCTCATATTGCTTTATACAATGGTTTTTGTTATTGGTATTAGAGAAAAATTGTAAGTTTACAAACGGCGATGGTTACTAGGACATATTTCTGAATTTCACTTCTCCATCAGCTAGCTTTTCGGGAGCTGAGCGTTGAACTCGAATCTCCACCATTCATATCAGTGCAAAGGCAGATGCCTTTAGCTGCTAAGCCATATGAATGGCCCTTTGAATGCTGTACAACTGGTCTCTAAGGGTTGCCTTTTTGTTTATATTCCTTTTGATCACCATATTGGCACATACACTCGGTATGTAGTTTATTCCTAATAGTGTGGATATGATTTTTGGGCGCGCTTTTGAAAGCTTAGTAACACTTGTTCGGATTTTTACAGTATTTGTTTTTAATACTTCTGAGCTGAGCGTTGAACTCGAATCTCCAACATTCATATCAGTGCAAAGGCAGATGCCTTTGGCTGCTAAGCCATATGAATGGCCCTTTGAATGCTGTACAACTGGTCTCTAAGGGTTGCCTTTTTGTTTATATTCCTTTTGATCACCATATTGGCACATACACTCGGTATGTAGTTTATTCCTAATAGTGTGGATATGATTTTTGGGCGCGCTTTTGAAAGCTTAGTAACACTTGTTCGGATTTTTACAGTATTTGTTTTTAATACTTCTGCTGTTACTATTATATCAATATGATCATATGTATTTAATTAGCGAGCTTTGCTCATATTGCTTTATACAATGGTTTTTGTTATTGATATTAGAGAAAAATTGTAAGTTTACAAACGGCGATGGTTACTAGGACATGTTTCTGAATTTCACTTCTTCATCAGCTAGCTTTTCGGGAGCTGAGCGTTGAACTCGAGTCTCCAATATTCATATCAGTGCAAAGGCAGATGCCTTTAGCTGCTAAGCCATATGAATGTCCCGTTGTTCGCTGTACACTTTGTCTGTAGGGGTTGCCTTTTCGTTTATATTCCTTTTGATCACCATGTAGGCACATACACTCTGTATGTAGTTTATTCGTAATAGTGTGGATATGATTTTTAGGCGCGCTTTTGAAAGCTTAGAAACATTTGTTCGGATTTTTACAGTATTTTTTTTTTAATACTTCCGCTGTTACTATTATATCAATATGATCATATGTATTTAGTTAGCAAGCTTTGCTCATATTGCTTTATACAATGGTTTTTGTTATTGATATTAGAGAAGAATTGTAAGTTTACAAACGGCGATGGTTACTAGGACATATTTCTGAATTTCACTTCTTCATCAGCTAGCTTTTCGGGAGCTGAGCGTTGAACTCGAATCTCCAACATTCATATCAGTGCAAAGGCAGATGCCTTTAGCTGCTAAGCCATATGAATGGCCCTTTCAATGCTGTACAACTGGTCTCTAAAGTTGCCTTTTTGTTTATATTCCTTTTGATCACCATGTTGGCACATACACTCGGTATGTAGTTTATTCCTAATAGTGTGGATATGATTTTTGGGCGCGCTTTTGAAAGCTTAGTAACACTTGTTCGGATTTGGGCAGTATTTTTTTTTAATACTTCCGCTGTTACTATTATATCAATATGATCATATGTATTTAATTAGCAAGCTTTGCTCATATTGCTTTATACAATGGTTTTTGTTATTGATATTAGAGAAAGATTGTAAGTTTACAAACGGCGATGGTTACTAGAACATCTTTCAGAATTTCGCTTCTTCATGAGCTAGTTTTCGGGAGCTGAGCGTTGGACTCGAATCTCTAACATTCATATCAGTGCAAAGGCAGATGCCTTTAGCTGCTAAGCCATATGAATGTCCCGTTGTTCGCTGTACAATTGGTCTCTAAGAGTTGCCTTTTTGTTTATATTCCTTCTGATCACCATGTAGGCACATACACTCTGTATGTAGTTTATTCCTAATAGTGTGGATATGATTTTTAGGTGCGCTTTTGAAAGCTTAGTAACATTTGTTCGGATTTTTACAGTTTTTGTTTTTAATACTTCCGTTGTTACTATTATATCAATATGATCATATGTATTTAATTAGCGAGCTTTGCTCATATTGCTTTATACGATGGTTTTTGTTATTGACATTAGAGAAAAATTGTATGTTTACAAACGGCGATGGTTACTAGGACATGTTTCTGAGTTTCACTTCTTCATCAGCTAGCTTTTCGGGAGCTGAGCGTTGAACTCGAACCTCCAACATTCATATCAGTGCAAAGGCAGATGCCTTTAGCTGCTAAGCCATATGAATGTCCCGTTGTTCGCTGTACAATTGGTCTCTTATGGTTGCCTTTTTGTTTATATTCCTTTTGATCACCATGTAGGCACATACACTCTGTATGTAGTTTATTCCTAATAGTGTGGAAATGATTTTTAGGCGCCCTTTTGACCGCTTAGTAACATTTGTTCGGATTTTTACAGTATTTGTTTTTAATACTGCCGTTGTTACTATTATATCAATATGATCATATGTATTTAATTAGCAAGCTTTGCTCATATTGCTTTATACAATGGTTTTTGTTATTGGTATTAGAGAAAAATTGTAAGTTTACAAACGGCGATGGTTACTAGGACATATTTCTGAATTTCACTTCTCCATCAGCTAGCTTTTCGGGAGCTGAGCGTTGAACTCGAATCTCCAACATTCATATCAGTGCAAAGGCAGATGCCTTTAGCTGCTAAGCAATATGAATGGCCCTTTGAATGCTGTACAACTGGTCTCTAAGGGTTGCCTTTTTGTTTATATTCCTTTTGATCACCATATTGGCACATACACTCGGTATGTAGTTTATTCCTAATAGTGTGGATATGATTTTTGGGCGCGCTTTTGAAAGCTTAGTAACACTTGTTCGGATTTTTACAGTATTTGTTTTTAATACTTCTGCTGTTACTATTATATCAATATGATCATATGTATTTAATTAGCGAGCTTTGCTCATATTGCTTTATACAATGGTTTTTGTTATTGATATTAGAGAAAAATTGTAAGTTTACAAACGGCGATGGTTACTAGGACATGTTTCTGAATTTCACTTCTTCATCAGCTAGCTTTTCGGGAGCTGAGCGTTGAACTCGAGTCTCCAGTATTCATATCAGTGCAAAGGCAGATGCCTTTAGCTGCTAAGCCATATGAATGTCCCGTTGTTCGCTGTACAATTTGTCTGTAAGGGTTGCCTTTTCGTTTATATTCCTTTTGATCACCATGTAGGCACATACACTCTGTATGTAGTTTATTCGTAATAGTGTGGATATGATTTGTAGGCGCGCTTTTGAAAGCTTAGAAACATTTGTTCGGATTTTTACAGTATTTTTTTTTAATACTTCCGCTGTTACTATTATATCAATATGATCATATGTATTTAGTTAGCGAGCTTTGCTCATATTGCTTTATACAATGGTTTTTGTTATTGATATTAGAGAAGAATTGTAAGTTTACAAACGGCGATGGTTACTAGGACATATTTCTGAGTTTCACTTCTTCATCAGCTAGCTTTTCGGGAGCTGAGCGTTGAACTCGAATCTCCAACATTCATATCAGTGCAAAGGCAGATGCCTTTAGCTGCTAAGCCATATGAATGGCCCTTTGAATGCTGTACAACTGGTCTCTAAGGGTTGCCTTTTTGTTTATATTCCTTTTGATCACCATGTTGGCACATACACTCGGTATGTAGTTTATTCCTAATAGTGTGGATATGATTTTTGGGCGCGCTTTTGAAAGCTTAGTAACACTTGTTCGGATTTGGGCAGTATTTTTTTTTAATACTTCCGCTGTTACTATTATATCAATATGATCATATGTATTTAATTAGCAAGCTTTGCTCATATTGCTTTATACAATGGTTTTATTTATTGATATTAGAGAAAGATTGTAAGTTTACAAACGGCGATGGTTACTAGAACATCTTTCAGAATTTCGCTTCTTCATCAGCTAGCTTTTCGGGAGCTGAGCGTTGGACTCGAATCTCTAACATTCATATCAGTGCAAAGGCAGATGCCTTTAGCTGCTAAGCCATATGAATGTCCCGTTGTTCGCTGTACAATTGGTCTCTAAGAGTTGCCTTTTTGTTTATATTCCTTCTGATCACCATGCAGGCACATACACTCTGTATGTAGTTTATTCCTAATAGTGTGGATATGATTTTTAGGCGCGCTTTTGAAAGCTTAGTAACATTTGTTCGGATTTTTACAGTTTTTGTTTTTAATACTTCCGTTGTTACTATTATATCAATAAGATCATATGTATTTAATTAGCGAGCTTTGCTCATATTGCGTTATACGATGGTTTTTGTTATTGATATTAGAGAAAAATTGTATGTTTACAAACGGCGATGGTTACTAGGACATGTTTCTGAATTTCACTTCTTCATCAGCTAGCTTTTCGGGAGCTGAGCGTTGAACTCGAGTCTCCAATATTCATATCAGTGCAAAGGCAGATGCCTTTAGCTGCTAAGCCATATGAATGTCCCGTTGTTCGCTGTACAATTGGTCTCTAAGAGTTGCCTTTTTGTTTATATTCCTTCTGATCACCATGTAGGCACATACACTCTGTATGTAGTTTATTCCTAATAGTGTGGATATGATTTTTAGGCGCGCTTTTGAAAGCTTAGAAACAGTTGTTCGGATTTTTACAGTATTTGTTTTTAATACTGCCGTTGTTACTATTATATCAATATGATCATATGTATTTAATTAGCAAGCTTTGCTCATATTGCTTTATACAATGGTTTTTGTTATTGGTATTAGAGAAAAATTGTAAGTTTACAAACGGCGATGGTTACTAGGACATATTTCTGAATTTCACTTCTCCATCAGCTAGCTTTTCGGGAGCTGAGCGTTGAACTCGAATCTCCAACATTCATATCAGTGCAAAGGCAGATGCCTTTAGCTGCTAAGCCATATAAATGGCCCTTTGAATGCTGTACAACTGGTCTCTAAGGGTTGCCTTTTTGTTTATATTCCTTTTGATCACCATGTTGGCACATACACTCGGTATGTAGTTTATTCCTAATAGTGTGGATATGATTTTTGGGCGCGCTTTTGAAAGCTTAGTAACACTTGTTCGGATTTGGGCAGTATTTTTTTTTAATACTTCCGCTGTTACTATTATATCAATATGATCATATGTATTTAATTAGCAAGCTTTGCTCATATTGCTTTATACAATGGTTTTAGTTATTGATATTAGAGAAAGATTGTAAGTTTACAAACGGCGATGGTTACTAGAACATCTTTCAGAATTTCGCTTCTTCATCAGCTAGCTTTTCGGGAGCTGAGCGTTGGACTCGAATCTCTAACATTCATATCAGTGCAAAGGCAGATGCCTTTAGCTGCTAAGCCATATGAATGTCCCGTTGTTCGTTGTACAATTGGTCTCTAAGAGTTGCCTTTTTGTTTATATTCCTTCTGATCACCATGTAGGCACATACACTCTGTATGTAGTTTATTCCTAATAGTGTGGATATGATTTTTAGGCGCGCTTTTGAAAGCTTAGTAACATTTGTTCGGATTTTTACAGTTTTTGTTTTTAATACTTCCGTTGTTACTATTATATCAATAAGATCATATGTATTTAATTAGCGAGCTTTGCTCATATTGCGTTATACGATGGTTTTTGTTATTGGTATTAGAGAAAAATTGTATGTTTACAAACGGCGATGGTTACTAGGACATGTTCCTTAGTTTCACTTCTTCATCAGCTAGCTTTTCGGGAGCTGAGCGTTGAACTCGAATCTCCAACATTCATATCAGTGCAAAGGCAGATGCCTTTAGCTGCTAAGCCATATGAATGTCCCGTTGTTCGCTGTACAATTGGTCTCTAAGAGTTGCCTTTTTGTATATATTCCTTTTGATCACCATGTAGGCACATACACTCTGTATGTAGTTTATTCCTAATAGTGTGGATATGATTTTTAGGCGCGCTTTTGAAAGCTTAGTAACATTTGTTCGGATTTTTACAGTATTTGTTTTTAATACTTCCGCTGTTACTATTATATCAATATGTTAAATGTATTTAGTTAGTGAGCTTTGCTCATATTGCTTTATACAATGGTTTTTGTTATTGATATTTTAGAAAAATTGTAAGTTTACAAACGGCGATGATTACTAGGACATACTTCTGAATTTCACTGCTAAGCCATATGAATGTCCCGTTGTTCGCTGTACAATTGGTCTCTTAGAGTTGCCTTTTTGTTTGTATTCCTTTTGATCACCATGTAGGCACATACAATCTGTATGTAGTTTATTCCTAATAGTGTGGATATGATTTTTAGGTGCGCTTTTGGAAGCCTAGTAACATTTGTTCGGATTTTTACAGTATTTGTTTTTAATACTTCCGCTGCTACTATTATATCAGTATGATCATATGTATTTAATTAGCAAGCTTTGCATATTGCTTTACACAATGGTTTTTGTTATTGATATTAGAGAAGAATTGTAAGTTTACAAACGGCGATGGTTACTAGGACATGTTTCTGAATTGTATTTCTTCATCAGCTAGCTTTTCGGGAGCTAAGCGTTGAACTCGAATCTCCAACATTCATATCAGTGCAAAGGCAGATGCCTTTAGCTGCTAAGCCATATGAATGTCCCGTTGTTCGCTGTACAATTGGTCTCTAAGAGTTGCCTTTTTGTTTATATTCCTTTTGATCACCATGTAGGTACATACACTCTTTATGTAGTTTATTCCTAATAATGTGGATATGATTTTTAATCGCACTTTTGAAAGCTTAGTAACATTTGTTCGGATTTTTACAGTATTTGTTTTTAATACTTCTGCTGTTACTATTATATCAATATGATCATATGTATTTAATTAGCGAGCTTTGCTCATATTGCTTTATCCAATGGTTTTTGTTATTGATATTAGAGAAAAATTGTAAGTTTACAAACGGCGATGGTTACTAGGACATGTTTCTGAATTTCACCTCTTCATCAGCTAGCTTTTCGGGAGCTGAGCGTTGAACTCGAGTCTCCAACATTCATATCAGTGCAAAGGCAGATGCCTATAGCTGCTAAGCCATATGAATGTCCCGTTGTTCGCTGTACAATTTGTCTCTAAGGGTTGCCTTTTCGTTTATATTCCTTTTGATCACCATGTAGGCACATACACTCTGTATGTAGTTTATTCGTAATAGTGTGGATATGATTTTTAGGCGCGCTTTTGAAAGCTTAGAAACATTTGTTCGGATTTTTACAGTATTTTTTTTTAATACTTCCGCTGTTGCTATTATATCAATATGATCATATGTATTTAGTTAGCGAGCTTTGCTCATATTGCTTTATACAATGGTTTTTGTTATTGATATTAGAGAAGAATTCTAAGTTTACAAACGGCGATGGTTACTAGTACATATTTCTGAATTTCACTTCTTCATCAGCTAGCTTTTCGCGAGCTGAGCGTTGAACTCAAATCTCCAACATTCATATCAGTGCAAAGGCAGATGCCTTTAGCTGCTAAGCCGTATGAATGGCCCGTTGAATGCTGTACAACTGGTCTCTAAGGGTTGCCTTTTTGTTTATATTCCTTTTGATCACCATTTTGGCACATACACTCGGTATGTAGTTTATTACCAATAGTGTGGATATGATTTTTGGGCGCGCTTTTGAAAGCTTAGTAACACTTGTTCGGATTTGGACAGTATTTGTTTTTAATACTTCTGCTGTTACTATTATATCAATATGATCATATGTATTTAATTAGCAAGCTTTGCTCATATTGCTTTATACAATGGTTTTAGTTATTGATATTAGAAAAGAATTGTAAGTTTACAAACGGCGATGGTTACTAGGACATGTTTCTGAATTTCACTTCTTCATCAGCTAGCTTTTCGGGAGCTGAGCGTTGAACTCGAATCTCCAACATTCATATCAGTGCAAAGGCAGATGCCTTTAGCTGCTAAGCCATATGAATGGCCCGTTGAATGCTGTACAACTGGTCTCTAAGGGTTGCCTTTTTGTTTATATTCCTTTTGATCACCATGTTGTAACATACACTCGGTATGTAGTTTATTACTAATAGTGTGGATATGATTTTTGGGCGCGCTTTTGAAAGCTTAGTAACATTTGTTCGGATTTTTACAGTATTTGTTTTTAGTACTTCCGCTGTTACTATTATATCAATATGTTCAATGTATTTAGTTAGCGAGCTTTGCTCATATTGCTTTATACAATGGTTTTTGTTATTGATATTATAGAAAAATTGTAAGTTTACAAACGGCGATGGTTACTAGGACATATTTCACTGCTAAGCCATATGAATGTCCCGTTGTTCGCTGTACAATTGGTCTCTTAGAGTTGCCTTTTTGTTTGTATTCCTTTTGATCACCATGTAGGCACATACAATCTGTATGTAGTTTATTCCTACTAGTGTGGATATGATTTTTAGGCGCGCTTTTGAAAGCTTAGTAACATTGGTTCGGATTTTTACAGTATTTGTTTTTAATACTTCCGCTGTTACTATTATATCAATATGATCATATGTATTTAATTAGCGAGCTTTGCTCATATTGCTTTATACAATGGTTTTTGTTATTGATATTAGAGAAAAACTGTAAGTTTACAAACGGCGATGGTTACTAGGACATGTTTCTGAATTTCACTTCTTCATCAGCTAGCTTTTCGGGAGCTGAGCGTTAAACTCGAATCTCCAATATTCATATCAGTGCAAAGGCAGATGCCTTTAGCTGCTAAGCCATATGAATGTCCCGTTGTTCGCTGTACAATTGGTCTCTTAGAATTGCGTCTTTGTTTATATTCCTTTTGATCACAATGCAGGCACATACACTCTGTATGCAGTTTATTCCTAATAGTGTGAATATGATTTGTAGGCGCGCTTTTGAACGCTTAGTATCATTTGTTCGGATTTTTATAGTATTTGTTTTTAATACTTCCGTTGTTACTATTATATCAATATGATCATATATATTTAATTAGCGAGCTTTGCTAATATTGCTTTATACAATGGTTTTTGTTATTGTTATTAGAGAAAAATTTTAAGCTTACAAACGGCGATTGTTACTAGGACATGTTTCTGAATTTCACTTCTTCATCAGCTAGCTTTTCGGGAGCTGAGCGTTAAACTCGAATCTCCAATATTCATATCAGTGCAAAGGCAGATGCCTTTAGCTGCTAAGCCATATGAATGTCCCGTTGTTCGCTGTACAATTGGTCTCTTAGAACTGCCTTTTTGTTTATATTCCTTTTGATCACCATGTAGGCATATACACTCTGTATGTAGTTTATTCCTAATAGTGTGGGTATGATTTTTAGGCGCGCTTTTGAAAGCTTAGTAACATTTGTTCGGATTTTTACAGTATTTGTTTTTAATACTTCCGCTGTTACTATTATATCAATATGATCATATGTATTTAATTAGCGAGCTTTGCTCATATTGCTTTATACAAAGGTTTTTGTTATTGATATTAGAGAAAAATTTTAAGTTTACAAACGGCGATGGTTACTAGGACATGTTTCTGAATTTTATTTCTTCATCAGCTAGCTTTTCGGGAGCTGAGCGTTGAACTCGAATCTCCAACATTCATATCAGTGCAAAGGCAGATGCCTTTAGCTGCTAAGCCATATGAATGTCCCGTTGTTCGCTGTACAATTGGTCTCTAAGAGTTGCCTTTTTGTTTATAATCCTTTTGATCACCATGTAGGCACATACACTCTGTATGTAGTTTATTCATAATAGTGTGGATATGATTTTTAGGTGCGCTTTTGGAAGCCTAGTAACATTTGTTCGGATTTTTACAGTATTTGTTTTTAATACTTCCGCTGTTACTATTATATCAGTATGATCATATGTATTTAATTAGCAAGCTTTGCTCATATTGCTTTACACAATGGTTTTTGTTATTGACATTAGAGAAAAATTGTAAGTTTACAAACGGCGATGGTTACTAGGACATGTTTCTGAATTTCACTTCTTCAACAGCTAGCTTTTCGGGAGCTGAGCGTTGAACTCGAATCTCCACCATTAATATCAGTGAAAATGCATATGCCTTTAGCTGCTAAGCCATATGAATGTCCTCTTGTTCGCTGTACAATTGGTCTCTAAGAGTTGCCTTTTTGTTTATATTCCTTTTGATCACCATGTAGGCACATACACTCTGTATGTAGTTTATTCCTAATAGTGTGGATATGATTTTTAGGCGCGCTTTTGAAAGCTTAGTAACATTTGTTCCGATTTTTACAGTATTTGTTTTTAATACCTCCGCTGTTACTATTATATCAATATGATCACATGTATTTAATTAGCAAGCTTTATCCATATTGCTTTATACAATGGTTTTAGTTATTGATATTAGAGAAAAATTATAAGTTTACAAACGGCGATGGTTACTAGGACGTCTTTCTGAATTTCACTTCTTCATCAGCTAGCTTTTCGGGAGATGAGCGTTGAACTCGAATCTCCAACATTCATATCAGTGCAAAAGCAGATGTCTTTAGCTTCTAAGCCATATGAATTTCCCGTTGTTCGCTGTACAATTGGTCTCTAAGAGTTGCCTTTTGTGTTTATATTCCTTTTGATCACCATGTAGGGACATACACTCTGTATGTGGTTTATTCCTAATAGTGTGGATATGATTTTTAGGCGCGCTTTTGAAAGCTTAGTAACATTTGTTCGGATTTTTACAGTATTTGTTTGTAATACTTCCGCTGTTACTATTATATCAATATGATCATATGTATTTAATTAGCGAGCTTTGCTCATATTGCTTTACACAAAGGTTTTTATACCTTTCATGAAAATGAAATGGTATATTAATTTCGTCACGAAACCGAAAATTGTAAGTCCTTAAAGGAAAATAGATAGACCCACCATTAAGTATACTGAAATAATCAGGTTGAAGAGCTGAGTTGTTTTAGCCATGTCCGTCTGTCCGTCTGTCCGTCTGTCCGTCTGTCCGTCTGTCTGTTTGTATGCAAACTAGTCCCTCAATCTTGATAAAATTTGGTGAGCAGGTGTATTTGGGTGTCCGATTAGACATTTGTCGGAACCGACCGGATCGGACCACTATAGCATATATCCTCCATACAACCGATTTTTCAGAAAAAGAGGATTTTTGTAATATCTTACCCAATTTAACAGATTGAAGCTTCAAACTTCACCATAGACTTTCGTATATTGAACATATTGTTGCCTGAAAAAATTTATGAGATCGGTCGTATATATAGTATATATCCCCCACAACCGATTGTTCAGATAAGGAACTTTTCGTAATTACTGCCCTATTTTAAGAGCTAGAGGCTTCAAATTTCAGCGAATGCTTACGTATATAGCATATATTGTTGTCTGAAAAAATCATAAAGATCGGTGGTATATATAGTATATATATGGTGGTATATATAGTATATATATATATATTTTCGCAAATTTTAGCCCCATTTTAACAGCTAGAAGCTTCAAATTTCACCGAATATTTACTTATATAGCATATATTGTTGTCTGAAAAAATCATAGAGATCGGTTGTATATATAGTATATATCTCATACAACCGATTGTTCAGATAAGAAACTTTTCGCAATTTCTACCCCATTTTAACAGCTATAAGCTTCAAATTTCACCGATTGCTTACGTATATAGCATATATTGTTGTCTGAAAAAATCATAGAGATCGGTTGTATATATAGTATATATCTCATACAACCGATTGTTCAGATAAGAAACTTTTCGCAATTTCTACCCCATTTTAACAGCTATAAGCTTCAAATTTCACTGATTGCTTACGTATATAGCATATATTGTTGTCTGAAAAAATCATAGAGATCGGTTCTATATATAGTATATATCTCATACAACCGATTGTTCAGATAAGAAACTTTTCGCAATTTCTACCCCATTTTAACAGCTAGAAGCTTCAAATTTCACCAACTGCTTACGTGTATAGTATATATTGATGTCTGAAAAAATCATTGAGATCGGTGATATACATAGTATATATCTCATACAACCGATTGTTCAGATAAGAAACTTTGCGCAATTTCTGCCCCGTTTTAACAGTTAGAAGCTTCAAATTTCACAAAATGCTTTCGTATATAGCATATATTGTTGTCTGAAAAAATCATAGAGATCGGTGGTATATATATTATATACTTCATATAAACTGTCATATTGACCCCTTTTTTACGGCTAGAAGCTTCAAGATTCATCAAATTTCATCAAATAGTTACGTTTACGTCATATATTTTTGAAATACGTGATTCGTAGCCTTAGTTTTTACATGCAGACCACAAAAAACGTGAAGCTTTGCATCCTCACACAGATTACCTACCTATTTTTATACCTTTCATGAAAATGAAATGGTATATTAATTTCGTCACGAAACCGAAAATTGTAAGTCCTTAAAGGAAAATAGATAGACCCACCATTAAGTATACCGAAATAATCAGGTTGAAGAGCTGAGTTGTTTTAGCCATGTCCGTCTGTCCGTCTGTCCGTCTGTCCGTCTGTCTGTTTGTATGCAAACTAGTCCCTCAATGTTTGAGATATCTTGATAAAATTTGGTGAGCAGGTGTATTTGGGTGTCCGATTAGACATTTGTCGGAACCGACCGGATCGGACCACTATAGCATATATCCTCCATACAACCGATTTTTCAGAAAAAGAGGATTTTTGTAATATCTTACCCAATTTAACAGATTGAAGCTTCAAACTTCACCATAGACTTTCGTATATTGAACATATTGTTGCCTGAAAAAATTTATGAGATCGGTCGTATATATAGTATATATCCCCCACAACCGATTGTTCAGATAAGGAACTTTTCGTAATTACTGCCCTATTTTAAGAGCTAGAGGCTTCAAATTTCAGCGAATGCTTACGTATATAGCATATATTGTTGTCTGAAAAAATCATAAAGATCGGTGGTATATATAGTATATATATGGTGGTATATATAGTATATATATATAGTATATATAGTATATATATATAGTATATATATATATATTTTCGCAAATTTTAGCCCCATTTTAACAGCTAGAAGCTTCAAATTTCACCGAATATTTACTTATATAGCATATATTGTTGTCTGAAAAAATCATAGAGATCGGTTGTATATATAGTATATATCTCATACAACCGATTGTTCAGATAAGAAACTTTTCGCAATTTCTACCCCATTTTAACAGCTATAAGCTTCAAATTTCACCGATTGCTTACGTATATAGCATATATTGTTGTCTGAAAAAATCATAGAGATCGGTTGTATATATAGTATATATCTCATACAACCGATTGTTCAGATAAGAAACTTTTCGCAATTTCTACCCCATTTTAACAGGTATAAGCTTCAAATTTCACCAACTGCTTACGTGTATAGCATATATTGATGTCTGAAAAAATCATTGAGATCGGTGATATACATAGTATATATCTCATACAACCGATTGTTCAGATAAGAAACTTTGCGCAATTTCTGCCCCGTTTTAACAGTTAGAAGCTTCAAATTTCACAAAATGCTTTCGTATATAGCATATATTGTTGTCTGAAAAAATCATAGAGATCGGTGGTATATATATTATATACTTCATATAAACTGTCATATTGACCCCTTTTTTACGGCTAGAAGCTTCAAGATTCATCAAATTTCATCAAATAGTTACGTTTACGTCATATATTTTTGAAATACGTGATTCGTAGCCTTAGTTTTTACATGCAGACCACAAAAAACGTGAAGCTTTGCATCCTCACACAGATTACCTACCTATTTTTTATTTTATATTTATCTTAAAAATCGTTTAGATATGTTCAAATTTCACCAAATGTTTACGTGTATAGCATATATTGTTGTCTGAGAAAATCATAGATACCGGTGGTATATATAGTATATATCCCATACAACCGATTGTTCAGATAAGAAACTTTGCGCAATTTCTTCCCCATTTTAACAGTTATAAGCTTCAAATTTCACCGATTGCTTACGTATATAGTATGTATTGTTGTGTCAAAAAATCATAGAGATCGGTGATATATATAATATATATATGATGGTATATATAGTATATATATATAGTATATATATATTTTTTTTACGATTTCGGCCCCATTTTAACAGCTAGAAGCTTCAAATTTCACCAACTGCTTACGTGTATAGCATATATTGATGTCTGAAAAAATCATTGAGATCGGTGGTACACATAGTATATATCTCATACAACCGATTGTTCAGATAAGAAACTTTGCGCAATCTCTGCCTCGTTTTAACAGTTAGAACCTTCAAATTTCACAAAATGCTTAAGTATATAGTATATATTGTTGTCTGAAAAAATCATAGAGATCGGTCGTATATATATTATATACTTCATATAAACTGTCATTTTGACCCCTTTTTTACGGCTAGAATCTTCAAAATTCATCAAATTTCATCAAATAGTTACGTTTTCGTCATATATTTTTGAAATACGTGATTCGTAGTCATAGTTTTTACACGCAGACCACAAAAAACCTGAAACTTTGCATCCTCACACAAAGTACCTACCTGTTTTTATACCATTCATGAAAATGAAATGGTATATTAATTTCGTCACGAAACCGAAAATTGTAAGTCCTTAAAGGAAAATAGATAGACCCACCATTAAGTATACCGAAATAATCAGGTTGAAGAGCTGAGTTGTTTTAGCCATGTCCGTCTGTCCGTCTGTCCGTCTGTCTGTTTGTATGCAAACTAGTCCCTCAATTTTTGAGATATCTTGATAAAATTTGGTGAGCAGGTGTATTTGGGTGTCCGATTAGACATTTGTCGGAACCGACCGGATCGGACCACTATAGCATATATCCTCCATACAACCGATTTTTCAGAAAAAGAGGATTTTTGTAATATCTTACCCAATTTAACAGATTGAAGCTTCAAACTTCACCATAGACTTTCGTATATTGAACATATTGTTGCCTGAAAAAATTTATGAGATCGGTCGTATATATAGTATATATCCCCCACAACCGATTGTTCAGATAAGGAACTTTTCGTAATTACTGCCCTATTTTAAGAGCTAGAGGCTTCAAATTTCAGCGAATGCTTACGTATATAGCATATATTGTTGTCTGAAAAAATCATAAAGATCGGTGGTATATATAGTATATATATGGTGGTATATATAGTATATATATATAGTATATATATATATATTTTCGCAAATTTTAGCCCCATTTTAACAGCTAGAAGCTTCAAATTTCACCGAATATTTACTTATATAGCATATATTGTTGTCTGAAAAAATCATAGAGATCGGTTGTATATATAGTATATATCTCATACAACCGATTGTTCAGATAAGAAACTTTTCGCAATTTCTACCCCATTTTAACAGCTATAAGCTTCAAATTTCACCGATTGCTTACGTATATAGCATATATTGTTGTCTGAAAAAATCATAGAGATCGGTTGTATATATAGTATATATCTCATACAACCGATTGTTCAGATAAGAAACTTTTCGCAATTTCTACCCCATTTTAACAGCTATAAGCTTCAAATTTCACTGATTGCTTACGTATATAGCATATATTGTTGTCTGACAAAATCATAGAGATCGGTTCTATATATAGTATATATCGCATACAACCGATTGTTCAGATAAGAAACTTTTCGCAATTTCTACCCCAGCTTCAAATTTCACCATTTGCTTACGTGTATAGCATATATTGATGTCTGAAAAAATCATTGAGATCGGTGATATACATGGTATATATCTCATACAACCGATTGTTCAGATAAGAAACTTTGCGCAATTTCTGCCCCGTTTTAACAGTTAGAAGCTTCAAATTTCACAAAATGCTTTCGTATATAGCATATATTGTTGTCTGAAAAAATCATAGAGATCGGTGGTATATATATTATATACTTCATATAAACTGTCATATTGACCCCTTTTTTACGGCTAGAAGCTTCAAGATTCATCAAATTTCATCAAATAGTTACGTTTACGTCATATATTTTTGAAATACGTGATTCGTAGCCTTAGTTTTTACATGCAGACCACAAAAAACGTGAAGCTTTGCATCCTCACACAGATTACCTACCTATTTTTATACCTTTCATGAAAATGAAATGGTATATTAATTTCGTCACGAAACCGAAAATTGTAAGTTCTTAAAGGAAAATAGATAGACCCACCATTAAGTATACCGAAATAATCAGGTTGAAGAGCTGAGTTGTTTTAGCCATGTCCGTCTGTCCGTCTGTCCGTCTGTCTGTTTGTATGCAAACTAGTCCCTCAATTTTTGAGATATCTTGATAAAATTTGGTGAGCAGGTGTATTTGGGTGTCCGATTAGACATTTGTCGGAACCGACCGGATCGGACCACTATAGCATATATCCTCCATACAACCGATTTTTCAGAAAAAGAGGATTTTTGTAATATCTTACCCAATTTAACAGATTGAAGCTTCAAACTTCACCATAGACTTTCGTATATTGAACATATTGTTGCCTGAAAAAATTTATGAGATCGGTCGTATATATAGTATATATCCCCCACAACCGATTGTTCAGATAAGGAACTTTTCGTAATTACTGCCCTATTTTAAGAGCTAGAGGCTTCAAATTTCAGCGAATGCTTACGTATATAGCATATATTGTTGTCTGAAAAAATCATAAAGATCGGTGGTATATATAGTATATATATGGTGGTATATATAGTATATATATATAGTATATATATATATATTTTCGCAAATTTTAGCCCCATTTTAACAGCTAGAAGCTTCAAATTTCACCGAATATTTACTTATATAGCATATATTGTTGTCTGAAAAAATCATAGAGATCGGTTGTATATATAGTATATATCTCATACAACCGATTGTTCAGATAAGAAACTTTTCGCAATTTCTACCCCATTTTAACAGCTATAAGCTTCAAATTTCACCGATTGCTTACGTATATAGCATATATTGTTGTCTGAAAAAATCATAGAGATCGGTTGTATATATAGTATATATCTCATACAACCGATTGTTCAGATAAGAAACTTTTCGCAATTTCTACCCCATTTTAACAGCTATAAGCTTCAAATTTCACTGATTGCTTACGTATATAGCATATATTGTTGTCTGAAAAAATCATAGAGATCGGTTCTATATATAGTATATATCTCATACAACCGATTGTTCAGATAAGAAACTTTTCGCAATTTCTACCCCATTTTAACAGCTAGAAGCTTCAAATTTCACCAACTGCTTACGTGTATAGCATATATTGATGTCTGAAAAAATCATTGAGATCGGTGATATACATAGTATATATCTCATACAACCGATTGTTCAGATAAGAAACTTTGCGCAATTTCTGCCCCGTTTTAACAGTTAGAAGCTTCAAATTTCACAAAATGCTTTCGTATATAGCATATATTGTTGTCTGAAAAAATCATAGAGATCGGTGGTATATATATTATATACTTCATATAAACTGTCATATTGACCCCTTTTTTACGGCTAGAAGCTTCAAGATTCATCAAATTTCATCAAATAGTTACGTTTACGTCATATATTTTTGAAATACGTGATTCGTAGCCTTAGTTTTTACATGCAGACCACAAAAAACGTGAAGCTTTGCATCCTCACACAGATTACCTACCTATTTTTATACCTTTCATGAAAATGAAATGGTATATTAATTTCGTCACGAAACCGAAAATTGTAAGTCCTTAAAGGAAAATAGATAGACCCACCATTAAGTATACCGAAATAATCAGGTTGAAGAGCTGAGTTGTTTTAGCCATGTCCGTCTGTCCGTCTGTCCGTCTGTCTGTTTGTATGCAAACTAGTCCCTCAATTTTTGAGATATCTTGATAAAATTTGGTGAGCAGGTGTATTTGGGTGTCCGATTAGACATTTGTCGGAACCGACCGGATCGGACCACTATAGCATATATCCTCCATACAACCGATTTTTCAGAAAAAGAGGATTTTTGTAATATCTTACCCAATTTAACAGATTGAAGCTTCAAACTTCACCATAGACTTTCGTATATTGAACATATTGTTGCCTGAAAAAATTTATGAGATCGGTCGTATATATAGTATATATCCCCCACAACCGATTGTTCAGATAAGGAACTTTTCGTAATTACTGCCCTATTTTAAGAGCTAGAGGCTTCAAATTTCAGCGAATGCTTACGTATATAGCATATATTGTTGTCTGAAAAAATCATAAAGATCGGTGGTATATATAGTATATATATGGTGGTATATATAGTATATATATATAGTATATATATATATATTTTCGCAAATTTTAGCCCCATTTTAACAGCTAGAAGCTTCAAATTTCACCGAATATTTACTTATATAGCATATATTGTTGTCTGAAGAAATCATAGAGATCGGTTGTATATATAGTATATATCTCATACAACCGATTGTTCAGATAAGAAACTTTTCGCAATTTCTACCCCATTTTAACAGCTATAAGCTTCAAATTTCACCGATTGCTTACGTATATAGCATATATTGTTGTCTGAAAAAATCATAGAGATCGGTTCTATATATAGTATATATCTCATACAACCGATTGTTCAGATAAGAAACTTTTCGCAATTTCTACCCCATTTTAACAGCTATAAGCTTCAAATTTCACTGATTGCTTACGTATATAGCATATATTGTTGTTTGAAAAAATCATAGAGATCGGTTCTATATATAGTATATATCTCATACAACCGGTTGTTCAGATAAGAAACTTTTCGCAATTTCTACCCCATTTTAACAGCTAGAAGCTTCAAATTTCACCAACTGCTTACGTGTATAGCATATATTGATGTCTGAAAAAATCATTGAGATCGGTGATATACATAGTATATATCTCATACAACCGATTGTTCAGATAAGAAACTTTGCGCAATTTCTGCCCCGTTTTAACAGTTAGAAGCTTCAAATTTCACAAAATGCTTTCGTATATAGCATATATTGTTGTCTGAAAAAATCATAGAGATCGGTGGTATATATATTATATACTTCATATAAACTGTCATATTGACCCCTTTTTTACGGCTAGAAGCTTCAAGATTCATCAAATTTCATCAAATAGTTACGTTTACGTCATATATTTTTGAAATGCGTGATTCGTAGCCTTAGTTTTTACATGCAGACCACAAAAAACGTGAAGCTTTGCATCCTCACACAGATTACCTACCTATTTTTTATTTTATATTTATCTTAAAAATCGTTTAGATATGTTCAAATTTCACCAAATGTTTACGTGTATAGCATATATTGTTGTCTGAGAAAATCATAGATACCGGTGGTATATATAGTATATATCCCATACAACCGATTGTTCAGATAAGAAACTTTGCGCAATTTCTTCCCCATTTTAACAGTTATAAGCTTCAAATTTCACCGATTGCTTACGTATATAGTATGTATTGTTGTGTCAAAAAATCATAGAGATCGGTGATATATATAATATATATATGATGGTATATATAGTATATATATATAGTATATATATATTTTTTTTACGATTTCGGCCCCATTTTAACAGCTAGAAGCTTCAAATTTCACCAACTGCTTACGCGTATAGCATATATTGATGTCTGAAAAAATCATTGAGATCGGTGGTACACATAGTATATATCTCATACAACCGATTGTTCAGATAAGAAACTTTGCGCAATCTCTGCCCCGTTTTAACAGTTAGAACCTTCAAATTTCACAAAATGCTTACGTATATAGTATATATTGTTGTCTGAAAAAATCATAGAGATCGGTCGTATATATATTATATACTTCATATAAACTGTCATTTTGACCCCTTTTTTACGGCTAGAATCTTCAAAATTCATCAAATTTCATCAAATAGTTACGTTTTCGTCATATATTTTTGAAATACGTGATTCGTAGTCATAGTTTTTACACGCAGACCACAAAAAACTTGAAACTTTGCATCCTCACACAAAGTACCTACCTGTTTTTTATTTTATATTTATCTTAAAAATCGTTAAGGTATGTAGATCTGTTCACTATATATTTCTTATACATCCGATTATTCGGAGATTACGAACGGGATAAGATTATTGTTCAGCCCCATTCATGAAAGGTATGAAGTCTTCGGCACAGCCGAAGACAGTCCCGTTCTTACTTGTTGTTATTGATATTAGAGAAAAATTGTAAGTTTACAAACGGCGATGGTTACTAGGACATGTTTCTGAATTTCAATTCTTCATCAGCTAGCTTTTCGGGAGCTGAGCGTTGAACTCGAATCTCCACCATTCATATCAGTGCAAAGGCAGATGCATTTAGCTGCCAAGCCATACGAATGTCCCATTGTTCACTGTACAATTGGTCTCTAAGAGTTGCCTTTTTGTCTATATTTCTTTTGATCACCATGTAGGTACAGCAGCTTATTCCCAATAGTGTGGATATGATTTTTATACGCGCTTTTGAAAGCATAGTAACATTTGTTCCGATTTTTACAGTATTTGTTTTTAATACTTCCGTTGTTACTATTATATCAATATGTTCATATGTATTTAATTAGCGAACTTTGCTCATATTGCTTTATGCAATGGTTTTTATACTCAGTTGAGCAGAGCTCACAGAGTATATTAGCTTTGATTGCATAACGGTTGGTTGTACAGGTATAAAGGAATCGAGATAGATATAGACTTCCATATATCAAAATCATCAGTATCGAAAAAAAATTCGATTGAGCCATGTCCGTCCGTCCGTCCGTCTGTCCGTTAACACGATAACTTGAGTAAATTTTGAGGTATCTTCATGAAATTTGGTATGTAGATTCCTGGGCACTCATCTCAGATCGCTATTTAAAATGAACGATATCGGACAATAACCACGCCCACTTTTTCGATATCGAAAATTTCGAAAAATCGAAAAAGTGCGATAATTCATTACCAAATACGCACTAAGCGATGAAACTTGGTAGGTGAGTTGAGCTTATGACGCAGAATAGAAAACTAGTAAAATGTTGGACAATGGGCGTGGCACTGCCCACTTTTAAATGAAGGTAATTTAGAAGTTTTGCAAGCTGTAATTTGGCAGTCGTTGAAGATATCATGATGAAATTTGGCAGGAACGTTACTCTTATTACTTTATGTCTGCTAAATAAAAATTAGCAAAATCGGAGAACGACCACGCCCACTTTTTAAAATTTTTTTTTTTAAATTCAAATTTTAAAAGAAAAGTTAATATCTTTACAGCATATAAGTAAATTATGCCAACATTCAACTCCAGTAATGATATGGTGCAACGAAATACAAAAATAAAAGAAAATTTCGAAATGGGCGTGGCTCCGCCCTTTTTCATTTAATTTGTCTAGGATGCTTTTAATGCTATAAGTAGAACAAAAATTAACCAATCCTTGTGAAATTTGGTAGAGGCTTAGCTCCTAGGACGATAACTGTTTTCTGTGAAAAAGGGCGAAATCGGCTGAAGCCACGCCCAGTTTTTATACACAGTCGGCCGCCTGTCCTTCCGCTCGGCCGTTAACACGATAACTTGAGCAAAAATCGATATATCTTTACTAAACTCAGTTCAAGTACTTATCTGAACTCACTTTGTATTGGTGTAAAAATGGCCGAAATCCGACTATGACCACGCACACTTTTTCGATATCGAAAATTACGAAAAATGATAAAAATGCCATAATTATATACCATATACGAAAAAAGGAATGAAACATGGTAATTGTATTGGTCTATTGACGCAAAATATAACTTTAGAAAAAAACTTGGTAAAATGGGTGTGACACCTACTATATTAAGTAGAAGAAAATGAAAAAGTTTTGCAGGGCGAAATCAAAAGCCCTTGGAATCTTGGAAGGAATACTGTACGCGGTATTACATATATAAATAAATTAGCGGTACCCGACAGATGATGTTCTGGATCACCCTGGTCCACATTTTGGTAGATATCTCGAAAACGCCTTCACATATACAACTAAGGGCCACTCCCTTTTAAAACCCTCATTAATACCTTTAATTTGATATCCATATCGTACAAACACATTCAAGAGTCACCCCTGGTCCACGTTTATGGAGATATCTCGAAAGGCGTCCACACTTAGAACTAAGGCCCACTCCTTTTTAAAATACTCATTAACACCTTTCATTTGATACCTATATCGTACAAACAAATTCTAGAGTCACCCCTGGTCCACCTTTATGTCGATATCTCGAAAAGGCGTCCACCTATAGAACTAAGGCCCACGCCCTTTTAAAATACTCATTAACACCTTTCATTTCATTCCCATATCGTACAAAAAAATTCTAGAGTCACCCCTGGCCCACCTTTATGGCGATATCTCGAAAAGGCATCCACCTATAGAACTAAGGCCCACTCCATTTTAAAATACTCATTAACACCTTTCATTTGATACCCATATCGTATAAACAAATTCTAGAGTCACCCCTGGTCCACCTTTATGTCGATATCTCGAAAAGGCGTCCACCTATAGAACTAAGGCCCACGCCCTTTTAAAATACTCATTAACACCTTTCATTTGATACCCATATCGTACAAACAAATTCTAGAGTCACCCCTGGTCCACCTTCATGACGATATCTCGAAAAGGCGTCCACCTATAGAACTAAGGCCCACGCCTTTTTAAAATACTCATTAACACCTTTCATTTGATACCCATATCGTACAAACAAATTCTAGAGTCACCCCTGGTCCACATTCATGTCGATATCTCGAAAAGGCGTCCACCTATAGAACTAAGGCCCACGCCTTTTTAAAATACTCATTAACACCTTTCATTTGATACCCATATCGTACACGAAAATTCTAGAGTCAGCCCTGGCCCACCTTTATGGCGATATCTCGAAAGGGCAACCACCTATAGAACTAAGGCCCACTCCCTTTTAAAATACTCATTAACACATTTCATTTGATACCCATGTCATACAAACACATTCCAGGGTTACCCTAGGTTCCTTTTACAACATGGTGGTTTCCCTTACTTTGTCTCCACAGCTCTCAACTGAGTATGTAATGTTCGGTTACACCCGAACTTAGCCTTCCTTACTTGTTGTTATTGATATTAGAGAAAAATTGTAAGTTTACAAACGGCGATGGTTACTAGGACATGTTTCTGAATTTCACTTCTTCATCAGCTAGCTTTTCGGGAGCTGAACGTGGGACTCGAATCTCTAACATTCATATCAGTGCAAAGGCAGATGCCTTTAGCTGCTAAGCCATATGAATGTCCCGTTGTTGGCTGTACAATTGGTCTCTAAGAGTTGCCTTTTTGTTTATATTCCTTTTGAACACCATGTAGGCACTTACACTCTGTATGTAGTTTATTCCTAATAGTGTGGATATGATTTTTAGGCGCGCTTAGCGTTGAACTCGAATCTCCAACATTCATATCAGTGCAAAAGGAGATGCGTTTAGCTTCTAAGCTATATGAATGTCCCGTTGTTCGTTGTACAATTTGTCTCTAAGAGTTGCCTTTTTGTTTATGTTCCTTTTGATCACAATGTAGGCACATACACTCTGTATGTAGTTTATTCCTAATGGTGTGGATATGATTTTTAGGCGCGCTTTTGAAAGCTTAGTAACATTTGTTCGGATTTTTACAGTATTTGCTTTTAATACTTCCGCTTTTACTATTATATCAATATGATCATATGTATTTAATTAGCGAGCTTTGCTCATATTGCTTTATACAATGGTTTTAGTAATTGATATTAGAGAAAAATTGTAAGTTTACAAACGGCGATGGTTACTAGGACATGTTTCTGAATTTCACTTCTTCAACAGCTAGCTTTTCGGGAGCTGAGCGTTGAACTCGAATCTCCACCATTCATATCAGTGAAAAGGCATATGCCTTTAGCTGCTAAGCCATATGAATGTCCCATTGTTCGCTGTACAATTGGTCTCTAAGAGTTGCCTTTTTGTTTATATTCCTTTTGATCACCATGTAGGCACATACACTCTGTATGTAGTTTATTCCTAATAGTGTGGATATGATTTTTAGGCGCGCTTTTGAAAGCTTAGTAACATTTGTTCCGATTTTTACAGTATTTGTTTTTAATACCTCCGCTGTTACTATTATATCAATATGATCACATGTATTTAATTAGCAAGCTTTACCCATATTGCTTTATACAATGGTTTTAGTTATTGATATTAGAGAAAAATTATAAGTTTACAAACGACGATGGTTACTAGGACGTCTTTCTGAATTTCACTTCTTCATCAGCTAGCTTTTCGGGAGCTGAGCGTTGAACTCGAATCTCCAACATTCATATCAGTGCAAAAGAAGATGCCTTTAGATTCTAAGCCATATGAATTTCCCGTTGTTCGCTGTACAATTGGTCTCTAAGAGTTGCCTTTTTGTTTATATTCCTTTTGATCACCATGTAGGCACATACACTCTGTATGTAGTTTATTCCTAATAGTGTGGATATGATTTTTAGGCGCGCTTTTGAAAGCTTAGTAACATTTGTTCGGATTTTTACAGTATTTGTTTTTAATACTTCCGTTGTTACTATTATATCAATATGAGCATATGTATTTAATTAGCAAGCTTTGCTCATATTGCTTTATACAATGGTTTTTGTTATTGGTATTAGAGAAAAATTGTAAGTTTACAAACGGCGATGGTTACTAGGACATGTTTCTGAATTTCACTTCTCCATCAGCTAGATTTTCGGGAGCTGGGCGTTGAACTCGAATCTCCAATATTCATATCAGTGCAAAGGCAGATGCCTTTAGCTGCTAAGCCATATGAATGTCCCGTTGTTCGCTGTACAATTGGTCTCTAAGAGTTGCCTTTTTGTTTATATTCCTTTTGATCACCATGTAGGTACATACACTCTTTATGTAGTTTTTTCCTAATAATGTGGATATGATTTTTAATCGCACTTTTGAAAGCTTAGTAACATTTGTTCGGATTTTTACAGTATTTGTTTTTAATACTTCTGCTGTTACTATTATATCAATATGATTATATGTATTTAATTAGCGAGCTTTGCTCATATTGCTTTATACAATGGTTTTTGTTATTGATATTAGAGAAAAATTGTAAGTTTACAAACGGCGATGGTTACTAGGACATGTTTCTGAATTTCACTTCTTCATCAGCTAGCTTTTCGGGAGCTGAGCGTTGAACTCGAGTCTCCAACATTCATATCAGTGCAAAGGCAGATGCCTTTAGCTGCTAAGCCATATGAATGTCCCGTTGTTCGCTGTACAATTGGTCTCTAAGAGTTGCCTTTTTGTTTATATTCCTTTTGAACACCATGTAGGCACATACACTCTGTATCTAGTTTATTCCTAATGGTGTGGATATGATTTTTAGGCGCGCTTTTGAAAGCTTAGTAACATTTGTTCGGATTTTTACAGTATTTGTTTTTAATACTTCTGCTGTTACTATTATATCAATATGATCATATGTATTTAATTAGCGAGCTTTGCTCATACTGCTTTATACAATGGTTTTTGTTATTGATATTATAGAAAAATTGTAAGTTTACAAACGGCGATGGTTACTAGGACATATTTCTGAATTTCACTGCTAAGCCATATGAATGTCCCGTTGTTCGCTGTACAATTGGTCTCTAAGAGTTGCCTTTTTGTTTATATTCCTTTTGATCACCATGTAGGTACATACACTCTTTATGAAGTTTATTCCTAATAATGTGGATATGATTTTTAATCGCACTTTTGAAAGCTTAGTAACATTTGTTCGGCTTTTAACAGTATTTGTTTTTAATACTTCTGCTGTTACTATTATATCAATATGATCATATGTATTTAATTAGCGAGCTTTGCTCATATTGCTTTATACAATGGTTTTTGTTATTGATATTAGAGAAAAATTGTAAGTTTACAAACGGCGATGGTTACTAGGACATGTTTCTGAATTTCACCTCTTCATCAGCTAGCTTTTCGGGAGCTGAGCGTTGAACTCGAGTCTCCAACATTCATATCAGTGCAAAGGCAGATGCCTATAGCTGCTAAGCCATATGAATGTCCCGTTGTTCGCTGTACAATTTGTCTCTAAGGGTTGCCTTTTCGTTTATATTCCTTTTGATCACCATGTAGGCACATACACTCTGTATGTAGTTTATTCGTAATAGTGTGGATATGATTTTGAGGCGCGCTTTTGAAAGCTTAGAAACATTTGTTCGGATTTTTACAGTATTTTTTTTTAATACTTCCGCTGTTACTATTATATCAATATGATCATATGTATTTAGTTAGCGAGCTTTGCTCATATTGCTTTATACAATGGTTTTTGTTATTGATATTAGAGAAGAATTCTAAGTTTACAAACGGCGATGGTTACTAGGACATATTTCTGAATTTCACTTCTTCATCAGCTAGCTTTTCGGGAGCTGAGCGTTGAACTCAAATCTCCAACATTCATATCAGTACAAAGGCAGATGCCTTTAGCTGCTAAGCCGTATGAATGGCCCGTTGAATGCTGTACAACTGGTCTCTAAGGGTTGCCTTTTTGTTTATATTCCTTTTGATCACCATGTTGGCACATACACTCGGTATGTAGTTTATTACTAATAGTGTGGATATGATTTTTGGGCGCGCTTTTGAAAGCTTAGTAACACTTGTTCGGATTTGGACAGTATTTGTTTTTAATACTTCCGCTGCTACTATTATATCAATATGATCATATGTATTTAATTAGCAAGCTTTGCTCATATTTCTTTATACAATGGTTTTAGTTATTGATATTAGAGAAGAATTGTAAGTTTACAAACGGCGATGGTTACTAGGACATGTTTCTGAATTTCACTTCTTCATCAGCTAGCTTTTCGGGAGCTGAGCGTTGAACTCGAATCTCCAACATTCCTATCAGTGCAAAGGCAGATGCCTTTAGCTGCTAAGCCATATGAATGGCCCGTTGAATGCTGTACAACTGGTCTCTAAGGGTTGCCTTTTTGTTTATATTCCTTTTGATCACCATGTTGCCACATACACTCGGTATGTAGTTTATTACTAATAGTGTGGATATGATTTTTGGGCGCGCTTTTGAAAGCTTAGTAACACTTGTTCGGATTTGGACAGTATTTGTTTTTAATACTTCCGCTGTTACTGTTATATCAATATGATCATATGTATTTAATTAGCAAGCTTTGCTCGTATTGCTTTATACAATGGTTTTAGTTATTGATATTAGAGAAGAATTGTAAGTTTGCAAACGGCGATGGTTACTAGGACATGCTTCTGAATTTCACTTCTTCATCAGCTAGCTTTTCGGGAGCTGAGCGTTGAACTCGAATCTCCAACATTCATATCAGTGCAAAGGCAGATGCCTTTAGCTGCTAAGCCATATGAATGTCCCGTTGTTCGCTGTACAATTGGTCTCTAAGAGTTGCCTTTTTGTTTATATTCCTTTTGATTACCATGTAGGCACATACACTCTGTATGTAGTTTATTCCTAATGGTGTGGATATGATTTTTAGGCGCGCTTTTGAAAGCTTAGTAACATTTGTTCGGATTTTTACAGTATTTGTTTTTAGTACTTCCGCTGTTGCTATTATATCAATATGTTCAATGTATTTAGTTAGCGAGCTTTGCTCATATTGCTTTATACAATGGTTTTTGTTATTGATATTATAGAAAAATTGTAAGTTTACAAACGGCGATGGTTACTAGGACATATTTCTGAATTTCACTGCTAAGCCATATGAATGTCCCGTTGTTCGCTGTACAATTGGTCTCTTAGAGTTGCCTTTTTGTTTGTATTCCTTTTGATCACCATGTAGGCACATACAATCTGTATGTAGTTTATTCCTACTAGTGTGGATATGATTTTTAGGCGCGCTTTTGAAAGCTTAGTAACATTTGTTCGGATTTTTACAGTATTTGTTTTTAATACTTCCGCTGTTACTATTATATCAATATGATCATATGTATTTAATTAGCGAGCTTTGCTCATATTGCTTTATACAATGGTTTTTGTTATTGATATTAGAGAAAAACTGTAAGTTTACAAACGGCGATGGTTACTAGGACATGTTTCTGAATTTCACTTCTTCATCAGCTAGCTTTTCGGGAGCTGAGCGTTAAACTCGAATCTCCAATATTCATATCAGTGCAAAGGCAGATGCCTTTAGCTGCTAAGCCATATGAATGTCCCGTTGTTCGCTGTACAATTGGTCTCTTAGAATTGCGTCTTTGTTTATATTCCTTTTGATCACCATGCAGGCACATACACTCTGTATGCAGTTTATTCCTAATAGTGTGACTATGATTTGTAGGCGCGCTTTTAAACGCTTAGTATCATTTGTTCGGATTTTTATAGTATTTGTTTTTAATACTTCCGTTGTTACTATTATATCAATATGATCATATGTATTTAATTAGCGAGCTTTGCTCATATTGCTTTATAAAAAGGTTTTTGTTATTGATATTAGAGAAAAATTTTAAGTTTACAAACGGCGATGGTTACTAGGACATGTTTCTGAATTTTATTTCTTCATCAGCTAGCTTTTCGGGAGCTGAGCGTTGAACTCGAATCTCCAACATTCATATCAGTGCAAAGGCAGATGCCTTTAGCTGCTAAGCCATATGAATGTCCCGTTGTTCGCTGTACAATTGGTCTCTAAGAGTTGCCTTTTTGTTTATAATCCTTTTGATCACCATGTAGGCACATACACTCTGTATGTAGTTTATTCCTAATAGTGTGGATATGATTTTTAGGTGCGCTTTTGGAAGCCTAGTAACATTTGTTCGGATTTTTACAGTATTTGTTTTTAATACTTCCGCTGTTACTATTATATCAATATGATCATATGTATTTAATTAGCGAGCTTTGCTCATATTGCTTTACACAAAGGTCTTTGTTATTGATATTAGAGAAAAATTGTAAGTTTACAAACGGCGATGGTTACTAGGACATGTTTCTGAATTTCAATTCTTCATCAGCTAGCTTTTCGGGAGCTGAGCATTGAACTCGAATCTCCACCATTCATATCAGTGAAAATGCATATGCCTTTAGCTGCTAAGCCATATGAATGTCCTATTGTTCGCTGTACAATTGGTCTCTAAGAGTTGCCTTTTTGTTTATATTCCTTTTGATCACCATGTAGGCACATACACTCTGTATGTAGTTTATTCCTAATAGTGTGGATATGATTTTTAGGCGCGCTTTTGAAAGCTTAGTAACATTTGTTCCGATTTTTACAGTATTTGTTTTTAATGTATTTAATTAGCAAGCTTTATCCATATTGCTTTATACAATGGTTTTAGTTATTGATATTAGAGAAAAATTATAAGTTTACAAACGGCGACGGTTACTAGGACGTCTTTCTGAATTTCACTTCTTCATCAGCTAGCTTTTCGGGAGATGAGCGTTGAACTCGAATCTCCAACATTCATATCAGTGCAAAAGCAGATGCCTTTAGCTTCTAAGCCATATGAATTTCCCGTTGTTCGCTGTACAATTGGTCTCTAAGAGTTGCCTTTTGTGTTTATATTCCTTTTGATCACCATGTAGGGATATACACTCTGTATGTGGTTTATTCCTAACAGTGTGGATATGATTTTTAGGCGCGCTTTTGATAGCTTAGTAACATTTGTTCGGATTTTTACAGTATTTGTTTGTAATACTTCCGCTGTTACTATTATATCAATATGATCATATGTATTTAATTAGCGAGCTTTGCTCATATTGCTTTACACAAAGGTTTTTGTTATTGATATTAGAGAAAAATTGTAAGTTTACAAACGGCGATGGTTACTAGGACATGTTTCTGAATTTCAATTCTTCATCAGCTAGCTTTTCGGGAGCTGAGCGTTGAACTCGAATCTCCACCATTCATATCAGTGCAAAGGCAGATGCATTTAGCTGCCAAGCCATACGAATGTCCCATTGTTCACTGTACAATTGGTCTCTAAGAGTTGCCTTCTTGTCTATATTTCTTTTGATCACCATGTAGGTACAGTAGTTTATTCCCAATAGTGTGGATATGATTTTTAGACGCGCTTTTGAAAGCATAGTAACATTTGTTCCGATTTTTACAGTATTTGTTTTTAATACTTCCGTTGTTACTATTATATCAATATGTTCATATGTATTTAATTAGCGAACTTTGCTCATATTGCTTTATGCAATGGTTTTTATACTCAGTTGAGCAGAGCTCACAGAGTATATTAGCTTTGATTGCATAACGGTTGGTTGTACAGGTATAAAGGAATCGAGATAGATATAGACTTCCATATATCAAAATCATCAGTATCGAAAAAAAATTCGATTGAGCCATGTCCGTCCGTCCGTCCGTCTGTCCGTTAACACGATAACTTGAGTAAATTTTGAGGTATCTTCATGAAATTTGGTATGTAGATTCCTGGGCACTCATCTCAGATCGCTATTTAAAATGAACGATATCGGACAATAACCACGCCCACTTTTTCGATATCGAAAATTTCGAAAAATCGAAAAAGTGCGATAATTCATTACCAAATACGCATTAAGCTATGAAACTTGGTAGGTGAGTTGAGCTTATGACGCAGAATAGAAAACTAGTAAAATTTTGGACAATGGGCGTGGCACCGCCCACTTTTAAATGAAGGTAATTTAGAAGTTTTGCAAGCTGTAATTTGGCAGTCGTTGAAGATATCATGATGAAGTTTGGCAGGAACGTTACTCTTATTACTTTATGTCTGCTTAATAAAAATTAGCAAAATCGGAGAACGACCACGCCCACTTTTTAAAAATTTTTTTTTTTAAATTCAAATTTTAAAAGAAAAGTTAATATCTTTACAGCATATAAGTAAATTATGCCAACATTCAACTCCAGTAATGATATGGTGCAACGAAATACAAAAATAAAAGAAAATTTCGAAATGGGCGTGGCTCCGCCCTTTTTCATTTAATTTGTCTAGGATGCTTTTAATGCTATAAGTAGAACAAAAATTAACCAATCCTTGTGAAATTTGGTAGAGGCTTAGCTCCTAGGACGATAACTGTTTTCTGTGAAAAAGGGCGAAATCGGTTGAAGCCACGCCCAGTTTTTGTACACAGTCGGCCGCCTGTCCTTCCGCTCGGCCGTTAACACGATAACTTGAGCAAAAATCGATATATCTTTACTAAACTCAGTTCAAGTACTTATCTGAACTCACTTTGTATTGGTGTAAAAAATGGCCGAAATCCGACTATGACCACGCACACTTTTTCGATATCGAAAATTACGAAAAATGATAAAAATGCCATAATTATATACCATATACGAAAAAAGGAATGAAAAATGGTAATTGTATTGGTCTATTGACGCAAAATATAACTTTAGAAAAAAACTTGGTAAAATGGGTGTGACACCTACTATATTAAGTAGAAGAAAATGAAAAAGTTTTGCAGGGCGAAATCAAAAGCCCTTGGAATCTTGGAAGGAATACTGTACGTGGTTTTACATATATAAATAAATTAGCGGTACCCGACAGATGATGTTCTGGATCACCCTGGTCCACATTTTGGTAGATATCTCGAAAACGCCTTCACATATACAACTAAGGGCCACTCCCTTTTAAAACCCTCACTAATACCTTTAATTTGATACCCATATCGTACAAACACATTCTAGAGTCACCCCTGGTCCACGTTTATGGAGATATCTCGAAAGGCGTCCACACTTAGAACTAAGGCCCACTCCTTTTTAAAATACTCATTAACACCTTTCATTTGATACCCATATCGTACAAACAAATTCTAGAGTCACCCCTGGTCCACCTTTATGGCGATATCTCGAAAAGGCGTCCACCTATAGAACTAAGGCCCACGCCCTTTTAAAATACTCATTAACACCTTTCATTTCATTCCCATATCGTACAAAAAAATTCTAGAGTCACCCCTGGCCCACCTTTATGGCGATATCTCGAAAAGGCATCCACCTATAGAACTAAGGCCCACTCCCTTTTAAAATACTCATTAACACCTTTCATTTGATACCCATATCGTACAAACAAATTCTAGAGTCACCCCTGGTCCACCTTCATGACGATATCTCGAAAAGGCGTCCACCTATAGAACTAAGGCCCACGCCTTTTTAAAATACTCATTAACACCTTTCATTTGATACCCATATCGTACAAACAAATTCTAGAGTCACCCCTGGTCCACCTTCATGTCGATATCTCGAAAAGGCGTCCAGCTATAGAACTAAGGCCCACGCCTTTTTAAAATACTCATTAACACCTTTCATTTGATACCCATATCGTACACGAAAGTTCTAGAGTCAGCCCTGGCCCACCTTTATGTCGATATCTCGAAAGGGCAACCACCTATAGAACTAAGGCCCACGCCCTTTTAAAATACTCATTAACACCTTTCATTTGATACACATGTCATACAAGCACATTCCAGGGTTACCCTAGGTTCCTTTTACAACATGGTGATTTCCCTTACTTTGTCTCCACAGCTCTCAACTGAGTATGTAATGTTCGGTTACACCCGAACTTAGCCTTCCTTACTTGTTGTTATTGATATTAGAGAAAAATTGTAAGTTTACAAACGGCGATGGTTACTAGGACATGTTTCTGAATTTCACTTCTTCATCAGCTAGCTTTTCGGGAGCTGAACGTGGGACTCGAATCTCTAACATTCATATCAGTGCAAAGGCAGATGCCTTTAGCTGCTAAGCCATATGAATGTCCCGTTGTTCGCTGTACAATTGGTCTCTAAGAGTTGCCTTTTTGTTTATATTCCTTTTGATCACCATGTAAGCACATACACTCTGTATGTAGTTTATTCCTAATAGTGTGGATATGATTTATAGGCGCGCTTTTGAAAGCTTAGTAACATGTATAACATTCATATCAGTGCAAAGGCAGATGCCTTTAGCTTCTAAGCTATATGAATGTCCCGTTGTTTGCTGTACAATTGGTCTCTAAGAGTTGCCTTTTTGTTTATATTCCTTTTGATCACCATGTAGGTACATACACTCTGTACGTAGTTTATTCCTAATAGTGTGGATATGATTTTTAGGCGCGCTTTTGAAAGCTTAGTAACATTTGTTCGGATTTTTACAGTATTTGTTTTTAATACTTCCACTGTTACTATTATATCAATATGATCATATGTATTTAATTAGCAAGCTTTGCTCATATTGCTTTATACAATGGTTTTAGTTATTGATATTAGAGAAAAATTGTAAGTTTACAAACGGCGATGGTTACTAGGACATCTTTCTGAATTTCACTTCTTCATCAGCTAGCTTTTCGGGAGCTGAGCGTTGGACTTGAATTTCCAACATTCATGTCAGTGCAAAGGCAGTTGCCTTTAGCTGCTAAGCCATACGAATGTCCCGTTGTTCGCTCTCTAAGAGTTGCCTTTTTGTTTATATTATTTTGATCACCATGTAGGCACATACAATCTGTATTTAATTTATTCCTAATGATGTGGATATGATTTTTAGGCGCGCTTTTGAAAACTTAGTAACATTTGTTCGGATTTTTACAGTATATGTTTTTAATACTGCCGCTGTTACTATTATATCAATATGATCATATGTATTTAATTAGAGAGCTTTTCTCATATTGCTTTATACAAAGGTTTTTGTTATTGATATTAGAGAAAAATTGCAAGTTTACAAACGGCGATGGTTACTAGAACATGTTTCTGAATTTCACTTCTTCATCAGCTAGTTTTTGTGGAGCTGAGCGTTGAACTCGAATCTCCAACATTCATATCAGCGCAGATGCCTTTAGCTGCTAAGCCACATGAATGTCCCGTTGTTCGCTGTACAATTGCCTTTTTGTTTATATTCCTTTTGATCCCCATGTAGGCACATACACTCTGTATGTAGTTTATTCCTAATAGTGTGGATATGATTTTTAGGCGCGCTTTTGAAAGCTTAGTAACATTTGTTCGGATTTTTACAGTATTTTTTTTAATACTTCCGTTGTTACTATTGTATCAATATGATCATATATAGCGAGCTTTGCTCCTATTGCTTTATACAATGGTTTTTGTTATTGATATTAGAGAAAAATTGTAAGTTTACAAACGGCGATGGTAACTAGGACTTGTTTCTGAATTTCACTTCTTAATCAGCTAGCTTTTCGGGAGCTGAGCGTTGAACTCGAATCTCCAACATTCATATCAGTGCATTCATATTAGCTGCTAAGCCATATGAGTGTCCCGTTGTTCGCTGTACAATTAGTCTCTAAGGGTTGCCTTTTTGTTTATATTCCTTTTTATCACCATGTAGGCACATACACTCTGCATGTAGTTTATTCGTAATAGTGTAGATATAATTTTTAGGCGCGCTTTTGAAAGCTTAGTAACATTTGTTCGGATTTTTACAGTATTTGTTTTTAATACTTCCGCTGTTACTATTATATCAATATGATCATATCTATTTAATTAATGAGCTTTGCTCGTATTGCTTTATACAATGGTTTTTGTTATTGATATTAGAGAAAAATTGTAAGTTTACAAACGGTGATGGTTACTAGGACATGTTTCTGAATTTCGCTTCTTCATCAGCTAGCTTTTCGGGAGCTGAGCGTTGAACTCGAATCTCCAACATTCATATCAGTGCAAAGGCAGATGCCTTTAGCTGCTAAGCCATATGAATGTCCCGTTGAATGCTGTACAACTGGTCTCTAAGAGTTGCCTTTTTGTTTATATTCCTTTTGATCACCATGTAGGCACATACACTCTGCATGTAGTTTATTCCTACTAGCGTGGATATGATTTTTATGCGCGCTTTTGAAAGCTTAGTAACACTTGTTCGGATTTGGACAGTATTTGTTTTTAATACTTCAGCTGTTACTATTATATCAATATGATCATAAGTATTTAATTAGCAAGCTTTGCTCATATTGCTTTATATAATGGTTTTAGTTATAGATATAAGAGAAAGATTGTAAGTTTACAAACGGCGATGGTTACTAGGACATGTTTCTGAATTTCACTTCTTCATCAGCTAGCTTTTCGGGAGCTGAACGTTGGACTCGAATCTCTAACATTCATATCAGTGCAAAGGCAAATGCCTTTAGCTGCTAAGCCATATGAATGTCCCGTTATTCGCGCGTACAATTGGCATCTAAGAGTTGCCTTTTTGTTTATATTCCTTTTGATCACCATGTAGGCACATACACTCTGTATGTAGTTTATTCCTAATAGTGTGGATATGATTTTTAGGCGCGCTTTTGAATGCTTAGTAACATTTGTTCGGATTTTTACAGTATTTGTTTTTAATACTTCCTTTGTTACTATTATATCAATATGATCATATGTATTTAATTAGCGAGCTTTGCTCATATTGCTTTATACAATGGTTTTTGTTATTGATATTAGAGAAAAATTGTAAGTTTACAAACGGCGATGGTTACTAGGACTTCTTTCTGAATTTCACTTCTTCATCAGCTAGCTTTTCGGGAGCTGAGCGTTGAACTCGAATCTCCAACATTCAAAGTGCAAAGGCAGATGCCTTTAGCTGCTAAGCCATATGAATGTCCCGTTGTTCGCTGTACAATTTGTCTCTAAGAGTTGCCTTTTTGTTTATATTCCTTTTGATCGCCATGAAGGCACATACACTCTGTATGTAGTTTATTCCTAATGGTGTGGTTGTTCGTATTTTTACAGTATTAGTTTTTAATACTTCCGCTGTTACTATTATATCAATATAATCAATGTATTTAATTAGCGAGCTTTGCTCATATTGCTTTGTACAATGGTTTTTGTTATTGATATTAGAGAAAAATTGTAAGTTTACAAACGGCGATGGTTACTAGGACATGTGTCTGGATTTCACTGCTAAGGCATATGAATGTCCCGTTATTCGCTGTACAATTGGTCTCTTAGAGTTGCCTTTTTGTTTATATTCCGTTTGATCACCATGTAGGCACATACACTCTGTATGGTGTTTATTCCTAATAGTGTGGATAAGATTTTTAGGCGCGCTTTTGCAAGCTTAGTAACATTTGTTCGGATTTTTACAATATTTGTTTTTAATACTTCCGCTGTTACTATCATATCAATATGATCATATGTATTTAATTAGCGAGCTTTGCTCATATTGCTTTATGCAATGGTTTTTGTTATTGATATTAGAGAAAAATTGTAAGTTTACAAAAGGCGATGGTTACTAGGACATGTTTCTGAATTTCACTTCTTCATCAGCTAGCTTTTCGGGAGCTGAGCGTTGAACTCGAATCTCCAACATTCATATCAGTGCAAAGGCAGATGCCTTTAGCTGCTAAGCCATATGAATATCCCGTTGTTCGCTGTACAATTGGTCTCTAAGAGTTGCCTTTTTGTTTATATTCCTTTTGATCACCATATAGGCACATACACTCTGTATGTAGTTTATTCCTAATAGTGTGGATATGAATTCTAGGTGCGCTTTTGAAAGCTTAGTAACATTTGTTCGGATTTTTACAGTATTTGTTTTTAATACTTCCGCTAATACTATTATATCAGCTTAATTAGCGAGCTTTGCTCATATTGCTTTATACAATGGTTTTTGTTATTGATATTAGAGAAAATTGTAAGTTTACAAACGGCGATGGTTACTAGGACATGTGTCTGGATTTCACTGCTAAGGCATATGAATGTCCCGTTATTCGCTGTACAATTGGTCTCTTAGAGTTGCCTTTTTGTTTATATTCCGTTTGATCACCATGTAGGCACATACACTCTGTATGGTGTTTATTCCTAATAGTGTGGATACGATTTTTAGGCGCGCTTTTGCAAGCTTAGTAACATTTGTTCGGATTTTTACAATATTTGTTTTTAATACTTCCGCTGTTACTATCATATCAATATGATCATATGTATTTAATTAGCGAGCTTTGCTCATATTGCTTTATGCAATGGTTTTTGTTATTGATATTAGAGAAAAATTGTAAGTTTACAAAAGGCGATGGTTACTAGGACATGTTTCTGAATTTCACTTCTTCATCAGCTAGCTTTTCGGGAGCTGAGCGTTGAACTCGAATCTCCAACATTCATATCAGTGCAAAGGCAGATGCCTTTAGTTGCTAAGCCATACGAATATCCCGTTGTTCGCTCTCTAAGAGTTGCCTTTTTGTTTATATTCATTTTGATCACCATGTAGGCACATACAATCTGTATGTAATTTATTCCTATTGGTGTGGATATGATTTTAGGCGCGCTTTTGAAAACTTAGTAACATTTGTTCGGATTTTTACAGTATTTGTTTTTAATACTTCCGCTGTAACTATTATATCAGCTTAATTAGCGAGCTTTGCTCATATTGCTTTATACAATGGTTTTTGTTATTGATATTAGAGAAAAATTGTAACTTTACAAACGGCGATGGCTACTAGGACATGTTTCTGAATTTCACTTCTTCATCAGCTAGCTTTTCGGGAGCTGAGCGTTGAACTCGAATCTCCAACATTCATATCAGTGCAAAGGCAGATGCCTTTAGCTGCTAAGCCATATGAATGTCCCGTTGTTCGCTGTACAATTGGTCTCTAAGAGTTGCCTTTTTGTTTATATTGCTTTTGATCACCATGTAGGCACACACACTCTGTATGTGGTTTGCTCCTAATAGTGTGGATATGATTTTTAGGCGCGCTTTTGAAAGCTTAGTAACATTTGTTCGGATTTTTACAGTATTTGTTTTTAATTCTTCCGCTGATACTATTATATCAATATGATCACATGTATTTAATTAGCGAGCTTTGCTCGTATTGCTTTATACAATGGTTTTTGTTATAGATATTAGAGAAAAATTGTAAGTTTACAAACGGCGATGGTTACTAGGACATGTTTCTGAATTTCACTTCTTCATCAGCTAGCTTTTCAGCAGCTGAGCGTTGAACTCGAATCTCCAACATTCATATCAGTGCAAAGGCAGATGCCTTTAGCTGCTAAGCCATATGAATACCCCGCTGTTCGCTGTACAATTGGTCTCTAAGAGTTGCCTTTTTGTTTATATTCCTTTTGATCACAATGTAGGTACATACACTCTGTATGTAGTTTATTCCTAATAGTGTGAATATGATTTTTAGGCGCGCTTATGAAGGCTTAGTAACATTTGTTCGGATTTTTACAGTATTTGCTTTTAATACTGCCGCTGTTACTATTATATCAATATGATCATATGTATTTAATTAGCGAGCTTTTGCTCATATTGCTTTATACAATGGTTTTTGTTATTGATATTACAGAAAAATTGTAGGTTTACAAACGGCGATGGTTACTAGGACATGTTTCTGAATTTCACTTCTTCATCAGCTAGCTTTTCGGGAGCAGAGCATTGAACTCGAATCTCCAACATTCATATCAGTGCAAAGGCAGATGCTTTTAGCTGCTAAGCCATATGAATGTCCCGTTGTTCGCTGTAAAATTGGTCTCTAAGAGTTGCCTTTTTGTTTATATTCCTTTTGATCACCATGTAGGCACATACACTCTGTATGTAGTTTATTCCTAATAGTTTGGATATGATTTTTAGGCGCGCTTTTGAAAGCTTAGTAACATTTGTTCGGATTTTTACAGTATTTGTTTTTAATACTTCCGTTGTTACTATTATATCAATATGATCATATGTATTTAACTAGCAAGCTTTGCTCCTATTGCTTTATACAATGGTTTTTGTTATTCATATTAGAGAAAAATTGTAAGTTTACAAACGGCGATGGTTACTAGGACTTGTTTCTGAAATTCACTTCTTCATCAGCGAGCTTTTCGGGAGCTGAGCGTTGAACTCGAATCTCCAACATTCATATCAGTGCAAAGGCAGATGCCTTTAGCTGCTAAGACATATGAATGTCCGGTTGTTCGCTGTACAATTAGTCTCTAAGAGTTGCCTTTTTGTTTATATTCCTTTTGATCACCATGTAGGCACATACACTCTGTATGTTGTTTATTCCTAATAGTGTGGATATGATATTTAGGCGCGCTTTTGCAAGCTTAGTTACATTTGTTCGGATTTTTACAGTATTTGTTTTTAATACTTCCGCTGTTACTATTATATCAATATGATCATATGTATTTATTTAGCGAGCTTTGCTCATATTGCTTTATACAATGGTTTTTGTTATTGATATTAGAGAAAAATTGTAAGTTTACAAACGGCGATGGTTACTAGGACATGTTTCTGAATTTCAGTTCTTCATCAGCTAGCTTTTCGGGAGCTGAACGTTGGACTCGAATCTCTAACATTCATATCAGTGCAAAGGCAGGTGCCTTTAGCTGCTAAGCCATATGAATATCCCGTTATTCGTGCGTACAATTGGTCTCTAAGAGTTGCCTTTTTGTTTATATTCCTTTTGATCACCATGTAGGCACATACACTCTGTATGTAGTTTATTCCTAATAGTGTGGCTATGATTTTTAGGCGCGCTTTTGAAAGCTAAGTAACGTTAGTTCGGATTTTTACAGTATTTGTTTTTAATACTTCCGTTGTTGCTATTATATCAATATGGTCATATGTATTTAATTAGCGAGCTTTGCTGATATTGCTTTATACAATGGTTTTTGTTATTGATATTAGAGAAAAATTGTAAGTTTACAAACGGCGATGGTTACTAGGACTTGTTTCTGTATTTCACTTCTTCATCAGCTAGCTTTTCGGGAGCTGAGCGTTGGACTCGAATCTCTAACATTCATATCAGTGCAAAGGCAGATGCCTTTAGCTGCTAAGCCATATGAGTGTCCCGTTGAATGTTGTACAACTGGTCTCTAAGAGTTGCCTTTTTGTTTATATTCCTTTTGATCACCATGTAGGCACATACACTCTGCATGTAGTTTATTCCTAATAGCGTGGACATGATTTTTAGGTGCGCTTTTGAAAGCTTAGTAACACTTGTTCGGATTTGGACAGTATTTGTTTCTAATACTTCAGCTGTTACTATTATATTAATATGATCATATGTATTTAATTAGCAAGCTTTGCTCATATTGCTTTATACAATGGTTTTAGATATTGATATAAGAGAAAGATTGTAAGTTTACAAACGGCGATGGTTACTAGGACATGTTTCTGAATTTCACTTCTTCATCAGCTAGCTTTTCGGGAGCTGAGCGTTGGACTCGAATCTCTAACATTCATATCAGTGCAAAGGCAGATGCCTTTAGCTGCTAAGCCTTATGAATGTCCCGTTATTCGCGCGTACAATTGGTCTCTAAGAGTTGTCTTTTTGTTTATATTCCTTTTGATCACCATGTAGGCACATACACTCTGTATGTAGTTTATTCTTAATAGTGTGGATATGATATTTAGGCGCGCTTTTGAAAGCTTAGTAACACTGGTTCGGATTTTTACAGTATTTGTTTTTAATACTTCCGTTGTTACTATTATATCAATATGATCATATGTATTTAATTAGCGAGCTTTGCTCATATTGCTTTATACAATGGTCTTTGTTATTGATATTAGAGAAAAATTGTAAGTTTACAAACGGCGATGGTTACTAGGACTTGTTTCTGAATTTCACGTCTTCATCAGCTAGCTTTTCGGGAGCTGAGCGTTGAACTCGAATCTCCAACATTCATATCAGTGCAAAGGCGGATGCCTTTAGCTGCTAAGCCATATGAATGTCCCGTTGTTCGCTGTACAATTGGTCTCTAAGAGTTGCCTTTTTGTTTATATTCCTTTTGATCACCATGTAGGCACATACACTCTGTATGTAGTTTATTCCTAATGGTGTAGTTGTTCGGATTTTTGCAGTATTTGTTTTTAATACGTCCGCTGTTACTATTATATCAATATGATCAATGTATTTAATTAGCGAGCTTTGCTTATATTGCTTTATACAATGGTTTTTGTTATTGATATTAGAGAAAAATTGTAAGTTTACAAACGGCGATGGTTACTAGGACATGTTTCTGAATTTCACTGCTAAGCCATATGAATGTCCCGCTATTCGCTGTACAATTGGTCTCTTAGAGTTGCCTTTTTGTTTATATTCCTTTTGATCACCATGTAGGCACATACACTCTGTATGTTGTTTATTCCTAATAGTGTGGATATGATTTTTAGGCGCGCTTTTGCAAGCTTAGTAACATTTGTTCGGATTTTTACAGTATTTGTTTTTAATACTTCCGCTGTTACTATTATATCAATATGATCATATGTATTTATTTAGCGAGCTTTGCTCATATTGCTTTATACAATGGTTTTTGTTATTGATATTAGAGAAAAATTGTAAGTTTACAAACGGCGATGGTTACTAGAACATGTTTCTGAATTTCGATTCTTCATCAGCTAGCTTTTCGGGAGCTGAGCGTTGAATTCGAACCTCCAACATTCATATCAGTGCAAAGGCAGATGCCTTTAGCTGCTAAGCCATATGAGTGTCCCGTTGAATTCTATACAACTGGTCTCTAAGAGTTGCCTTTTTGTTTATATTCCTTTTGATCACCATGTAGGCACATACACTCTGTATGTAGTTTATTCCTAATAGTGTGGATATGATTTTTAGGCGCGCTTTTGAAAGCTTAGTAACGTTTGTTCGGATTTTTACAGTATTTGTTTTTAATACTTCCGCTGTTACTATTATATCAATATGATCATATGTATTTATTTAGCGAGCTTTGCTCATATTGCTTTATACAATGGTTTTTGTTATTGATATTAGATAAAAATTGTAAGTTTACAAACGGCGATGGTTACTAGGACATGTTTCTGAATTTCACTTCTTCATCAGCTAGCTTTTCGGGAGCTGAATGTTGGACTCGAATCTCTAGCATTCATATCAGTGCAAAGGCAGGTGCCTTTAGCTGCTAAGCCATATGAATATCCCGTTATTCGCGCGTACAATTGGTCTCTAAGAGTTGCCTTTTTGTTTATATTCCTTTTGATCACAATGTAGGCAAATACACTCTGTATGTAGTTTATTCCTAATAGTGTGGATATGATTTTTAGGCGCGCTTTTGCAAGCTTAGTAACATTTGTTCGGATTTTTACAGTATTTGTTTTTAATACTTCCGCTGTTACTATTATATCAATATGATCATATGTATTTATTTAGCGAGATTTGCTCATATTGCTTTATACACTGGTTTTTGTTATTGATATTAGAGAAAAATTGTAAGTTTACAAACGGCGATGGTTACTAGGACATGTTTCTGAATTTCACTTCTTCATCAGCTAGCTTTTCGGGAGCTGAATGTTGGACTCGAATCTCTAACATTCATATCAGTGCAAAGGCAGGTGCCTTTAGCTGCTAAGCCATATGAATATCCCGTTATTCGCGCGTACAATTGGTCTCTAAGAGTTGCCTTTTTGCTTATATTCCTTTTGATCACTATGTAGGCACATACACTCTGTATGTAGTTTATTCCTAATAGTGTGGATATGAATTCTAGGTGCGCTTTTGAAAGCTTAGTAACATTTGTTCGGATTTTTACAGTATTTGTTTTTAATACTTCCGCTGTTACTATTATATCAATATGATCATATGTATTTATTTAGCGAGCTTTGCTCATATTGCTTTATACACTGGTTTTTGTTATTGATATTAGAGAAAAACTGTAAGTTTACAAACGGCAATGGTTACTAGGACTTGTTTCTGTATTTCACTTCTTCATCAGCTAGCTTTTCGGGAGCTGAGCGTTGGACTCGAATCTCTAACATTCATATCAGTGCAAAGGCAGATGCCTTTAGCTGCTAAGCCATATGAGTGTCCCGTTGAATGCTGTACAACTGGTCTCTAAGAGTTGCCTTTTTGTTTATATTCCTTTTGATCACCATGTAGGCACATACACTCTGTATGGAGTTTATTCCTAATGGTGTGGTTGTTTGGATTTTTACAGTATTTGTTTTTAATACTTCCGCTGTTACTATTATATCAATATGATCAATGTATTTAATTAGCGAGCTTTGCTCATATTGCTTTATACAATGGCTTTTGTTATTGATATTAGAGAAAAATTGTAAGTTTACAAACGACGATGGTTACTAGGACATGTTTCTGAATTTCACTGCTAAGCCATATGAATGTCCCGTTATTCGCTGTACAATTGGTCTCTTAGAGTTGCCTTTTTGTTTATATTCCTTTTGATCACCATGTAGGCACACACTCTGTATGTGGTTTGCTCCTAATTGTGTGGATATGATTTGTAGGCGCGCTTTTGAAAGCTTAGTTACATTTGTTCGGATTTTTACAGTATTTGTTTTTAATACTTCCGCTGATACTATTATATCAATATGATCATATGTATTTAATTAGCGATTTTTGCTCATATTGCTTTATACAATGGTTTTTGTTATTGATATTAGAGAAAAATTGTAAGTTTACAAACATTACACTTCTTCATCAGCTAGCTTTTCGGCAGCTGAGCGTTGAACTCGAATCTCCAGCATTCATATCAGTGCAAGAGCAGGTGCCTTTAGCTTCTAAGCCATATGAATGTCCCGTTGTTCGCTGTACAATTGGTCTCTAAGAGTTGCCTTTTTGTTTATATTCCTTTTGATCACCATTTAGGCACATACACTCTGTATGTAATTTATTACTAATAGTTTGGATATGATTTTTAGGCGCGCTTTTGAAAGCTTAGTAACATGTATAACATTCATATCAGTGCAAAGGCAGATGCCTTTAGCTGCTAAGCCATATGAATGTCCCAATGTTCGCTGTACAATTGGTCTCTAAGAGTTGCCTTTTTGTTTATATTCCTTTTGATCACCATGTAGGCACATACACTCTGTATGTAGTTTATTCCTAATAGTGTGGATATGATTTTTAGGCGCGCTTTTGAAAGCTTAGTAACATGTATAACATTCATATCAGTGCAAAGGCAGATGCCTTTAGCTTCTAAGCCATATGAATGTCCCGTTGTTCGCTGTACAATTGGTCTCTACGAGTTGCCTTTTTGTTTTTATTCCTTTTGATCACCATGTAGGTACATACACTCTGTACGTAGTTTATTCCTAATAGTGTGGATATGATTTTTAGGCGCGCTTTTGAAAGCTTAGTAACATTTGTTCGGATTTTTACAGTATTTGTTTATAATACTTCCGCTGTTATTATTATATCAATATGATCATATGTATTTAATTAGCGAGCTTTTCTCATATTGCTTTATACAAAGGTTTTTGTTATTGATATTAGAGAAAAATTGTAAGTTTACAAACGGCGATGGTTACTAGGACATGTTTCTGAATTTCACTTCTTCATCAGCTAGCTTTTCGGGAGCTGAGCGTTGAACTCGAATCTCCAACATTCATATCAGCGCAGATGCCTTTAGCTGCTAAGCCACATGAATGTCCCGTTGTTCGCTGTACAATTGCCTTTTTGTTTATATTCCTTTTGATCACCATGTAGGCACATACACTCTGTATGTAGTTTATTCCTAATAGTGTGGATATAATTTTTAGGCGCGCTTTTGAAAGCTTAGTAACATTTGTTCGGATTTTTACAGTATTTGTTTTTAATACTTCCGTTGTTACTATTATATCAATATGATTTAATGATGATGATGAATTTAATTAGCGAGCTTTGCTCCTATTGCTTTATACAATGGTTTTTGTTATTGATATTAGAGAAAAATTGTAAGTTTACAAACGGCGATGGTTACTAGGACTTGTTTCTGAATTTCACTTCTTCATCAACTAACTTTTCGGGAGCTGAGCGTTGAACTCGAATCTCCAACATTCATATCAGTGCAAAGGCAGATGCCTTTAGCTGCTAAGCCATATGAATGTCCCGTTATTCGCTGTACAACTAGTCTCTAAGTGTTGCCTTTTTTTATATTCCTTTTTATCACCATGTAGGCACATACACTCTGTATGGTGTTTATTCCTAATAGTGTGGATAAGATTTTTAGGCGCGCTTTTGAACAGTATTTGTTTTTAATACTTCAGCTGTTACTATTATATCAATATGAACATATGTATTTAATTAGCAAGCTTTGCTCATATTGCTTTATACAATGGTTTTAGTTATTGATATAAGAGAAAGATTGTAAGTTTACAAACGGCGATGGTTACTAGGAAATGTTTCTGAATTTCACTTCTTCATCAGCTAGCTTTCGGGAGCTGAACGTTGGACTCGAATCTCTAACATTCATATCAGTGCAAAGGTAGATGCCTTTAGCTGCTAAGCCATATGAATGTCTCTAAGAGTTGCCTTTTTGTTTATATTCCTTTTGATCACCATGTAGGCACATACACTCTGTATGTAGTTTATTCCTAATAGTGTGGATATGATTTTTAGGCGCGCTTATGAAAGCTTAGTAACATTTGTTCGGATTTTTACAGTATTTTTTTTAATACTTCCGCTGATACTATTATATCAATATGACCATATGTATTTAATTAGCGAGCTTTGCTCATATTGCTTTATACAATGGTTTTTGTTATTGATATTAGAGAAAAATTGTAAGTTTACAAACGGACATGTTTCTGAATTTCACTGCTAAGCCATATGAGTGTCCCGTTATTCGCTGTACAATTGGTCTCTTAGAGTTGCCTTTTGGTTTATATTCCTTTTGATCACCATGTAGGCACACACAATCTGTATGTGGTTTGCTCCTAATAGTGTGGATATGATTTTTAGGCGCGCTTTTGAAAGCTCAGTAACATTTGTTCGGATTTTTACAGTATTTGTTTTTAATACTTCCGCTGATACTATTATATCAATATGATCATATGTATTTAATTAGCGAGCTTTGCTCATATTGCTTTATACAATGGTTTTTGTTATTGATATTAGTGAAAAATTGTAAGTTTACAAACGGCGATGGTTACTAGGACATGTTTCTGAATTTCACTTCTTCATCAGCTAGCTTTTCGGTAGCTGAGCATTGAACTCGAATCTCCAACATTCGTATCAGTGCAAAGGCAGATGCCTTTAGCTGCTAAGCCATATGAATATCCCGTTGTTCGTTGTACAATTGGTTTCTAAGGGTTGCCTTTTTGTTTATATTCCTTTTGATCACAATGTAGGCACATACTCTCTTTATGTAGTTTATTTCCAATAATGTGGATATGATTTTTAGGCGCGCTTATGAAAGCTTAGTAACATGTATAACATTCATATCAGTGCAAAGGCAGATGCCTTTAGCATCTAAGCCATATGAATATCCCGTTGTTCGCTGTACAATTGGTTTCTAAGAGTTGCCTTTTTGTTTATATTCCTTTTGATCACAATGTAGGCACATACACTCTGTAAGTAGTTTATTCCTAATAGTGTGAATATGATTTTTAGGCGCGCTTTTGAAAGCTTAGTAACATGTATAACATTCATATCAGTGCAAAGGCAGATGCCTTTAGCTTCTAAGCCATATGAATGTCCCGTTGTTCGCTGTACAATTGGTCTCTAAGAGTTGCCTTTTTGTTTATATTCCTTTTGATCACCATGTAGGTACATACACTCTGTACGTAGTTTATTTCTAATAGTGTGGATATGATTTTTCTGCGCGCTTTTGAAAGCTTAGTAACATTTGTTCGGATTTTTACAGTATTTGTTTTTAATACTTCCGTTCTTACTATTATATCAATATGATCATATGTATTTAATTAGCGAGCTTTGCTCATATTGCTTTATACAATGGTTTTTGTTATTGATATTAGAGAAAAATTGTAAGTTTACAAACGGCGAAGGTTACTAGGACATGTTTCTGAATTTCACTTCTTCATCAGCTAGCTTTTCGGGAGCTGAGAGTTGAACTCGAATCTCCAACATTTATATCAACGCAGATTCCTTTAGCTGCTAAGCCACATGAATGTCCCGTTGTTCGCTGTACAACTGCCTTTTTGTTTATATTCCTTTTGATCACCATGTAGGCACATACACTCTGTATGTAGTTTATTCCTCATAGTGTGGATATGATTTTTAGGCGCGCTTTTGAAAGCTTAGTAACATTTGTTCGGATTTTTGCAGTATTTGTGTTTAATACTTCCGTTGTTACTATTATATCAATATGATCATATGTATTTAATTAGCGAGCTTTGCTCCTATTGCTTTATACAATGGTTTTTGTTATTGATATTAGAGAAAAATTGTAAGTTTACAAACGGCGATGGTTACTAGGACTTGTTTCTGAATTTCACTTCTTCATCAGCTAGCTTTTCGGGAGCTGAGCGTTGAACTCGAATCTCCAACATTCATATCAGTGCAAAGGCAGATGCCTTTAGCTGCTAAGCCATATGAATGTCCCGTTGTTCGCTGTACAATTGGTCGCTAAGAGTTGCCTTTTTGTTTATATTCCTTTTGATCACCATGTAGGCACATAAACTCTGTATGTAGTTTATTCCTAATGGTGTGGTTGTTCGGATTTTTACAGTATTTGTTTTTAATACTTCCGCTGTTACTATTATATCAATATGATCAATGTATTTAATTAGTGAGCTTTGCTCATATTGCTTTATACAATGGTTTTTGTTATTGATATTAGAGAAAAATTGTAAGTTTACAAACGGCGATGGTTACTAGGACATGTTTCTGAATTTCACTGCTAAGCCATATGAATGTCCCGTTATTCGCTGTACAATTGGTCTCTTAGAGTTGTCTTTTTGTTTATATTCCTTTTGATCACCATGTAGGCACATACACTCTGTATGTAGTTTATTCCTAATAGTTTGGATATGATTTTTAGGCGGGCTTTTGAAAGCTTAGTAACATTTGTTCGGATTTTTACAGTATTTGTTTTTAATACTTTCGCTGCTACTATTATATCAATATGATCATATGTATTTAATTAGCGAGCTTTGCTCATATTGCTTTATACAATGGTTTTTGTTATTGATATTAGAGAAAAATTGTAAGTTTACAAACATTACACTTCTTCATCAGCTGGCTTTTCGGCAGCTGAGCGTTGAACTCGAATCTCCAGCATTCATATCAGTGCAAAGGCAGATGCCTTTAGCTGCTAAGCCATATGCAAATCCCGTTGTTCGCTGTACAATTGGTCTCTAAGAGTTGCCTTTTTGTTTATATTCCTTTTGATCACCATATAGGCACATACACTCTGTACGTAGTTTATTACTAATAGTTTGGATATGATTTTTAGGCGCGCTTTTGAAAGCTTAGTAACATGTATAACATTCATATCAGTGCAAAGGCAGATGCCTTTAGCTGCTAAGCGATATGAATGTCCCATTGTTCGCTGTACAATTGGTCTCAAAGAGTTGCCTTTTTGTTTATATTCCTTTTGATCACCATGTAGGCACATACACTCTGTATGTAGTTTATTACTAATAGTTTGGATATGATTTTTAGGCGCGCTTTTGAAAGCTTAGTAACATGTATAACATTCATATCAGTGCAAAGGCAGATGCCTTTAGCTGCTAAGCCATATGAATATCCCGTTATTCGCGCGTACAATTGGTCTCTAAGAGTTGCCTTTTTGTTTATATTCCTTTTGATCACCATGTAGGCACATACACTCTGTATGTAGTTTATTCCTAATAGTTTGGATATGATTTTTAGGCGGGCTTTTGAAAGCTTAGTAACATTTGTTCGGATTTTTACAGTATTTGTTTTTAATACTTTCGCTGCTACTATTATATCAATATGATCATATGTATTTAATTAGCGAGCTTTGCTCATATTGCTTTATACATTGGTTTTTGTTATTGATATTAGAGAAAAATTGTAAGTTTACAAACGGCGATGGTTACTAGGACTTGTTTCTGTATTTCACTTCTTCATCAGCTAGCTTTTCGGGAGCTGAGCGTTGAACTCGAATCTCCAACATTCATATCAGTGCAAAGGCAGATGCCTTTAGCTGCTAAGCCATATGAATGTCCCGTTGTTCACTGTACAATTGGTCTCTAAGAGTTGCCTTTTTGTTTATATTCCTTTTGATCACCATGTAGGCACATACACTCTGTATGTAGTTTATTCCTAATGGTGTGGTTGTTTGGATTTTTACAGTATTTGTTTTTAATACTTCCGCTGTTACTATTATATCAATATGATCAATGTATTTAATTAGAGAGCTTTGCTCATATTGCTTTATACAATGGTTTTTGTTATTGATATTAGAGAAAAATTGTAAGTTTACAAACGGCGATGGTTACTAGGACATGTTTCTGAATTTCACTGCTAAGCCATATGAATGTCCCGTTATTAGCTGTACAATTGGTCTCTTAGAGTTGCCTTTTTGTTTATATTCCTTTTTATCACCATGTAGGTACACACTCTGTATGTGGTTTGCTCCTAATTGTGTGGATATGATTTGTAGGCGCGCTTTTGAGAGCTTAGTAACATTTGTTCGGATTTTTACAGTATTTGTTTTTAATACTTCCGCTGATACTATTATATCAATATGATCATATGTATTTAATTAGCGATTTTTGCTCATATTGCTTTATACAATGGTTTTTGTTATTGATATTAGAGAAAAATTGTAAGTTTACAAACATTACACTTCTTCATCAGCTAGCTTTTCGGCAGCTGAGCTTTGAACTCGAATCTCCAGCATTCATATCAGTGCAAAGGCAGATGCCTTTAGCTGCTAAGCCATATGCAAATCCCGTTGTTCGCTGTACAATTGGTCTCTAAGAGTTGCCTTTTTGTTTATATTCCTTTTGATCACAATGTAGGCACATACACTCTGTATGTAGTTTATTCCTAATAGTGTGGATATTATTTTTAGGCGCGCTTTTGAAAGCTTAGTAACATGTATAACATTCATATCAGTGCCAGGGCAGGTGCCTTTAGCTTCTAAGCCATATGAATGTCCCGTTGTTCGCTGTACAATTGGTCTCTAAGAGTTGCCATTTTGTTTATATTCCTTTTGATCACCATGTAGGCACATACACTCTGTATGTAGTTTATTACTAATAGTTTGGATATGATTTTTAGGCGCGCTTTTGAAAGCTTAGTAACATGTATAACATTCATATCAGTGCAAAGGCAGATGCCTTTAGCTGCTAAGCCATATGAATGTCCCATTGTTCGCTGTACAATTGGTCTCTAAAAGTTGCCTTTTTGTTTATATTCCTTTTGATCACCATGTAGGCACATACACTCTGTATGTAGTTTATTCCTAATAGTGTGGATATGATTTTTAGGCGCGCTTTTGAAAGCTTAGTAACATGTATAACATTCATATCAGTGCAAAGGCAGATGCCTTTAGCTTCTAAGCCATATGAATGTCCCGTTGTTCGCTGTACAATTGGTCTCTAAGAGTTGCCTTTTTGTTTTTATTCCTTTTGATCACCATGTAGGTACATACACTCTGTACGCAGTTTATTCCTTATAGTGTGGATATGATTTTTAGGCGCGCTTTTGAAAGCTTAGTAACATTTGTTCGGATTTTTACAGTATTTGTTTTTAATACTTCCGCTGTTATTATTATATCAATATGATCATATGTATTTAATTAGCGAGCTTTTCTCATATTGCATTATACAAAGGTTTTTGTTATTGATATTAGAGAAAAATTGTAAGTTTACAAACGGCGATGGTTACTAGGACATGTTTCTGAATTTCACTTCTTCATCAGCTAGCTTTTCGGGAGCTGAGCGTTGAACTCGAATCTCCAACATTCATATCAGCGCAGATGCCTTTAGCTGCTAAGCCACATGAATGTCCCGTTGTTCGCTGTACAATTGCCTTTTTCTTTATATTCCTTTTGATCACCATGTAGGCACATACACTCTGTATGTAGTTTATTCCTAATAGTGTGGATATAATTTTTAGGCGCGCTTTTGAAAGCTTAGTAACATTTGTTCGGATTTTTACAGTATTTGTTTTTAATACTTCCGTTGTTACTATTATATCAATATGATTTAATGATGATGATGAATTTAATTAGCGAGCTTTGCTCCTATTGCTTTATACAATGGTTTTTGTTATTGATATTAGAGAAAAATTGTAAGTTTACAAACGGCGATGGTTACTAGGACTTGTTTCTGAATTTCACTTCTTCATCAACTAACTTTTCGGGAGCTGAGCGTTGAACTCGAATCTCCAACATTCATATCAGTGCAAAGGCAGATGCCTTTAGCTGCTAAGCCATATGAATGTCCCGTTATTCGCTGTAGAACTAGTCTCTAAGGGTTGCCTTTTTTTATATTCCTTTTTATCACCATGTAGGCACATACACTCTGTATGGTGTTTATTCCTAATAGTGTGGATAAGATTTTTAGGCGCGCTTTTGAACAGTATTTGTTTTTAATACTTCAGCTGTTACTATTATATCAATATGAACATATGTATTTAATTAGCAAGCTTTGCTCATATTGCTTTATACAATGGTTTTAGTTATTGATATAAGAGAAAGATTGTAAGTTTACAAACGGCGATGGTTACTAGGAAATGTTTCTGAATTTCACTTCTTCATCAGCTAGCTTTCGGGAGCTGAACGTTGGACTCGAATCTCTAACATTCATATCAGTGCAAAGGTAGATGCCTTTAGCTGCTAAGCCATATGAATGTCTCTAAGAGTTGCCTTTTTGTTTATATTCCTTTTGATCACCATGTAGGCACATACACTCTGTATGTAGTTTATTCCTAATAGTGTGGATATGATTTTTAGGCGCGCTTATGAAAGCTTAGTAACATTTGTTCGGATTTTTACAGTATTTTTTTTAATACTTCCGCTGATACTATTATATCAATATGACCATATGTATTTAATTAGCGAGCTTTGCTCATATTGCTTTATACAATGGTTTTTGTTATTGATATTAGAGAAAAATTGTAAGTTTACAAACGGACATGTTTCTGAATTTCACTGCTAAGCCATATGAATGTCCCGTTATTCGCTGTACAATTGGTCTCTTAGAGTTGCCTTTTGGTTTATATTCCTTTTGATCACCATGTAGGCACACACAATCTGTATGTGGTTTGCTCCTAATAGTGTGGATATGATTTTTAGGCGCGCTTTTGAAAGCTCAGTAACATTTGTTCGGATTTTTACAGTATTTGTTTTTAATACTTCCGCTGATACTATTATATCAATATGATCATATGTATTTAATTAGCGAGCTTTGCTCATATTGCTTTATACAATGGTTTTTGTTATTGATATTAGAGAAAAATTGTAAGTTTACAAACGGCGATGGTTACTAGGACATGTTTCTGAATTTCACTTCTTCATCAGCTAGCTTTTCAGCAGCTGAGCATTGAACTCGAATCTCCAACATTCATATCAGTGCAAAGGCAGATGCCTTTAGCTGCTAAGCCATATGAATATCCCGTTGTTCGCTGTACAATTGGTTTGTAAGGGTTGCCTTTTTGTTTATATTCCTTTTGATCACAATGTAGGCACATACTCTCTTTATGTAGTTTATTCCTAATGTTGTGGTTGTTCGGATTTTTACAGTATTTGTTTTTAATACTTCCGCTGTTACTATTATATCAATATGATCATATGTATTTAATTAGCGAGCTTTGCTCCTATTGCTTTATACAATGGTTTTTGTTATTGATATTAGAGAAAAATTGTAAGTTTACAAACGGCGATGTTTACTAGGACATGTTTCTGAATTTCACTGCTAAGCCATATGAATGTCCCGTTATTCGCTGTACAATTGGTCTCTTAGAGTTGCCTTTTTGTTTATATTCCTTTTGATCACCATGTAGGCACATACACTCTGTATGTAGTTTATTCCTAATAGTTTGGATATGATTTTTAGGCGGGCTTTTGAAAGCTTAGTAACATTTGTTCGTATTTTTACAGTATTTGTTTTTAATACTTCCGCTGCTACTATTATATCAATATGATCATATGTATTTAATTAGCGAGCTTTGCTCATATTGCTTTATACAATGGTTTTTGTTATTGATATTAGAGAAAAATTGTAAGTTTACAAACGGCGATGGTTACTAGGACATGTTTCTGAATTTTACTTCTTCATCAGCTAGATTTTCGGGAGCTAAGCGTTGAACTCGAATCTCCAACATTCATATCAGTACAAAGGCAGATGCCTTTAGCTGCTAAGCCATATGAATGTCCCGTTGTTCGCTGTACAATTGGTCTCTAAGAGTTCAATCAATATGATCAATGTATTTAATTAGCGAGCTTTGCTCATATTGCTTTATACAATGGTTTTCGTTATTGATATTAGAGAAAAATTGTAAGTTTACAAACGGCGATGGTTACTAAGACATGTTTCTGAATTTCACTGCTAAGCCATATGAATGTCCCGTTATTCGCTGTACAATTGGTCTCTTAGAGTTGCCTTTTTGTTTATATTCCTTTTGATCACCATGTAGACATATACACTCTGTATGTAGTTTATTCCTAATAGTGTGGATATAATTTTTAGGCGCGCTTTTGAAAGCTTAGTAACATTTGTTCGGGTTTTTACAGTATTTGTTTTTAATACTTCCGCTGTTACTATTATATCAATATGATCATATGTATTTAATTAGCGAGCTTTGCTCATATTGCTTTATACAAAGGTTTTTGTTATTGATATTAGAGAAAAATTGAAAGTTTAAAAAAGGCGATGGTTACTAGGACATGTTTCTGTATTTCATTTCCTCATCAGCTAGCTTTTCTGGAGCTGAGCGTTGAACTCGAATCTCCAACATTCATATCAGAGCAAAGGCCTTTAGCTGATAAGCCATATGAATGTCCCGTTGTTCGCTGTACAATTGGTCTCTAAGAGTTGCCTTTTTGTTTATATTCCTTTTGATCACCATGTAGGCACATACTCTCTGTATGTAGTTTATTCCTAATAGTGTGGATATGATTTTTAGGCGCGCTTTTGGAAAGCTTAGTAACATTTGTTCGGATTTTTACAGTATTTGTTTTCAATACTTCCGCTGTTACTATTATATCAATATGATCATATGTATTTAAATAGCAAGCTTTGCTCATATTGCTTTATACAATGGTTTTTGTTATTGATATTAGAGAAAAATTGTAAGTTTACAAACGGCGATGGTTACTAGGACATGTTTCTGAATTTCACTTCTTCTTCAGCTAGCTTTTCGGGAGCTGAACGTTGGACTCGAATCTCTAACATTCATATCAGTGCAAAGGCAGATGCCTTTAGCTGCTAAGCCATATGAATTTCCCATTGTTCGCTGTACAATTGGTCTCTAAGGGTTAAGTAGCAAATTTGCCAGTCAAACAAACCACCGATGTATAGCTAAATGGTTAGCGCAGCATGCCTAAAGCGTACTGATGATGAAGGCTTAGCACCCTTCGAAATGGATCTATCTGCGCAGCTATGGCAGGTTGTCTGAAAAATGTTCTACTTACTATTCCAAAAACAAAAAATAAAATTTTTCAAATTTAGAAAAATTAAAAAATAACAATAATTATCATTAGAAAAAAATTATTGTTCTGGCCTTGAGCTCGATTCGAACCTTGAATGATTTATCAATAGGCCGATAAAAACAAAAACAATTGTTAATAAACCATGAGCACTTGGGAATGTCAAACAAAGTAATTGACAATAAACAAAAATCCAGCATTATCAATGATTTGCACCAGATGGCGCAACACTGAATAAATATAGTTGGTAAAAAGGAATAGAAGGATCAAATTTGCCAGTCAAACAAACCACCGCTGTATAGCTAAATGGTTAGCGCAGCATGCCTAAAGCGTACTGATGATGAAGGTTTAGCAGCCTTCGAAATGGATCTATCTGCGCAGCTATGGCAGGTTGTCTGAAAAATTTTCTACTTACTATTCCAAAAACAAAAAAATACAATTTTTCAAATTTAGAAAAATTAAAAAATAAAAATAATTATCATTAGAAAAAAATTATTGTTCTGGCCTTGAGCTCGATTCGAACCTTGAATGATTTATCAATAGGCCGATAAAAACAAAAACAATTGTTAATAAACCATGAGCACTTGGGAATGTCAAACAAAGTAATTGACAATAAACTAAAATCCAGCATTATCAGTGATCTGCACCAGATGGCGCAACACTGAGTAAATATAGTTGGTAAAAAGGAATAGACGTAGCAATTTTGCCAGTCAAACAAACCACCGCTCTATAGCTAAATGGTTAGCGCAGCATGCCTAAAGCGTACTGATGATGAAGGCTTAGCACCCTTCGAAATGGATCTATCTGCGCAGCTATGGCAGGTTGTCTGAAAAATTTTCTACTTACTATTCCAAAAACAAAAAATACAATTTTTCAAATTTAGAAAAATTAGAAAATAACAATAATAATCATTAGAAAAAAATTATTGTTCTGCCTTGAGCTCGATTCGAACCTTGAATGATTTATCAATAGGCCGATAAAAACAAAAACAATTGTTAATAAACCATGAGCACTTGGGAATGTCAAACAAAGTAATTGACAATAAACAAAAATCCAGCATTATCGGTGATTTGCACCAGATGGCGCAACACTGAATAAATATAGTTGGTAAAAAGGAATAGAAGTAGCAAATTTTCCAGTCAAACAAACCACCGCTGTATAGCTAAATGGTTAGCGCAGCATGCCTAAAGCGTACTGATGATGAAGGCTGAGCACCTTTCGAAATGGATCTATCTGCGTAGCTATGGCAGGTTGTCTGAAAAATTTTCCACTTACTATTACAAAAACAAAAAATACAATTTTTCAAATTTAGAAAAATTAAAAAATAACAATAATTATCATTAGAAAAAAATTATTGTTCTGGCCTTGAGCTCGATTCGAACCTTGAATGACTTCTGCTGTTACTATTATATCAATATGATCAATGTACTTATTTAGCGAGCTTTGCTCATATTGCTTTATACAATGGTTTTTGTTATTGATATTAGAGAAAAATTGTAAGTTTACAAGCGGCGATGGCTACTAGGACATGTTTCTAAATTTCTGTATTTTTGTTTATATTCCTTTTGATCACCATGTAGGCACATACACTCTGTATGTAGTTTATTCCTAATAGTTTGGATATGATTTTTAGGCGCGCTTTTGAGAGCTTAGTAACATTTGTTCGGATTTTGACAGTATTTGTTTTTAATACTTCCGCTGTTACCATTATATCAATATGATCATATGTATTTAATTAGCGAACTTTGCTCATATTGCTTTATACAATTGTTTTGGTTATTGATATTAGAGAAAAATTGTAAGTTTACAAACGGCGATGGTTACTAGGATATGTTTCTGAATTTCACTTCTTCATCAGCTAGCTTTTCGGGAGCTGTCTTTTTGTTTATATTTCTTTTGATCACCATGTAGGCACATACACTCTGTATGTAGTTCATTCCTAATGGTGTGGATATGATTTTTAGGCGCGCTTTTGAAAGCTTAGTAACATTTATTCGGATTTTTGCAGTATTTGTTTTTAATACTTCCGCTGTTACTATTATATCAATATAATCATATGTATTTAATTAGCGAGCTTTGCTCATATTGCTTTATACAATGGTTTTTGTTATTGATATTAGAGAAAAATTGTCAGTTTACAAAAGGCGATGGCTACTAGGACATGTTTCTGAATTTCATTTCTTCATCAGCTAGCTTTTCGGGAGCTGAGCGTTGAACTCGAATCTCCAACATTCATATCAGTACAAAGGCAGATGCCTTTAGCTGCTAAGCCATATGCATGTCCCGTTGTTCGCTGTACAATTGGTCTCTAAGAGTTGCCTTTTTGTTTATATTCCTTTTGATCACCATGTAGGTACATACACTCTGTACGTAGTTTATTCCTAATAGTGTGGATATGATTTTTAGGCGCGATTTTGAAAGCTTAGTAACATTTGTTCGGATTTTCACAGTGTTTGTTTTTAATACTTCCGCTGTTACTATTATATCAATATAATCATATGTATTTAATTAGCGAGCTTTGCTCATATTGCTTTATACAAAGGTTTTTGTTATTGATATTAGAGAAAAATTGTAAGTTTACAAAAGGCGATGGTTACTAGGACATGTTTCTGTATTTCATTTCTTCATCAGCTAGCTTTTCGGGAGCTGAGCGTTGAACTCGAATCTCCAACATTTATATCAGAGCAAAGGCAGATGCCTTTAGCTGCTAAGCCATAGGAATGTCCCGTTGTTCGCTGTACAATTGGTCTCTAAGAGTTTCCTTTTTGTTTATATTCCTTTTGATCACCATGTAGGCACATACACTCTGTATGTAGTTTATTCCTAATAGTGTGGATATGATTTTTAGGCGCGCTTTGGAAAGCTTAGTAACATTTGTTCGGATTTTTACAGTATTTGTTTTTAATACTTCTGCTGTTACTATTATATATTTAAATAGCAAGCTTTGCTCATATTGCTTTACACAATAGTTATTGTTATTGATATTAGAGAAAAATTGTAAGTTTACAAACGGCGATGGTTACTAGGACATGTTTCTGAATTTTACTTCTTCATCAGCTAGCTTTTCAGCAGCTGAGCGTTGAACTCGAATCTCCACCATTCATATCAGTGCAAAGGCAGACGCCTTTAGCTGCTAAGCCATATGAATGTCCCATTGTTCGCTGTACAATTGGTCTGTAAGAGTTGCCTTTTTGTTTATATTCCTTTTGATCACCATGTAGGTACATATGGTGGGTGTGGTTGTTCGGATTTTTACAGTATTTGTTTTTAATACTTCCGCTGTTACTATTATATCAATATAGTCAATGTACTTAATTAGCGAGCTTTGCTCATATTGCTTTATACAATGGTTTTTGTTATTGATATTAGAGAAAAATTGTAAGTTTACAAGCGGTGATGGTTACTAGGACATGTTTCTGAATTTCTGCCTTTTTTTTATATTCCTTTTGATCACCATGTAGGCACATACACTCTATATGTAGTTTATTCCTAATAGTTTGGATATGATTTTTAGGCACGCTTTTGAAAGCTTAGTAACATTTGTTCGGATTTTTACAGTATTTGTTTTTAATACTTCCGCTGTTACCATTATATCAATATGATCATATGTATTTAATTAGCGAACTTTTTTCATATTGCTTTATACAATGGTTTTTGTTATTGATATTAGAGAAAATTTGTAAGTTTACAAACGGCGATAGTTACTAGGACATGATTCTGAATTTCACTTCTTTATCAGCTAGCTTTTCGGGAGCTGAGCGTTGAACTCGAATCTCCAACATTCATATCAGTGCAAAGGCAGATGCCTTTAGCTGCTAAGCCATATAAATGTCCCGTTGTTCGCTATACAATTGGTCTCTTAGAGTTGCCTTTTTGTTTATATTCCTTTTGATCACCATGCAGGCACATACACTCTGTATGTAGTTTATTCCTAATAGTGTGGATATGATTTTTAGGCGCGCTTTTGAACGCTTAGTAACCTTTGTTCGGATTTTTACAGTATTTGTTTTTAATACTTCCGTTGATATCCACAATGAAATATGAATAATCTGGCAACTCTGTCATTATAACGTAAGAAACATAGAATGTAAGAAAAAAAAATAATGAAATAAAAAACACTTGGATTTTAACCTTAAACGCGTGCACACCACTTCCTGCAAGTCATATATAAATATATATGAAGATATAACAAATTGGCGACGAAATGACTCCTAATCCAAGCGATGTGGTCTCAGCTTCAAACATCACCTTGTTCCAGTCAGCAAGTATTCCGGAGTTCTCACCAACGCAAATGTCGTGGGACATATGGAAGGAGCGTTTGGAAATTCATTTTTGTGAGGTTAGGTGCACAGATGACAATGCAAAAAAAGCGATTTTATTGAAATCAATTGGTGCGGAGGCATATAGTGTAATACACAGTTTGTGCAGTCCTAGTAGCCCGTCGTCTAAAGCGTACAAAGATTTGTGCGAAATGATGCACACTCAATTTACTCCGCCCACAATAATTTTTCATGTACGCCGAAAATTCCACGTAGCCTGCAGACAAGATGAGGAAACCGTGGCCATGTGGTCCGCACATTCAAGACAACAAACAACATGTAGCAGCAGCAATAATAATAAAACAACAGGTAATTCAAATAGTGGAAAGAATAATTCCAACAAAAAGAAACCGTGCTGTCGCTGTGGGTGGCGGAACCACGAAGCTTCAGCATGTAAATATAGAGAGAGCAAATGTTACAAGTGTGGTAAAACTGGGCACTTGGCATCAGTATGCAAAAGTAGACAAAACAAGAACAATGCTGTAAACTGTGTATCGGACTCAGATAATTTTTTATATACTGATAACGATTGTGTTTTTTCTAACTCTATTTTTAATGTTCAGTGTACGAATAACGCGAGTGGAGCCTACACACTATGCGTTTCAATCAATAATACAAGGGTAGAAGCCGCATGTGACACGGGGGCTTCGTGCACCCTAATTCCGTCATCACTTTATCAACAAATTAAAGAAAAATCAATCCTTAAAAAATGTAAAGTTCCGTACGTGGATTACAGCGGTGAGCGGATTGCAATATTGGGTGAGTTTGATGCATTGATCAGATGCAAAGGTAATACCAAGATGATTGTTGTTGTCGTGACCAAGACGGAAAATCCTCCATTGTTAGGACGTAGTTCTTTAAGAGCATTTGGCTTTGCCAAGTCAATGCAGCGTACCCAAGTAATGACCACAGTGTCATTGCGAATTCAATTAAAGAAGAATTTTTCGATGTATTTAGTAGTGGCCTGGGTGCCTTTAATGGCAAGACAATTTCCTTAAAACTAAGCAGCAATGCAAATCCATTTTCTTTTAAACCACGCCCCGTACCCTTGGCATGGAAAGACAAAATTGAAGCTAAGTTGAGTGATTTAGTAAAACAGGGTATGTTAGAGCAGGTAGACAATTCCGATTGGGGAACCCCTCTAGTTCCTATTCTAAAATCGGATGGAGATATACGTCTATGTGCAGATTATAAAGTCACGATAAACAAATTTTTAGAGAACTTCCAATATCCTCTACCAAGGATTGATGAAATTTTTGCTGCTCTTCAAGGCGGTGAATTATTCACGAAACCCGACTTATCGCAAGCGTACAACCAATTGTTATTTGTATTATTTTGTTTATATTCCTTTTGATCACCATGTAGGCACATACACTCTGTATGTAGTTTATTCCTAATGGTGTGGATATGATTTTGAGGCGCGCTTTTGAAAGCTTAGTAACATTTGTTCGGATTTCTACAGTATTTGTTTTTAATACTTCCGCTGTTACTATTATATCAATATAATCATATGAATTTAATTAGCCAGCTTTGCTCATATTGCTTTATACAATGGTTTTTGTTATTGATATTAGAGAAAAATTCTAAGTTTACAAACGGTGATGGTTACTAGGACATGTTTCTGAATTTCACTTCTTCATCAGCTAGCTTTTCGGGAGCTGAGCGTTGAACTTGAATCTTCAACATTCATATCAGTATAAAGGCAGATGCCTTTAGCTGCTAAGCCATATGAATGTCCCATTGTTCGCTGTACAATTGGTCTCTAGGAGTTGCCTTTTTGTTTATATTCCTTTTGATCACCATGTAGGTACATATGGTGTGGTGTGGTTGTTCGAATTTTTACAGTATTTGTTTTTAATACTTCCGCTGTTACTATTATATCAATATGATCAATGTACTTAATTAGCGAGCTTTGCTCATATTGCTTTATACAATGGTTTTTGTTATTGATATTAGAGAAAAATTGTAAGTTTTCTGAATTTCACTGCTAAGCCATATGAATGTCCCGTTGTTCGCTGTACAATTGGTCTCTTAGAGTTGCCTTTTTGTTTATATTCCTTTTGATCACCATGTAGGCACATACACTCTGTATGTAGTTTATTCCTAATAGTGTATGATTTTTAGGCGCGCTTTTGAAAGCTTAGTAACACTTGTTCGGATTTGGACAGTATTTGTTTTTAATACTTCCGCTGTTACTATTATATCAATATGATCATATGTATTTAATTAGCAAGCTTTGCTCATATTGCTTTATACATTGGTTTTAGTTATTGATATTAGAGAAATATTGTAAGTTTACAAATGGCGATGGTTTCTAAGACATCTTTCTGAATTTCACTTCTTCATCAGCTAGCTTTTCGGGAGCTGAGCGTTGGACTCGAATCTCTAACATTCATATCAGTGCAAAGGCAGATGCCTTTAGCTGCTAAGCCATATGAATGTCCCGTTGTTCGCTGTACAATTGGTCTTTAAGAGTTGCCTTTTTGTTTATATTCCTTTTGATCACCATGTAGGCACATACACTCTGTATGTAGTTTATTATGTAGTGTGGATATGTTTTTTAGGCGCGCTTTTGAATGCTTAGTAACATTTGTTCGGATTTTTACAGTATTTGTTTTTAATACTTCCACTGTTACTATTATATCAATATGATCATATGTATTTAATTAGCAAGCATTGCTCATATTGCTTTACGCAATAGTTTTTGTTATTGATATTAGAGAAAAATTGTAAGTTTACAAACGGCGATGGTTACTAGGACATGTTTCTGAATTTCACTGCTAAGTCCCGTTGTTCGCTGTAGGTACAATTGGTCTCTTAGAGTTGCCTTTTTTTATATTCCTTTTGATCACCATGTAGGCACATACACTCTGTATGTAGTTTATTCCTAATAGTGTGGATATAATTTTTAGGCGCGCTTTTGAAAGCTTAGTAACATTTGTTCGGATTTTTACAGAATTTGTTTTTAATACTTCCGCTGTTACTATTATATCAATATGATCATATGTATTTAATTAGCGAGCTTTGCTCATATTGCTTTATACAATGGTTTTTGTTATTGATATTAGAGAAAAATTGTAAGTTTACAAACGGCGATGGTTCTAGGACATATTTCTGAATTTCACTTCTTATATTCCTTTTGATCACCATGCAGTCACATACACTCTGTATGTAGTTTATTCCTAATAGTGTGGATATGATTTTTCGGCGCGCTTTTGAACGCTTAGTAACATTTGTTCGGATTTTTACAGTAGTTGTTTTTAATACTTCCGTTATTACTATTATATCAATATGATCATCTGTATTTAATTAGCGAGCTTTGCTCATATTGCTTTATACAAAGGGTTTAGTTATTGATATTAGAGAAAAATTGCAAGTTTACAAAAGGCGATGGTTACTAGGACATGTTTCTGTATTTCATTTCTTCATCAGCTAGCTTTTCGGGAGCTGAGCGTTGAACTCGAATCTCCAACATTCATATCAGAGCAAAGGCAGATGCCTTTAGCTGCTAAGCCATATGAATGTCCCGTTGTTCGCTGTACAATTGGTCTCTAAGAGTTGCTTTTTTGTTTATATTCCTTTTGATCACCATGTAGGCACATACACCCTGTATGTAGTTTATTCCTAATAGTGTGGATATGATTTTTAGGCGCGCTTTGGAAAGCTTAGTAACATTTGTTCGGATTTTTACAGTATTTATTTTTAATACTTCCACTGTTACTATTATATCAATATGATCATATGTATTTAATTAGCAAGCATTGCTCATATTGCTTTACGCAATAGTTTTTGTTATTGATATTAGAGAAAAATTGTAAGTTTACAAACGGCGATGGTTACTAGGACATGTTTCTGAATTTCACTGCTAAGCCATATGAATGTCCCGTTGTTCGCTGTAGGTACAATTGGTCTCTTAGAGTTGCCTTTTTGTTTATATTCCTTTTGATCACCATATAGGCACATACACTCTGTATGTAGTTTATTCCTAATAGTGTGGATATAATTTTTAGGCGCGCTTTTGAAAGCTTAGTAACATTTGTTCGGATTTTTACAGAATTTGTTTTTAATACTTCCGCTGTTACTATTATATCAATATGATCATATGTATTTAATTAGCGAGCTTTGCTCATATTGCTTTATACAATGGTTTTTGTTATTGATATTAGAGAAAAATTGTAAGTTTACAAACGGCGATGTTTACTAGGACATGTTTCTGAATTTCACTGCTAAGCCATATGAATGTCCCGTTGTTCGCTGTACAATTGGTCTCTTAGAGTTGCCTTTTTGTTTATATTCCTTTTGATCACCATGCAGGCACATACACTCTGTATGTAGTTTATTCCTACTAGTGTGGATATGATTTTTAGGCGCGATTTGGAAAGCTTAGTAACATTTGTTCGGATTTTTACAGTATTTGTTTTTAATACTTCCGCTGTTACTATTATATCAATATGATCATATGTATTTAATAGCCAGCTTTGCTCATATTGCTTTATACAATGGTTTTTGTTATTGATATTAGAGAAAAATTATAAGTTTACAAACGGCGATGGTTACTAGGACATGTTTCTGAATTTCACTTCTTCATCAGCTAGCTTTTCGGGAGCTGAGCGTTGAACTCGAATCTCCAACATTCATATCAGTATAAAGGCAGATGCCTTTAGCTGCTATGCCATATGAATGTCCCGTTGTTCGCTGTACAATTGGTCTCTAAGAGTTGCCTTTTTGTTTATATTCCTTTTGATCACCATGTAGGCACATACACTCTGTATGTAGTTTATTCCTAATAGTGTGGATATGATTTTTAGGCGCGCTTTGGAAAGCTTAGTAACATTTGTTCGGATTTTTACAGTATTTGTTTTTAATACTTCCGCTGTTACTATTATATCAATATGATCATATGTATTTAATTAGCCAGCTTTGCTCATATTGCTTTATACAATGGTTTTTGTTATTGATATTAGAGAAAAATTATAAGTTTACAAACGGCGATGGTTACTAGGACATGTTTCTGAATTTCACTTCTTCATCAGCTAGCTTTTCGGGAGCTGAGCGTTGAACTCGAATCTCCAACATTCATATCAGTATAAAGGCAGATGCCTTTAGCTGCTAAGCCATATGAATGACCCGTTGTTCGCTGTAGGTACAATTGGTCTCTTAGAGTTGCCTTTTTGTTTATATTCCTTTTGATCACCATGTAGGCACATACACTATGTATGTAGTTTATTCCTAATAGTGTGGATATAATTTTTAGGCGCGCTTTTGAAAGCTTAGTAACATTTGTTCGGATTTTTACAGAATTTGTTTTTAATACTTCCGCTGTTACTATTATATCAATATGATCATATGTATAGTTTTTTGTTATTGATATTAGAGAAAAATTGTAAGTTTACAAACGGCGATGGTTACTAGGACATGTTTCTGAATTTCACTTCTTCATCAGCTAGCTTTTCGGGAGCTGAGCGTTGAACTCGAATCTCCAACATTCATATCAGTACAAAGGCAGATGCCTTTAGCTGCTAAGCCATATGAATGTCCCGTTGAATGCTGTACAACTGGTCTCTAAGAGTTGCCTTTTTGTTTATATTACTTTTGATCACCATGTAGGTACATATAGTGTGGTGTGGTTGTTCGGATTTTTACAGTATTTGTTTTTAATACTTCCGCTGTTACTATTATATCAATATGATCAATGTACTTAGCTAGCGAGCTTTGCTCATATTGCTTTATACAATGGTTCTTGTTATTGATATTAGAGAAAAATTGTAAGTTTACAAGTGGCGATGGTTACTAGGACATGTTTCTGAATTTCACTTCTTCATCAGCTGGCTTTTCAGCAGCTGAGCGTTGAACATGAATCTCCACCATTCATATCAGTGCAAAGGCAGATGCCTTTAGCTGCTAAGCCATATGAATGTCCCATTGTTCGCTGTACAATTGGGCTCTAAGAGTTGCCTTTTTGTTTATATTACTTTTGTTCACCATGTAGGTACATATGGTGTGGTGTGGTTGTTCGATTTTTACAGTATTTGTTTTTAATACTTCCGCTGTTACTATTATATCAATATGATCAATGTACTTAATTATCTAGCTTTGCTCATATTGCTTTATACAATGGTTTTTGTTATTGATATTAGAGAAAAATTGTAAGTTTACAAGCGGCGATGGTTACTAGGACACGTTTCTGAATTTCTGCCTTTTTGTTTATATTCCTTTTGATCACCACGTAGGCACATACACTCTGTATGTAGTTTATTCCTAATAGTTTGGATATGATTTTTAGGTGCGCTTTTGAAAGCTTAGTAACATTTGTTCGGATTTTTACAGTATTTCTTTTTAATACTTCCGCTGTTACCATTATATCAATATGATCATATGTATTTAATTAGTGAACTTTGCTTAGCTTAGTAACACTTGTTCGGATTTGGACAGTATTTGTTTTTAATACTTCCGCTGTTACTATTATATCAATATGATCATATGTATTTAATTAGCAAGCTTTGCTCATATTGCTTTATACAATGGTTTTAGTTATTGATATTAGAGAAAGATTGTAAGTTTACAAACGGCGATGGTTACTAGGACATCTTTCTGAATTTCACTTCTTCATCAGCTAGCTTTTCAGGAGCTGAGCGTTGGACTCGAATCTCTAACATTCATATCAGTGCAAAGGCAGATGCCTTTAGCTGCTAAGCCATATGAATGTTCCGTTGTTCGCTGTACAATTGGTGTCTAAGAGTTACCTTTTTGTTTATATTCCTTTTGGTCACTATGTAGGCACATACACTCTGTATGTAGTTTATTCCTAATAGTGTGGATATAATTTTTAGGCGCGGTTTTGAAAGCTTAGTAACATTTGTTCGGATTTTTACAGAATTTGTTTTTAATACTTCCGCTGTTACTATTATATCAATATGATCATATGTATTTAATTAGCGAGCTTTGCTCATATTGCTTTATACAATGGTTTTTGTTATTGATATTAGAGAAAAATTGTAAGTTTAAAAACAGCGATGGTTACTAGGACATGTTTCTGAATTTCACTTCTTCATCAGCTAGCTTTTCGGGAGCTGAGCGGTGAACTCGAATCTCCAACATTCATATCAGTGCAAAGGCAGATGCCTTTAGCTGCTAAGCCATATGAATGTCCCGTTGTTCGCTGTACAATTGGTCTCTTAGAGTTGCCTTTTTGTTTATATTCCTTTTGATCACCATGCAGGCACATACACTCTGTATGTAGTTTATTCCTACTAGTGTGGATATGATTTTTAGGCACGATTTGGAAAGCTTAGTAACATTTGTTCGGATTTTTACAGTATTTGTTTTTAATACTTCCGCTGTTACTATTATATCAATATGATCATATGTATTTAATTAGCCAGCTTTGCTCATATTGCTTTATACAATGGTTTTTGTTATTGATATTAGAGAAAAATTATAAGTTTACAAACGGCGATGGTTACTAGGACATGTTTCTGAATTTCACTTATTCATCAGCTAGCTTTTCGGCAGCTGAACGTTGAACTTGAATCTCCAACATTCATATCAGTGCAAAGGCAGATGCCTTTAGCTGCTAAGCCATATGAATGTCACGTTGTTCGCTGTACAATTGGTCTCTTAGAGTTGCCTTTTTGTTTATATTCCTTTTGATCACCATGCAGGCACATACACCCTGTATGTAGTTTATTCCTACTAGTGTGGATATGATTTTTAGGCGCGATTTGGAAAGCTTAGTAACATTTGTTCGGATTTTTACAGTATTTGTTTTTAATACTTCCGCTGTTACTATTATATCAATATGATCATATGTATTTAATTAGCCAGCTTTGCTCATATTGCTTTATACAATGGTTTTTGTTATTGATATTAGAGAAAAATTATAAGTTTACAAACGGCGATGGTTACTAGGACATGTTTCTGAATTTCACTTATTCATCAGCTAGCTTTTCGGCAGCTGAACGTTGAACTTGAATCTCCAACATTCATATCAGTGCAAAGGCAGATGCCTTTAGCTGCTAAGCCATATGAATGTCCCGTTGTTCGCTGTACAATTGGTCTCTTAGAGTTGCCTTTTTGTTTATATTCCTTTTGATCACCATGCAGGCACATACACTCTGTATGTAGTTTATTCCTACTAGTGTGGATATGATTTTTAGGCGCGATTTGGAAAGCTTAGTAACATTTGTTCGGATTTTTACAGTATTTGTTTTTAATACTTCCGCTGTTACTATTATATCAATATGATCATATGTATTTAATTAGCCAGCTTTGCTCATATTGCTTTATACAATGGTTTTTGTTATTGATATTAGAGAAAAATTCTAAGTTTACAAACGGCGATGGTTACTAGGACATGTTTCTGAATTTCACTTCTTCATCAGCTAGCTTTTCGGGAGCTGAGCGTTGAACTCGAATCTCCAACATTCATATCAGTATAAAGGCAGATGCCTTTAGCTGCTAAGCCATATGAATGTACCGTTGTTCGCTGTACAATTGGTCTCTTAGAGTTGCCTTTTTGTTTATATTCCTTTTGATCACCATGCAGGCACATACACTCTGTATGTAGTTTATTCCTACTAGTGAGGATATGATTTTTAGGCGCGATTTGGAAAGCTTAGTAACATTTGTTCGGATTTTTACAGTATTTGTTTTTAATACTTCCGCTGTTACTATTATATCAATATGATCATATGTATTTAATTAGCCAGCTTTGCTCATATTGCTTTATACAATGGTTTTTGTTATTGATATTAGAGAAAAATTATAAGTTTACAAACGGCGATGGTTAATAGGACATGTTTCTGAATTTCATTTCTTCATCAGCTAGCTTTTCGGGAGCTGAGCGTTGAACTCGAATCTCCAACATTCATATCAGTATAAAGGCAGATGCCTTTAGCTGCTAAGCCATATGAATGATCCGTTGTTCGCTGTAGGTACAATTGGTCTCTTAGAGTTGCCTTTTTGTCTATATTCCTTTTGATCACCATGTAGGCACATACACTATGTATGTAGTTTATTCCTAATAGTGTGGATATAATTTTTAGGCGCGCTTTTGAAAGCTTAGTAACATTTGTTCGGATTTTTACAGAATTTGTTTTTAATACTTCCGCTGTTACTATTATATCAATATGATCATATGTATAGTTTTTGTTATTGATATTAGAGAAAAATTGTAAGTTTACAAACGGCGATGGTTACTAGGACATGTTTCTGAATTTCACTTCTTCATCAGCTAGCTTTTCGGGAGCTGAGCGTTGAACTCGAATCTCCAACATTCATATCAGTACAAAGGCAGATGCCTTTAGCTGCTAAGCCATATGAATGTCCCGTTGAATGCTGTACAACTGGTCTCTAAGAGTTGCCTTTTTGTTTATATTACTTTTGATCACCATGTAGGTACATATGGTGTGGTGTGGTTGTTCGGATTTTTACAGTATTTGTTTTTAATACTTCCGCTGTTACTATTATATCAATATGATCAATGTACTTAGCTAGCGAGCTTTGCTCATATTGCTTTATACAATGGTTCTTGTTATTGATATTAGAGAAAAATTGTAAGTTTACAAGCGGCGATGGTTACTAGGACATGTTTCTGAATTTCACTTCTTCATCAGCTGGCTTTTCAACAGCTGAGCGTTGAACATGAATCTCCACCATTCATATCAGTGCAAAGGCAGATGCCTTTAGCTGCTAAGCCATATGAATGTCCCATTGTTCGCTGTACAATTGGGCTCTAAGAGTTGCCTTTTTGTTTATATTACTTTTGTTCACCATGTAGGTACATATGGTGTGGTGTGGTTGTTCGGATTTTTACAGTATTTGTTTTTAATACTTCCGCTGTTACTATTATATCAATATGATCAATGTACTTAATTAGCTAGCTTTGCTCATATTGCTTTATACAATGGTTTTTGTTATTGATATTAGAGAAAAATTGTAAGTTTACAAGCGGCGATGGTTACTAGGACACGTTTCTGAATTTCTGCCTTTTTGTTTATATTCCTTTTGATCACCATGTAGGCACATACACTCTGTATGTAGTTTATTCCTAATAGTTTGGATATGATTTTTAGGTGCGCTTTTGAAAGCTTAGTAACATTTGTTCGGATTTTTACAGTATTTCTTTTTAATACTTCCGCTGTTACCATTATATCAATATGATCATATGTATTTAATTAGTGAACTTTGCTCATATTGCTTTATACAATGCTTTTTTATATTGATATTAGAGAAAAATTGTAAGTTTACAAACGGCGATGGTTACTAGGACATGTTTCTGAATTTCATTTCTTCAACAGCTAGCTTTTCGGGAGCTGAGCGTTGAACTCGAATCTCCAACATTCATATCAGTGCAAAGGCAGATGCCTTTAGCTGCTAAGCCATATGAATGTCCCGTTGTTCGCTGTACAATTGGTCTCTTAGAGTTGCATTTTTGTTTATATTCCTTTTGATCACCATACAAGCACATACACTCTGTATGTAGTTTATTCCTAATAGTGTGGATATGATTTTTAGGCGCGCTTTTGAACGCTTAGTAACATTTGTTCGGATTTTTACAGTATTTGTTTTTAATACTTCCGTTATTACTATTATATCAATATGATCATATGTATTTAATTAGCGAGCTTTGCTCATACTGCTTTATACAATGGTTTTTGTTATTGATATTAGAGAAAAATTGTAAGTTTACAAACGGCGATGGTTACAAGGACATGTTTCCGAATTTCACTTCTTCATCAGCTAGCTTTTCGGGAGCTGAGCGTTGAACCCGAATCTCCAACATTCATATCAGTACAAAGGCAGATGCCTTTAGCTGCTAAGCCATATGAATGTCCCGTTGAATGCTGTACAATTGGTCTCTAAGAGTTTCCTTTTTGTTTATATTCCTTTTGATCACCATGTAGGCACATACACTCTGTATGTAGTTTATTCCTAATAGTGTGGTTATGATTTTTAGGCGCGCTTTTGAAAGCTTAGTAACACTTGTTCGGATTTGGACCGTATTTGTTTTTAATACTTCCGCTGTTACTATTATATCAATATGATCATATGTATTTAATTAGCAAGCTTTTCTCATATTGCTTTATACAATGGTTTTAGTTATTGATATTAGAGAAAGATTGTAAGTTTACAAACGGCGATGGTTACTAGGACATCTTTCTGAATTTCACTTCTTCATCAGCTAGCTTTTCAGGAGCTGAGCGTTGGACTCGAATCTCTAACATTCATATCAGTGCAAAGGCAGATGCCTTTAGCTGCTAAGCCATATGAATGTTCCGTTGTTCGCTGTACAATTGGTCTCTAAGAGTTACCTTTTTGTTTATATTCCTTTTGATCACTATGTAGGCACATACACTCTGTATGTAGTTTATTCCTAATAGTGTGGATATAATTTTTAGGCGCGGTTTTGAAAGCTTAGTAACATTTGTTCGGATTTTTACAGAATTTGTTTTTAATACTTCCGCTGTTACTATTATATCAATATGATCATATGTATTTATTTAGCGAGCTTTGCTCATATTGCTTTATACAATGGTTTTTGTTATTGATATTAGAGAAAAATTGTAAGTTTACAAACGGCGATGGTTACTAGGACATGTTTCTGAATTTCACTTCTTCATCAGCTAGCTTTTCGGGAGCTGAGCGTTGAACTCGAATCTCCAACATTCATATCAGTATAAAGGCAGATGCCTTTAGCTGCTATGCCATATGAATGTCCCGTTGTTCGCTGTAGGTACAATTGGTCTCTTAGAGTTGCCTTTTTGTTTATATTCCTTTTGATCACCATGTAGGCACATACACTCTGTATGTAGTTTATTCCTAATAGTGTGGATATGATTTTTAGGCGCGATTTGGAAAGCTTAGTAACATTTGTTCGGATTTTTACAGTATTTGTTTTTAATACTTCCGCTGTTACTATTATATCAATATGATCATATGTATTTAATTAGCCAGCTTTGCTCATATTGCTTTATACAATGGTTTTTGTTATTGATATTAGAGAAAAATTATAAGTTTACAAACGGCGATGGTTACTAGGACATGTTTCTGAATTTCACTTATTCTTCAGCTAGCTTTTCGGCAGCTGAACGTTGAACTTGAATCTCCAACATTCATATCAGTGCAAAGGCAGATGCCTTTAGCTGCTAAGCCATATGAATGTCCCGTTGTTCGCTGTACAATTGATCTCTTAGAGTTGCCTTTTTGTTTATATTCCTTTTGATCACCATGCAGGCACATACACTCTGTATGTAGTTTATTCCTACTAGTGTGGATATGATTTTTAGGCGCGATTTGGAAAGCTTAGTAACATTTGTTCGGATTCTTACAGTATTTGTTTTTAATACTTCCGCTGTTACTATTATATCAATATGATCATATGTATTTAATTAGCCAGCTTTGCTCATATTGCTTTATACAATGGTTTTTGTTATTGATATTAGAGAAAAATTCTAAGTTTAAGGACAGTAAATTTTCCTGGACACTGCGCTTTACCCCATCTAACATGACTTTAGGATACAAGTCTCCTCCTATCAGAACGTCTACTGGACTGCTTTGTAGGAAATTCGGATCTGCCAAGGTTACTTTAGGGATTTGGTCTAAAATCTCTTCGTTTATTGAAGTGGACGGTAAGTTGCCAGTGATCTTTGGTAAAACGTACGCGGTGGCTTCTATCAAAAGGTTTGGGTCACGGGGTGAGCCCAAAATGAAGGAACAACTCTTCGAGGAATTATTACAAACTTTTTGATTTAGTCCCGAAATAACCGCGTTTGTTTTTGAGCATGGAAGATTTAGAAGCTTGCGAAGTCGCCCCGAAATGAAGGATGCTTCCGCAGCTGAGTCAATCGATGCCCGAGCGGCATATGTTGACCCCAAGTGACAAATGTGAACCATTGCGGTTCCGAGAAGAGCTGAGGATAAACATGACGATTTCAAGGTTTCTGCATCTGGCGATGAATTTCTATTGGATGGCGTGGACTGTAGATTGGTGTGGAATGCTTGTGAACATTTGCTACGGTGGAGTCTTTGGAAGGTTGGGTGTTAGAAGGTACTCTGTGCAGAAGAGTATGGTGTCTACTTTTGCACTTGGAACACGAGTATGAACTTTTACAGTCCTTTAGTGAGTGGCCTTTTCCCAGACAATTGAGGCAGCAATTATGCTTTTTAACGCAAACCTGTAATTCACGGCTAGAGCTAAAAATTTAGTACAAAGTCGTAAAGGATGTTATTGCTTAGGACATAATATACAATTTGATGAGGTGACTTTAGTTGCGAGTGCCACCTTCTTTGGATTTGCTGGATTATGTGACTGTGACGAAATTTTTTGTTGTTGGTTTGTTGAAGACGCTGAACACTTCACATCCACTATCGATTCCAAAGTCCTATATCGCATGGTGAGGAAGGAATCCATTTGAGTCCACTTCGTTATAGCCGTTTTGTCTACTAAGGAATATTCCCAATGGGCAAGTGTGGTTTCTGGAAGATGGTTGGAGCATATGAAAATAAGGATTGGATCCCAATTTTCGATGTCGACCTCGTGTATTTTCATCGCGGACAAGCATCCATTAATGCTCCGCTGTAGCTCTTTCAGAGCTGGAGCGCTTTCAGTCCGAATGACTGGAAGGGAGAAGAGCACCTTCAAGTGTCTATTAATTAACACCCGCTTATTCTCATACGCCGCTTTTAAATTGGACTATGCCATATTAAAACCCTGATTGGTTAGTGGGGCTTTGCTGACGATTTCACTTGCTTCCCCCCTTTTTTTTAAGAAGATGAAACAGTTTTTCAACGTAACTGAGGCGCCCGTTATTTATATAAATCGCGGTAAAAAGATTCCGAAAGGATGGCCACGACACATAGTCCCCATGAAATAGTCTGTGTCACATGGCGGTAAGCGTAAACTATTCGAGGTGTTGGCTACTTGGGCAGGGGCCTGGGAAGGTGCCTGGACAGGTACGACGGCTGCTTTCTGAATGTATTCAGTAATGCGTGCTAAACAAGACATATAATCCTTAAAGTTTGCAGATTGTTTGGCCTTTACAGCTTCTAACTCGTCCTGATTAGTCAGCGAGTATAAACATTTTTCGTAAGCTTCCTTTGTTCTGGACCAAATGTCCAATACTACTGCTTTTAAAATATCTAGGGAAGCCACTGGATGTTCTTTTAACGTCGATTCATCGTATTCTGCGTTGAATCTGACGACCTGATCTGAGCATCTGGTGAAATAGTTCAAAGCCATCTTTGCACTTCCAAGTAAAATGATTTACGTTCAATGAAAATTCAGACTGAAAAAAAGTACTAAATATTCCTCAAAACCCACTTAAGTTATAATGATAATGAGCTTAAAATGCGACCCGTATGAAGGGAATGATAAACGCTACCAAATTATAAGCAAAACTCTAAGTGGTTCTAATGAAACCAGTACTACTCCACACGTAACAACTGGGTTGATGCAAATTTTTTCCTACCAGGAAATTTACTACTGTGATATGCGTTCCAATGTAAATGGTCGTTTAGTGTGCAACTGATATTGCGAGAGCGGCAAATAACAAAGCGAAGTTAATGTTAACAAGTGTTTGTAGTCAAAGTAGTCCAAATCAAAAAGTTTGAATCGGACAAAGCTAATAAAAATTAGTATATGTGATTAAGGAATTTTATTGGAAAACTAATAGCAGAGTACAAAGAAAATTAGTTGCTTCTACAGCTGCAGTTTTTACGATGTTTTTAAGACCTTTAATCACTAGAAAATTTTAACAATTCTCACGCTTGAGTTATATTGAGTTAGACCACTTTGACCAAAAGGAACATGCAATTAATTTTGCGTCTATTGTTTGTGCACTGAGCAGACGTATGTATGTATGTATGTATATGCAAATATGTTGGAATGAACGTAGGCGAAAGAGTAAAAAAAATTAAAGAAAAAAAACTTTTCTTAAAAATAAGCTTTTATTATTTTGGTTAATAAAATTAACTAAAAAGTAAACAATAAATTGACTCTAAAGAAATATAACACTTTATAAGTTCATTGTAAGCTTAAACGATAATTAGGCTTTTTCGTCTGCGACAAAAAAATTCTATATTGTACATAATTATATATTTTTAACATTAAAACTTTACACCTAAATTATTAAATCTTACAGTTTATATCACAGTCCAAATTGTTCTAATAATCGCAATGTAACACGCTTTTATTAGAACAATTAGGACTGTGATATAAACTGTAAGCTTTAAAAATTTAGGTGTAAAGTTTTAATGTTAAAAATATATAATTATGTACAATATAGAATTTTTTTGTCGCAGACGAAAAAGCCTAATTATCGTTTAAGCTTACAATGAACTTATAAAGTGTTATATTTCTTTAGAGTCAATTTATTGTTTACTTTTTAGTTAATTTTATTAACTAAAATAATAAAAGCTTATTTTTAAAAAAGTTTTTTTTCTTTAATTTTATTTTTTACTTTTTAGTTCGTTTTATTAACAAGTAATAGAAGCTTGTTCTTAGAAAAGCCTTTTTCTTAAATTTAATTTAAATATGATTTTTTTTTTTAATTTTTAGTAGGGCAAAATATTGTTTAAATTAGTTACGTAAACTTTACTTAGTTATTTGTAACGTTTCTCATTCTATCCATTTCTTTTAATGCATCAACATTACAGGGTTTCTTCGAAGTCAACTTTGAACAGTCAAGTTCTTCGATTCGAATACCTGCTAAAGACCTAACTCGGCTTTTGACAGAGAGCACATATAAAATTGTGTCAAACAGTGTTAACTAACTTAAAATCATATTTTATTGTGACTTGGCCTATGTGGCGTTCAGTTTACAACTACTCATTGCAGATCTCTGCTCTGTGTGTTAAATCTGTTTTAAAATAATAGCCGTATTTTTTTTTTTAAACGTAAACGTCTATACGCTTATAATTTATATGGACTGCTAAGCGCCAAACTTTAAATACACCTCTGAAGTTGCTGCGCATAAAATGTGTACTAATAAATTCCAATACGCATTATACGTAGATGTAACTGAAATATGTGTTTTTGTTTCACCCCCTACACTAATTCTATGTATTCTATGTGTGTCCACAATTCATCGCAACTGATTTAGCTATATGTTATACACAGGCATACAACAGAGGGTCGTGTCTCCGCTTTTCGGTACACGCTGTAGCTGTAGCTAGTTGTTTAACCACTGCTGCTAGATGGGTCTCCTAAGCATTGTGTAAGCGAGGATAGGCGTTTTTTTTCACGCGCAAACGTAAACCTATACGCGTGTATAAAAAAACACGGCTAATATTCCAACTTTCGCTTAGCTAAAATTCCATCGCCAAAAATCTGTAAAACAAAATCAAGTGCGCAGAAAAGTATGCAACACTTGCCGATAAGAGCCTAACCGCGTTAGCGTTAGTTGTAACACAGAATTTTTACACTTTGAAAATGACGACTGTTGTTTGCAAGGTTGTATTCCTTTGAGTGTTCGTTTTCACCATCTGGATTAACAAAGTCATGAGCCTGGGCATTCGCGCAATTTTAGTGATGTAAATTGCATGGCGCCAGTGCCAATGCGGTGCCAGCTCAATGGTAGGTCATTGACGAAATGACTCCAACCGAATTTTTGACGCTACTTAGTAGTGAGTGCGTAGTACATTTTACTTGCGCTATTGAGTGAAACGACTTTTATGTGTCAGGCACGAGTTTGGTGTTTTTGGCGCTACTGGCAATGATGACACTGAGCTGCTGACGGTAGCGCTGGTAGTTCAGATTTTGAATCAGAGAAAGAATTGATGACCCGTGTAAATTATTATGGCTTTGGCCGTGTAAATTATTATGGTGTATTTGTATATTTTAGATTTAATGCACAATTAATATGTGTGTGTTTGAGCGGCCAAATAATAACATTAGTATTGCTAAAGTGCTGCTTAGTTGATGGAATGTCGCTAATTTCCTAGCGATGATCAGCAGATTGTCAATATTCCGTTCAACAGACGCGCGAAATTGCCACATCTGCTCAAATTTTCCAAGATTTTCCATTCTCGATTTAACTTAAGCTGTTATGCCAATATTTTTCAGCCAGCTTTTTTCAAATAGGTAATTTTTCCAAAAGCAAAATAAATTACAGAAAAGATTACAGAGTTAAACAGCCTTAAAAATTCAGCTATGTTGGTTATACACAGAAATACAACAGAGGGTTGTGTCTCCGCTTTTCGCAAGCGTTGAGATTCACCACGCGTGACACGCGTGATTCACCACGTCCAAATATCACAATCCACGGATAGGTACCGGCGGGCGGCGGCTTTGTATGGGACTTAGGCTGTTATGCCAAAGTAAATACAAATCTTTACCGATAACTGTGTTATCGATTAATTTATCGAATACTAACAAAGTAATATTGCATTGTCATCGGAGTTATACATGTGTGCAAAATTTCAGCTCAATCGGACACCGGGAAGTGTATCAAATTTAACTTGCAAGATTCCATTACAGACAACAAAAGTGAAACTAAATAAAAGCTTATAATATAAAAAGCAAACCGTCGCGCAGAAGGCAACGACCAAAAAAAATAAACGAAATCGAAATTTATTAGAATTTGTTCCGACCACTAAATGACAAAAATTCTTGTTATTAATTTTTCAAGGATGTAGGAACTTTGTACAAATAGGTTCTTAACTCACGATAATTATAAACCGGATAAATACGATCGTATTGACTTATTACGGCAGAAATTAAGTTTATTTTAATTATCTATCACAATCTATTTGCACATAGAAAGATGCTTCGGAATGTAATAAAACAAATGCCGACCCGTCTAATGTATGAAAGCAATCGTATTTATCACTCGATATTTGTACATATATCCATATGTCACGAAGTAAACCTATTTGTACACTTGTTGCTTTTATCACTTTTTTCACTCTTTAAAAACGATAAATTTCACTCCACCACAATTAATTAAATAATAACAACCAAAATTCTATTTATTTATTAATGCACTCTAAATTCTTAATAAAATAGCTCAACAAAATATTTTATTTTACACGCACCTTTTTGTTTCAATTTTCTCGATGAGTTGGTTTGTTGATTTTCTTCCTCTTCTTCGTTTTGGTTTTTCTTCTCTCACTAAGGCTAAAAAGATGTAGAGATGCTTTAGCGAATTGTTCGTTGCTTGTTGAGTTCGTAGGCTCCGGAGGACCAAATGTTTGGGGGGGATAGCGACGAAAGCAAGCGCCGGTACGAACTCACGAATTGGACGATTTGATCAAGCAGCGAACCACAAGGAAAGAAAAAACAATTAATTAGAATATAATTCAAGGATTGTTTATTTGCATAAAAATAAGAGATAAATTACATATATAGAAGGATGTGTATGAATTTATGCAAATATATACAATAATTAAATAAAGTAGAAATTAAAATAATGAAAGGAACACTAAAAAAAAAGTATCACTATCATGTTATACACGATGTGCAAAAATGAAACTATAAACGGTATCATTTTCGTGGTATCAATACAACGATAAATATTATAAAAAGTAGAATTAAAAGTATCAATTTTGTATTTTGACTATTTATTTGCCCATGGAAAATATTTGTTTCGCCCTTAAAATGTATCAAAATGATAACTGTATAAATTTCCTAGTTTCATTATGATAACATTTAATACTAGATTGATTATAAAACGCATTACATTTCTATGTAGTCTATTAACTTGACAAATACAAGTATCAAACTAATATTTCGAAAATGTCAATAACATAAGATCATTGATGACGAAAAAAAGATAAGCAAAAATTGCACATTGATGCCTAGATGGCATCGCCTTGATGAGAAATTTTGTTTTGAGTGAAGAAAAAATCCCTTGTAACGTTGATGACGACTGGAAGCGCAGCGGTTGGTGGATAGCCAAAGACTGCCTTCTCAAGTCGTACATCAATTTGTTCTCACTGCTTTCGCAAATTCTCACCGGTGCATTTCCCGTCACGAGTAGTTTTGCAGCATACGGCTGCATCGAGAAATGTCCAGTGATTCCCAACTATTGCAAAGCTTTTGGCTTCAACTGTATATATATAGTATATATATGTATATATATATTTTCGCAATTTCAGCCCCATTTTAACAGCTGGAAGTTTCAAATTTCATCAAATGCTTACGTATATAGCATATATTGTTTTCTGAAAAAATCATAGAAATCGGTGGTATATATAGTATATATCTCATACAACCGATTGTTCAGATAAATACTTTTCGCAATATCTGTCCCATTTTAACAGCTATAAGCTTCAAATTTCACCAGTTGCTTACGTATATAGCATATATTGTTGTGTGAAAAAATCATAGAGATCGGTGGTACATATAGTATATATATGGTGGTATATATAGTATATATATATTAGGCCGGGTCGATTTGTGGGGAGGCAAAAAATCGTCCATTGCTCTGTGAAAATCATATTCTAGGGTTCAAAGTAAGAAACTTTGCCGAAGGAACCATACCTCTAAAACGAATTCTGATGCCCCCCCCCCCCCCCCCCCTTTGGGTCGTAGGGTTAAATTTTGAAAAATCCCACTTTGAAATGCCTATGTTTTTTCTTTTTGGAGTTTATTTTTCTCTTTAGAAATTTATTTAGTCAGAACATATGTAAATGAAAGATTGAATTTAACTTAGTAATAGAAAAGAAATTTAAAAAAAATAATTTTTAAAAATTTTCAACCCCCTTTTAAAACCAAGGCATCACTGTGATGCATTTGCATGTCGTAAACATAGTTGTGCGGGTTTTTTATTCAACCGTTTTAAAAAATGAAGGTATCACTGTGACACAATTGCAGATCGTAAAATTGCTTGTGTAGTTTTTTTTAAGCCACCACAAGACACAGCAGGTAGAACTGAAATTGCCCCTACCCAAAAGTTCGACCCAAAGGGGGGGACATCAGAATTCGTTTTTGAGGTATGGTTCCTTCGGCAAAGTTTCTTATTTTGATCCCTTGAATACGATTTTCGCAGAGCAATGAGCGATTTTTAAATCGACCCGCCCTAATATATATAGTATATATATATATGTATTTTCGCAATTTCAGCCCCATTTTAACAGCTAAAAACTTCAAATTTCACCAAATGCATACGTATATAGCATATATACATAGTTGTCTGAAAAAATCATAGAGGTCGGTGGTATATATAGTATATATATGGTGGTATATATAGTATATATATATTAGGCCGGGTCGATTTGTGGGGAGGCAAAAAAATCGTCCATTGCTCAGTGAAAATCATATTCTAGGGATCAAAGTAAGAAACTTTGCCGCAGGAACCATACCTCTAAAACGAATTCTGATGTCCCCCACTTTGGGTCGTAGGGTTAAATTTTGAAAAATCCCACTTTGAAATGCCTATGTTTTTATACTCAGTTGAGCAGAGCTCACAGAGTATATTAAGTTTGATTGGATAACGGTTGGTTGTACATATATAAAGGAATCGAGATAGATAAAGACTTCCATATATCAAAATAATCAGGATCGAAAAAAAATTTGATTGAGCCATGTCCGTCCGTCCGTCCGTCCGTCCGTTAACACGATAACTTGAGTAAATTTTGAGGTATCTTGATGAAATTTGGTATGTAGGTTCCTGAGCACTCATCTCAGATCGCTATTTAAAATGAACGATATCGGACTATAACCACGCCCACTTTTTCGATATCGAAAATTTCGAAAAACCGAAAAAGTGCGATAACTCATTACAAAAGACAGATAAAGCGACGAAACTTGGTAGATGGGTTGACGTTATGACGCAGAATAGAAAATTAGTAAGATTTTGGACAATGGGCGTGGCCCCGCCCACTTTTACAAGAAGGTAATTTAAAAGTTTTGCAAGCTGTAATTTGGCAGTCGTTGAAGATATCATGATGAAATTTGGCAGGAACGTTACTACTATTACTCTATATGTGCTAAATAAAAATTAGCAAAATTGGATTAAGAACACGCCCACTTTTTAAAAAAAAATTTTTTTAAATTCAAATTTTAACAAAAAATTTAATATCTTTACTGTATATAAGTAAATTAAGTCAAAATTCAACTCCAGTAATGATATGATGCAACAAAATACAAAAATAAAAGAAAATTTCAAAATGGGCGTGGCTCCGCCCATTTTCATTTAGTTTGTCTAGAATACTTTTATTGCCATAAGTCGAACAAAAATTTACCAATCCTTCTCAAATTTGGTAGGAGCATAGATTCTATGACGGTAACTGTTCTCTGTGAAAATGGGCGAAATCGGTGGAAGCCACGCCCAGTTTTTATACACAGTCCACCGTCTGTCCTTCCGCTCGGCCATTAACACAATAACTTGAGCAAAATCCGATATATCTTTACTAAACTTAGCCCACGTACTTACCTGAGCTCACTTTTTCTTGGTATAAAAAATGGGCGAAATCTGACCATAACCACGCCCACTTTATCGATATCGAAAATTACGAAAAATGAAAAAAATGCCATAATTCTATACCAAATACGAAAAAAGGGATGAAACATGGTAACTGGATTGGTTTGTTGACGCAAAATATAACTTTGGAAAAATCTTTGTAAAATGGGTGTGACACCTACCATATTAAGTAGAAGAAAATGAAAAAGTTCTACAAGGCGAAATCAACAGCCCTTGGAATCTTGGCAGGAATACTGTTAGTGGTATTGCATATATAAATAAATTAGCAGTACCCGACAGATGATTTTCTGGATCACCTGGTCCACATTTTGGTGGATATCACGAGAACGCCTTCACATATACATCTAAGGGCCACTCGCTTTTAAAGCCTCATTAATACCTTTAATTTGATATCCATATCGTACAAAAACATACCAGAGTCACCCCTATCCCACCCTAATGGCGATATCTCGAAAAGGCGTCCACCTATAGAACTAATGCCCCCTCTCTCTTAAAATGCTAGTAACACCTTTCGTTTGATACCCATATCGTACAAACATTCTAGAGTAACCCCTGGCCCACCCTAATGGCGATATCTCGAAAAGGCGTCCACCTATAGACCTAGTGTCCACTCCCTCTTAAAATGCTCAGTAACACCTTTCGTTTGATACCCATATCGTACAAACATTCTAGAGTCACCCCTGGCCCACCCTAATGGCAATATCTCGAAAAGGCGTCCACCTATAGACCTAATGCCCACTCCCTCTTAAAATGCTCAGTAACAGCTTTCGTTTGATACCCATATCGTACAAACATTCTAGAGTCACACCTGGCCCACCCTAATGGCGATATTTCGAAAAGGCGTCCACCTATAGAACTAAGGATTACTCCCTTTTAAAATACTCATTACCACCTTTCATTTGATACCCATATCGTACAAACACATTCTAGAGTCACCCTGGCCCACCCTAATGGCGATATCTCGAAAAGGCGTCCACCTATAGACCTAATGTCCACTCCCTCTTAAAATGCTCAGTAACACCTTTCGTTTGATACCCATATCGTACAAACATTCTAGAGTCACCCCTGGCCCACCCTAATGGCGATATCTCGAAAAGGCGTCCACCTATAGACCTAATGTACACTCCCTCTTAAAATGCTCAGTAACACCTTTCGTTTGATACCCATATCGTACAAACATTCTAGAGTCACCCCTGTCCCACCCTAATGGCGATATCTCGAAAAGGCGTCCACCTATAGACCTAATGCCCACTCCCTCTTAAAATGCTCAGTAACACCTTTCGTTTGATACCCATATCGTACAAACATTCTAGAGTCACACCTGGCCCACCCTAATGGCGATATCTCGAAAAGGCGTCCACCTATAGAACTAAGGATTACTCCCTTTTAAAATACTCATTACCACCTTTCATTTGATACCCATATCGTACAAACACATTCTAGAGTCACCCTGGCCCACCCTAATGGCGATATCTCGAAAAGGCGTCCACCTATAGACCTAATGCCCACTCCCTCTTAAAATGCTCAGTAACACCTTTCGTTTGATACCCATACCGTACAAACATTCTAGAGTCACCCTTGGTCCAGCTTTATGGCGATATCTCGAAAAGGCGTCCACCTATAGAACTAAGGATTACTCCCTTTTAAAATACTCATTACCACCTTTCATTTGATACCCATATCGTACAAACACATTCTAGAGTCACCCTGGCCCACCCTAATGGCGATATCTCGAAAAGGCGTCCACCTATAGACCTAATGCCCACTCCCTCTTAAAATGCTCAGTAACACCTTTCGTTTGATACCCATATCGTACAAACATTCTAGAGTCACCCTTGGTCCACCTTTATGGCGATATCTCGAAAAGGCGTCCACCTATAGAACTAAGGATTACTCCCTTTTAAAATACTCCTTACCACCTTTCATTTGATACCCATATCGTACAAACACATTCTAGAGTCACCCCTGGCCCACCCTAATGGCGATATCTCGAAAAGGCGTCCACCTATAGACCTAATGCACACTCCCTCTTAAAATGCTCAGTAACACCTTTCGTTTGATACCCATATCGTACAAACATTCTAGAGTCACCCCTGGCCCACCCTAATGGCGATATCTCGAAAGGGCGTCCACCTATAGACCTAATGTCCACTCCCTCTTAAAATGCTCAGTAACACCTTTCGTTTGATGCACATATCGTACAAACACATTCTAGAGTCACCCCTGGCCCACCCTAATGACGATATCTCGAAAAGGCGTCCACCTATAGACCTCATGCCCACTCCCTCTTAAAATGCTCAGTAACACCTTTCGTTTGATACCCATACCGTACAAACATTCTAGAGTCACCCCTGGCCCACCCTAATGGCGATATCTCGAAAAGGCGTCCACCTATAGACCTAATGCCCACTCCCTCTTAAAATGCTCAGTAACACCTTTCATTTGATTCCCATATCGTACAAACACATTCTAGAAACACCCCTGGTCCACCTTAATGGCGATATCTCGAAACGGCGTTCACCTATGGAACTAAGGATCACTCCTTTTCAAAATACTCATTAACAGCTTTCATTTGATACCCATATCGTACAAACACATTATAGAATCACCCCTGGTCCACCTTAATGGGGACATCTCGAAAAGGCGTCCACCGATAGACCTAAGGCCCACTCCCTCTTAAAATGCTCAGTAACACCTTTCATTTGATACCCATATCGTACAAACAAATTCTAGAGTCAGCCCTGGTCTACCTTTATGGCGATATCCCTAAATGGCGTTCATCCATAGAACTATGGCCTATTCTCTCTTAAATACTCTTTAATACCTTTCATTTGATACACATGTTATACAACCACATTCCAGGGTTACCCCAGATTGATTTTCCTTATTTTGTCTCCATAGCTCTCAACTGAGTATGTTATGTTCGGTTACACCCGAACTTAGCCTTCCTTACTTGTTTCTTTTTGGAGTTTATTTTTCTCTTTAGAAATTTATTTAGTCAGAACATATGTAAATGAAAAAATGAATTTAACTTAGTAATAGAAAAGAAATTAAAATAATTACTAAAATGAGCGTTTTTACAACCCCCATTTAAAACCAAGGCATCACTGTGATGCATTTGCATGTCGTAAACATAGTTGTGCGGGTTTTTTATTCAACCGTTTTTAAAAAATGAAGGTATCACTGTGACACAATTGCAGATCGTAAAATTGCTTGTGTTGTTTTTTTAAGCCACCACAAGACACAGCAGGTAGAATTGAAATTGCCCCTACCCAAAAGTTCGACCCAAAGGGGAGGGGGGGGGGGGGGGGGGGGGGGAGTATCAGAATTCGTTTTAGAGGTATGGTCCCTTCGGCAAAGTTTCATATTTTGATCCCTTGAATACGATTTTCGCAGTGAGCGATTTTTAAATCGACCGCCCCAATATATAGTATGTATATATATTTTCGCAATTTCAGCCCCATTTTAACAGCTAGAAACAAATTTCACCAAATGCATACGTATATAGCATATATTGTTGTCTGAAAAAATCATAGAGATCGGTGGTATATATATTACATACCCCATATAAACTGTCATTTTTGCCCCTTTTTTACGGCTAGAAGTTTCAAATTTCAAAATTTCATCAAATACTTACGTTTAAGTCATATATTGTTGAAATACGTGATTCGTAGACCACAAAAAACGTGAAACTTTGCATCCTCACACAAAGTACCTACCTATTTTTTATTTTATATTTATCTTAAAAATCGTTTAGGTATGTATGTACATCTGTTCACTATATATTTCTTATCTTATACAACCGATTATTTGGAGATTACGAATGGGATAAGATTACTGTTCAGCCTCATTCATCAAAGGTATGAAGTCTTCGGCACAGCCCCTTCCTTACTTGTTGTATATAGACATCGCTCTCCCGTTGTGGTTGGCAACGTAATTGTTGCTTAAATTTTACTTCTTTATAATATAACATTCCCCTTTCTTGTTCTTCATTATTTTGTTGTTGTTGTTTTTTGTCTAATCTTCTTCATCTCTTGTAATTTTCTCGTCGCAGCCATGGCTATGTGAGTTTTTGTACTCGTCGACAAAATCCTACATCGATATTTCATTTTACGGCTGCAGCCAATGTGCGATGGTAGCGTTTTCGCCTACCACACCTAAGATCCCTGTTGTAGCGCTTTTGGTGTTGTCATCCGAATATTTACGGATCTTATTGACGTTGAACTAGTTGTTTTCTTGCACAAATGTTTTGGTTGTTGTTGTTGAGGCACGCGTGCAGCTTTTTGAAAGCTTTAACTGTGTGTTCGATAATGCTCCGAGATTCACTAAAAATGGTTGATGAAACACAAATCGATCTTCCTGAGTATTAATTGATGTTTCAGTGGTAGTTACATGGCATTTGGTTAGGCTTACTGTGTTATGTAAATTAATTATAAAATTATTTTATCACATTTTATTTTTTAACGCCGTTTTGGCGTATATTAAAAATTATTATAAAAACGGTTTTATTTAATTGGAATAACGCCAAAAACTATGAGTATATGTATTTAAAAAATCTCTAGTTTATATTTATTTATTTTAGGCTTGAATAATATGAAACAATTTAAATTGTTAAATAACAATCAAAGCCAATCATGATTCTTTAAACATTTGACTGTTGCTGTTTCCGAGAAATAAATTTTCCTATTTCATCCTACACAAAATTTCCACTGCTTTTAACAAAAAAATGACTGCTATTTTTACATAGTGTGTTTGCCTCTTAGTACTCTTTCTGAAAATCCACTACTTAATAATAAAAAACGGCGATCAAGCGGAAACTTGGTACACACTTGACGTGCTTTGACTCTATTACTAGGATGTTAAATATATTTTGAATGTTTAATTGTTGAAGGTTTAAGAGGTTCAAATACTGACATTGAGCATAGACGAGAGACATTTGGTTCAAACGTTATACCACCGAAAGCTCCGAAAACATTTTTGACCTTAGTATGGGAAGCATTACAAGATGTTACTCTTATTATTTTGGAAGTCGCTGCTCTAGTTTCACTCGGTTTATCATTTTACAACCCCGCGGACGAAGATGCCCGTAAGTATTTGTTATTGAGGTGAAGAGATATATAAAGTGTTATAACAAGTTGGACACCGGTGTTGAAATTTACAAAGTTAAAACTATTTTCAAGTTTGTAATGGAAGTACATTATTTTCCATTCAACATCTCGTAGGTATGGAAGTGCCATACGAAAACCGTCACTGAAATCATAGTGCCTGAAAAACTAGCAATTTCACTTTGTGGCTGACGAAAAGTAGTAATATAATTTTTTTATCGTACTTTGCGCCAACATATCTATAATGGTATAGTTTAAAAATAAAAATAAATAAATACAAGGAGCGATAACCACCGAAGAGATTTCAGGCTGAGCTCTCCTTCCAATTCACTTTGGCCTTCTTTTAATTTTTCAAAAAAAAATTTTACAGAACGGGACCTGCATATTTTACGCCGACTCCGAACGACATCTGCAAGGCAGATGCATTTTACTGAGAAGCTTTTCATTGCAGAAGTACACTCGCCAAATCACTGTAAAGGGATGACTCCGTTTAGAAAAACTTTTTTCTAACTGTTGTTGTTGTTTTATCGGCCTTCGTGGTTAATATTTAAACAATAGTCAAGCTCTAGGCCAAATAAAATATATAGAATTTAAACCACAAAGTGATTATGTGTAAACATATATTTGTCAATTTTTATTTATGTCGATATTTCGACTTCATTCTGAAGTCATCTTCAGTACTGAAAACATTAATAATATTAAAAGCAAGAAACATATACAGACCAATTCTAAACGAAAATTCCGTGCGAGTTTTTTCCCTTCTCCCATTCCTCGTATTCTAAATAAAAATTCCTTGTGAGTTTTTTCACTTCTCCCTTTCCTCCTATTCTGAACAATGTTCGAAAAAGCGGAAACCGGTTATGGGAGAAAAGTAGGTATTATGAATGTGAGGGAGAGGGAGATTTCTCTGCCATTTCATAGGAGTTTTTTCACTAGTTAAATTAAAGGGAATGTATCAAAATAGTTAAAGGAAAATGGTTATTTTAAGACAGAACACTTATTTGTACAAATTTGTGCTAAAATATGTAATTACATTCTACCACAATATTCTCACTGTTAATACAACAACAACAACCACAATAGTCTTTATTTTAAGTAGAAAATATATCATAAGCAACAGAAGAGCTTTTGGTATATTTGATGCAGCCATCCAGAAATTGCGCAAGGATTTTTAAGAAGGCTTAAATAGATTTTGGCATATAGCGAAAGGCGAACTCAACTCGACTTGGCCGCCAGAAAATTGCTTTGCTGAATGAAAGCAGGCAACTCCAGTGGATTTGTGTTATCCCGCCGTCTTCTTCTTCTTATGCTACTCTGTTGATGTTGATCTGGCACAAATTCATTACTCATTTCAGTGAATAACACATGAAATGCAATACTGTGCATTGTTTATATTTTGTTTCTTAATTTCAAACAAATTTGTTTCAAATTGCCACAAAAAGGAAAACGTCTCGTTCAAATTTCTCATAGGTGCAAATCGCTCAGTAATGCCAGTGATTACCGAATCAACGATCACCAAGAATGTATTGTTTTTAAAATCAGACTCTGGATCATCCGTAATCATCTCATTTCCATTATCTTACCTAGACCACCTAGTGTCTGAAAGACTGTGAAGAGAGCTCGGTACATTTTTTTTGAGGATGTTGTTGTGGACTGCTGCTGAAAATAGTAAAACATTTTTGTACAACTTCGAAGGTAATTGCAGCCGTACAACATTCTGCAGCATCAACACCACATAAATTGAGATTGTGAGTTGCACAAGGCGGGTAATCGGTATTCGAGTTTTTGTCGAGAATGTGACGTTGTGCTCCGTTGTAAGCTCCTTTATATTGGCGCCGTTATCGTACCCTTGGGCACGACAATTTTTTAATGGGATTTCATGTTTACCTAGAGTATGGCAAATTAAATCCGCGATTTCTTTACCAGTTTTTTGCTTACAATCCACGAAAGCCAAAAACCGTTCTTGAATTGTAAAATTTGTTGCTTTCGAATTGAAATTGAGGTAGTGCAAAATGAACGTTGTCTGTTAAACGTGACTAGCATCAGGCGTAGCATCAACGATAATAGCAAAATACTTGGCTTTTTTGCGTTGATCTAATATAGTTTCCCTCACGTTTTTTGCACAACTTTCTATAAACTCTTTCTGAATATCTGGGGAAAGATAGTGAACCTGTAAACGTTCGTGCTGCTGTTGTGAAATCCTAACTTTCTCCAAATGATCTCTAAGTATCGGGTCATAATGACTTATGAGTTCTAATATGCCCAACAAATTTCCATTGTTTCTTTCACTAAGATATATACTTTCGCCTCTGAAAGCTAGGCCTATTTCACCCAAAAATAAAATAGTGTCCGAAATTCTATATAAAATTTCTTTCCACTTTTGAGTTTCAGTGATTAGCTGCTCACTGATAAGTGTATCAATTGTAGCCTCCTTTTGAATTCGATTTTGTAAAGATCGACATTGAATATAACATTTAATGTGGTATTGAGTATTTTCATGTGCTGGCAGTTTATCGTATAGTAGATCGCAAAAACTCATTATTCACGGTACCGATGTCGAAGTCGTTTAAATAATCGGGACCTTGATACAGAGTTGGTTGCAAGAATTTTTGAAGATGAAGCTTCATCAGTGTCACCACGAAACTTTACAATTTCGGATTCATGTAAACATACATTTTTGTTTGATGTTTTTATTGGCTCCTTACTGTTCGAAGGCCCAGCTAAAAAATCATTATCAATAATCAAATCGGACCCGGAACCTGATTGGTGAACACAATTATGCGTGATATCAGAATAGTGTACATTTACACAGTCATTTTAATTTGCTTTAATCCAGGGATTACAAATAATGGTAATTTTCATTTTCCGCTAAGAAAATAAGTTGTTTTTCGAGTTTTTTATTTCGCTTGAAAAATAACGGTTAGTTTTCGAGTGAAATTAAATGGGGAAATAATCGTTATATATTGAGTGAAAGATTAAAAAAAACCTTTATTAGCAGTCCCTACTTTAATCACTTTAATTTTATTTGAGCACTCGGCGAGAAGTATGATTCAGCCCTTATATTGCTTCATTTACTTACTTTTTGGAATTTCTAAATTGCAAGCTGAGTCGAGTTGTTCGGTCCAAAATTGAACCCAAATAGGGTTTTTGTTTTTTATTATTTTCTTCTTCTATCTTCATGCGCTCAGCACGTTCTTTACGCTTTTGATTCCAGGTTTGTGGTGGTACATGGCGTAGCAGGTCTAAAAAGTATATTGCTTATTACTGGTGACTGAACTCAATTATTATTGTCGTTGATTAGTGTGAACGGTTTGAATATGATTGATTTCTTCATAATTGGTTATCATAGTCTTTCAAACACACTTATATACAGATGCTTTTTTTTCTCTTTTTATACTCAGTTGAGCAGAGCTCACAGAGTATATTAACTTTGATTGGATAACGGTTGGTTGTACAGGTATAAAGGAATCGAGATAGATATAGACTTCCATATATCAAAATCATCAGTATCGAAAAAAAATTTGATTGAGCCATGTCCGTCCGTTCGTCCGTCCGTCCGTCTGTCCGTTAACACGATAACTTGAGTAAATTTTGAGATATCTTGATGAAATTTGGTATGTAGATTCCTGGACACTCATCTCAGATCGCTATTTAAAATGAACGATATCGGACTATAACCACGCCCACTTTTTCGATATCGAAAGTTTCGAAAAACCGAAAAAATGCGATAATTCATTGCCAAAGGCGGTTAAAGCGATGAGACTTGGTAGATGGGTTGACGTTATGACGCAGAATATAAAATTAGTAAGATTTTGGACAATGGGCGTGGCACCGCCCACTTTTACAAGAAGGTAATTTAAAAGTTTTGCAAGCTGTAATTTGGCAGTCGTTGAAGGTATCATGATGAAATTTGGCAGGAACGTTACTACTATTACTATATATGTGCTAAATAAAAATTAGCAAAATTGGATGAAGAACACGCCCACTTTTAAAAAAAAAATTTTTTTAAATTCAAATTTTAACAAAAAATTTAATATCTTTACTGTATATAAGTAAATTAAGTCAAAATTCAACTTCAGTAATGATATGATGCAACAAAATACAAAAATAAAAGATAATTTCAAAATGGGCGTGGCTCCGCCCATTTTCATTTAGTTTGTATAGAATACTTTTAATGCCATAAGTCGAACAAAAATTTACCAATCCTTCTGAAATTTGGTAGGGGCATAGATTCTATGACGGTAACTTTTCTCTGTGAAAATGGGCGAAATCGGTGGAAGCCACGCCCAGTTTTTATACACAGTCCACCGTCTGTCCTTCCGCTCGGCCGTTAACACAATAACTTGAGCAAAAACCGATATATCTTTACTAAACTTAGCCCACGTACTTATCTGAACTCACTTTATTTTGGTATAAAAAGTGGCCGAAATCCAACCATAACCACGCCCACTTTATCGATATCGAAAATTACGAAAAATGAAAAAATGCCATAATTCTATACCAAATACGAAAAAAGGGATGAAACATTGTAACTGGATTGGTTTATTGACGCAAAATATAACTTTGGAAAAAACTTTGTAAAATGGGTGTGACACCTACCATATTAGGTAGAAGAAAATGAAAAAGTTCTACAAGGCGAAATCAACAGCCCTTGGAATCTTGGCAGGAATACTGTTAGTGGTATTGCATATATAAATAAATTAGCAGTACCCGACAGATGATTTTCTGGATCACCTGGTCCACATTTTGGTCGATATCGCGAGAACGCCTTCACATATACATCTAAGGGCCACTCGCTTTTAAAACCCTCATTAATACCTTTAATTTGATATCCATATCGTACAAACACATTCTAGAGTCACCCCTGGCCCACCCTAATGGCGATCTCTCGAAAAGTTGTCCACCTATAGACCTAATGCCCACTCCCTCTTAAAATGCTCAGTAACACCTTTCGTTTGATATCCATATCGTACAAACATTCTAGAGTCACCCCTGGCCCACCCTAATGGCGATATCTCGAAAAGGCGTCCACCTATAGACCTAATGTCCACTCCCTCTTAAAATGCTCAGTAACACCTTTCGTTTGATACCCATATCGTACAAACATTTTAGATTCACCCCTGGCCCACCCTAATGGCGATATCTCGAAAAGGCGTCCACCTGTAGACCTAATGCCCACTCGCTCTTAAAATGCTCAGTAACACCTTTCGTTTGATACCCATATCATACAAACATTCTAGAGTCACCCCTGGCCCACCCTAATGGCGATATCTCGAAAAGGCGTCCACCTATAGACCTAATGCCCACTCCCTCTTAAAATGCTCAGTAACACCTTTCGTTTGATACCCATATCGTACAAACATTCTAGAGTCACCCTTGGTCCACCTTTATGGCGATATCTCGAAAAGGCGTCCACCTATAGAACTAAGGATTACTCCCTTTTAAAATACTCATTACCATCTTTCATTTGATACCCATATCATACAAACATTCTAGAGTCACCCCTGGCGATATCTCGAAAAGGCGTCCACCTATAGACCTAATGCCCACTCCCTCTTAAAATGCTCAGTAACACCTTTCGTTTGATACCAATATCATACAAACATTCTAGAGTCACCCCTGGCCCACCCTAATGGCGATATCTCGAAAAGGCGTCCACCTATAGACCTAATGCCCACTCCCTCTTAAAATGCTCAGTAACACCTTTCGTTTGATACCCATATCATACAAACATTCTAGAGTCACCCCTGGCCCACCCTAATGGCGATATCTCGAAAAGGCGTCCACCTATTGACCTAATGCCCACTCCCTCTTAAAATGCTCAGTAACACCTTTCGTTTGATACCCATATCATACAAACATTCTAGAGTCACCCTGGCCCACCCTAATGGCGATATCTCGAAAAGGCGTCCACCTATAGACCTAATGCCCACTCCCTCTTAAAATGCTCAGTAAGACCTTTCGTTTGATACCCATATCATACAAACATTCTAGAGTCACCCTTGGTCCACCTTTATGGCGATATCTCGAAAAGGCGTCCACCTATAGAACTAAGGATTACTCCCTTTTAAAATACTCAGTAACACTTTTCGTTTGATACCCATATCGTACAAACATTCTAGAGTCACCCCTGGCCCACCCTAATGGCGATATCTCGAAAAGGCGTCCACCTATAGACCTAATGCCCACTCCCTCTTAAAATGCTCAGTAACACCTTTCGTTTGATACCCATATCGTACAAACATTCTAGAGTCACCCCTGGCCCACCCTAATGGCGATATCTCGAAAGGGCGTCCACCTATAGACCTAATGCCCACTCCCTCTTAAAATGCTCAGTAACACCTTTCGTTTGATGCACATATCGTACAAACACATTCTAGAGTCACCCTTGGTCCACCTTTATGGCGATATCTCGAAAAGGCGTCCACCTATAGAACTAAGGATTACTCCCTTTTAAAATACTCATTACCATCTTTCATTTGATACCCATATCATACAAACATTCTAGAGTCACCCCTGGCGATATCTCGAAAAGGCGTCCACCTATAGACCTAATGCCCACTCCCTATTAAAATGCTCAGTAACACCTTTCGTTTGATACCCATATCATACAAACATTCTAGAGTCACCCCTGGCCCACCCTAATGGCGATATCTCGAAAAGGCGTCCACCTATAGACCTAATGCCCACTCCCTCTTAAAATGCTCAGTAACACCTTTCGTTTGATACCCATATCGTACAAACATTCTAGAGTCACCCTTGGTCCACCTTTATGGCGATATCTCGAAAAGGCGTCCACCTATAGAACTAAGGATTACTCCCTTTTAAAATACTCATTACCATCTTTCATTTGATACCCATATCATACAAACATTCTAGAGTCACCCCTGGCGATATCTCGAAAAGGCGTCCACCTATAGACCTAATGCCCACTCCCTCTTAAAATGCTCAGTAACACCTTTCGTTTGATACCCATATCATACAAACATTCTAGAGTCACCCCTGGCCCACCCTAATGGCGATATCTCGAAAAGGCGTCCACCTATAGACCTAATGCCCACTCCCTCTTAAAATGCTCAGTAACACCTTTCGTTTGATACCCATATCATACAAACATTCTAGAGTCACCCCTGGCCCACCCTAATGGCGATATCTCGAAAAGGCGTCCACCTATTGACCTAATGCCCACTCCCTCTTAAAATGCTCAGTAACACCTTTCGTTTGATACCCATATCATACAAACATTCTAGAGTCACCCTGGCCCACCCTAATGGCGATATCTCGAAAAGGCGTCCACCTATAGACCTAATGCCCACTCCCTCTTAAAATGCTCAGTAAGACCTTTCGTTTGATACCCATATCATACAAACATTCTAGAGTCACCCTTGGTCCACCTTTATGGCGATATCTCGAAAAGGCGTCCACCTATAGAACTAAGGATTACTCCCTTTTAAAATACTCAGTAACACTTTTCGTTTGATACCCATATCGTACAAACATTCTAGAGTCACCCCTGGCCCACCCTAATGGCGATATCTCGAAAAGGCGTCCACCTATAGACCTAATGCCCACTCCCTCTTAAAATGCTCAGTAACACCTTTCATTTGATTCCCATATCGTACAAACACATTCTAGAGACACCTCTGGTCCACCTTTATGGCGATATCTCGAAACGGCGTCCACCTATGGAACTAAGGATCACTCCTTTTCAAAATACTCATTAACAGCTTTCATTTGATACCCATATCGTACAAACATATTCCAGAGTCACTCCTGGTCCACCTTTATGGCGATTTCTCGAAAAGGCGTTCACCTATAGAACTAAAGCCCATTCCCTTTTAAAATACTCATTACCACCTTTCATTTGATACCCATATCGTACAAACACATTCTAGAGTCACCCCTGGTTCACCTTAATGGCGATATCTCGAAAAGGCGTCCACCGATAGACCTAAGGCCCACTCCCTCTTAAAATGCTCAGTAACACCTTTCATTTGATACCCATATCGTACAAACAAATTCTAGAGTCAGCCATGGTCCACCTTTATGGCGATATCCCTAAATGGCGTCCATCCATAGAACTATGGCCTACTCTCTCTTAAAATACTCTTTAATACCTTCCATTTGATACAAATGTCATACAACCACATTCCAGGGTTACCCTAGGTTCATTTTCTACATGGTGATTTTCCTTATTTGGTCTACATAGCTCTCAACTGAGTATGTAATGTTCGGTTACACCCGAACTTAGCCTTCCTTACTTGTTTCTACGATATTTAATTTACCAGAGATTAGTGATGGCCGATACAGCTATTTTGAACTATCAGTGAAAATTGTGATGACGATTTTTGAATCGCGGCTATTTTTTTAGCTATAGCGATCGCTTCAATTTATTTTTAATAAGCATATGTGCAATTTGTATACTTGGATATAAAAAAGGAATGTTTAAGTTTGCTTACCGGAGTAGAATGTTACACATTAATTTAGGTTAGTATACAGAATATATGAACCAAAATTGGAATAAAAAGAAAAAAATATTTTCCATTTTTTTTTTAAACTGATATAATATGAAATTCTAATTTTCTGAGATATTATGATACAATATTATTAACTGGCTAACGACATTATGTTCAGTCTCGTATTACACTCAATGAGATGAATCTAGCGGAAATAGATGTCTATGCATCTTTGTTTTATAAATTTTGCTAATTGAAAACGCTTTGATTTTTAAATGTAAGATGAATCAATCTGAAATAAATCTGTATATGTAACACCATAAAAAACATGATTTATTTACTATTATTTTTATACTACACCGATGTATTCAGAAATACTCCGTATGAATTTATTCTGAAAGTTGTATTTGGATGCATAATGTTTTTATAGTAAAGTGAATTAATTTTAAATGAGACATTCAGAGCAAAAATATAGCAAATTCTTCAAACTGTTATAAAAATATTTTTTAACAGAAAATTAGGCACCCACTTCAGTGCCCTAGAAATTAGCCCGATAATTTAACCATATAATATGACAAAACTTCAACTGCATTCTCCCAAAAAAAAACTTAAATTTTGAGTTACATCTGTTTACAATAAGATGAGTGACATATATTTCTATTATTTTATTTTTCCATCAAAAACACGATTTTTATAAAACTGCTAACGGCTACTGCCTAGAAGTGTTAACTTAGGAATTACACAGGCAACCAATCTTAGACCAAGTCTAAAAATCCAGGTCTATTTGGCGTCATTTGAAACGAAACGTCATTAAAAACGAAAAAATTCAGTCATTTGAACACTTCATGAAATATTTATATGAACGGGGACTTTTACAATTATCACCGGGCTTTGCATGCGTTTCATTTATGGGCTCATAAAATTGCCACATTTCACTTCTTTTTTTACTATAATTTGCTGCCATCTTTCACTCTGTATTAAAACGGATTTTGGTAATAGTCTAGTTGAGGTGTCGACTGCTAATACGCTACCAAAAATATCGGGAGAGGTATCAATTGACCGGCCTTGACATCAGTATTAATAATCCGAAGGCGAAAAATAAAAATTTTAACGCGTTCAAAAGATATTAACGAAAAACCGAAAAATGGCCCGCGGGTCCTTCCGAAACCGGGGATGGTATCCATAGTATTTTTGTGCAGAACACCTTTCTGCGTTGGCGGCCTTCGGCCGCGCTTATAAAAACTTACCCTGCGTGGGTTCAACACCGGTTTGGAGACCAAGCCAATATCCGCGCAAAACACTTATGTTCACAATTTTTTTTTGTTGGTACTACAACTGTAATGAAGCTTTTCCTTGCCCCGTTTCTTCTTCAATAAGTGCTGGGGTAAAATCACCGTGTCCAAGCTTCACTTACAACAAATTTGTATTTCGGGGCACCTTGCAAATCGTTTTCATATAAAATTCACTTTATTGCTTTAACTCCTTAAACTATAATATAAATGTATAAATGTCACTTCATTTGATGCTTGCTCTATGATTAGTGGTGGGCTAACGGTCCCTCGTGTCCCGTTAGGGGCGTTCCGTTAGGACGCCTTACTCGTCGCTGCCTGGGTATGTGTAAATGTATCTCGGTGACGCCTTGCGTCGGCGTGTTTCTCCTACGATTGGCGGCTGCGCTGTCTCTGCTGCGGCTTATGTCGGTGCGTCTGCGCGAGTGTAACTCTGGTATGGTTGACGTCGTATGTTTGCGCCGCTCTGCCGCGGCCAACGTCGTACGTTAGCGTGACTCTGCTGTGGTCAACGTCGTATGCTCGTGTAATTCTGCTGCGGCCAGCGTCGTATGTTTGTGTGAATCTGCCGCGGCCAACGTCGTATGCTTGCGTGACTCTGCTGTGGCCAACGTCGTATGTTTGCGTGACTCTGCTGTGGCCACCGTTGTATGTTTGCGTAGCTCTGCTGCCGAGGCTTATGGTGGTGCCGCGCGGGCTCGTGACGTTGTGGGTCTTCGCTTAGCAGGGAGTGAGCGTGGTCTAAGGCGTTGTAGAGCGGTTAAAACCAGCTTACCCACAATCCTCAAGCCACGGCTTCCTCCTATGAAGGAAACTGTCTTGCGATGGTTAAAACCGATACGCCTTTCAGATGCCTTTCAATTGCTGCTCAGGTGACAATCGCAACTTCGCGTCCCGTTAGGTGCGATCCGTTAGCCTCGGTACAGTCACGTTGTGGCGTTTCACTCCGATTCACTTCTACTGTGATTTGCCGACGTACTTCTGCCGCGGTTGACGTTTGGCTAAGCGCGGAATCACGATGCTGTGGTGGACGTGTGCTGACGAGGAAACGAGCGTGGTCTAAAGCGTTGTAGAACGGTTAAAAACAGCTTACCCACAATTCTCAGTCCCCGACTTTCTCCTATGAAACGCGCCGGCTTGCAATGGTTAAAACCGATATGCCTTCCAGAACTCTTCAGTGGTAGCTCTAGTCGCAACCACAACCGCGTGCTGACTCCCTGTTGTCTTCTTGTGTTACCCTTTTCATAGCTAATTCTCTTGATGTTGCTAGCTTAGTTCGTTGCGTTGCCATGGTTACGGTGTTACTGTGGAGTATTGCGGCAACTTGTTGCGCTAGTGATGTTTCAGAAACTTGTTTGTGTTTCGTGTTGTGTTGGCTATGTTGCTGATCTTGTTCTTCTGTAGAGTTTTTGTTTGTGTTGCGTTGTCTGTGTTACCGATCCTGTGTTGTGTGGCGGTGGTTTTGTGTGGGCCAAATTAATGGTTTATATTTGGTCCTCACACTTCCCCCACTTCGGCTATTTAACCATCCGTGTCTGCTACTTGTATCGGTGCTTTCCTTTTGGTCATCGTGCCCTCGTATCTGTTTGTCGGGAATTTTACCCGGGGATTGCGTTTCCCTTCGGCCATGGCGATAACCAGTTCCCTTACTTTGGTGAACTTGTCGTTGAAATTTTCCATGTTGCTTGTGATGACTACGGTTTAGACTTGGTTTGTATTTTGTTTAGATATTCTTAGCAAATGGCGTGTTACTCGGTGGTCTGCGATCGAATGACTGGTGTCATTCCGGTGTTCTCTGCTCCCTGCCTGCGTGTTTTTTTTTAGTATATTTAATTGTTGATTCGTTTTATTATTTCGTGATTTCGTGATTTTGCCTGTTCAAGATGAGTGGTATACCTACAGCTGTGCGATGCTTGACGTCTTCTCCTTTCCGCTATCGATTTTCCGTAATTTCACAATTACTGGGGAGACTTACCCCAGGATTTGGTAAGGGCCATCATACTTGGGAGCTAATTTCGCTGCAAATCCCTCAGTTGCGTTGGACAGGTGGTGCTCCTTGGCCAGGACTAATTGGCCGACTACGGGGGTACATTTTCTCCGCCGTAGGTTATAATGACGTGCTTCATCTACTGCCGCTCTCTCCATATTCTGCCTCACTATTCTAAAGGCTTCCTGCATTCTGTTGGACTTCTCTTCGGCTGTGGTGTGGGTTGCACCTGTCCCAAAGTTGACTTCATTGAATAGGGCTCCTGGCAATCGTAGCTCCCGTCCTTGCACGAGGAAAGCTGGGCTGTAGCCTGTAGAAGCGTTGACACTAGTATTTATCGCTAGCTCAATTTCCGTAAGAAGATCGTCCCATCGCTTGTGTTTTGAGTTGGTGAGCTGCGATATCATCCGCTTAATTGTCCTCTTTGCTCCTTCGGTTGGGTTTTCTTGGGGGGTATAGGGTGCGGCGTATTGTTGTCGTACCCCGACTTCCTTGAGGTAGCGCTGCCAGAGCGTACTACAAAACAGTGCGCAGTTGTCGGATATGAGTACTTTGGGGACCCCAAACTTTGCGAGGATCCGTTCCCTGAAAGCACGGCAAAGGCCGTCTGCGGTATCATGCCTCATGGGGATCAATTCCACCCACTTTCTGAATCGGTCGAAAAATACCAGTATTTCCGTGTGTAGATCGCGGTAGGGGTCCAACGAAGTCGACGCATACCGTGGCAAATGGTTCCTGGGCTACCTGTGAAAGCATCTTTCCGGCTGGATTTTGTTGTGTTTCGTTGTATTTCTGGCAGGATTCGCATTGACGTACATACCGGCTGATGTCACGGAACATGCCGGGCCAATAATATCGGTTGGCGATTCGTGTTACTATCCGGCGGATACCCATGTGTCCCGCGCTTGGTATGTCATGATTTTCCTGTAATACTGGCTGTCTGAGTGGTGTGGGCACACACAATTTCCATGGTATCGCCTCTTCGTCGTGTGACCGGCAGGGAATATTGCGGTATAACTGTCCATCCTGTATTGTATAGTCGGCTTATTTCTCCGTGTTGGTGCGTACTTCGCCGACACGCTAGTGCCACCACTTGCATTTTGGTTCCGTCGTCGTTGTAAGTCGTACGCGATCCGCCTCGCCTTCTATACCATTGTGTTTATTGTTGGGTACGTCGTCGTTAATTCGATTAACGGTGTCATACCTGTCGTCACTCGTACACTGGTGTTGCACTCTGAATGGTCCCTGACGTTGCTCCTGATGTCGTACCTGGCGTTACTCCTTCTCGGTGGTGTTATACTCTGAATGGTCTCTGACGTGGCTCAGGCGGTGTGAGCTGAGCAAAGGGTCTGGTTAACACGAGGTGGCCTCCTCCACATGATATAACTGATCCTATGCTCCCTAGCGTGTATAGGCCAAGTATATTGGCGTCAATTGCCCCAGGAATCACATGTAGGACTGTGTGAATTGACGAGTCCCCGAGGCGTACCTCTGTCCTTACGGCGTCGAAGATCGTAGTGCTAACTCCGTTGGCCATTGTTATCTCGATGGCCACTCTTACCTTCTCTCCGCTTCCAGAACTCACCACCTGATTCGCGATGGTGGCTGAAACGAAACTCATTGAGGCCCCTGTGTCGATAACTCCTCCGATGATACTGTCCCAATCTGAGCTGGGGCGTAAAGGCGGCCGTCTTCCTGGTACGTAACTACTGCTGATTCGGCGCTGGGTTCAGTGGGCTCACCGCGCCTTGTTCTTGGTGACGCCCTCCGTCGTTTCCCTGACTTCGACGGCAGCATTCAATTGGCGGTATATGGTTCCGACCGCACTCCCAACAGAAAAATGTTCGTGTGTTACGACATCTCCTTGCATAGTGTCCTTCTTGGCCACGCATTCCACATACTCTGTTCGGGTCGAAAACCCGCGTTTCTGAGTGGCGCTGTACGCTCGGTGGCTGCTGGTGGGATGATCGTTCCGAATGTGGTGATGAAACTGTAGTTTGATCTCAAAAGACGTGCCTCGCTATTTCGCAACGTGATCCGTCTGATTTCTGTCGGTGACTTTCGTGGATACCTTCGTATTCCTCGGCGAGAGAGATGAGTTCTCCTAGGGTGTTGAAATCCCTTCTGCGAATATAGAGTAAATAATCGGGGTGGCTATTGCGGAAGATTCTTTCCAGGCGCTGCTCGTTGCTGTACCCGGCATGTCTCATCAAGCTCTGTATCGCTAGTACATAATCTTTATATTATTATTATATTATATAAAAAAGTAATGTTTAAGTTTGCTTACCGGAGTAGATTGAATGTTATACATTAATTTAGTTTAGTATACAGAATATATGAACCAAAATTGGAATAAAAAGAAAAAAAATATGTACATATTATTGTAAACTGATATAATGTGAAATTCTATTTTTCTGAGACATTATGATACAATATTATTAACTGGCTAACGACATTATGTTCAGTCTCGTATTACACTCAATGAGATGAATCTAGCGGAAATAGATGTATATGCATCTTTGTTTTATAAATTTTGCTAATTGAAAACGCTTTGATTTTTAAATGTAAGATGAATCAATCTGAAATAAATCTGTATATGTAACACCATAAAAAACATGATTTATTTACTATTATTTTTATACTACACCGATGTATTCAAAAATACTCCGTATGAATTTATTCTGAAATTTGTATTTGGTTGCATAATGTTTTTATAGTAAAGTGAGTTAATTTTAAATGAAAAATGCAAAGCAAAAATATAGCAAATTCTTCAAACTATTATAAAAATATTTTTTAACAGAAAATTAGCCACCCACTTTAGTGCCCTAGAAATTAGCCCGAGAATTCAACCACATTATATGACAAAACTTGAATTCCATTCTCCCAAAAAACTTAAATTTTGAGTTACATCTGTTTACAATAAGACGAGTGATATATATTTCTATAATTCTTTTATTTTTCCATCAAAAACACAAATTTTATAAAACTGCTAACGAATACTGCCTAGAAGTATTAACTTAGGAATTACACAGGCAACCAATCTTAGACCAAGTCTAAAGACCCAGGTCTATTTGGCGTCATTTGTAATTAAAAACAAAAAAATTCAGCCATTTAATCTATTTTATACACTTCATGAAACATTTATATGAACGGGGACTTTTACAATTATCACTGGGCTTTGCATGCGTTTCATTTATGGACTGATGAAATTGCCACATTTCACTTCTTTTTTTACTGTAATTTGCTGCCATCTTTCACTCGGTATTAAAACGGATTTTGGTAATCTGGTTGAGGGGTCGACTGCTAATACGCTACCAAAAATATCGAGAGAGGTGTCAGTCGACGCGTCTTGCCATCAGTATTAATAATCCGAAGGCGGAAAATAAAAATTTTAACTCGTTTAAAAGATATTAACTAAAACCCGAAAAATGATCCGCGGGTCCTTCCGAAACCGGTGTGGTATCCATATTATTTTTGTGCAGAACACCTTTCTGCGTTGGCGGCCTTCGGCCGCGCTTATAAAATATTACCCTGGGTGGGTCCAACACTTGGAGACCAAATCAATATCCGCGCAAAACATTAATGTTCACATTTTTTTTTTGTTGGTACTACAACATTACAACAACCACATGAAAATCGCCAACTTCAACTCCAAATATCTCCGGACAGAGATACAATTTTTCTTTTCCGCCTTCGGATTATTGTTGCCGATGTCAATACGCGTCTTTTGACATATCGATATTTTTGGTAGCGTATTAGCAGTCGACCCCTCAACTAGACTTTTACCCGGATTTTTTATAAATTAATACAACCAAATTTTCGCAGCCAACCAGATCGAAACGTCATTACAAAATTTTTCTTCTTTTTCGTTGTATTTAAAATGGTTTTGTGAGTAAATAAGGCGACCGGTTGTCGTTTTCTTGTATAGCAATTAAAGATAATTTAATTTAGGATTGAACCAAAAAAAAATTTGTTTTTTTTTTTTGTTGAAAGTTGGGGGATATACCTGTTTTTCGAAATACCTATTTTTAGGCCCTTTTTAAAACTTTGATGGAAAAAAATAAAATATGTGCTCCGTCAAGCTACAAAAGTAGTTATTTGTGTAATATTCAGTTACCTAAATTCATAAAGTCTACCTGCGTTCAGCTGCAACTTCACTTTTTACATCAAATAAAGTTAAACAACCTTGGGCATAAATACGTGCCTGAGTAGGTATATATAATTCAGTACGGCCGTAAGGTCGTTTTTGCTATTGGAACTTGTTAACAACATACATTTTTTTAGTTACGAATTGTATACCTGAAATACATTTTAATAATTTGAGTGGGTATATAAAGCTATCCATCATACAATGCACATTATCATTCGTCTTTTGGAGATTAAGGAACTAAGTATTCTGTTTATTTAAATAAAGTTAATAGTATTTTTAAATATAGTTCACTGATTAATATTTAGTCAGATACACTCGAAGCTAATTCTAATATGTATCTAGAAAACTCGAAACTATTTGCGGTGTTTAAATCTACAAAGTCAAGACGGGACTTCGCTGAGGCTATTATGAGATAATTAGCGAGTGAAACAAGCATTAAAGAAAAGGAAGGCCTGGAAGAAAAAATTGGTTTACAATACATTATGATAGAAGGAAAATGGAAGGACGTCTATCGTAACAATTCAAAATTTCTAAGTAAGCATGAAAAGTGGCTAGCTGACAAAACTTTTTTTGACGAAAGAACGCCTAGCACGTCAACCAATCCAACTAGAGGGAGACCAACAAAACCGATAGAAGAGTGTTCTACTTACACAAGGAAAAGGAAGCTGTCTGATACCACAAAAGCATGGCCACGACTCATCTTTCAGAAGCACTGGCTATTAAATATAAAAAAGACGAGGAAAACGTGAAGTCTCATATAACAGAAACAGTTGCGGTAGCAAGTCCAGTGCGACTGATGAGGATAAAAACAGCATTCCCACACCACCAAATGCGCTACCTAGGAAATACACTCCCGAAGAAGCTTTGGCGCTGTTTATAGATCTCGGTTTAACGAAGAAAAAATATATTATATTGCGTAAGTCATTATTGCAACGTAATGCCGATATTTTACCTGGATACAAAAAAATTACTCAAACCAAGAAAGAAGCAGTTCCTCTAAGTCCCAAAATAACCGAAGTATCAGCTGAAATTGAGCTACAAAACCTAATGGATCATACATATACACGACTCCTTCAAAGTTTTACTGAAGAAAAGTTGAAATCACTGTCAAAGGAGCTAGCATTGATAACTAAGTGGGGCTGTGATGGATCATCAGGACAAAGCGCATATAAACAAAGAATAAATGTAGATGAAACAATTACAGATATTAATATGTTTATGGCTTCTATTGTTCCATTACAACTAAAAGAATATTGGAAAAATCCACGTCCGTCATCAACTATATTGTGCCGCCCGATATTATTTAAATACGAGAAGGAGTCTTCGGAACTCATAAAAGCTACAGTGAGTGATATAAAAAATCAAATTGCCAAATTAGAACCAACAATAATTGAAATTGAAGAGGGGAATGTCATTACAATAAAGCATGATTTTCTTCTAACAATGGTCGATGGAAAAGTTTTGAACTTAATAACAAATACGACATCTACAATGAAATGTCCAATTTGTAAGAAGAGCCAAAAGGACTTAGAAAATCGTGATGATTCAACAACTGACGAACTAAATTATGAGTATGAAATATCTCCTTTGCATGCTAGGATAAGATGTATGGAATTTGTTTTGAATCTGGCTTATACACTACCACAACAAGGAGAAGTTTTCGACGACAATACAACACGTAAGGAGAAACAAAACAATTCAGGATGCATTCTATAAAGACATTGGCCTTAGAGTTGACTGTCCAAAGTATGGATACGGAAATACAAATGATGGTAGGATAGGATAGGATAGGTTAGGTGGTAGCTGCCCTGATAAGGATAGCTCACTTGGACAACACGAAGGTCCGTTGTGATACCACATACACCAAAAATAACGGTGACCTAGATCCAGCTACTTAGAGAATCGTTGGGTAGCAACGATAAAGCTCCGAATGATACCGATCTCAACTTTGGATATATCCTCGGGAGATCCAAGTGAGTCGCGACCGAAGTACTTTCGCCTAATTCTGGCAAAAGCTGGACAATCAAGCATAAAGTGATTTGGTGATTCCACCTCATCATCCTCCATATAGCTGCAGCAGGATGGAGTTTCCAGTATATTGAGACGTACCGCATGGATACCCATGGGACAGTGCCCTGTCAAAACCCCAATGACCATTGATAGGTGAGCCTTAGTGAACCCAATTATTTCAGCAGACCTCCTGCCATCCACTTTCGGCCAGAAAGATCTTGCTACCCTGCAAGACGTGGTATCCGCCCAACGTTTGCTGAGCTGATTCGAGGCCCAGTTATGGAGGAGCAATCCACAGGTGGCCAGCGGGATCCCGAAGTCCCTACAGCCATCTTCATCCGGTTCAGTTGTACCGATACGGGCTAAGAGATCCGCTTGACAGTTACCCGGGATATCACTATGGCCCGGGACCCAGATAATCTTAATTGTAAAATAATTCGATGCAATCGCAAGCGAGGTCAGGCACTCCCAGACCACCCTCGATCGCACTGTAGTTGAGCTCAAGGCCTTGATAGCCGATTGGCTACCAGAGTAGATGTTAAATTCCCTAACCGTGGTAGCACTGGATAGCATTCCATCCACCGCATCCTTAATCGCAGCAATTTCCGCTTGGAATACACTGCAGTGATCAGCCAACTTAAACTTGCGGCTTAAATTTAGCTCTTGACAAAAGACCCCCCCACCAACCTTTCCATCCAGCTTTGACCCATCCGTGAACAAGTTAACCGGTCCCATGTCCCAGATAATTCCTCTTCCCCAATCCTCTCTCTCTGGAATAACTGGGGTGAAGGTTGTATAGGGAGCTGTTATCGGCATACAGTAGTCCGTTCTGTCCGGGATGAAGTCGAAACTGGTAAGAAGGCTAGAGTGTCCGCGGTCAGAAAGTCTATATCCCATATCACGAAGCCTGACCAACGACCTTGCCGCGGCCGCCAAATGATGGTAACTCCTCAAGAAGATTTTTTGAAAACGATGAAGTGACTGCTCGCATAACAGGAGTTGATAGAGATATTGTGAAAAGGTTGGGAGTAATTTTAAATATTTTATACTGCCATGAACCAGTTAATGGACCCAAATTTGGAGAATATGCATCTAAAACTACAGAGTTGCTGCATCAAAAGTATCCTGAGAAGAAACTTACACCAACGGTACATAAAATTTTAGCACATGGAAAAGATTCAAAAGAGTACCAGTGCTTACAATTAGGAGAATTGTCTGAAGAAGCTCGAGAATCTAAGAACAAGGACTACAACAGATATAGATGTATGAACACCAGCAAAGTATCACGAGTTAGACAAAACGAAATTTATTTTAAAGCTTAGGCATTTCGCCTTCAAACAAGTATTAAATTTTTAAAGAAATCAATACGTCTATCGAGTTTGGTACAAATTGGTAAAGCGGTTACTAAGATCAAACTTTTTAGCATAAATGGGCAGTGCCACTCCCTTTTTCCAAAATTCGTTGGCTGTTTAATCTTTAGCTCAAATAAAATTTCATTGAACCACTTTCAATAACTTTTAGTTATTAATAAAATACATATTTGGCTTGTAAATTAAAAAAAAAATATGTAAAATTTTACGATAAATTTTGAAGCACCTTGTTATTGTGGCACCAAAAACGGACATTTGAGTTTTATAAGAGTATTGCCATTTAAAAGAAACAATACATGTATGTTGTTGTTGTTGTAGCAATGCTCGCCCCACCTAATAGCCGTGACCGATCACAAATTGTCATCAATATCCTCTAACGGGAGTCCAAGGAAACTTGCCGTTTCAACAGGGGTGGACCATAAGGAAAGGGGTGTTAGAGGCGTTGGTTCCACATTACAATTAAAGAGATGGTTGGTGTCATGTGGGGACACATTGCAAGCGGGGCATACATTTTGTATGTCGGGGTTGATTCTGGATAGGTAAGAGTTTAACCTGTTACAGTATCCAGAACGAAGTTGAGCAAGAGTGACACGCGTTTCCCTGGGGAGTATGCGTTCCTCTTCTGCGAGTTCTGGATATTTTTCTTCAAGTACTGGATTCACCGGGCAATTCCCGACATAAAGGTCCGACGCCTGTCTATGGAGTTCACCAAGGACCTGCTTGTGTTTTTTCGCTTCATACGGCTGGGTTCTCAGGTGCCGTATTTCCTCAAAATGCTTTCAGAGATGACTCCTTAGGCCCCTAGGCGGTGCTGGTTCGTCAATCAGATGTCTGTTGGGATGCCCAGGTTTCTGGGTATTCAACAGAAACTGTTTGGTCAGCATCTCATTTCTCTCCCTGATGGGGAGTATTCTCGCCTCATTATGCAGATGGTGTTCTGGGGACATAAGAAGACAGCCCGTGGCGATTCTGAGAGCAGTATTTTGGCAGGCCTGTAGTTTCTTCCAGTGGGTGGTTTTTAGGCTTGGCGACCATATGGGTGACGCGTAGCACGTAATCGGCTGGCTAATTGCTTTGTATGTGGTCAAGAGCGTTTCTTTATCTTTTCCCCAGGTACTGCCAGCAAGGGATTTGAGGATTTTATTACGGCTCTGAATTCTTGGAACAATTGCGGTTGCGTGCACACCAAAATGTAGATCCTGATCAAACGTCACACCCAAGATTTTGGGGTGTAGGACAGTCGGTAGCGTAGTGCCATCGACGTGGATGTTCAATATGGTCGACATTTAGGGTGCCAGGTTTCGCGAGGCGAAAAAACTGGAGAGATCAGGAAGATAGCCGTTTATTTTATTGCATAGCTCATCGATCTCTGGGCCTGGGCCTGTGGCCATTATTGTGCAGTCATCGGCGTAGGAAATGATTGTGACTCCTTCCGGTGGTGAAGGTAGCTTAGATATGTAGAAATTAAACAAAAGCGGGGATAGGACACCACCCTGTGGCACCCCTTGTTTAATTCTCCTTTGTTTTGATGTTTCGTTTCTGAATTGCACCGATGCCTGCCGACCACCCATATAATTTGCGGTCCACCTTTTAAGACATGGGGGAAGGGTAGACCCTTCCAGGTCTTGCAGTAACGAGCCATGGTTGACCGTATCAAAAGCTTTTGATAGGTCTAACGCTACGAGTACTGTTCTATGGTGGGGATATTGATTCAAACCGCAATTTATCTGGGTGCTAATGACATTTAGCGCGGAGGTAGTGCTATGGAGTTTTCTGAAGCCATGCTGATGAGGGGCTAGCTGCAAATGTGCTTGGAAATAAGGGAGCAAAATGGCTTCAAGCGTCTTTGCCACTGGCGATAGGAGAGATATCGGACGATGTGACTCACCTACGTTAGCTGATTTCCCAGGATTTAGTAGCGGGACCACCTTGGCCATTTTCCATTTCTCGGGTATGACAAAGGTGGAAAGAGACAGGTTGAAGACATGCGCTAAATATTTGAAACCCTCTTTCCCTAGGTTTTTAAGGATCGGCATGGCTATGCCGTCTGGGCCCACTGCTTTGGATGGTTTAGCGCGACCAATGGCGTCCTCAACCTCTCTAGCGGTGATGGTAATTGGTGACGCGCTGAGTTTGTGTTTATGTGCGTGTCTATTGGCTCTCCGTCTATCTTTGTCGACCGTAGGATGCATTATATATTGTCGGCAGAAAGCGCTCGCGCATTTTTTCGCATCCGACAGCACCTTATCGCCAAAGGCGATGGAAACTTTGTCTTTGTGCTTAGTCGGATTCGATAGGGACTTTACGGTGGACTAAAGTTTACCTACACCGGTAGAGAGGTTACAACCTCTTAGGTGCTCTTCCCATTTCGCCCGCTTGTGTTCGTCCACAAGCAATCTGATGCGTTGGTTTATATCCCTTATTTGGGGGTCGCCTGGATCAAGCTGTCTTATAAGGTCGCGTTCCCTCGCTAAGCTCGCGGCCTCCGCCGAGAAGTGGGGCCGGATTTCGGGAATTCTCCCGGCGGGAATGAAATGTGCCGAGGCGGATTCAATGACCTTACGGAAGGCACGCTCCCCTTGGCGGGCATCAGTCGGGATAGGGAGGGCAGCAAAGCTGCTGTCTGTTGCAGATTTATATTCTTCCCACTTTCCTTTTTTGAAGTTTATGAAAGTGCGTTTTTCGGTGACGATGAAGTCGGCGGTACGCTCGAACGAAATAAGTATGGGCAGCTGGTCGGATGCCAATGTTACCATCGACTGCCAGTTGGCGCAGTTTACGAGTTCTGCGCTCACGATTGAGATATCTGGCGAGCTATGACAGCTTCCTACCATACGTGTGGGGGCGTCTCCGTTTATTGTGCAGAGCGTCGTTTCGTCTATTTGATCCGCCAACATCTCACCCCTACTGTCCGCCCGCAAGTTTGAATGCCATAGGTCGTGATGGGCATTGAAATCGCCTAAGATAATGCGATTGTTGCCAGTGAGTAAGGCCTCGATATTAGGGCGGTATCCACTGGGGCAACAGGTGACAGGAGGGATGTAGATGTTGATGATTTCTAGATTTGCATCGCCTGACCGGACAGATAGGCCTTGACGTTCTAAGACATTGTCCCTGCGGTCGATGCCAGGATCAAATATATAATATTGCACAGAGTGGTGTATAATAAACGCGAGGCCGCCCCCATTTCCGCTCTCGCGGTCTTTCCTGTGGACATTATAACCAGAGCAGGTCTGCAATGCAGATATTGCTGTGAGTTTAGTCTCTTGAATCGCAGCAATGCGGATGTTGTGCCGCTTCATGAAATCGACTATCTCCGTAATCTTCCCAGTTAGTCCATTACAGTTGAACTGCAGAATTCTGAAGTGCATGAGGGGTGACGCCGCCACTCTAGGGGTAAGTGACGGGTGACTACGCCTAGGTTGTGGAAGGCCAGGACGCAATTGCTGTTGTGGCCTTGGGACTGGGCGCCCTTGGGCAAGCATTGGGGTACCCGGATGATTTGGGTTTGCGACCTGGCAACATGGCGCGATGAAACCCGTCGAGGGGTTGCCGTCGCGGAGACCAGAACATCTAGGAAAGTGGCACCACCCAAGGCAGGAGCTGCATTGAGCGGATGTCGCAAACCTATATATTCTGTGCTGGCAGACGGTGCAAACGGAGGCAGGGACTAAGAGTCTGTTTCCCTGACCTGAACGATTGCTGCCAGAAAAGAGGGGGGGAGAAGAAGACGGGGGCAGGGGCTGATGCTCAGCATTGCTACAAGCTCTACTACGAAGGTAGTAGTTATGAGTGGTATCAGCTGTTTGAGTTGTTGGCGCCGTGGGGCGCGAGCAGCAGCGGGTACTTGTTGTGGCTTGCTGAGCAGCGAAGCTGCTGGAAGGTAGTGGGGATACGCTTAGGCGTAGACTGCGGGACGCCCTTGGGCGTGAGCAGCAAGGAGCCACAAAAGATTTATAAAAACTACGTGGACGTCGGGTTTTGTGATCAAGCCCAGAACAACCTGTCCGACGCAACCATCCCTTGCACGAGACACACTGAACAGAGTATGACCGTCCTAAAAAGATTCTTTTCTGGCAAATGCAGCAAAACCATTTCTCAGGACCGGGGTCAGGAGACGGACCCGGATTGGGTTCGATACCTTCCCGGAGTAAGAGAATATGTAGCAGTCCTGCTGCAAGGAGCTGCTGGGAGGATGACAATTTGTGGGAGGGACGAAACAAATTAAATGGGGTCACACTGAAATGACAGTCCTTGGTCGGGAAAAATCCCGAGTCGCTCCGGTACATAGAACCGACTGCCTTGGGAAGCGACGTGTATCGATTTTGGTAGTTATTGATTAGGTGATTACTTAGATACAACTTTTTATCATAAGTGGGCAGTGCCACGCTATCTTATCAAAATCATTAGTTTATCTTATTTAATGCTTAAATACGTCATTATAAGACAAATTTCATTTTTTTTTTTTACTAAAAACATTTTGTTTTTGCATTTTTCTAAAAATGTTCGACTTTAACGAATTTTTGTGAAGCACCCTCTATCTTTGACATTATCAGCTTTCACACAATAAAATTTCAAATAATTAGATTTCATTTGCATTTTAAATTTTTAAAATATCTTCATTGGTTCAAAAGTTATGATTTTTGCAAAGAAAAAACTCAAAAGGCGCCACTGTGCGTCGTTTATAAAAATATCAATTCAAAAAAACGTCGCCTGAAAGAGCAAAGCTAGCTAAAAAAGTAAACAACCGAGTGAAGAAATATCGATTCATGAAGAAATATCGCTATTGGCGAAATGATTCCAGAGGTGATTTTCATTCTTCATGAAGAAATATCGCTATTAGCGAAATGCTGCCAGAGGTGATTGTCATTAAAAAGAATGGAATGAAGGAAAATCGCCAATCACAGATATATCTATCACTATAAGCGATTTTTCTTTCGCGGCGACGAAATCACCGAGAGTGAAATATCGTTCCATCACTACCAGAGATGTAACGCTTCAAATCTACGGTACAATAATATAATATCATAGTTCTGGTCAACATATATTTCTATTTAAAAAATCCTTCAACTTCAAATGTTTTAATGGAAAAGATACAGTCTTTACGCTACAAATATTTTTGAGACACATTTGGCAAGAAAGTAATACCAATTATTTTCTCTCGCCGATAATACTGTGTGACATCCAAAAATACCTGGGAAGCGATGGATTTTTTCTGGTAGATCTTGAAGAGCTAAGCAAGATATTTGCCGAACACCCCCAAAATTTCGAGTTACGGTTAAAAACCGGTTTTTTTGTACCTTTGGACACTTATGTGACCCTATAACTTAGTTGCTTATAAACTGATTTTCACCTTCTTTCCGGATCTTATAAGAACAGAATTTGACCTCTTTAACGATGTATAAATCAATTAAGTAATCATAATAAAACTGTGAGAACTTGGTTAAAAATTTACTGAGTTATTCAACTTTTAACGCCAGGAGCCAATTTGGTACCAATTTTCGGTATTCGTCAATTGCTATAAAACTTGAATAACTCTGCCAATTTCAAACCAAATTTTGAAAATGGACTATGGTTGGACGTGCTAATAAACATTACCTTTATTCTCATTCAAGATAGGTATGGGCTCTATATAAAGTAGCGCATATAGATAGCGCCAAAGTTGACAAAACCCGAAAAAAGTTGACAAAATGTGTTTGTTGGCCAATTTCTCACAGTTTTATTATGTTATCATAATTGATTTATCCATTCATAGAAAGGTTTACATCTTTCGTTATGTGATCCGGGAAGAAAATGAAAATCAGTCTATAACCAACTAAGTTATAGGGTCATAAGTGTCCAAAGGTACGAAAAACCGGTTTTTACCCGTAACTTAAGATTTTGAGGGTGTCCGGTAAATTTCGTGTATGCAGTCTTAGTTAGCTCTTCAAGATCTACCAGAAAAATGCCGTAATTTCCCGGGTTTACACTTCACTATAATATTAAAACGAAATGCAGATATTCGTTGCTTTTGAAATTCGGCGTAAAAATTGCACATGGAACAACTAAAAACTCTCCTGAATTAAAAACGAATGTCTTAGTACATCTAAATCGCGGGCCCTCTCAGAAAACTCGGGCTCGGGGGGGAATCTCCACATTCTCCCTCCCCTCTCGTCGGGCCTGGCCGCAGGCCCCGACAGGTAAATGAGCTTTGTAGCAAAATAAACAGCTATCTCCCTGATCTCTCCAGTTTACCTGACATTGTCACCGACTAAATCATCGGCGACCTTATTTGCAACATGGATTCTCCAAATGTCGACCATATTGAACATCCACGTCGATGGCGCCACGCTACCGTCTGTCTTACACCCCAAAATCTTGGGTGTGACGTTCGATCAGGATTTACATTTTTCTGGCAGTACTTGGGGTAAAGATAAAGAATCACTCATCCACTTACAAAGCTATTGGCCAGCCGATTGCATGCTACGCGTCCCCGATATGGTCGCCAAGCCTAAAGACTACTCACTGGAAGAAGCTATAGGCCTGCCAAAATACCGCCCTCAGAGCCGCTACGGGCTGTCTTCTTATGTCCCCAGAACACCATCTACATAATGAGTCGAGAATACTCCGCATTAGGTAGAGAAATGAAATGCTAACCAAACAGTTTCTGCTGAATACCTAGAAACCCAACAGACATCTGATTGATGAAGCTACACCGCCCAGGGGCTTAAGGGGTCATCTCCGTAAGCTTACTTACTTACTTAATTGGCGCTTACCTGTCTCCGTCGCATTATGAGGAAATACGGCGCCTGAAACACAGCCGTATGAAGCTAAAAAGCACAAGCAGGTGCTTTGGGGTTCGGAACCTGAATGGTGAACACAATTATGCGTAATATCAGAATAGTGTGCATTTAGACAGTCACTTTAAATTACTTTAATCCAGGGATTACAAATAATGGTAATTTTGAGATGAGAGGTTGTGTTTTGTCCTACTGTCGTTCGGACATAAATGCTGGCGCAATAAGCTTTCTCCGACGCGTCGCAAAAGCCATGCAGTTCCGTGGGTTGGTCAGGGGAGTAATTGACCCAACGAGGAATTTGAATCCCTGTTATGGCGTGGAGGTTATGTGCGAACTGCATCCACTTTGCGAGGCGGAGGGGTTTCACCTGTTCGTCCCAGTCAGTTCCGTCAAGCCACAGCTCGTGCAAGAGAATTTTGGCTTGAATCATTATTGGCGTTAGCCATCCTGCGGGGTCGAAAAGTTTTACGACGGAAGAGAGAATTTGTAGCTTTGTGCTCGCGGTGGTTACTGAGATGGATTCAACGGTGTACGAAAATGAGTCCTTTATGGCATTCCATTGAATCCCGAGCGTTTTCGTCGTACTTGCTTTTTCGAATTCGAGAAACTGGGAATCCAGCAAGTCTGGTGTGGGAATAGTTTCAATTATTTCAGGATGGTTTGCCGTGATTTTTCTAAGGGGAAGCTTGCTGACGTAAAGGCTTGCCTGACTTGCGAGAGGGACTCTGCAGCTGAGAGGATGGAGTGCCCGCCAGAAAGTATGTCGTCTACATATGTTTCGTCTTTTAATATCTGAGATGCTTTAGGGATGGTCTTATTGACGTCTTTAGAGAGCTCGTGCAAGGTACGTATTGCAAGATAGGGAGCGCAATTAAGACCGAATGTGACGGTTTTAAGCTTAAAATCTTGAATTGGACCATTGGGGGCTGAGCGAAAAATAATTTTTTGGTAATCTTGGTCCTCCTCATGTAAGAGAATTTGGCGGTACATTTTTTCTACATCGCCGTTGAGAACAAATTGGTACGTGCGCCATTTGAGTATTAATAGCATCAAATCGGGTTGTAGGGTGGGACCGGTATAGAGAACATCATTCAGAGAATTACCGGAAGTTGATTTCTTTGATCCATTAAAGACCACGCGTACCTTGGTAGTTCTCTTTTCGGGCTTTATAACCGCGTGATGGGGTAGGTAGAACGACAAGAATTTGTTGTCTGAGCATTTTTCGTAGGAAGTGATTTCTTCCATATGACCTAGGGTGAGATATTCTATTAAGACTTGGTCATATTGGGATTTAAGTTCTCCTTTTTTGAGAAGATTTCTCTCCATGCTAAGAAATTGCTGGAGAGCTGAGGTTCGGGATCTACCTAAGGCTACCTGTTCTGGGAAACTGCGTCTAAAGGGGAGTCGCACTACATAGCGACCGTCATCTCTGCGAGTGGTGGTCGACTGGTACAATTCTTCGCATATAGTGTCTTCAACATTAAGACACTTGGGGGTGGATACTTCTTCCAGTTCCCAGATTTTTCTGAGCTGCGAATCGAGGGAGTTCGATACTTCCTCCACCTGGGTTGATAACGAAACTACTTTGCTGGGAATTGACCACTAAGGTTCCACCCAAATATGGTGTTTTGCGCTAGTAGGTTCGGGGAGATTTTTTCAAAACCTTCTAGCATTATCTGCGGGATAAGGTCACTGCCAATGACTAAGTCAATCTGGGATGGAGAGTGGCAGTTTGCATCTGCGAGGGTTAGATCGCCCATTTTTCACGCTGTCCTTGGGTGGGATTAAATTTGGGTAACACCTTGGTTAACTGGGGTAGAAAAATAGCTTGTGCTTGGATCCTTGTGGTTAAATCATTCGAGACTAGAGTTAGAGAGCATAGTTTGTTCGATGTTTGAACTACTCTTCCACCCATGCCTGAGATTTCGAAATTAGATGCTCAGCATGGTAGACGCAGTTTGATTTGAGCTTTGGAGGAGATAGAGCTCCATTCTGAACCTTGGTCAATTAGGGATCTGAGTTTGAAGAGTTCACCTCGGTGTTTTACTGAGACGATTGCCGTCGGGAGTAGTACTTTACTTTCATTGTGCTAGTAGAAAGATTGTACGTGGGCATTTTTTGAACACGTGGGTTGATCGCGGTTGTCTTTCGGAGAGAGGGGAGTTGGGAGACTGACATCAGTGGGGGTGGTTGTTGCTACTTGGGCTGTGGCTTTATGCATTCTGGGTGTTGATGATGTGCTAGAGGTCGCATCATCATGGAGAGCTGAGTTGTGCCGTTGTCGGCAGTGAAAACACTTGAATGTGCTTTTGCAATCTCTTAGAACGTGGGACTGGGATAGGCAGTTAAAGCACATGTGATTGTCACTCACGAACTTGTTCCGATCATGGACTGGCATTCTAGCGAATTTTGCACAGCTGTACAGGGGGTGCTCGGAGGTTTTGCAATATGCGCATTTGTACATTGTGCGGTGTTTTGTGGCATGGGATTGAATACTCGGATTGGATTTTTCGTGATTGTTGCCTCTGAATGCATAATTATTTTGTTTAGAGTAGCTTGTGCTAGCGGGGGCCGATGTGGGTTTAGAGGGGCGCCATTGGTCTACTCTTTCTACCACCTCATAGCGAGTAGTCAGAAATTGGTTTATTTGGGACCAGTTGGGGAGATCTTTCCAGGGTTACCGTGTTCTCCGGGAGTTTAGAGGTGACCAGATACATGAGGATTGGATCCCAACTTTCTGTTGAAACTTGCTGGGTGGCGAGAAATTGGAGGCAATTATTTACGGATGATTGCAATTTCTGTATATCCTCGCTATTTTCAATGGGAATTGGTTTTAAATTCATAAGGGTTTTTACTTGGTTGTCAACCAGAATACTACGATTTTCATATCGCGACCTTAAGGCTTCCCACGCCAGTTCAAAATTGGCATCACTGAGTGGGAACTGTTTGACTATTTCGCCGGCTTTGCTTTGTGTTTTATACCGGAGGTGGTATAATTTCTGGGCTTTTGTGAGTTTTGGGTGGTTAATATAGACCGCCGTGAACATGTCACGAAATGAGCCGTTTATTTTGAAAGTGGCATAAGTCATTTCAGTCAAAGATGTAATTCTTATTATTATTTTATAATTGTAGAACCATCTATATATACATTCATTCAAAAATAACAATGCATTTAAGACCATGAGTTGGAAATGACTTATGCCACTTTCAAAATAAACGGCTCAAATGACGGCCATTGTTCATAACCCCCATAAAATACTTCTGTACCACAAGGCGGGATTTTTAATCCGAAACCTGTTCCATCTCTGGGAAGTGATGCGGTGGGGACCGGCTATGGGAATATTTGCTTGTTGGAGCAACATAAGTTGGTCCCCTATCTGGGCTTTTGTGTCCTCATAGATAATTAGACATGACCGGTATTTATTAAACGCGACCGGTTTTGAAGTCATCTGGGAGATCTAGATCATCTGTATCTAATACCGCGTCATGGGAGGTTTGGACCCGGTCCCAAAACCTATCAATATTGGTATCTTTAATTTTCAGGGACGATTCCGTATTTTCGTTAATCGGGGTGGACCTGAATCGAGCACAGTAGTCCGTGAAATTATCCGTTTCCGAGATGAATTTGGTTTGCCGTGAACATTTGCTTATTTTTTTTTGTGGCTTGGCGCGTTTGGGGTTGATCTTTGGAACTGCCTTGGGACTTCTCGTCGTCACTCATTGTGGGGCTTTTTGATTGGCTTCTTTGGGGGACACCTAACATAAAGTGAGCAAGCGAGGGAGAGAGCCTGAGAGTGAGGGAGAAGAGCCTGAGAGAGAGAGAGTGAGTTGACGACTTTAAAGAAAGATTTATCACCGCAATGCAAATTTCACGACAAGAGAAATAAACTGTTTGACCTTTTGAAATTATATTTAATAACGCGAACCGTGAATTCGTACCACTGTACCCGCTTGAGAGAGCAACAAAATTAAAATTGTGTATATATGCGTATATATATATATGAATGAAAAAAAAAAATAAAAAATTTTTTTTTTCCCAAGGGGATATATAATTTTTATATATTTGAGGGATTTTTAATATTTGTGAGTATTTGGGAAGAGAAGTTGAAAACGCTAATTAAAGAAATTTCAAAAAGTGAGAGTTTTATAAATTTATTTTGGGTCCCTGTCTACCAGTTAATTATTACATATGCACATACATAATACGAATGAGAAACCAATAAGTATATTGGAAATGCACTGTTTTGGGGGTGAACTGCCTTTCCTTTTTGCAATACGGGACTTACATATATATGTATTTACGAAATCTTAAAATTTATGATTGCAAAAAATTATTGGGGATATATATGTATGTATTTATGAATCCTATTGGGAAATCCACAAATATCAAACTTTAATTAATAATGGGAAATATTAATTATTTCAGGGAGGTTTACTTGTTAAATTTGTGGGTTATTATTTGAATAATTTAATTTTGTATGTATGAAGGGTAGAGGGAGAGAGGGGGCAAGCTAATCTTAATTTCTTTAATACGTTTATCGCTATGAGGGCAAATGAATAATTCTATACATACATATATGTATGTACAATATTTAAATTCAAAACTCCACAAATATTAGATTTTTACTTATGTCGGGGCGTGAGCGGGGATTAAGAAATTTAATTTCTACTCACGATTTTTGGAATACTTCCTCTTATTTTCCAACGCTGGGTCCAAAAGTGGCGACGAAGGACCAAATCTACAGCTCCGTTGCTGCAGTTCTTTGGGATGCAGGGTCTGCTGCTGCTGGCGGCGACGGTGGTGATGTTGATAGCGGTGATTTGAAGTGCTCTGGTCAAGCCTTGCTTTCTGGCGCTGGTACTTCGGAAAAAAATTGTTCTGGACAAGCCTGGCTTTAAACTCCACTTTATAAAGAGACACTCGACTTTAAAATTTCACAACTTTAATTATAAATTGATACAACTTCAAAATTTACATAAACTGCATATCATCAAAAGGCACACATTTTTTGTCACACTCGAGAGGGTAAAGAATTCGATATGAATAAAAATTATTAAAAGGAAAAAAGAATATAATAATATGTCAACATGATTGACAGCTGATGCTCGTTCAGGCGAGCGAGTAGCGCAAGCGTTGCCAACCACGCATCATATAAGGTGTTGGGTGTGTTACCGTGGTGTGGTGATTGGGGTTATTAATCCAATAAGTACAAATTCAATATATATATAAAGGGAATTCAAGAAAGGTGCGTGCGCTAATCGCTCGCTTGAACAATAGTCTATCAAACACACTTATATACAGATCCTTTTTTTTTTCTTTTTTCTTCTACGATATTTAATTTACCAGAGATTAGTGATGGCCGATACAGCTATTTTGAACTATCAGTAAAAATAGTGATGGCGATTTTTGAATCGCGGCTATTTTTTATACTCAGTTGAGCAGAGCTCACAGAGTATATTAACTTTGACTGGATAACGGTTGGTTGTACAGGTATAAAGGAATCGAGATAGATATAGACTTCCACATATCAAAATCATCAGTATCGAAAAATAATTCGATTGAGCCATGCCCGTCCGTCCGTCCGTCTGTCCGTTAACACGATAACTTGAGTAAATTTTGCTGTATCTTGATGAAATTTGGTATGTAGGTTCGATATCGGATTATAACCACGCCCACTTTTTCGATATCGAAAATTTCGAAAATTCGAAAAAGTGCGATAATTCATTACCAAATACGGATTAAGCGATGAAACTTGGTAGGTGAGTTGATCTTATAACGCAGAATAGAAAACTAGTAAAATTTTGGACAATGGGCGTGGCACCGCCCACTTTTATCATCACTTATATCATGATGAAATTTGGCAGGAACGTTACTCTTATTACTATATGTATGCTTAATAAAAATTAGCAAAATCGGAGAACGACCACGCCCACTTTTTGAAAAAAATTTTTTTAAAGTCAAATTTTAAAAGAAAAGTTAATATCCTTAGAGTATATAAGTAAATTATGTCAACATTCAACTCCAGTAATGATATGGTGCAACAAAATACAAAAATAAAATAAAATTTCAAAATGGGCGTGGCTCCGCCCTTTTTCATTTAATTTGTTTAGGATAATTTTAATGCCATAAGTCGAACAAAAATTTACCAATCCTTGTGAAATTTGGTAGAGGCTCAGATTCTAGGACGATAACTGTTTTCTGTGAAAATGGGTGAAATCGCTTAAAGCCACGCCCATTTTTTATACACAGTCGGACGTCTGTCCTTCCGCTCTGCCGTTAACACGATAACTTGAGCAAAAATCGATTATCTTTACTAAACTCAGTTCACGTACTTATCTGAACTCACTTTGTGTTGGTGTCAAAAATGGCCGAAATCCGACTATGACCACGCCCAATTTTTCGATATCGAAAATTACGAAAAATGAAAAAAATGCCATAGTTATATACCAAATACGAAAAAAGGGATGAAACATGGTAGTTGTATTGGTCTATTGACGCAAAATATAACTTTAGAAAAAAAAACATTTTCAGGGCGAATTCAAAAGCCCTTGGAATCTTGGAAAAATACTGTTCGTGGTATTACATATATAATTAAATTAGCGGTACCCGACAGATGATGTTCTGGGTCACCCTGGTCCACATTTTGGTCGATATCTGGAAAACGCCTTCACATATACAACTACCACCACTCCCTTTTAAAACCCTCATTAATACCTTTAATTTAATACCCGTATCGGAGAAACACATTCTAGAGTCACCCCTGATCCACGTTTATGGCGATATCTCGAAAAGGCGTCCACATCTAGAACTAAGGCCCACTCCCTTTTAAAATACTCATTAACACCTTTCATTTGATACCCATATCGTACAAAAAAATTCTAGAGTCACCCCTAGTCCACCTTTATGGCGATATCTCGAAAAGGCGTCCACCAATAGAACTTAGGCCCACTCCCTTTTAAAATACTCATTAACACCTTTCATTTGATACCCATATCGTACAAACAAATTCTAGAGTCACCCCTGGTCCACCTTTATGGCGATATCTCGAAAAGGCGTCCACCTATAGAACTAAGGTCCACTCCCTTTAAAAATACTCATTAACACCTTTCATTTGATACCCATAACGTACAAAAAAATTCTAGAGTCACCCCTGGCCCACCTTTATGGCGATATCTCGAAAAGGCGTCCATCTATAGAACCAAGGCCCACTCCCTTTTAAAATACTCATTAACACCTTTTAGTTGATACCCATATCGTACAAACAAATTCTAGAGTCACCCCTGGTCCACCTTTATGGCGATATCTCGAAAAGGCGTCCACCTATAGAACTAAGGTCCACTCCCTTTAAAAATACTCATTAACACCTTTCATGTGATACCCATATCGTACAAAAAAATTCTAGAGTCACCCCTGGCCCACCTTTATGGCGATATCTCGAAAAGGCGTCCATCTATAGAACCAAGGCCCACTCCCTTTTAAAATACTCATTAACACCTTTCATTTGATACCCATATCTTACAAACACAATTTAGAGTCACCCCTGGTCCACGTTTATGGCGATATATCGAAAGGGCGTCCACATATAGAACTAAGGCCCACTCCCTTTTAAAATACTCATTAACACCTTTCATTTGATACCCATATCGTACAAAAAAATTCTAGAGTCACCCCTGGCCCATCTTTATGGCGATATCTCAAAAAGGCGTCCACCTATAGAACTATGGCCCACTCCCTTTTAAAATACCCATTAACACCTTTCATTTGATACCCATACCGTACAAAAAAATTCTAGAGTCACCCCTGGTCCACCTTTATGGCGATATCTCGAAAAGGCGTCCCCCTATAGAACGAAGGCCAACGCCCTTTTAAAATACTCATTAACACCTTTCATTTGATAACCATATCGTACAAACAAATTCTAGAGTCACCCCTGGTCCACCTTTATGGCGATATCTCGAAAAGGCGTCCACCTATAGAACTAAGGCCCACGCACTTTTAAAATACTCATTAACACCTTTCATTTTATACCCATATTGTACAAACGCATTCTAGAGTACCCCTGGTCCACGTTTATGGCGATATCCCGAAAATTCGTCCACCCATAGAACTAAGGCCCACTCCCTTTTAAAATACTTATTAACACCTTTCGTTTGATACCCATATCGTACAAACAAATTCTAGAGTCACCCCTGGTCCACCTTTATGGCGATATCTCGAAAAGGCGTCCTCCACCTATAGAACTAAGGCCCACGCCCTTTTAAAATACTCATTAGCACCTTTCATTTTATACCCATATTGTACAAACGCATTCTAGAGTACCCCTGGTCCACGTTTATGGCGATATCTTGAAAGGGCATCCACCTATAGAACTAAAGACCACTCCGTTTTAAAATACTCATTAACACCTTTCATTTGATACCCATATCGTACAAACAAATTCTAGAGTCACCCCTGGTCCATCTTTATGGCGATATCTCGAAAAGGCGTCCACCTATAGAACTTAGGCCTACGCCCTTTTAAAAAACTCATTAATACCTTTCATTTATTTATTTATTTATTTATTTATCAGTCTACACATTAAACAAATATACAGACCAAGTATACCGACACTTAAATCTCAGATGTAATACATGATATAATAATATATAAACAACATAAGCAGTCATCAATTTTAAAGTAATATTCAACAGCGGCCACCGTGGTGTGATGGTAGCGTGCTCCGCCTATCACACCGTATGCCCTGGGTTCAACTCCCGGGCAAAGCAACATCAAAATTTTAGAAATAAGGTTTTTCAATTAGAAGACAATTTTTCTAAGCGGGGTCGCCCCTCGGCAGTGTTTGGCAAGCGCTCCGGGTGTATTTCTGCCATGAAAAGCTCTCAGTGAAAACTCATCTGCCTTGCAGATTCCGTTCGGAGTCGGCATAAAGCATGTAGGTCCCGTCCGGCCAATTTGTAGGGAAAATCAAGAGGAGCACGACGCAAATTGGAAGAGAAGCTCGGCCTTAGATCTCTTCGGAGGTTATCGCGCCTTACATTTATTTTTTTTTTATTCAAACAGTATTGACCAAACGCTTGACAATTTCAATTAAAGACTTAGAAGTAAGCAAAAGATAAAATGTTGTAAATGTGTTAAAATGTATTCATGAAGGAGCTAGTAAATAATAATTTATGAAATTGACAATAAAGCAAATTAATAGTAGATAAAATATATACAGAATAGATTTGATACCCATATGGTACAAACCCATTCTAGAGTTACCTCTGGTCCACTTTTATGGCGATATCTCGAAAAGGCATCCACCTATAGAACTTAGGCCCACTCCCTTTTAAAATTATCCTTAACACATTTCATTTGATACCCATATCGTACAAACAAATTCTAGAGTCAGGCCTGGTCCACCTTTATGGCGATATCCCTAAATGGCGTCCATCCATAGAACTATGGCCCACTCCCTCTTAAAATACTATTTAATACCTTCCATTTGATACACATGTCATACAAACACATTCCAGGGTTACCCTAGGTTCTTTTTACTACATGGTGGTTTTCCCTTATTTTGTCTCCACAGCTCTCAACTGAGTATGTAATGTTCGGTTACACCCGAACTTAGCCTTCCTTACTTGTTATAGCTATAGCGATCGCTTGAATTTATTTTTAATAGGCGAATGTGCAATTTGTATACATACTGCGATATAAAAAAGGAATGTTTAAGTTTGCTTACCGGAGTAGATTGAATGTTATACATTAATTTAGTTTAGTATACAGAATATATGAACCAAAATTGGAATAAAAAGAAAAAAAATATGTACATATTATTGTAAACTGATATAATGTGAAATTCTATTTTTCTGAGACATTATGATACAATATTATTAACTGGCTAAAGACATTATGTTCAGTCTCGTATTACACTCAATGAGATGAACCTAGTGGAAATAGATGTCTATGCATCTTTGTTTTATAAATTTTGCTAATTGAAAATGCTTTGATTTTTAAATGTAAGATGAATCAATCTGAAATAAATCTGTATATGTAACACCATAAAAACATGATTTATTTACTATTATTTTTATACTACACCGATGTATTCAGAAATACTCCGTATGAATTTATTCTGAAAGTTGTATTTGGCTGCATAATGTTTTTATAGTAAGGTGAATTAGTTTTAAATGAGAAATGCAGGGCAAAAATATAGCAAATTCTTCAAACTATTATAAAAATATTTTTTAAGAGAAAATTAGGCACCCACTTCAGTGCCCTAGAAATTAGCCGGAGAATTCAACCATATAATATGACAAAACTTGAACTGCATTCTCCCAAAAAAACTTAAATTTTGAGTTACATCTGTTTACAATAAGACGAGTGATATATATTTCTATTATTTTATTTTACCATAAAAAACACAAATTTTATAAAACTGCTAACGGCTACTGCCTAGAAGTGTTAACTTAGGAATTACACAGGCAGCCAATCTTAGACCAAGTCTAAAAACCCAGGTCTATTTGGCGTCATTTGTAATTAAAAACGAAAAAATTCAGTCATTTATACACTTCATGAAATATTTATATGAACGGGGACTTTTACAATTATCACCGGGCTTTGCATGCGTTTCATTTATGGGCTCATAAAACTGCCACATTTCACTTCTTTTTTACTATAATTTGCTGCCATCTTTCACTCCTTATTAAAACGGATTTTGGTAATAGTCTAGTTGAGGTGTCGACTGCTAATACGCTACCAAAAATATCGGGAGAGGTGTCAATTGACGCGTCTTGACATCAGTATTAATAATTCGAAGGCGAAAAATAAAAATTTTAACGCGTTCAAAAGATATTAACGAAAACCCGAAAAATTACCCGCGGGTCCTTCCGAAACCGGAGGTGGTATCCATCCTTTCTGCGTTGGCGGCCTGCGTGGGTCCAACACCGGTTTGGAGACCAAACCAATATCCGTGCAAAACACTTGTGTTCACAATTTTTTTTGGTACTACAACTGTAACGAAGCTTTTCCTTGCCCCGGTGCTTCTTCAATAAATGTTGGGGTATACTCGCCGTGTCCAAGGTTCGCTTACAATAAATTTGTATTTCGGGGCACATTGCAAATTGTTTTCATATAAAATTCACTTTATTGCTTTAACTCCTTAAACTATAATATAAATTTATAAAAAGATGTGTATATATATATTTCACTTCATTTGATGCTTGCTATATGATTAGTGGTTGGCTATCGGTCCCTCGTGTCCCGTTAGGGGCGTTCCGTTAGGACGCCTTACTGGTCGCTGCGTGGGTATATGTAAATGTATCTCGGTGACGCTTTGCGTTGGCGTGTTTCTCATACGATTAGCGGCTGCGCTGTCTCTGCTGCGGCTTATGTCGGTGCGTCTGCGTGAGTGTAACTCTGGTATGGTTGACATCGTACGTTTGCGTTATTCTGCTGCGGCCAATGTCGTATGTTAACGTGACTCTGCTGTGGTCAACGTCGTATGCTTGTGTAATTCTGCTGCGGCCAGCGTCGTATGTTTGTGTGATTCTGCCGCGGCCAACGTCGTATGCTTGTGTGACTATGCTGTGGCCAACGTCGTTTGTTTGCGTGACTCTGCTGTGGCCACCGTCGTATTTTTGCGTAGCTCTGCTGCCGGGCTTATGGTGATGGCGCGCGGGGCTCGTGACGTTGTGGGCCTTCGCTTAGCAGGGATTGAGCGTAGTCTAAGGCGTTGTAGAGCGGTTAAAACCAGCTTACCCACAATCCCCAAGCCACGGCTTCCTCCTATGGAGGAAACTGTCTTGCGATGGTTAAAACCGATACGCCTTTCAGATGCCCTTCGATTGCTGCTCAGGTGACAATCACAACTTACCGTCCCTTTAGGTGAGATCCGTTAGCCTCGGTACAGTCACGTCGTGGCGTTTCACTCCGATTCACTTTCTACTGTGATTTGCCGACGTACTTCTGCCGCGGTTGACGTTTGGCTAAGCGCGGGATCACGATGCTGTGGTGGACGTGTGCTTACGAGGGAGCCAGCGTGGTCTAAAGCGTTGTAGAGCGGTTAAAACCAGCTTACCCACAATTCTCAGTCCACGACTTTCTCCTATGAAAGGCACTGGCTTGCAATGTTTAAAACCGATATGCCTTCCAGAACGCTTCAGTAGTAGCTCTAGTCGCAACCACAACCGCGTGCTGACTCCCTGTTGTCGTCTTGTGTTACCCTTTTCATAGCTAATTCTCTTGATGTTGCTAGCTTAGTTCGTTGCGTTGCCATGGTTACGGTGTTGCTGTGGATTATTGTTGCAACTTGTTGCGCTAGTGATGTTTCAGAGACTTGTTTGTGTTTCGTGTTGTGTTGGCTATGTTGCTGATCTTGTTCTTCTGTAGAGTTTTTATTTGTGTTGCGTTGACTGTGTTACTGATCCTGTGTTGTGTGGCGGTGGTTTTGTGTGGGCCAAATTAATGGTTTATATTTGGTCCTCAGACTAATAATGGTAATTTTCATTTTGCGCTCAGAAAATAAGTTGTTTTTCGAGTTTTTTATTTCGCTTGAAAAATAACCGTTAGTTTTCGAGTGAAATTAAATGGGAAAATAATCGTTATTTATTGAGCAAAAGATTAAAATAACCTTTATTAGCAGTCCTTACTTTAATCACTTTAATTTTATTTGAGCACTCGGCGAGAAGTATGATTCAGCCCTTATATTGCTTCATTTACTTACTTTTTGGAATTTATAAATTGCAGAGCTGAGTGGAGTTGTTCGGTCCAAAATTGTACCCAAATAGGGTTTTTGTTTTTTATTATTTTCTTCTTCTATCTTCATGCGCTCAGCACGTTCTTTACGCTTTTGATTTCCAGGTTTGTGGTGGTACATGCCGTAGCAGGTCTAGAAAGTATATTGCTTATTACTGGTGACTGAACTCAATTATTTATTAATTCGTATTCGAAATTAGCCGGGGAAATCAGACATATAATATGACAATACTTGAACTGCATTCTCCCAAAAAAACTTAAATTTTGAGTTACATCTGTTTACAATAAGACGAGTGATATATATTTCTATTATTTTATTTTACCATCAAAAACACAAATTTTATAAAACTGCTAACGGCTACTGCCTAGAAGTGTTAACTTAGGAATTACACAGGCAACCAAGTCCAAGACCAAGTCTAAAAATCCAGGTCTATTTGGCGTCATTTGAAACGAAACGTCATTAAAAACGAAAAAATTCAGTCATTTGAACACTTCATGAAATATTTATATGAACGGGGACTTTTACAATTATCACCGGGCTTTGCATGCGTTTCATTTATGGGCTCATAAAATTGCCACATTTCACTTCTTTTTTTACTATAATTTGCTGCCATCTTTCACTCTGTATTAAAACGGATTTTGGTAATAGTCTAGTTGAGGTGTCGACTGCTAATACGCTACCAAAAATATCGGGAGAGGTATCAATTGACCGGCCTTGACATCAGTATTAATAATCCGAAGGCGAAAAATAAAAATTTTAACGCGTTCAAAAGATATTAACGAAAAACCGAAAAATGGCCCGCGGGTCCTTCCGAAACCGGGGATGGTATCCATAGTATTTTTGTGCAGAACACCTTTCTGCGTTGGCGGCCTTCGGCCGCGCTTATAAAAAATTACCCTGCGTGGGTTCAACACCGGTTTGGAGACCAAGCCAATATCCGCGCAAAACACTTATGTTCACAATTTTTTTTTGTTGGTACTACAACTGTAACGAAGCTTTTCCTTGCCCCGTTTCTTCTTCAATAAGTGCTGGGGTAAAATCACCGTGTCCAAGCTTCGCTTACAACAAATTTGTATTTCGGGGCACCTTGCAAATCGTTTTCATATAAAATTCACTTTATTGCTTTAACTCCTTAAACTATAATATAAATGTATAAATGTCACTTCATTTGATGCTTGCTCTATGATTAGTGGTGGGCTAACGGTCCCTCGTGTCCCGTTTGGGGCGTTCCGTTAGGACGCCTTACTCGTTGCTGCCTGGGTATGTGTAAATGTATCTCGGTGACGCCTTGCGTCGGCGTGTTTCTCCTACGATTGGCGGCTGCGCTGTCTCTGCTGCGGCTTATGTCGGTGCGTCTGCGTGAGTGTAACTCTGGTATGGTTGACGTCGTATGTTTGCGCCGCTCTGCCGCGGCCAACGTCGTACGTTAGCGTGACTCTGCTGTGGTCAACGTCGTATGCTCGTGTAATTCTGCTGCGGCCAGCGTCGTATGTTTGTGTGAATCTGCCGCGGCCAACGTCGTATGCTTGCGTGACTCTGCTGTGGCCAACGTCGTATGTTTGCGTGACTCTGCTGTGGCCACCGTTGTTTGCGTAGCTCTGCTGCCGAGGCTTATGGTGGTGCCGCGCGGGCTCGTGACGTTGTGGGTCTTCGCTTAGCAGGGAGTGATCGTGGTCTAAGGCGTTGTAGAGCGGTTAAAACCAGCTTACCCACAATCCTCAAGCCACGGCTTCCTCCTATGAGGAAACTGTCTTGCGATGGTTAAAACCGATACGCCTTTCAGATGCCTTTCAATTGCTGCTCAGGTGACAATCACAACTTCGCGTCCCGTTAGGTGCGATCCGTTAGCCTCGGTACAGTCACGTTGTGGCGTTTCACTCCGATTCACTTCTACTGTGATTTGCCGACGTACTTCTGCCGCGGTTGACGTTTGGCTAAGCGCGGAATCACTATGCTGTGGTGGACGTTTGCTGACGAGGGAGCGAGCGTGGTCTAAAGCGTTGTAGAGCGGTTAAAAACAGCTTACCCACAATTCTCAGTCCACGACTTTCTCCTATGAAACGCACCGGCTTGCAATGGTTAAAACCGATATGCCTTCCAGAACTCTTCAGTGGTAGCTCTAGTCGCAACCACAACCGCGTGCTGACTCCCTGTTGTCTTCTTGTGTTACCCTTTTCATAGCTAATTCTCTTGATGTTGCTAGCTTAGTTCGTTGCGTTGCCATGGTTACGGTGTTACTGTGGAGTATTGCGGCAACTTGTTGCGCTAGTGATGTTTCAGAAACTTGTTTGTGTTTCGTGTTGTGTTGGCTATGTTGCTGATCTTGTTCTTCTGTAGAGTTTTTGTTTGTGTTGCGTTGTCTGTGTTACCGATCCTGTGTTGTGTGGCGGTGGTTTTGTGTGGGCCAAATTAATATTTTATATTTGGTCCTCACACTCCCCCCACTTCGGCTATTTAACCATCCGTGTCTGCTACTTGTATCGTTGCTTTCCTTTTGGTCATCGTGACCTCGTATCTGTTTGTCGGGAATTTTACCCGGGGATTGCGTTTCCCTTCGGCCATGGCGATAACCATTTCCCTTACTTTGGTGAACTTGTCATTGGAATTTTCCATGTTGCTTGTGATGACTACGGTTTAGACTTGGTTTGTATTTTGTTTAAATATTCTTAGCAAATGGCGTTTTACTCGGTGGTCTGCGATCGAATGACTGGTGTCATTCCGGTGTTCTCTCCTCCCTGCCTGCGTGTTTTTTTTTAGTATATTTAATTGTTGATTCGTTTTATTATTTCGTGATTTCGTGATTTTGCCTGTTCAAGATGAGTGGTATACCTTCAGCTGTGCGATGCTTGACGTCTTCTCCTTTCCGCTATCGATTTTCCGTAATTTCACAATTACTGGGGAGACTTACCCCAGGATTTGGTAAGGGCCATCATACTTGGGAGCTAATTTCGCTGCAAATCCCTCAGTTGCCTTGGATAGGTGGTGCTCCTTGGCCAGGACTAATTCGCCGACTACGGGGATACATTTTCTCCGCCGTAGGTTATAATGACGTGCTTCATCTACTGCCTCTCTCTTCATATTCTGCCTCACTATTCTAAAGGCTTCCTGCATTCTGTAGGACTTCTCTTCGGCTGTGGTGTGGGTTGCACCTGTCCCAAAGTTGACTTCATTGAATAGGGCTCCTGGCAATCGTAGCTCCCGTCCTTGCACGAGGAAAGCTGGGCTGTAGCCTGTAGAAACGTTGACACTAGTATTTATCGCTAGCTCAATTTCCGTAAGAAGATCGTCCCATCGCTTGTGTTTTGAGTTGGTGAGCTGCGATATCATCCGCTTAATTGTCCTGTTTGCTCCTTCGGTTGGGTTTTCTTGGGGGGTATAGGGTGCGGCGTATTGTTGTCGTACCCCGACTTCCTTGAGGTAGCGCTGCCAGAGCGTACTACAAAGCAGTGCGCCGTTGTCGGATATGAGTACTTTGGGGACCCCAAACTTTGCGAGGATCCGTTCCCTGAAAGCACGGCAAAGGCCGTCTGCGGTATCATGCCTCATGGGGATCAATTCCACCCACTTGCTGAATCGGTCGAAAAATACCAGTATTTCCGTGTGTAGATCGCGGTAGGGGTCCAACGAAGTCGACGCATACCGTGGCAAATGGTTCCTGGGCTACCTGTGAAAGCATCTTTCCGGCTGGATTTTGTTGTGTTTCGTTGTATTTCTGGCAGGATTCGCATTGACGTACATACCGGCTGATGTCACGGAACATGCCGGGCCAATAATATCGGTTGGCGATTCGTGTTACTATCCGGCGGATACCCATGTGTCCCGCGCTTGGTATGTCATGATTTTCCTGTAATACTGGCTGTCTGAGTGGTGTGGGCACACACAATTTCCATGGTATCGCCTCTTCGTCGTGTGACCGGCAGGGAATATTGCGGTATAACTGTCCATCCTGTATTGTATAGTCGGCTTATTTCTCCGAGTTGGTGCGTACTTCGCCGACACGCTAGTGCCACCATTTGCATTGTGGTTCCGTCGTCGTTGTAAGTCGTACGCGATCCGCCTCGCCTTCTATACCATTGTGTTTATTGTTGGGTACGTCGTCGTTAATTCGATTAACGGTGTCATACCTGTCGTCACTCGTACACTCGTGTTGCACTCTGAATGGTCCCTGTCGTTGCTCCTGATGTCGTACCTGGCGTTACTCCTTCTCGGTGGTGTTATACTCTGAATGGTCTCTGACGTGGCTCAGGCGGTGTGTGCTGAGCAAAGGGTCTGGTTAACACGAGGTGGCCTCCTCCACATGATATAACTGCTCCTATGCTCCCTAGCGTGTATAGGCCAAGTATAATGGCGTCAATTGCCCCAGGAATCAGATGTAGGACTGTGTGAATTGACGAGTCCCCGAGGCGTACCTCTGTCCTTACGGCGTCGAAGATCGTAGTGCTAACTCCGTTGGCCATTGTTATCTCGATGGCCACTCTTACCTTCTCTCCGCTTCCAGAACTCACCACCTGATTCGCGATGGTGGCTGAAACGAAACTCATTGAGGCCCCTGTGTCGATAACTCCTCTGATGATACTGTCCCAATCTGAGCTGGGGCGTAAAGGCGACCGTCTTCCTGGTACGTAACTACTGCTGATTCGGCGCTGGGTTCAGTGGGCTCACCGCGCCTTGTCCTTGGTGACGCCCTACGTCGTTTCCCTGACTTCGACGGCAGCATTCAATTGGCGGTATATGGTTCCGACCGCACTCCCAACAGAAAAATGTTCGTGTGTTACGACATCTCCTTGCATAGTGTCCTTCTTGGCCACACATTCCACATACTCTGTTCGGGTCGAAAACCCGCGTTTCTGAGTGGCGCTGTACGCTCGGTGGCTGCTGGTGGGATGATCGTTCCGAATGTGGTGATGAAACTGTAGTTTGATCTCAAAAGACGTGCCTCGCTATTTCGCGACGTGATCCGTCTGATTTCTGTCGGTGACTTTCGTGGATACCTTCGTATTCCTCGGCGAGAGAGATGAGTTCTCCTAGGGTGTTGAAATCCCTTCTGCGAATATAGAGTAAATAATCGGGGTGGCTATTGCGGAAGATTCTTTCCAGGCGCTGCTCGTTGCTGTACCCAGCATGTCTCATCAAGCTCTGTATCGCTAGTACATAATCTTTATATTTTTCGCGGGCGTGCTGCCTTCGTTGCCGTATTTCGTCGTCGACACGCTCGAAGTACCTGGCTGGTAGGAAGAAGTTTAAAGAGGGCGGTGCCACCTAGCAATTCGGGCATCGTTTTTGGGAGCAAGTCTACGTTTAGCGTGTAAACTTCGGCTAGTTCTGGCGATGTTCATGGTTCCGCCTCCATTCGACGAAATCGGTGTCTTGGCCTCATATGCCTCACTCGTGCCTGTAGCTTCCTTATAAGTGGCTTCTAGGGATACAATTTTTGCGTGTATTTCCAAGTCAACATTTGCTTTCGACGCCACTGCTGCTATGCGCTTTCGGATTTCTCGGGTGGTGCCTGTCTGTTCAATACCCAATTCCTGTGTGATGGATATCAGCTGCTCCTTTGAAATGTTGTCTAACCACGGGGTATTAATCTGTTCGACCATTTTGCGGTTAGTTTTCTAGTCAGGAATGTTCCTTCTGACGCTGTACGATTTGCAGAGCCCCTGCTCGGGCGCCAATTGTAACGAAGCTTTTCCTTGCCCCGGTGCTTCTTCAATAAGTGCTGGGGTATACTCGCCGTGTCAAAGGTTCGCTTACAATAAATTTGTATTTCGGGGCACCGTACAAATCGTGTTCATATAAAATTCACTTTATTGCTTTAACTCCTTAAACTATAATATAAATGTATAAATTTCACTTCATTTGATGCTTGCTCTATGATTAGTGGTGGGCTAACGGTCCCCCGTGTCCCGTTAGGGGCGTTCCGTTAGGACGCCTTACTCGTCGCTGCCTGGGTATGTGTAAATGTATCTCGGTGACGCCTTCCGTCGGCGTGTTTCTCCTACAATTAGCGGCTGCGCTGTCTCTGCTGCGGCTTATGTCGGTGCGTCTGCGTGAGTGTAACTCTGGTATGGTTGCCGTTGTATGTTTGCGCCGCTCTGCCGCGGCCAACGTCGTACGTTAGCGTGACTCTGCTGTGGTCAACGTCGTATGCTCGTGTAATTCTGCTGCGGCCAGCGTCGTATGTTTGTGGGAATCTGCCGCGGCCAACGTCGTATGCTTGCGTGACTCTGCTGTGGCCAACGTCGTATGTTTGCGTGACTCTGCTATGGCCACCGTTGTATGTTTGCGTAGCTCTGCTGCCGAGGCTTATGGTGGTGGCGCGCGGGCTCGTGAGATTGTGGGCCTTCGCTTAGCAGGGAGTGAGCGTGGTCTAAGGCGTTGTAGAGCGGTTAAAACCAGCTTACCCACAATCCTCAAGCCACGGCTTCCTCCTATGAAGGAAACTGTCTTGCGATGGTTAAAACCGATACGCCTTTCAGATGCCTTTCAATTGCTGCTCAGGTGACAATCACAACTTCGCGTCCCGTTAGCCTCGGTACAGTCACGTTGTGGCGTTTCACTCCGATTCACTTCTACTGTGATTTGCCGACGTACTTCTGCCGCGGTTGACGTTTGGCTAAGCGCGGAATCACGATGCTGTGGTGGACGTTTGCTGACGAGGGAGCGAGCGTGGTCTAAAGTGTTGTAGAATTGTTAAAACCAGCTTACCCACAATTCTCAGTCCACGACTTTCTCCAATGAAACGCACCGGCTTGCAATAGTTAAAACCGATATGCCTTCCAGAACTCTTCAGTGCAGTGGTTCCGTCGTCGTTGTAAGTCGTATGCGATCCGCCTCGCCTTCTATACCATTGTGTTTATTGTTGGGTACGTCGTCGTTAATTCGATTAACGGTGTCATACCTGTCGTCACTCGTACTCGCTGGTGTTGCACTCTGAATGGTCCCTGACGTTGCTCCTGATGTCGTACCTGGCGTTACTCCTTCCTGGTGGTGTTATACTCTGAATGGTCTCTGACGTGGCTCAGGCGGTGTGTGCTGAGCAAAAGGTCTGGTTAACACGAGGTGGCCTCCTCCACATGATATAACTGCTCCTATGCTCCCTAGCGTGTATAGGCCAAGTATAATGGCGTCAATTGCCCCGGGAATCACATGTAGGACTGTGTGAATTGACGAGTCCCCGAGGCGTACCTCTGTCCTTACGGCGTCGAAGATCGTAGTGCTAACTCCGTTGGCCATTGTTATCTCGATGGCCACTCTTACCTTCTCTCCGCTTCCAGAACTCACCACCTGATTCGCGATGGTGGCTGAAACGAAACTCCTTGAGGCCCCTGTGTCGATAACTCCTCCGATGATACTGTCCCAATCTGAGCTGGGGCGTAAAGGCGACCGTCTTCTTGGTACGTAACTACTGCTGATTCGGCGCTGGGTTCAGTGGGCTCACCGCGCCTTGTCCTTGGTGACGCCCTCCGTCGTTTCCCTGACTTCGACGGCAGCATTCAATTGGCGGTATATGGTTCCGACCGCACTCCCAACAGAAAAATGTTCGTGTGTTACGACATCTCCTTGCATAGTGTCCTTCTTGGCCACGCATTCCACATACTCTGTTCGGGTCGAAAACCCGCGTTTCTGAGTGGCGCTGTACGCTCGGTGGCTGCTGGTGGGATGATCGTTCCGACTGTGGTGATGAAACTGTAGTTTGATCTCAAAAGACGTGCCTTGCTATTTCGCGACGTGATCCGTCTGATGTCTGTCGGTGACTTTCGTGGATACCTTCGTATTCCTCGGCGAGAGAGATGAGTTTTCCTGGGGTGTTGAAATCCCTTCTGAGAATATAGAGTAAATAATCGGGGTGGCTATTGCGGAAGATTCTTTCCAGGCGCTGCTCGTTGCTGTACCCGGCATGTCTCATCAAGCTCTGTATCGCTAGTACATAATCTTTATATTTTTCGCGGGCGTGCTGCCTTCGTTGCCGTATTTCGTCGTCGACACGCTCGAAGTACCTGGCTGGTAGGAAGAAGTTTAAAGAGTCGCGCTTGAAGGTCGTCCAGTCGCTCCAGTGTACGTTTTTATTCCGATACCGTTGAAGGGCGGTGCCACCTAGCAATTCGGGCATCGTTTTTGAGAGCAAGTCTACGTTTAGCGTGTAAACTTCGGCTAGTTCTGGCGATGTTCATGGTTCCGCCTCCATTCGACGGAATCGGTGTCTTGGCCTCATATGCCTCACTCGTGCCTGTAGCTTCCTTATAAGCGGCTTCTAGGGATAACATTTTTGCGTGTATTTCCGAGTCAACATTTGCTTTCGACGCCACTGCTGCTATGCGCTTTCGGATTTCTCGGGTGGTGCCTGTCTGCTCAATACCCAATTCCTGTGTGATGGATATCAGCTGCTCCTTTGAAATGTTGTCTAACCACGGGGTATTAATCTGGTCGACCATTTTGCGGTTAGGTTTCTAGTCAGGAATGTTCCTTCTGACGCTGTACGATTTGCAGAGCCCCTGCTCGGGCGCCAATTGTAACGAAGCTTTTCCTTGCCCCGGTGCTTCTTCAATAAGTGCTGGGGTATACTCGCCGTGTCAAAGGTTCGCTTACAATAAATTTGTATTTCGGGGCACCTTACAAATCGTTTTCATATAAAATTCACTTTATTGCTTTAACTCCTTAAACTATAATATAAATGTATAAAAAGATGTGTATATATATACTTGATGCTTTCTATATGATTAGTGGTGGGCTAACGGTCCCTCGTGTCCCGTTAGGGGCGTTCCGTTAGGACGCCTTACTCGTCGCTGCCTGGGTATGTGTAAATGTATCTCAGTGACGCCTTGCGTCGGCGTGTGTCTCCTACTATTAGCGACTGCGCTGTCTCTGCTGCGGCTTATGTCGGTGCGTCTGCGTGAGTGTAACTCTGGTATGGTTGACGTCGTATGTTTGCGCCGCTCTGCTGCGGCCAACGTCGTATGTTATCGTGACTCTGCTGTGGTCAACGTCGTATGCTCGTGTAATTGTGCTGCGGCCAGCGTCGTATGTTTGCGTTATTCTGCCTCGGCCAACGTCGTATGCTTGCGTGACTCTGCTGTGGCCACCGTCATATGTTTGTATAGCTCTGCTGCCGAGGCTTATGGTGGTGGCGCGCGGGCTCGTGACGTTGTGGGCATTCGCTTAGCAGGGAGTGAGCGTGGTCTAAGGCGCTGTATAGCGGTAAAAACCAGCTTACCCAAAATCCTCAAGCCACGGCTTCCATCTATGAAGGAAACTGTCTTGCGATGGTTAAAACCGATACGCCTTTCAGATGCCCTTCAATTGCTGCTCAGGTGGCAATCATAACTTCGCGTCCCGTTAGGTGAGATCCGTTAACCTTGGTACAGTCACGGTGTGACCTTTCACTCCGATTCACTTCTACTGTTATTTGCCGACGTACTTCTGCCGCGGTTGACATTTGGCTAAGCGCGGGAACACGATGCTGTGGTGGACGTTTGCTTACGAGGGAGCGCGCGTGGTCTAAAGCTTTGCAGAGCAGTTAAAACGAGCTTACCCACAATTCTCAGTCCACGACTTTCTCCTATGAAACGCACTGGCTTGCAATGGTTAAACCCGATATGCCTTCCAGAACGCTTCAGTAGTAGCTCTAGTCGCAACCACAACTGCGTGCTGACTCCCTGTTGTCTTCTTGTGTTACCCTTTTCACAGCTAATGCTCTTGATGTTGCTACCTTAGTTCGTTGCGTTGCCATGGTTACGGTGTTGCGGCAACTTGTTGCGCTAGTGACGTTTCAGAGACTTGTTTGTGTTTCGTGTTGTGTTGGCTATGTTGCTGATCGTGTTCTTCTGCAGAGTTTTTATTTGTGTTGCGTTCTCTGTGTTACTGATCCTGTGTTGTGTGGCGGTGGTTTTGTGTGGGCCAAATTAATGGCTTATATTTGGTCCTCACACAACATTACAACATCCACATGAAAACCGCCAACTTCAACTGCATATATCTCCGGACAGAGATACAATTTTTCTTTTCCGCCTTCGGATTATTGTTGTCGAGGTCAATACGCGTCTTTTGACATCTCTATCGATATTTTTGGTAGCGTATTAGCAGTCGACCCCTCAACTAGACTTTTACCCGGATTTTTAATAAACTAATACAATCAAATTTTCGCAGCCAACCAGATGGAAACGTCGTTTATAATTTTATATCGCTTCATGAAGAAATATCGCTATTGGTGAAATGATGCCAGAGGTGATTTTCATTCTTCATGAAGAAATATCGCCATTAGCGAAATGCTGCCAGAGGTGATTGTCATTCAAAAGAATCGAATGAAGGAAAATAGCCAATCACAGATATATTTGGATAGCAATAGCTATCACTAATAGCGATTTTTCATTCGCGGCGACGCAATCACCGAGAGTAAAATATCGTTCCATCACTACCAGAGATGTAACGCTTCAAATCTACGGTACAATAATATAATATCATAGTTCTGGTCAACATATATTTCTATTTAAAAAATCTTTCAACTTGAAATGTTTTAATGGAAAAGATACAGTCTTTACCCTATAAATATTTTTGTACACATTATTTTCTCTCGCCGATAACACTGTGTGACATCCAAAAATACCTGGGAAGCGATGGATATTTTCTGGTAGATCTTGAAGAGCTAAGCAAGATATTTGCAGAACACCCCCAAAGGTTTTTTGTACCTTTGGACACTTATGACCCTATAACTTAGTTGCTTATAAACTGATTTTCATTTTCTTTCCGGATCTTATAACAACAGATTTCTACCTTTTTAGCGATGTATAAATCAATTAAGTAATCACAATAAGCCAGTGAAAACTTGGTTAATGAGTTATTCAACTTTTAATGCAAGGAGCCAATTTGGTACCAATTTTCGGTCTTCGTCAATTGCTATAAAACTTGAATAACTCTGTCAATTTCAACCTAAATTTTGAAAATGGACTATGGTTGGGCTTGCTAATAAACATTACCTTTATGCTCATTCAAGATAGGTGTGGGCTCTATATAAAGTAGCGCATACAGATAGCGCCAAAGTTGACAAAACCCGAAAAAAGTTGAAAACATGTGTTTGCTGGCCAAATTCTTACAGTTTTATTATGTTATCATATCATAAGTGTCCAAAAGTACGAAAACCCGGTTTTTACCCGTAACTTAAGATTTGGAGGATATCCGGGAAATTTTTTGTATGCAGCCTTGGTTAGCTCTTCAAGATCTACCAGAAAAATGCCATCATTTCCCGGGTTTACACTTCACTATAATATTAAAACGAAATGCAGATATTCGTTGCTTTTGAAATTCGGCTTAAAAATTGCACATAGAACAACTGAAAACTCTCCTGAATTAAAAACAAATGTCTTAGTACATCTTAATCGCGGGCCCCCTCAAAAACCTCGGGCCTGGGGGGAATCTCCCCATTCCCCCTCGCCTCTCTTCGGGCCTGGCTACAGGCCCCGACATATAGATGAGCTTTGTAGCAAAATAAACAGCAATCTCCCTGATCTCTCCAGTTTTTTCGCCTCGCGAAACCTGACATTGTCACCGACTATTGTCATCGGAGACCTTATTTGCAACATGGACGCTCCAAATGTCGACCATATTGAACACCCACGTCGATGGCACTACGCTACCGACTGTCTTACACCCCAAAATCTTGGGTGTGACGTTCGATCAGGATTTACATTTTGCTGGCAGTACTTGGGGTATAGATAAGGAATCACTCATCCACTTACAAAGCTATTGGCCAGCCGATTGCATGCTACGCGCCCCCGATATGGTCGCCAAGCCTAAAGACTACTCACTGGAAAAAGCTATAGGCCTGCCAAAATACCGCCCTCAGAACCACTACGGGCTGTCTTCATACGTCCCCAGAACACCATCTACATAATGAGGCGAGAATACTCCCCATTAGGAAGAGAAATGAAATGCGAACCAAACAGTTTCTGTTGAATACCCAGAAACCTGGGCATCCCAACAGACATCTGATTGATGATGCTACACCGCCCAGAGGCTTAATGGGTCATCCACGTAAGCTTACTTAATTGGCGCTTAACTGTCTCCGTCGAATTATGAGGAAATACGGCACCTGAAACACAGCCGTATGAAGCTAAAAAGCACAAGCAGGTCGTCAGTGAAATCCACAAACCGGCGTCGGACCTCTATGCCGGGAATTACCCGATGAATCCAGTACTTAAAGAACAATCAAATCAAGTTAAACTGTTATTCCGTTCACCATAGAATTTGACAAACCCATATTCTGATCTTAACTCAATTTTCTCTACCTTTGTGGAAGCTTTTTCCCTGCTATCATATTGGTCCTTTACCTCAGGCCCTTCAATACCGCAATCTAAAACCAAATCACTTCACATTTGTAAAAAAAAATAAAAAACTAATTGTAATTGCCCTTCAATTGCATTTAACAATGTTAATATTCCAAGTTCGCCTAAGTTTCTTTGGTAAGCGCTGGCCGTTGACCTTGCATTGTTAATTAATGTGATCAACGCTCTTATACTCTCCGTAAATAAATATGCACTTGAAATCTATGGAAAATACCCAAAGAACCATCTTAAAACGTTTGCTGTCCTTTATCACTCAGCTATAAGGAGATCATTTCGCGCTTTCCCAACGACACCCATAAAAATAAATTACCCGAATGTGGTCCTCCCTCGTTAAGCGGACCACAGCACTAGCAAGCTCTGGGCATCCTTGGTACCACCACACGTTACAAAATGCGCAATTTTCGCTAAAATAAACAACTTATGCAAACTTTGTCATCCATCTAAAGAATTATCATAGGTTAGCTTGCTCGCCTGCACAAAACCATCACATCGAGTGCGGTTCATATCGCTGAATTTCGGAAAGTTATGAGTACACTATGCGTAATAATTGGAGATTTGTTTTCAAGGACTGCTCAGAAAACACGTTTACCTCTTTTGCTGTAGTTAGGGAGCAAGGAATGCCGGTGTCATATAGTCTCTTTTCCTATTCGGTTCCATATCTATTATTGAAGCACAGAATATTTTCACGCTGTTCTACATGCCTCAAAGAACTTTGGAAAATCTATACATATAATAAAATACTAACAGGTCGATGTTTGTACATTGAAAATATTTCAGAAAAATTGATGGTCCTGATAGGATCCCCTGAGCCCAAACCCAGGTCTAACTTAAAATTTAGGATACACTTCTAACTCCTACATCTCTAGAAACCCAAAACATAGACCCGGGTATTTTGCAAATGTTTACTTGTATTATATATATATTAGTGTCTCGAAAGTGGTTTCGATATTACTTGGCTTTCACCAACAAAATCCTTCCATAGTGCATTTATATGGTATATTTGAAGAACAAATAGGAGTGTATTTATACTCAGTTGAGCAGTGCTCACAGAGTATATTAACTTTGATTGGATAACGGTTGGTTGTACAGGTTTAAAGGAATCGAGATAGATATAGACTTCCATATATCAAAATGATCAGGATCGAAAAAAAATTTGATTGAGCCATGTCCGTCCGTCCGTTAACACGATAACTTGAGTAAATTTTGAGGCATCTTGATGAAATTTGGTATGGAGGTTCCTGAGCACTCATCTCAGATCGCTATTTAAAATGAACAATATCGGACTATAACCACGCCCACTTTTTGATATCGAAAATTTCGAAAAACCGAAAATGTGCGATAATTCATTTCCAAAGACGAATAAAGCGATGAAACTTGGTAGGTGAGTTGAACTTATGACGCAGAATAGAAAATTAGTAAAATTTTGGACAATGGGCGTGGCACCGCCCACTTTTAAAAGAAGGTAATTTAAAACTTTTGCAAGCTGTAATTTGGCAGTCGTTGAAGATATCCTAATGAAATTTGGCAGGAACGTTACTCCTATTACTATAAGTATGCTTAATAAAAATTAGCAAAATCAAAATTTAACAAAAAATTTAATATCTTTACAGTATATAAGTAAATTATGTCAACATTCAACTCCAGTAATGATATGGTGCAACAAAATGCAAAAATAAAAGAAAATTTCAAAATGGGCGTGGCTCCGCCCTTTTTCATTTAATTTGTCTAGGATACTTTTAATGACATAAGTCGAACAAAAATTTACCAATCCCTGTGAAATTTGGTAGGGGCTCAGATTCTTGGGCGATAACTTCTTTTTGTGAAAAAGGGCGAAATCGGTTGAAGCACCGCCCAGTTTTTATACACAGTCGAACGTCTGTCCTTCCGCTCGGCCGTTAACACGATAACTTGAGCAAAAATCGATATATCTTTATTAAAGCCAGTTCACGTACTTATCTGAACTCACTTTGTATTGGTATAAAAAATGGCCGAAATCGGACTATGACCACGCCCACTTTTTCGATATCGAAAATTACGAAAAACGAAAAAAATGCCATAATTCTATACCAAATACGAAAAAAGAGATGAAACATGGTATTTGGATTAGTTTATTGACGCAAAATATAACTTTAGAAAAAAACTTTGTAAGATGGGTGTGACACCTACCATATTAAGTAGAATGAAATGAAAAAGTTCTGCAGGGCGAAATAAAAAACCCTTGAAATCTTGGCAGGAATACTGATCGTCGTATTCTATATATAAATAAATTAGCGGTATCCAACAGATGATGTTCTGGGTCACCCTGGTCCACATTTTGGTCGATATCTGGAAAACGCCTTCACATATACAACTACCACCACACCCTTTTAAAAGCCTCATTAATACCTTTAATTTGATACCCATATTGTACAAACACATTCTAGAGTCACCCCTGGTCCACCTTTATGGCTATATCTCGAGAAGGCGTCCACCTATAGAACTAAGGCCCACTCCCTTTTAAAATACTCATTAATACCTTTCGTTTGATACCCATATTGTACAAACGCATTCTAGAGTCACCCCTGATCCACCTTTATGCCGATATCTCGAAAAGGCGACCACCTATACAACTACCACCCCTCCCTTTTAAAACCCTCATTAATACCTTTAATTTCATGCCGATATCGTACAAGCACATTCTAGAGTCACCCCTGGTCCACCTTTATGGCGATATCTCGAAAAGGCGTACACCTATAGAACTAAGCCGCGCACCCTTTTGAAATACCCATTAACACCTTTCGTTTGATACCCATATTGTACAAATGCATTCTAGAGTCACCCCTGGTCCACCTTTATGGCGATATCTCGAAAAGGCGCTCACCTATAGAACTAAGACCCACTCCCTTTTAAAATGGTCATTAACCCCTTTCATTTGATACCCATATCGTACAAACAAATTCTAGGGTCACCCGTGGTCCACCTTTATGGCGATATCTCGAAACGGCGTCCACCTATGGAACTAAGGATCACTCCCTTTTTTAATACTCATTAACACCTTTCATTTGATACCCATATCGTACAAACAAATTTTAGAGTCACCCCTGGTCCACCTTTATGCCGATATCTCGAAAAGGCGACCACCTATACAACTACCACCACTCGCTTTTAAAACCCTCATTAATACCTTTAATTTGATACCCATATTGTACAAACACATTCTAGAGTCACCCCTGGTCCACCTTCGTGGCGATATCTTGAAAAGGCGTCTACCTATAGAACTAAGGCCCACTCCCTTTTAAAATACTCATTAACACCTTTCGTTTGATACCCATATTGTACAAACGCATCCTAGAGTCACCCCTGGTCCACCTTTATGCCAATATCTCGAAAAGGCGACCACCTATACAACTACCACCACTCCCTTTTAAAACCCTCATTAATACCTTTAATTTGATACCCATATCGTACAAACACATTCTAGAGTCACCCCTGATCCACCTTTATGGCGATATCTCGAAAAGACGTTCACCTATAGAACTAAGCCCCACACCCTTTTAAAATACTCATTAACACCTTTCGTTTGATAGCCATATAATACAAACACATTATAGAGTCACCCCTGGTCCACCTTTATGGCGATATGTCGAAAAGGCGTCCACCTATAGAAATAAGCCCCACGCCCTTTTAAAATACTCATTAACACCTTTCGTTTGATACCCATATTGTACAAACGCATTCTAGAGTCACCCCTGGTCCACCTTTATGCCAATATCTCGAAAAGGCGATCACCTATACAACTACCACCACTCCTTTTTAAAACCCTCATTAATACCTTTAATTTGATACCCATATGGTACAAACACATTCTAGAGTCACCCCTGATCCACCTTTATGGCGATATCTCGAAAAGGCGACCACCTATAGAACTAAGCCCCACACCCTTTTAAAACCCTCATTAATACCTTTAATTTGATACCCATATTGTACAAACACATTCTAGAGTCACCCCTGGTCCACCTTCATGGCGATATCTTGAAAAGGCGTCTACCTGTAGAACTAAGGCCCACTCCCTTTTAAAATACTCATTAACACCTTTCGTTTGATACCCATATTGTACAAACGCATTCTAGAGTCACCCCTGGTCCACCTTTATGCCAATATCTCGAAAAGGCGACCACCTATACAACTACCACCACTCCCTGTTAAAACCCTCATTAATACCTTTAATTTGATACCCATATCGTACAAACACATTCTAGAGTCACCCCTGGTCCACCTTTATGGCGATATCTCGAAAAGGCGTCCACCTGTAGAACTAAACCCCACGCCCTTTTGAAATACTCATTAACACCTTTCGTTTGATACCCATATTATACAAACGTATTCTAGAGTCACCCCTGGTCCACCTTTATGGCGATATCTCGAAAAGGCGTCCACCTATAGAACTAAGGCCCACTCCCTTTTAAAATGTTCATTAACCCCTTTCATTTGATACCCATATCGTACAAACAAATTCTAGGGCCACCCCTGGTCCACTTTTATGGCGATATCTCGAAACGGCGTCCACCTATGGAACTAAGGATCACTCTCTTTTAAAAAACTCATTAACACCTTTCATTTGATACCCATATCGTACAAACAAATTCTAGAGTCAACCCTGATCCACCTTTATGGCGATATCCTTAAATGGCGTCCACATATAGAACTATGGTCCACTCCCTCTTAAAATACTCTTTAATACCTTTCATTTGATACACATGTCATACAAACACATTCCAGGGTTACCCTCGGTTCATTTTCCTACATGGTTATTTTCCCTTATGTTGCCACCATAGCTCTCAACTGAGTATGTAATGTTCGGTTACACCCGAACCTAACCTTCCTTACTTGTTTTATCATAAAATCTTAAGAGAATGTTTTAAGGATCCTAGCCGTACCACATTCAGGATTATATAAATCTACTAGCAGACCCGGCAGACGTTGTTCTGCCCTAAATTTGGCCTATCTGCATACATTTTAATAAGCTTGTCAAGAAGATAGCTCGAACATTTCCTTAGTCTGGCGTACCGTCATATATGTAGATACGATAAGCAGGGCAAAATTTCTAGATGCACATAGTATTCTAATAGCATGGAGGTAGTTTGCGTAATGGAACACGTCTCAAATAGACATATTGTCATAAAAGCAAACGTTCTTAGAAATTGTGGAGTTTTTAAACCAGGTATAAAAATAACCATACACCCAAGCAATTATCCTATTTAACGTACACGTGAGGAGTTTTCCGTGAATATATGCACGGATAACTGTATGTTACTTTTCAACCAATAACTAGATTCGAAAATTTCTTCGTAATTTGCAGTATCTACTTAATATATAAATGGTTCTAGACAATTTTAAACAATCCAAAAATGAAATTCCATTCAAAAAGAAAAGATTCTTTATATCAAAGTTCCACGCATACCAAGTGGCGGGTAATAGCTAGTATAAAATATATACCGACAGCTTATCATGTTTTCAAGCTTTACAAAATTGTAACAACCCCACTAATGCCATCAATTCAATAAGAGAATATCTTAGTTTAAACCAAAGGAAAATTGGTTTGCAAGCCACACAGGTAAAACAGTAAACTCATCAGCGTAAAAGGCATCAGCAAAAAGCGCATTTAACATACACATGTTAGCATTCACCTTTACCACAAAATCTGATGTATACTGTATCAAGGAAAGGACGCAGCCTGAATTGGTCACTAATTGGATTGCTTATAATAACTTACTTACTTACTTAACTGGCGCTGAACCGTCTAAACGGTTATGGCCGTCCAACAAGGCGCACCAGACGCTCCTTCGCTCCGCCAACCGGTGCAAATTGGTCACACCAAGGGTGTTTAAATCGTTTTCCATCTGGTCCTTCCAACGGAGTGGGGGCCGCCCTCTACCTCTGCTTCCATAGGCGGGTTCCGATAGAAACACTTTCTTGGCCGGAGCAGCATTTTCCATTCGCATAACATGGCCTAGCAGCCGCTGCGGTTTTAATTCGCTGGACTATTTGGATGTCTACGTATAGCTCGTACAGCTCATCATTAAATCTTCTTCGGTAATTGCCGTCGCCAACGCGTAGATGTCCATAAATCTTTGGAAGAACTTTTATCCCGAACACTCCGAAAGCCGCTTCATCTGCTGTTGTCATTGTCCATGCTTCTGCCCCATATAGCAGGACGGGTACGATAAGTGACTTGTAGAGTACGATTTTCGTTCGCCGAGAGAGGACTTTACTTTTCAATTGCCTACCTAGTCCAAAGTAGCATTTATTGGCAATATTGATTCTTCGCTGGATTTCAGTGTTGATGTTGTTGCTAGTGTTGATGCTGGTTCCCAAATAAACGAAGTCTTTTACTATTTCGAAATTATGGCTGCCAACAGTAGCGTGGTTGCCAAGGCGTATATTCGCTGACTCTTTGCTCGATGACAGCAGGTACTTCGTTTTGTCCTCATTCACCATCAAACCCATCTTTACCGCTTCTTTTTCCAGTTTGGAGTAAGTAGAACTAACAGCGCGGGTGTTTAGGCCGATGATATCAATGTCATCAGCATATGCCAGTAATTGCACGCTTTTATAGAATATTGTTCCAGTGCGGTTAAGTTCTGCAGCTAGTATAATTTTCTTCAGCATCAAATTAAAGATATCACACGTTAGGGGGTCACCTTTTCTGAAACCTCGTTTAGTTTCGAACGGCTCGGAGAGGTCCTTCCCTATTCTGACTGAGCTGATGGTGTTGCTCAACGTCATTTTGCGCAGCCGTTTAAATTTTGCGGGCAAACCAAATTCAGACATAGCGGCATATAGGCAGCTCCTTTTCGTTCTGTCGAAGGCGGCTTTAAAATCTAAGAAGAGGTGATGTGTGTCGATTCTCTTTTCACGGGTTTTTTCCAAGATTTGGCGCATTGTGAAAATCTGGTCGATGGTAGATTTAACAGGTCTGAAGCCGCACTGATAAGGTCCAATCCGCCGGTTCACGGTGGGCTTCAATTTTTCGCACAATACACTTGAAAGGACCTTATATGCGATACTAAGAAAGCTGATTCCACGATAGTTGGTGCATTTTCAAGTATCCCTCTTCTTATGGACTGGGCAAAGAACACTTAGATTCCAATCGTCGGGCATGCACTCGTCCGCCCGTACCTTGTTGTTTTTCAATCTGGGTATTGCTATTCTAACTTCGTCATAATCGGGCGGGAGGGCATATATTCCATCATCATCAATTGCGGGATGGGGTACGTCATCTCTGCGCGGTGAATCGCTGGAAGCGGAAGACAAAGATCTACAGCTTCGACAACCCAATATGAAGAACAGAAGGCGACCCCAAGTTCGTCATGGGAGTGAGATCTTTGAGAAAGCTCAACGTAGTCATATTAAAGAGTTTCCGAGATAGTCGGGATAGCGCACTATTGGTGCTGGTTATCGCAACATAACGGATCTATATGCGAAAGTGCACTTCATATATAGCAAATAAGAGTCATTCTTAAGTTTAGTTTTCAATTCATTCATTGCCCCGAAAACAAGACGCTTTTCTGATAAGTCCGATGTTTCATCAACAATTGGCGAACAGTTTCTTGCCCAGCATTCAACACTTATTTTTTAAGTTCTCCTTGTAAAAATTAAAAAAAAATGTAAGGCGCTATAACCTCCGAAGAGATTTTAGGCCGAACTTCTCTTTAAATTTTTGTCGTGCTCCTTTTAATGTTTCCTACAAATTGGCGGGACGGGCCTTCATGTAAGACTGAGAAGCTTCTCATGGCAGAAATACACTGCCGAGGGGCGAACCCGATTAGAAAAAAATTATTTCTAAAGATTTTGATGTTTCTTTGCCCGGGACGTGAACCCAGGATCTTCGGTGTGGTAAGCGGAACACGCTACAATCACACCAGTCGGGATAGTGCCTTAGTGTTGCATGTTATCGCAACATAACGGATCTATATGCCGCAAAAGTAGTATGGAAATGGGGGTTCTAGCCCAAATGGTGAAAGGAAAAATGTGAAAGGAAAAGTATATACACACTGACACACATATATATACCGCAAAACAATTTCGTTGCCTACATTTAGGCGCATCCGTTGTTTCGGTTTGTGTTCTGGCCGATCTGTAAGAAAAAGCTTAGAGCTTTTTGCATTTAGCAGAGCTTAGCCGTTCAGGAGAGGATCGAGCTCAGATTTTAAAAGGGGGCCCTACATTTTTAAAGGGCCTCAAATTTTTAAATGTCCCCTCATATTTCTAATGAGTCCTAGACTTCAGCCGAGCGTGTCTAAAGAGTCCTATATATTTCTAAAGAGCCGCTTGCCTTGGTCTTGTATACATACTGCATACCGCAATCCCCAACCCCCAACCCCCTTTTTTCTCGTCTACAAAAAGGAGCCGATGGGCACTTGTAGTACCGCCGCCATTTTTTTCTCGTCTAAAAACGGACCTGTCGGGCACCCGCATAGGCAGATTGAACATTTTGTTTGGCATTTTATTAGATTGTAAGTTTGTGTGTACATACTGACACATATGTTTTGTACATGGGATTTTATTAAAACCACACTAATAAGAAACCTTAACCGTACAACATTTAAACATATTTATATGTATATAAGTAAATAAAACCACCTGCTGTATTTCAATGGGAATTTTATTAAACCACACTGATAAGAAACCTTAACCGTACAACATTGAAATATATTTATATGTATATAAGTAAATAAAGCCACATGCTATATTTCATTTAATAAAATTCGTTACCAGATTTTTCGTAAGTATAAAACATAGAAACCCGATCAGGGGCAGATTGAACATTTTATTTGTCTTTTTTATTAGGTTATAAGTTTGTATGTACATGCTGTCCCATATATATGCATGTGGGAATTTCATAATTAACTGAAGGTCATCTTAATATTGAATTTGTGATTTCTTTATCACAAAGTTTTGATTTTTTTTGTTTCGTATTTCAATAAAACATGTTCTCACATTGATTACAACCATTTGAGCTCCTTAAACATGACAGCATATAAATTATATATATATATATCAACAAACCGCAAAATGCATACCGACACAGTCACATCCATCCATATACATACATTCAGAAAGATAAGGGCTACTTGTCTCAATGTATATAAATTGGACATCTTTTCGGTAAAAAAAATGTAGTAAATTGCTTAAAGCCGCTCAGCACTCATCTATATTTCACGGATAAACATTTTATAAGGATTTTCAACAGTGTTTAACCAGGATCACTTCTAATAAACACTAATAAATAACTTTAATACTTATACATCGTTACTTCTTTAACACCGTTGCTTATTCTAGGCATATTCGACATTATGAATCAAGCTCTTAAGGATTTAAAAGCAATCTCAAAGGAAAAAAGCTCGAAAAAGCCAATTAATAAAAAAATAAAAATGTATCCGTGTAGTTTTTGTGAAAAGATATATACTCGGAAGAGGAGTTTAGATAAACATATTACAATGAAACATCAAGTTATAAAAACTGCCTCCATTTTTTGCGAGAAATGTAAAATTCAAGTGAAACAAAATGTATGGACAGCACACTTGACAACAAATATGCATAAAAAGAATTGTATGTATAATGTAAATATTAATGTTAAATGTATTAACGCTATGTTTAATAATCGTATTGAGACATACATACGTTTTGGAAAGAAAAGAAAAGAAAATATTGAAGAATTCGCTATAATCTCACTCCAAACATTAATGACTGAAGCAATTGTTTATTTATTTTTATTTATTTATTTATTATTTAAAGTCGACGACAAACTATGGTCGACTGCATAATATAAAAGATATATAAATATACAACTCAAAAGATAAAATTTAAGATATATCGAGCTTTCAACAATGTTATATTACAAACAAAGATATATTAATGAACATTACTCTTTAATTTCAGAATAATAATAAGAAATATGAGCAGAAATAAGATCTTATAGCGAAATCTTATACTGGCGGAATGCATCAGATTCCGCTCAGCATGATTTCGGAATGCAGTGGATTCCAATCTTCCTGTTGGAATGCAACAAGATTCCAATCAGCATGTCATGGGAATCGGGCAGTGCTAAGAGTAGTGTAATGAGGATACGCCATCACAAGGCATAAAAAAGTAACATGACCTGTGTTGTTGGAATGCACCGGATTCCAATCAGCTCGATGCCTGACCCATAAGATTATACAGCCGGAATGCATACGATTCCGGTCAGTGACTCATGAAAAAGCATGTTTTATACGTTGTTGGAATGCACCAGATTCCAATCAACACAGTACTGTCTTGTTCCTTCCTAATGATACATGTTGATAAATGTTCCTCCATCCTTAAACGAGATAGTTCCTGTTTTTTATGGAAGAAATAAAATGCCGGCAAATTAAATTAGCTTGTATCTCTTAAATTAGATAGGCAAGTATTGCATTACGTATAGTGGCAAAAGTACATTCAAGATACAGCTATACAAGTCATTGTAGTGCGCGCACCAGATAAGAAGAGGATTATTTTTAGCAAAGTTTCGTCGACAAAGGGGTAAAAAGAAAGGAACGTAGTGTCTGGATACTCTAGGGGGCACCGCAAAAAACAAGCGGCTGAGAAGGTCCGCAGAATCAATTTCTCCAATAATGAGCTTATGGATGAACAGTACCCCCAGTAATATTCTCCGATTTTCCAGAGTGGGTAAGTTAATAAGAAGAAGTCTACTTCTGTATGGAGGAAGGTGGATACTTGAGTCCCAATTAAGGCCGCGCAATGCAAATATCAAAAATTGCTTTTGAACTGACTCAAGACGCTTTATATGCTTTTGAGAAACAGGGGACCAACCGCATGAGCAATACTCGAGTATTGGACGAACCAGCGATGTGTAAAGAACCTTAGTGAGGTACGGATCATCGAACTCTTTAGCCCATCTTTTAATAAATCCAAGTAAACCCAACACTTTGTTGGCAATAGATGAAATATGCATGTTAAAATTTAATTTCGGATCAAAAAAGACACCTAGATTTTGTGCAATAGATATACGCTCCAAAGGCTGGCTTCACTCGGTGAAATGTCATATGCTTACATTTAGAGCAATTTAAAGCTAGTAAATTTGTTGTGCACCAACATTGGTACGAGTCCAAGTCGGCCTGAAGAAGATCCAAGGAACTCAAATCGGTAGGACAGTAAGTGTAGCAAAGTTTTACATCATCCGCATACATTATAGTATGGGAATATAATATTGTCTGTGGCAAGTCATTAATGAAAAGGGCAAAGAGCAAAGGGCCTAGATGACTCCCTGGGGTACGCCGGAGGAAACTCCGAACGATTCCGATAGATTGCACTTGAACAGGACTTTTTGGGTCCGGTTAGAAAGATAGCTTTTCAGCCACATTAATAGGTGAAACGGAAAGCCCAGTAAATCAAGCTTATGAATAAGTAACTCATGGTTGACGGTATCAAATGCTTTGCTGAAGTCCGTGTAGATGACATCTGTTTGCTTGTTCGCTAAAAATCCTTCCATAACTATAGAGGTGAATACAAGCAAATTTGTAGTGGTAGACCTTTGACGAATGAAACCGTGTTGGCATGGAGATAAAAGACTAGAACACTGATATTGGAGTTGATTGGTATGGAGAACAATAATGTTGGTGAAATAATTAATAAAAAATTTAGTAAATTGATTGAAGAATGAAAACATTTCAAGAGCGAGATAGTGGTTGGAGTCTAAGTGAAATTATTCATCTAGAAGTAAACATAAATAAATACCAACCAATTAGAGGCTCATTATATATACCACTACCAAAAGTAATAACAGATAAAAAGGCTTGTATTAATATTGTTAACAATGATATATATTGCTTTAGGTTAGGTTAGGGTGGCTGCCCGAGGGCACACTTAGGCCAGTAGTGTTAGGCCCGTTGTGATACCACGAAAAACACCGTTACCTTTCCTCTTCGAACCATTTTGAGGACCTGATGAAAGCTACCAGGTCCTTGACGTCATGCTCCACAACCTGGCTCAGATTATCAAGAAATGGAGCTCCCAGAAAGCGCTGCCGTGCTCCGCTTAGTGCTGGGCAGTTGCAAATGAGGTGAACCACCGTTTCCTCCTCCTCATCCTCTTTACAACTCCTACAGCAACGACTATAAGGCGCTCCCAACCTTTCTGCATACCTACCTATGAGGCAATGACCCGTTAGTGCCCCCACAAGTGTGGAAATTGTATCCCATCTTAGGTTGTACACGTGACGGGATCTTTTAGGATCCCATTTAGGCCAGGTTTCTTTCGATGTTCGACACCCCGGTGTTTGTAGCCATCTTTCGTCGGCTTGACGGTAGATGTGCTCTTTTAGCATTAGCTTGCATGTGGACAGGGGCATACCTAAGCGTTCTTGTCCAGGAAGAACCTGCCTGGTTGTACCCTGCCTAGCGAGTTCATCTGCAATGCAGTTTCCCTCGATATCCCTATGTCCAGGCACCCCCGTGAGGTGTACACGGTTCTGTTGAGCCATCTCTTGAAGAAATCGGCGACACTTTAGTGCTAGTTCAGAATTGAACGAGTGGGAGCCCAGAGATTTTATGGCAGCTTTGCTGTCGCTGAAGATAAAAATTTCTTTGCCGACATTGTATGTCCATATCCTAGCTGCGGCTTCCATTATGGCTGCAAATTCTGCCTGGAATACACTGCAGTGGTCGGGTAGTCTGCATGAGAGCTGGAGGTCAAGGTCCCTTGAGTATACTCCACCTCCAACCTACCGTTTAGCTTGGAGCCGTCCGTGTATATGGAAATGCTGTTGCTCATAGCAAGGCACTTATCCGACTCCGTCCAGTCATACATGCTGGGTATGTTTATATTAAAGTTGGTTTCCGCAACTGTTGTGGTCGCACAGCTATCCGTGCTAGGAGGAAGAAAACTGTATTTGTTTAGTATACTTGAGTGTCCTGTAGTATTGTTGTTCCAACACGACAACTCCCTTAGACGCAGGGCTGACGTTGCCGCTGCTCGATGACCAGCTAGATCCAATGGAAGGATGTCAAGAATGGCCTGAAGAGCTTCGCTAGGCGTTGTTCTTAGAGACCCGCTTATGCTTATCATGCTGGATCTGTGGACTTTACCCAACAAGTTTAGGTTTGACGCCTTGCTCAAAGCTGGCCACCATACGGGGTAGTCGTATGTTTACAGCTGCAGCTTACATGTTTACGTACAGCAGTTTGGGTCTGATAATCGCGGTATAAATCCATCTGCAAATGTATGGGGTGAGTCCCCATTTTTTACCAATGGCTTTCTTTTGTCGCTGAATAACGTTGTCCTTACAGTTTAGCTTTTTGTCTAAAACTACGCCCAGAAATTTGGCTTTATCTGCCAGGCTTAGGCGCACCCCATTTAGTTCTGGTAGGTTTAACGATGGTATTTTATATCGTTTGGTATGTAACACAAGCTCTACTTTATCGGAATTGACGCTGAGTCCACATCGGGAAGCCCACAGGGAAACCTCTCGCAATGCTACCTGCATCACGTCGCATAAAGTTTGAGGGAACTTGCCTCTGTAGACAATCGCTAGGTCATCAGTATATGCCACAACCTTCCTGCTACCCAACTAGTATCTCTCAAATTTTGTATCCAAACATAATGGCTTTTATTTAAATCATCACTGTATAAAGAAATATGATTAATGTGATGTGATTTTTCTTCTTTTTTTAAACAATGGGGTCCTACTACCAAATTGTCTTCTATACCAAACACATTTACACTAATATCTGGAATATTTGATACAAATATTTCAATATCTTTTATTTGTAATGGGAAATTTAAATTTTCAAAATTTACTTCTTATTATTAATTAAAGTTATAGTGGAATCTTGGATATTTCTAATGTGATATGAAGAACACCTTTGGCCATGTTTTGAGGGTTGATAAAGAGATTAAATTATGGCCCAATTAAAGCAATATATGTCATTGTTAACAATATTAATACAAGCTTTTTTATCTGCTATATCTTTTGGTAGTGGTATATAATGAGCCTCTAATTGGTTGGCATTTATTTATGCTTACTTCTAGATGAATAATTTCACTTAGACTCCAACCAATATCTCGCTCTTGAAATGTTTTCATTTTTTAATCAATTTACTAAACTTTTCCTTAATTATTTCACCACCATTATTGTTCTCCATAAATGCTTCAGTCATTAATGTTTGGTGTGACATTATAGCGAATTCTTCAATATTTTCTTTTATTTGAATATATTTAGAAAATAACTCAAAGTAAAATTTGATGCTTTCATGCTTTTCTATAGATTTCTGTTAAAGTGTAGATAGTTCGTTAAAATGTTTTTCAAAAAAATGTTCAACAATTAAATCATTGGGTTGATCGTTTTCCAAAACGTATGTCTCAATACCATTATTAAACATAGCGTTAATATATTTAACATTAATATTTACATTATATATACAATTCTTTTTATGCATATTTGTTCTCAAGTGTGCTGTCCATACATTTTGTTTCACTTGAATTTTGCATTGCTCGAAAAAAATGGGGCTTTTTTTATAACTTGATGTTCCATTGTAATATGTCTATCTAAACTCATCTTCCAGATATATTTTTATTTTTTTGTGATCATATGTATTTAATTAGCGAGCTTTGCTCATATTGCTTTATACAATGGTTTTTGTAATTGATATTAGAGAAAAATTGTAAGTGTACAAACGGCGATGGTTACTAGGACATGTTTCTGAATTTCACTTCTTCATCAGCTAGCTTTTCGGGAGCTGAGCGTTGAACTCGAGTCTCCAACATTCATATCAGTGCAAGCCTTTTTTAGCTGCTACGCCATATGAATGTTCCGTTGTTCGCTGTACAATTGGTCTCTAAGAGTTGCCTTTTTTGTTTATATTCCTTTTGATCACCATGTAGGCACATACACTCTGTATGTAGTTTATTCCTAATGGTGTGGATATGATTTTTAGGCGTGCTTTTGAAAGCTTAGTAACATTTGTTCGGATTTTTACAGTATTTGTTTTTAATACTTCCGCTGTTACTATTATATCAATATGATCATATGTATTTAATTAGCGAGCTTTGCTCATATTGCTTTATACAATGGTTTTTGTAATTGATATTAGAGAAAAATTGTAAGTTTACAAACGGCGATGGTTACTAGGACATGTTTCTGAATTTCACTTCTTCATCAGCTAGCTTTTCGGGAGCTGAGCGTTGAACTCGAGTCTCCAACATTCATATCAGTGCAAGCCTTTTTTAGCTGCTACGCCATATGAATGTTCCGTTGTTCGCTGTACAATTGGTCTCTAAGAGTTGCCTTTTTTGTTTATATTCCTTTTGATCACCATGTAGGCACATACACTCTGTATGTAGTTTATTCCTAATGGTGTGGATATGATTTTTAGGCGTGCTTTTGAAAGCTTAGTAACATTTGTTCGGATTTTTACAGTATTTGTTTTTAATACTTCCGCTGTTACTATTATATCAATATGATCATATGTATTTAATTAGCGAGCTTTGCTCATATTGCTTTATACAATGGTTTTTGTAATTGATATTAGAGAAAAATTGTAAGTTTACAAACGGCGATGGTTACTAGGACATGTTTCTGAATTTCACTTCTTCATCAGCTAGCTTTTCGGGAGCTGAGCGTTGAACTCGAGTCTCCAACATTCATATCAGTGCAAGCCTTTTTTAGCTGCTACGCCATATGAATGTTCCGTTGTTCGCTGTACAATTGGTCTCTAAGAGTTGCCTTTTTTGTTTATATTCCTTTTGATCACCATGTAGGCACATACACTCTGTATGTAGTTTATTCCTAATGGTGTGGATATGATTTTTAGGCGTGCTTTTGAAAGCTTAGTAACATTTGTTCGGATTTTTACAGTATTTGTTTTTAATACTTCCGCTGTTACTATTATATCAATATGATCATATGTATTTAATTAGCGAGCTTTGCTCATATTGCTTTATACAATGGTTTTTGTAATTGATATTAGAGAAAAATTGTAAGTTTACAAACGGCGATGGTTACTAGGACATGTTTCTGAATTTCACTTCTTCATCAGCTAGCTTTTCGGGAGCTGAGCGTTGAACTCGAGTCTCCAACATTCATATCAGTGCAAGCCTTTTTTAGCTGCTACGCCATATGAATGTTCCGTTGTTCGCTGTACAATTGGTCTCTAAGAGTTGCCTTTTTTGTTTATATTCCTTTTGATCACCATGTAGGCACATACACTCTGTATGTAGTTTATTCCTAATGGTGTGGATATGATTTTTAGGCGTGCTTTTGAAAGCTTAGTAACATTTGTTCGGATTTTTACAGTATTTGTTTTTAATACTTCCGCTGTTACTATTATATCAATATGATCATATGTATTTAATTAGCGAGCTTTGCTCATATTGCTTTATACAATGGTTTTTGTAATTGATATTAGAGAAAAATTGTAAGTTTACAAACGGCGATGGTTACTAGGACATGTTTCTGAATTTCACTTCTTCATCAGCTAGCTTTTCGGGAGCTGAGCGTTGAACTCGAGTCTCCAACATTCATATCAGTGCAAGCCTTTTTTAGCTGCTACGCCATATGAATGTTCCGTTGTTCGCTGTACAATTGGTCTCTAAGAGTTGCCTTTTTTGTTTATATTCCTTTTGATCACCATGTAGGCACATACACTCTGTATGTAGTTTATTCCTAATGGTGTGGATATGATTTTTAGGCGTGCTTTTGAAAGCTTAGTAACATTTGTTCGGATTTTTACAGTATTTGTTTTTAATACTTCCGCTGTTACTATTATATCAATATGATCATATGTATTTAATTAGCGAGCTTTGCTCATATTGCTTTATACAATGGTTTTTGTAATTGATATTAGAGAAAAATTGTAAGTTTACAAACGGCGATGGTTACTAGGACATGTTTCTGAATTTCACTTCTTCATCAGCTAGCTTTTCGGGAGCTGAGCGTTGAACTCGAGTCTCCAACATTCATATCAGTGCAAGCCTTTTTTAGCTGCTACGCCATATGAATGTTCCGTTGTTCGCTGTACAATTGGTCTCTAAGAGTTGCCTTTTTTGTTTATATTCCTTTTGATCACCATGTAGGCACATACACTCTGTATGTAGTTTATTCCTAATGGTGTGGATATGATTTTTAGGCGTGCTTTTGAAAGCTTAGTAACATTTGTTCGGATTTTTACAGTATTTGTTTTTAATACTTCCGCTGTTACTATTATATCAATATGATCATATGTATTTAATTAGCGAGCTTTGCTCATATTGCTTTATACAATGGTTTTTGTAATTGATATTAGAGAAAAATTGTAAGTTTACAAACGGCGATGGTTACTAGGACATGTTTCTGAATTTCACTTCTTCATCAGCTAGCTTTTCGGGAGCTGAGCGTTGAACTCGAGTCTCCAACATTCATATCAGTGCAAGCCTTTTTTAGCTGCTACGCCATATGAATGTTCCGTTGTTCGCTGTACAATTGGTCTCTAAGAGTTGCCTTTTTTGTTTATATTCCTTTTGATCACCATGTAGGCACATACACTCTGTATGTAGTTTATTCCTAATGGTGTGGATATGATTTTTAGGCGTGCTTTTGAAAGCTTAGTAACATTTGTTCGGATTTTTACAGTATTTGTTTTTAATACTTCCGCTGTTACTATTATATCAATATGATCATATGTATTTAATTAGCGAGCTTTGCTCATATTGCTTTATACAATGGTTTTTGTAATTGATATTAGAGAAAAATTGTAAGTTTACAAACGGCGATGGTTACTAGGACATGTTTCTGAATTTCACTTCTTCATCAGCTAGCTTTTCGGGAGCTGAGCGTTGAACTCGAGTCTCCAACATTCATATCAGTGCAAGCCTTTTTTAGCTGCTACGCCATATGAATGTTCCGTTGTTCGCTGTACAATTGGTCTCTAAGAGTTGCCTTTTTTGTTTATATTCCTTTTGATCACCATGTAGGCACATACACTCTGTATGTAGTTTATTCCTAATGGTGTGGATATGATTTTTAGGCGTGCTTTTGAAAGCTTAGTAACATTTGTTCGGATTTTTACAGTATTTGTTTTTAATACTTCCGCTGTTACTATTATATCAATATGATCATATGTATTTAATTAGCGAGCTTTGCTCATATTGCTTTATACAATGGTTTTTGTAATTGATATTAGAGAAAAATTGTAAGTTTACAAACGGCGATGGTTACTAGGACATGTTTCTGAATTTCACTTCTTCATCAGCTAGCTTTTCGGGAGCTGAGCGTTGAACTCGAGTCTCCAACATTCATATCAGTGCAAGCCTTTTTTAGCTGCTACGCCATATGAATGTTCCGTTGTTCGCTGTACAATTGGTCTCTAAGAGTTGCCTTTTTTGTTTATATTCCTTTTGATCACCATGTAGGCACATACACTCTGTATGTAGTTTATTCCTAATGGTGTGGATATGATTTTTAGGCGTGCTTTTGAAAGCTTAGTAACATTTGTTCGGATTTTTACAGTATTTGTTTTTAATACTTCCGCTGTTACTATTATATCAATATGATCATATGTATTTAATTAGCGAGCTTTGCTCATATTGCTTTATACAATGGTTTTTGTAATTGATATTAGAGAAAAATTGTAAGTTTACAAACGGCGATGGTTACTAGGACATGTTTCTGAATTTCACTTCTTCATCAGCTAGCTTTTCGGGAGCTGAGCGTTGAACTCGAGTCTCCAACATTCATATCAGTGCAAGCCTTTTTTAGCTGCTACGCCATATGAATGTTCCGTTGTTCGATGTACAATTGGTCTCTAAGAGTTGCCTTTTTTGTTTATATTCCTTTTGATCACCATGTAGGCACATACACTCTGTATGTAGTTTATTCCTAATGGTGTGGATATGATTTTTAGATTACAAAAACCATTGTATAAAGCAATATGAGCAAAGCTCGCTAATTAAATACATATGATCATATTGATATAATAGTAACAGCGGAAGTATTAAAAACAAATACTGTAAAAATCCGAACAAATGTTACTAAGCTTTCAAAAGCACGCCTAAAAATCATATCCACACCATTAGGAATAAACTACATACAGAGTGTATGTGCCTACATGGTGATCAAAAGGAATATAAACAAAAAAGGCAACTCTTAGAGACCAATTGTACAGCGAACAACGGAACATTCATATGGCGTAGCAGCTAAAAAAGGCTTGCACTGATATGAATGTTGGAGACTCGAGTTCAACGCTCAGCTCCCGAAAAGCTAGCTGATGAAGAAGTGAAATTCAGAAACATGTCCTAGTAACCATCGCCGTTTGTAAACTTACAATTTTTCTCTAATATCAATTACAAAAACCATTGTATAAAGCAATATGAGCAAAGCTCGCTAATTAAATACATATGATCATATTGATATAATAGTAACAGCGGAAGTATTAAAAACAAATACTGTAAAAATCCGAACAAATGTTACTAAGCTTTCAAAAGCACGCCTAAAAATCATATCCACACCATTAGGAATAAACTACATACAGAGTGTATGTGCCTACATGGTGATCAAAAGGAATATAAACAAAAAAGGCAACTCTTAGAGACCAATTGTACAGCGAACAACGGAACATTCATATGGCGTAGCAGCTAAAAAAGGCTTGCACTGATATGAATGTTGGAGACTCGAGTTCAACGCTCAGCTCCCGAAAAGCTAGCTGATGAAGAAGTGAAATTCAGAAACATGTCCTAGTAACCATCGCCGTTTGTAAACTTACAATTTTTCTCTAATATCAATTACAAAAACCATTGTATAAAGCAATATGAGCAAAGCTCGCTAATTAAATACATATGATCATATTGATATAATAGTAACAGCGGAAGTATTAAAAACAAATACTGTAAAAATCCGAACAAATGTTACTAAGCTTTCAAAAGCACGCCTAAAAATCATATCCACACCATTAGGAATAAACTACATACAGAGTGTATGTGCCTACATGGTGATCAAAAGGAATATAAACAAAAAAGGCAACTCTTAGAGACCAATTGTACAGCGAACAACGGAACATTCATATGGCGTAGCAGCTAAAAAAGGCTTGCACTGATATGAATGTTGGAGACTCGAGTTCAACGCTCAGCTCCCGAAAAGCTAGCTGATGAAGAAGTGAAATTCAGAAACATGTCCTAGTAACCATCGCCGTTTGTAAACTTACAATTTTTCTCTAATATCAATTACAAAAACCATTGTATAAAGCAATATGAGCAAAGCTCGCTAATTAAATACATATGATCATATTGATATAATAGTAACAGCGGAAGTATTAAAAACAAATACTGTAAAAATCCGAACAAATGTTACTAAGCTTTCAAAAGCACGCCTAAAAATCATATCCACACCATTAGGAATAAACTACATACAGAGTGTATGTGCCTACATGGTGATCAAAAGGAATATAAACAAAAAAGGCAACTCTTAGAGACCAATTGTACAGCGAACAACGGAACATTCATATGGCGTAGCAGCTAAAAAAGGCTTGCACTGATATGAATGTTGGAGACTCGAGTTCAACGCTCAGCTCCCGAAAAGCTAGCTGATGAAGAAGTGAAATTCAGAAACATGTCCTAGTAACCATCGCCGTTTGTAAACTTACAATTTTTCTCTAATATCAATTACAAAAACCATTGTATAAAGCAATATGAGCAAAGCTCGCTAATTAAATACATATGATCATATTGATATAATAGTAACAGCGGAAGTATTAAAAACAAATACTGTAAAAATCCGAACAAATGTTACTAAGCTTTCAAAAGCACGCCTAAAAATCATATCCACACCATTAGGAATAAACTACATACAGAGTGTATGTGCCTACATGGTGATCAAAAGGAATATAAACAAAAAAGGCAACTCTTAGAGACCAATTGTACAGCGAACAACGGAACATTCATATGGCGTAGCAGCTAAAAAAGGCTTGCACTGATATGAATGTTGGAGACTCGAGTTCAACGCTCAGCTCCCGAAAAGCTAGCTGATGAAGAAGTGAAATTCAGAAACATGTCCTAGTAACCATCGCCGTTTGTAAACTTACAATTTTTCTCTAATATCAATTACAAAAACCATTGTATAAAGCAATATGAGCAAAGCTCGCTAATTAAATACATATGATCATATTGATATAATAGTAACAGCGGAAGTATTAAAAACAAATACTGTAAAAATCCGAACAAATGTTACTAAGCTTTCAAAAGCACGCCTAAAAATCATATCCACACCATTAGGAATAAACTACATACAGAGTGTATGTGCCTACATGGTGATCAAAAGGAATATAAACAAAAAAGGCAACTCTTAGAGACCAATTGTACAGCGAACAACGGAACATTCATATGGCGTAGCAGCTAAAAAAGGCTTGCACTGATATGAATGTTGGAGACTCGAGTTCAACGCTCAGCTCCCGAAAAGCTAGCTGATGAAGAAGTGAAATTCAGAAACATGTCCTAGTAACCATCGTCGTTTGTAAACTTACAATTTTTCTCTAATATCAATTACAAAAACCATTGTATAAAGCAATATGAGCAAAGCTCGCTAATTAAATACATATGATCATATTGATATAATAGTAACAGCGGAAGTATTAAAAACAAATACTGTAAAAATCCGAACAAATGTTACTAAGCTTTCAAAAGCACGCCTAAAAATCATATCCACACCATTAGGAATAAACTACATACAGAGTGTATGTGCCTACATGGTGATCAAAAGGAATATAAACAAAAAAGGCAACTCTTAGAGACCAATTGTACAGCGAACAACGGAACATTCATATGGCGTAGCAGCTAAAAAAGGCTTGCACTGATATGAATGTTGGAGACTCGAGTTCAACGCTCAGCTCCCGAAAAGCTAGCTGATGAAGAAGTGAAATTCAGAAACATGTCCTAGTAACCATCGCCGTTTGTAAACTTACAATTTTTCTCTAATATCAATTACAAAAACCATTGTATAAAGCAATATGAGCAAAGCTCGCTAATTAAATACATATGATCATATTGATATAATAGTAACAGCGGAAGTATTAAAAACAAATACTGTAAAAATCCGAACAAATGTTACTAAGCTTTCAAAAGCACGCCTAAAAATCATATCCACACCATTAGGAATAAACTACATACAGAGTGTATGTGCCTACATGGTGATCAAAAGGAATATAAACAAAAAAGGCAACTCTTAGAGACCAATTGTACAGCGAACAACGGAACATTCATATGGCGTAGCAGCTAAAAAAGGCTTGCACTGATATGAATGTTGGAGACTCGAGTTCAACGCTCAGCTCCCGAAAAGCTAGCTGATGAAGAAGTGAAATTCAGAAACATGTCCTAGTAACCATCGCCGTTTGTAAACTTACAATTTTTCTCTAATATCAATTACAAAAACCATTGTATAAAGCAATATGAGCAAAGCTCGCTAATTAAATACATATGATCATATTGATATAATAGTAACAGCGGAAGTATTAAAAACAAATACTGTAAAAATCCGAACAAATGTTACTAAGCTTTCAAAAGCACGCCTAAAAATCATATCCACACCATTAGGAATAAACTACATACAGAGTGTATGTGCCTACATGGTGATCAAAAGGAATATAAACAAAAAAGGCAACTCTTAGAGACCAATTGTACAGCGAACAACGGAACATTCATATGGCGTAGCAGCTAAAAAAGGCTTGCACTGATATGAATGTTGGAGACTCGAGTTCAACGCTCAGCTCCCGAAAAGCTAGCTGATGAAGAAGTGAAATTCAGAAACATGTCCTAGTAACCATCGCCGTTTGTAAACTTACAATTTTTATTTTTTTATTAATTGGCTTTTTCGAGCTTTTTTCCTTTGAAATTGCTTTTAAATCCTTATGAGCTTGATTGATAATGTAGAATATGCCTACAATAAGCAACGGTGTTAAAGAAGTAACGATGTATAAGTGTTACGAAAGTTACGTTGGCAACCCATCGCATATTGCTATTTCGTAATTTTCTACCTCCACCTTCGCTAATTGCAAACGTCAAATCAATTGCAAATTTCATGCTCACAAATTTCTGATTGTCCAAGAATACACAGGCGCCGTGGTAAAACAAAATGTAAGAAACATAATTTGTACAAATAAGTCACATATTGTTATATTTATTAACTGAAATTAATAAAGATTATAGCTTACTGAATTCATGATACGGAAACTCGAATATTGTTTTCTTCACGGGCCGCCAGCTGGTGAGACAACATTCTAAAAAATTTTTGGTTTAGGAGAACATTCGACCGCGGAACTTATCATCGAATTTAAAATGGCCAATTCCGAGCACGGTGACAAAACTGAAGAAGGTAATGGAGTACTACCTGCGACCACTACTGGTGAGGCTGACATAGCTGGCAATAGCACGACAATAGGTATCGGATCACCGGTCACTGCTGCAAATGCGCCACATTGACACGCATCACCGCCCGTCGCTTACTCTTCAATGTTTACAGTGCCAGCGATTAACAACGCATCCATGATAACATCCGTTTATGAAACACAACCGCATTTTATACCACCTATTCCAAGTGCACCATTTTTTCAAACACCATTTATGAACGCATGTACCAGCACATACTTGCCGGCCAAAGTAAGTAGCGCTATACCTAAACTCACTTCTAGTGCAATGTATATTAGCACGTTGCCTTACTCAATGTTCGGCAATTCATTTCAACCATTTTACGCGCGAGCAAATACACATAACACAATAGAGCCACAACAAAATACTTCGGCTTTTGTTCAGCCGAACATGTCTGCCTTTATGCATCCTAATACGAAGCACACTCAAATGAACGACAATCCTTAAAATTTTTTTAGTCGCCATAATTCACGCGACATTAGCTTAACACCAATGCAGATCTCCAGCTGCCAAGTGATGACGAAAGATTTGCCCAATTTTTTCGGCAAACCCGAGGACTGGCCTCTATTCATCACAAACTACGAGCAATCCACTGAGCGATGCGGGTTCACCGATCAAGAAAATTTGAACAGATTGCAAAAGTGTTTAAAAGGGCCAGCCCTCGAGGCAGTGCGTGGTAAGTTAATGATGCCATCGACGGTGGGGCTGGCGATAAATACACTACGAATGCTTTATGGTAGGCCAGATGTTATTCACCAAACTATGCAAGCCAAATTGCGAAGAGAGCCAGCCGTAAAAGGGGGAAAAGCTGGAAACGCTAGTAGCCTTTTCGCTTTCAGTACAAAACTATCGCGCTACTATGCAGGCTGTCGGACTGGCCGATTACTTGAATGACCCTGCATTGCTCAACGATTTAGTAGCTAAATTACCAAGCGACCAGAAATTAAATTGGGGTAGTTATCGTTTATCACTCAGTAGGGTTGACATCGCCGTTTTTGACGAATGGCTTTTTAGATTAGCTATGTGTGCGAGTGAAGTAACGACATGTCAGACGTCTGAAGTTACACCTGATAACAATGAAATCAAAAAGGGTGGCCGCAATTCTTCGAAGGCCAGAATTTTAGTTCACAACGTAGTCCATAAAAGGGAAGAGGTAAAGATCAAGGTTGCTGTATGCCCCAAGTGTAGCGCCAATCATAAGCTGTCAGATTGTACCGAATTCACCGCACTCTCACTCAACGATCGGTGGCAGTTCATACGAGAAAACAAGCTTTGTTTGCGATGCTTCAATGCGCATTACGTTCGTCGATGTTCGTTGAGGAAAAAGTGTGGGGTCGATGGCTGCCTGATGGCACACAATTTTCTCTTGCACACACCCAATCCTTTAAAGAACAGTGCTAACCAAGAGCAAGTCGCGTTATATCATGAAAGTTCGACAAAGGAACGAACAAACACTCTATTTAGGTATGTAGCCGTCCCAGTTCATAGCGCATCGAAATCTATAAATACACATGCACTCATCGACGAAGGTGCCTCCTGCACCTTAATCGAAAGCGACCTTGCAAATGAACTTAACTTGGACGGGCCGTCTGAAGAGTTATGTTTGCGTTGGACTAGCGAAATTACGCAAAGCGAGCAAAATTCGAAGTTTGTAGGTTTAGGAATTACACCGATACAACCGGGAGCTATAAGGTACACCTTACAAGGTGGGAGAACTGTCGCGTATTTAGGACTCCCTGTTCAAACTTTAGATAGGGCTACAAAAGAGAAACACGACCACCTCAAAGGCCTTCCCCTAATGCCCTATAATGCCGTCAGGGCTCGGATTCTTATTGGAGTAGATAACGCTAAAATCGGAGTGCCGTTTGAAATTAAGGAGCACTGCGAGTCCAATCTGATGGCTGGTAGATGCCGACGGACGGTTTTCGGACCTAACAAATCCGGCCATGCTGCAATGCCGCGATTGCTTTATATTTGCGGCTGTGACCCTACCAGCAATGAGCGAATAGATGCACAGATGAAAGCATACTTTGCCATCGATTCTACTGGCGTCTACGCCCCATCTAAGCCATTCCGCTCCAAGGAAGATCCTTACACCTCATGGAAAAACTCACCAAGTTTCTGCCGTACGAGAAGATATGGGAAACAGGATTGCTTTGGAAACAAGATGCCGTGGACTTGGCGGATTCGCTTCCAATGCACATCGCCGCCTATTATGTTTGGAGGCCAAGATGAAACGCGACCCTGAACTCTATAAGTTTATAGTCGAAAAAAAAAAATGACTACAAGAAGAAAGGCTACGTACGCAAACTGGAAAAACATGAAATATCGACAAGTGGTAAGTCATGGTATCTTCCCATATTTACGGTGTTTAACGCCAACAAGAACAAAACCAGGTTGGTATGGGACGCCGCAGCTAAGGTCGGAGATACATCGCTAAACAGCATGTTGCTAAAAGGGCCAGACCACTTGATACCAATGATAGGAATCCTGCTTCGATTCCGATAGAGATCCGTGGCGATATGCGGAGATATACGTGAAATGTTCCATCAGGTAAGGGTAGTCAAAGATGACCAGGCAGCCCAGAAGTTCCTATGGCGAGGCAGCGACCCGAATCGACAACCAGAGGTATATGCTATGTGCGTTATGACATTTGGGGCTTTGTGGTCCCCTTCATTGGAAAACTACGTGAAAAACCGCAATGCTGACCGCTTCAACGAGACCCATGCCGAAGCTGTAAAGGCAATTATCGACAACACATTCGTCGATGACTGGCCCCAAAGCGCTGATAGTGAGGAGGAGCTAACGCGTACAGCCATTGAGGTTCGCTGGATTCATAGCGAAGGCGGATTTGAAATAAGAAATTGGGTATCAAACTCGAAGAGTATGTTGACTGCTCTTTGTGATGATAGCGCCCAGCAAGCCAGGTGTTTTAACGAGCCCGTAGCTACCGTCGAAAAGGTTTTAGGAATGTGGTGGATGCCAGAGTCTGATGAGCTTACGTTTGTGGAACGGTTTCCACCAGATAAATTCGATGAATCAACGTGTCCGTCAAGGCGACAGGTTCTACGCACGATCATGAAAATACTCGACCCTTTGGGACTCCTCGGGTACGTAGTCATACAAGCAAAAATAATTCTCCAAGATATTTGGCGCTCTGGCGTCGACTGGGACGAGCCTATCGGAGAAAGTGAACGCAGAAGATGGTGGAAATGGATGAGCCGAATTTCCTCGATAAACAACGTTCGGATTCCACGTTGCTACACATTCGCCAGCCCTAGTCCATCCAATCAGCTGCACGTCTTCGTGGACGCAAGTATGAACGCTGCCGTTGCGTACACTCGAGCACAGAAAGGAAACGAGATGAGCTGTTTACTGTTAGCTTCAAAGACACGAGTGGCGCCATTAAAGCCTCTTTCATTACCGAAGCTAGAGTTATTAGCAGCAGTTCTAGGTCTGAGGCTAGCAAATTTTATAGGTGACCAACTTTTCGCACACGTAAGCCGTAGATTCTTTTGGACGGACTCAAATGTTATATATTGGGTACGATCAGATGCAAGGAAACTCCATCAATTCGTCGCGGTACGCGTTGGAGAAATTCTGGAAAGTTCCAGTACTATAGAATGGAGGTGGCTCCCATCATCTGAAAATATCGCCGATGAGGGTACGAAATGGAACGAAGAACGCGAGTTTGATGATAATACGCGTTGGTTTAGAGGACCGAGTTTTTTAAGTAAACCCGAATCTGAGTGGCCCGTGACAGACTTAGCAGGAAATACAACAGAGGAAATCGCAGTGATCCATCATATAAGCGTGGACACGCTCGGCCACCTGTTCTTTCGGCAATATCAGCTGATAGCAATAGATTCAGCACCTGGGAGAAACTCCGCCTTAATCAGATGTTCGTCCTGCGCTTCCTGCGAAGGGTTTTGAAAAATAAAACACATCTCTTACAATCGCTATTCGAAAGGCGTGACAACTAAGCGGCGGAGCTCATCCTAATAGCCACGGAGACATTTCTACTTGTACTAAAGCAATTTGTCAGCCGGAGGGGAGTACCGCAACGCGTTGTGTCGGATAATGACACTAATTTTCGTGGCGCAAGTCGCGCCCTTATCAGCGAAATAGAAAAGTTATCGGCCGGGGAGTTAGAGAAGCAGAAGCCCGAAATAGAATGGTCCTTCATCCCGCCATCGGCTCCACACATGGGCGGTGCATGGGAGCGAATGATCCGGTCAACGAAATCAATTCTAATGGACATTACAAATGGTGCTGTACTTCGCGAGGAAGTCCTTAGAGCTACTATAGCTGACATAGAAAACATCCTCATTCGTAATTTTCTACCTCCCACCTTCGCTAATTGCAAACGTCAAATCAATTGCAAATTTCATGCTCACAAATTTCTGATTGTCCAAGAATACACAGGCGCCGTGGTAAAACCAAATGTAAGAAACATAATTTGTATAAATAAGTCACATATTGTTATATTTATTAACTGAAATTAATAAAGATTTTAGCTTACTGAATTCATGATACGGAGACTCGAATATTGTTTTCTTCACGGGCCGCCAGCTGTTGAGACAGCAATAAGTATTAAAGTTTATTACTGTTTATTAGAAGTGATCCTGGTTAAACACGGTTGAAAATTCTTATAAAATGTTTATCCGTGAAATATAGATGAGTGCTGAGCGGCTTTAAGCAATTTACTACATTTTTTTACCGAAAAGATGTCCAATTTATATACATTGAGACAAGTAGCCCTTATCTTTCTGAATGTATGTATATGGATGGATGTGACTGTGTCGGTATGTATTTTGCGGTTTGTTGATATATATATAATTTATATGCTGTTATGTTTAAGGACTCAAAAGGTTGTAATCAATGTTTTATTGAAATACGAAAGAAAAGAACTCAAAACTTTGTGATAAAGAAATCACAAGTTCAATATTAAGATGACCTTTAGTTAATTATGAAATTCTCACATGCATATATATGGGACAGCATGTACATACAAACTTATAACCTATTAAAAAAGACAAATAAAATGTTCAATCTGCCCCTGATCGGGGTTCTATGTTTATACTTACGAAAAATCTGATAACGAATTTAAATGAAATATAGCATTTGGTTTTATTTACCTATATACATATAAATATATTTCAATGTTGTACGGTTAAGGTTTCTTATCAGTGTGGTTTAATAAAATTCCCATTGAAATACAGCATGTGGTTTTATTTACTTATATACATATAAATATGTTTCAATGTTGTACGGTTAAGGTTTCTTATTAGTGTCGTTTAATAAAATTCCCATGTACAAACATATGTGTCCGTATGTACACACAAACTTACAATCTAATAAAATGCCAAACAAAATGTTCAATTTGCCCCTGCGGGTGCTCGACAGGTCCGTTTTGCAGACGAGAAAAAAAAAGGGGGGCGGTACTACAAGTGCCCATCGGCTCCTTTTTGTAGACGAGAATTAAGGAGGTTGGGGTTGGAGTGGGATTGGGCGGTACTACAGGTGTCCAACTGTTACTTTTTGTAGACGAGAAAAAATATGGGGGTGGGGGATTGGGGAGCAGTTGCTTGATTTCTTGCTGGGTTCACAAAATTCTCTCACGTACATACATATGCGTCAGTATGTATACAAGACAAAGGCAAGCGGCTCTTTAGAAATCTATGGGACTCTTTAAAAACGCTCGGGTGAAGTCTAGGGCTCATTAGAAATATGAGGGGACATTTAAAAATGTAGGGCCCCCTTTTAAAATCTGAGCTCGATCTTCTCCTGAACGGCATATATATACTTTTCTTTCACATTTTTCCTTTCACCATTTGGGCTAGAACCCCCATTTCCATACTATTCGCAAAGGACCATCAAAATCGATAACACTCCGCAAAAGCTTCGGGTGGTCTCTATAGCTACAAAAAGAAGATTGTAACGCCATTAACTTCAAAGCACGGAGATTGAAAAAATAGCCCCATAGCCCCACTGTTTGTTGACACGTACGAAGACTTTCTCCAGTGTGAGCCAAAGTGTAAAAGAAATTCAATACGTGGCGTACGCCCTAAATTTTTCTCTTGGTATGAAAGAAAGTGCACTTCATATAAAGCGAAAAGGAGTCATTCTTAAGTTTAGTTCTCAATTCATGCATTGCCCCGAAAACGAGACGTTTTTCTGATAAATCCGTTGTTTCATCAACAATTGACGAACAATTTCTTGCCCAGCATGCAACACTTCTTTATTTCAGTTCTCCTTGTCCAAATTAAAAGAAGACTTTCTCCAGTGTGAATCAAAGGGTAAAAGAAATGTAATATTTGGCACACGCCCCAAATTTTTCTCTTGGTATGAAAGAAAGTGCACTTCATATAAAGCAGATAAGAGTCATTCTTAAGTTTAGTTCTCAATTAATTCATTGCCCTGAAAACAAGACGTTTTTCTGATAAATCCCTTGTTTCATCAACAATTGACGAACAATTTCTTGCCCAGCATGCAACACTTCTTTGTTTAAGTTATCCTTGCCCAAAGCCTAACAGCTTATAAAAAGGCCACGCGCTAGAAATTATCGTATAGTGTCGTAGGATTGCGTATGTATATCATTTTCTGTTGGCTGAAAAGTGAACCTAAAAATCGGTTGATGGTGCCGTTTTAGCATTACTCTGTTTAGAGAGTCTTGTCTTGTTAAAAACTTCGATTTTTAAGAAATAGGGCTTTAGTCGCCTAGGAAGAAGTGAGTATTTTATATTGATGGTTCAGCCTTGCGGCAATCAAAAGAAAAACGAAAAATAATATTTGATTGGATCAGTGCAGCCACGAAACCTGACCGGTCTAGCTTAAAACTAGGTTTCATCCTTAAATCTTGAGGAAGAAAAAAGAGCATAACAATTATGGAACAAGGCATGGTGGATTTTTAAGTTTTTTGGAACTTTATTTTCAAAATATATGTACAAATTTACATTAATTTGAATTTGAAAAGTTAATAGATTTGATGTGGGATCCTTAGGCAGGACACGATCCCACCCCCTAAATCCATGAGGAGCTCGGGGTCGCCAGAGCCTCGGCTGTTAATGAAACAAGATTCGTTCTGATAGGTGAGGTTGACAATTGGGTTTGAAGAAGCTATATATTGCGCTGGCAACCTAAAAGGGTTGCGCTACACAACCCTTTGAATCTATTTGGTATTTTAGTCGCCTCTTACGACAGGCATACCTAAAGTGGGTATATTCTAACCCGCTGGGGGAGCTCTGAGGGCGTGATTTTGGGTAGCAACATGATTCTTGGAAGGCAAATCTTCTTCGATATCTTCAGTGGACTCTATTAGACGGATCGACTTTTCCTTGCGAATATATGAAGTGGGACGCCTATGAGGTGGTAATGACGAGGAATTTCATCGCTAGCAAAAGCTGAATATGTTTATTACTGTGTTATTGTTATGGAAGTGTGACCTTCACTGCCGGAAGGGAGCAAAACGAGTTTCACGCGGGGTCTTGTCACTTGGCCCTTAGAATTCGTTCTACTTTCACTGGATTCAATTGCCCAATACATACATACACACATGTAGCCCACACATGTAGCCAAATATTAATATCCAAAATAGCCACTTGAGCTCAGCATGCATTGACATGCTTACACGCATTTGTTTATGTCTGTCCATTAGTCACGCTGATTGACAAGCTTGTCTATTTGTCATATTGACCGACAAATACAGTACACACATATATACGTACATATGTATCTAAATATTTCATTGTAATGCTGACTCGCATATAGCAAATTATGTATATTTAGTTTGTAAGTATTAGTGTAAATAGGTATCTGTAAAGTAAGAATATTTTTGCATAAAAGGGAAAGTATTTTCCATTAAAATTCAAATTTGGATTCAACCATCAACCAATTCTTGATTGCATTTATTTCATGGCGATCCTGCGAATTTAGATCAAAAGTAGCAAAAGTGCTAATTAAGAAACAAATTGCTAAAAATCTTACTGAACAGAGATCCTGCCAAGTTTAAAAAACTCAAAATTAATAATCCTGCCAACCTGGCAAAAGGAGAAATTTTTGAAACCTGCCAAAATGTATTCTCTCTCTCAAAGTTAAAAGGTAATGGCCATACATCAGTGCCAAAAAGAGAAGAACTCCAATCACCCAGACAACTATGAAGATGGTAAAATTAAATTAAGTCAAGCGAATACTTGCGGGGAAAGCCAGCCTTTCTAGCAAAAATCTGGGACATTTTGGCAGCAAAAAACAAGTGAAGATTTGCAAAAGCACAGATAAGCATACTATGTCATTAGGCGATTTCAGTACAAGCAGCACCGCTCAAGTCCATTGGTGGTAAATCAAGGGGATACGTAAGGCAATGTACTAAACGATTAATTGGTGGCATATTAAAAGTATAGACTGGCACCAAAATAAAATGGCATACCAACAAGATTGGCAGCAAGAACAAAACTAGCAGCAATCAATATTATGACTGACAGTAATTAATCTAAGTATTTAAATCAATATTAGAATTAGAAAAAATGCCCGACTAAAAGCAGTAATCTTTGATTTCTGCTCAGGACAATTTTTTTTCGAATAAATAAACATCAAAATTAAAAACCAAAAATCAAAATGTTTAGAATAAATTAAGAATTTTTTTTTCGAATAACAAAAAAAAGAATTTGATACCAGCTTTGAAAAATGGCACAAACTTAGTCTAAAAATAGAAAAAAAATTTTTTGAAGCCCAAAGTGGCATAGAAAAGAAAATAGCATAGAAATTAATTGTTAATAAAACTATTTTGTAAAATTATTTTGTATTATTTTTTCTTCAAAATGTCTTGGTGGACAAAAGGAGCAAACGGCATTAAGATAGCAATAGCCGGATATGAAATAGGAAAAGAAAACTCTGAAACATCAGAGAACAGAATAGTTAAATTGAGCCACCAGTTGAAGTAGATACGAAAAATATTCCAAACATTTCAGATCTTTGGTTAGCAGTTATGATTTGCGCATTCATGCTGTTGATCTTTACAATAGGTATGATGCTCAAAAATTATATGAAACATAAATTTAGACAACTAAAAAACATTCAAGGTCGTATCTAAAAAATTTCATTTGAACAAAATATAAATATCAACTTCAGTACTCTATTATTTAAAAATTTTACCCCATTATTTAAAACTAAATCTGATTTTGAGGAAGAACAGCAAACAATTGAAAATATACATCTACACAACAGCTTCATCAGCGCTGTCTAAGCTCAATGGCAAACCAAGAATTTGCATAATATTTTTTTGAATGCTCCTGATATCTTTGAATAAATCAAAATCAATAGCAAAATTCACATTAGATACCACAGTAGTTTCCATGGACGTAATCGAAATAACAACTACGAAGGCTGTCAAGGTAGAAGATTTATACCACAGCCCCGATAAAATGATAATTTTTCACAAAATAATGCTTGATTAAAAATCTTATGTCGGTGGAAGCATGCAAAACACTAAAAGATCAGAAACTAAAAAACCAGCCAATAATAACAACAAGAATGAAGAAAGTAAAAGTCACAAAGGGAACCTTTATAATAAGTATATGAAGCGCTAAATAAATTTGCAAAAGACATGTCGCGCTCGTTTTCAATTCCCCAAAAGGATAGAAAATTCGTAGCATAAAAGATACAAGCAACCTAATTGTTGAGGATAAGACTGACTTAGGATAATTCCTTATCAGTCTGAAAAATGCCGGCAATCTACGACTTGTAAAATAAAAAGACAGTTGTCCCTTAGGAGACAAATTGGTCAAGACAATAAATACTCGAGTAGGCAAATTTAAAGAGAAATAGGTCCCCAAGTTCTGAAAAACTTAAAAATAGCACAGAAATAGGATAGAAATGTGAAAAATCCCGGTAAAATTAAAATAATTCTTCATAAATATCATGACGATTCTATTTTGGTGGCCTCCCAGATATAAAAAGACTTCGAATTAGTAAAAAATTTAACCAATCATAAGTTTAATAGTAGAGATATAGGGCCTTTATATCTACAAAATATCGATGAAAAAAAAAAACAATTTTACATTAATTACCTTTAGAGTAGAAAACGCCGATAAGAAAATAATTTCACATTTAATCCCTTTAAAGTAGAAAATATCGATAAGGAAAATAATTTCAATATAAACCGTATAGAGTAAAAAATATTGATAAGAATAATAATTTTACATTAATACCGCATAGAATAGGAAGTAGCGATAGAACAAGTAAAGATAAGGAAAAAATAATTCATAAAAATAGTCTTAAACTAATATAAAACCTTTAGTAATAACCAAAATACTTTAACCAAAAATCTAATTATACATATAAGTATTCCCCTTTACTCATAATTCTCATTAAGCACTCGCAACTCAATATGTACACATGTAAAAATGTAAACATGAAAAAATGCAGACAATAAATACTCGAGTAGGCAAATTTAAAGAGAAATAGGTCCCCAAGTTCTGAAAAACTTAAAAATAGCACAGAAATAGGATAGAAATGTGAAAAATCCCGGTAAAATTAAAATAATTCTTCATAAATATCATGACGATTCTATTTTGGTGGCCTCCCAGATATAAAAAGACTTCGAATTAGTAAAACATTTAACCAATCATAAGTTTAATAGTAGAGATATAGGGCCTTTATATCTACAAAATATCGATGAAAAAAAAAAACAATTTTACATTAATTACCTTTAGAGTAGAAAACGCCGATAAGAAAATAATTTCACATTTAATCCCTTTAAAGTAGAAAATATCGATAAGGAAAATAATTTCAATATAAACCGTATAGAGTAAAAAATATTGATAAGAATAATAATTTTACATTAATACCGCATAGAAATAGGAAGTAGCGATAGAACAAGTAAAGATAAGGAAAAAATAATTCATAAAAATAGTCTTAAACTAATATAAAACCTTTAGTAATAACCAAAATACTTTAACCAAAAATCTAATTATACATATAAGTATTCCCCTTTACTCATAATTCTCATTAAGCACTCGCAACTCAATATGTACACATGTAAAAATGTAAACATGAAAAAATGCACAAAAAAACCAAGGTCAGCATAATATGTCATATGTAAATAACAAATGTAAACAAATCAAAATAAATAAACCAACAAATTTATTGTTTTCGGCACCAAGTTACCATTATGTCATAAATTACGAGCACACAACGATTGAATGTGAAAGACAACTGAAATTTTGTAAAACCAAGCAATTTTAAGTGAGCCTTGAATATAAAACGATACAAAGCGGCACACTTAAAATTTTGTTATTTGACTTGAAAAGCAATGTATAATTGGTGCACAAATTATGTATGACTATTCCTCAAAGGCGGATGATGTAACATGCCTTAGAATTCGTTCCACTTTCACTGGATTCAATTGCCCAATACATACATACACACATGTAGCCCACACATGTAGCCAAATATTAATATCCAAAATAGCCACTTGAGCTCAGCATGAATTTATGCATGCTTGCACATATTTCTTTATGCTTGTCAATTAGGCCCCTCACTAGGGTAGGCACCTTGTCGTTGGTGTGAGGGCTTAGCCGATCTCCATAGCGCCCGAATATGAGGCGGAGCTGTTTCGGACTGGCCGCCTTTCGCCTCATAAGAGGGCGGCGGGATGTCGGTGACCGAGAACTGCCAACCCCCTAATCCAGGGTGTTATGCGGACCGTGTCTATTGGACGATTTGCAGCCAGGGATAAATTCGGCTGTATTCGAACGGAGCCTTCCCGATACCGGGCCACTTCGGAAAGTATTAATGGCCTTACCACAGTAAGGGGCGCTGCTGTGGCTGACCGTTCTTTCCCCGCATATAATACTAGACCGCTGAGCCCGCCTTGTCGGGCAGGTGGTGGTACGTCTAAGATGAACAACTCATTACCAAATTGTAATAAGGAGGATGATAAGAGGAGGACTGAGTCGCAAGCCAAGGACGACAAATACGCAATAAGCGATGCGTCGGGCTCGTGGAGCGAGAGTGCTGATTCAATGAACTCCGTGTTGGAAAAGCACACAAATGAAAACGGAGTAGAAGAGTGGAGAAGGGTACGGAGCAGAGGAAGTAAAAGAGCTCTCTCGCAGTACCGTGCAGCACTAAGAATTGTCCAACGCCTAAGATCAGTGGTCAACCCAACAGAAGTGCAGATCGAGCGCTTGGAATGGGCCCATGAGGCGGTAGAAGTAGGTCGAAGGCAGTTCAAAAGGTTTTCTGCTAGAAACCCTCGGTTCTGCAACCGGTACGAGGAGGAAGAAGCATCGAATGCAGAATGAAGAGGCAATGTTCGGCGCAAGGCGACAAGCCTGCTTTCAAGAGGCAGAAAGGACCCAGTCCCAGATCCGCGAGGCGGGGTACTCGCATAGACAAGACAAGTAGGCCCAAAGCTGTAAGACAGATGTGCCCCAGTAGCGAGGTAGCAACTACCTCGAAAGCTGCGAGTCAGAGGGAAGTTCCAACAACGGAAGTAGGAGATAAGCCAAAGGGAGATAACGCTAAGACTCCGGCTTTCTCGGAGGTGCTAAAATGAGTTAAAGCTAAGACTCCGGCTTTTCCGGAGGTGCTAAAATGAGTTAAAGCTAAGACTCCGGCTTTCTCGGAGATGCCAAAGGGAGTTAACACTAAGACTCCGGCTTTTCCCGAGAAGATAAGTGATGTGGCAAAATAGTCACTGACTGCGGCGCCGGTTGATCGTAGCAGGCCTTTCGGACAGATGACTAGTGAAAGGTGGAGATCTGTAGAAAGCGAGCTTATTAGCTTAGTGCTTAAGATGATGCGGGAACAACCAAGTAAGCCCCTTCAAACTTTTGATTCGGGGGGAGGGTATAGTGGTGTCATGATGATAGCGTGCGACAACATCGCGAGCTTGCGGTGGCTGGGGGAAGTGGTTCCAAACCTCCAAAGGCAAGGCACGAAGGCGCGGTTTGAGGTGGTAGATAAAGCGCAAATCCCCATGGTACCAAAAGTTAAGGTATGGATACCATGCGTGATGAAGCCGGAGGATACACTGCGACTTCTGCAGAATCAGAATCCGAACATACCGACATAGGATTGGAAGGTACTTACTGTATCTCGGCCTACGGAGGAAGGTCAGTTCTACATCTTCCAAATAAACAAGGAGGCGGAGAATATATTGTACACGCAGCTTGGAAAAATGTCCTTTGGTACAGGCAAAATTTATATGCGACTCAGGAAAAGAAGTTGCGAGGATAAAAATCCTAACACGCTGGAAGTGGGCTAAGTTGAAAAGGACCTCAAAAGCCTAAAGGAAAAAAGACAGGTGGAGGTATCCGACGTCACCACGAAGGTGTTGGAAGAGGACCAACAGCCACATGGTGCTGTGGGTCGCACAGAGGAACACCCGGCACAACAGTTACAAGAGGCTGAAGGGGGCTTCGAACACTCTAAACCAAAAGGGCAAAAGGGAGGAAGACGACGTCACGACGAAGGTTCTGGAAGGGGACAAACAGCCCATTGGTGCTGTGAGTCCTACAGATAAACCTCCAACACAGTAAAGTGGCGTCGAGCGAACTCCTGCTAACCCTTGAGGAGGAATCGTTTGACGTGGCGCTGATCCAGGAGCCGTGGCTCTCATAGGCTGGAAAGGTTTCTGAACTTAGCGCGCGCTGATTTCGCGTTTACTATGCGCAAATGGAAGGACGGGTGCGAGCTGTAAAAATGGTAAGGAAACAGCTGCATTCATATATGCTGCCTAATTACACTACTGAGGACCTCGTAGTGGTGGCCGTTGAGCAAAAGAATAAGCAGGCACTTATCCTGGCATCCTGCTACATGGCCCATGTTACGGAGGTTCCACCGATGGAGTGCAAGAGGCTAGTACAGGACGAAGAGCGCAAAGGGCGGTTGGTCATAGGCGCTGATGCAAATGCGCACCACAATGCGTGGGGGGGAGCAGATACGAACGAGACAGGCGAATCTCTATTTTGTTATATCCTGCAAACCAATTTGCAGATAGCCAACAGGGGAAATGCCCCTACATACATTGGTCCAACATCCAGCAATGTTTTGGATATTACACTGAGCTCCGAACGTGATATATCAAGGTATGATTGGATGGATCTTGATAGACCATCCTTCTCCGACCATGCGTATATCAGTTTCAGCATCCCCCTAAAGAGGGTAGAGAAGGAGGAACCTTTAGAAACCCTAGGTCAACAAACTGGACTAAATTCCAGAAATAGGTAGAAACGAAACTAGGACAACCCAAAGAGATTTCCAATGTGGAAGAACTGGAGTAGTCTAATGAATTCCTAACAAGGACGCTTATGACTGCGTATAAAAAAGCTTGCCCTCTAAGAAGATTCAGAGGAAAAGCAAAGCCGCCATGGTGGAGCAATGAGCTAAGTCTTCTAGGAAGACAGGTAAAAGAAATGTTTAAGCTACCAAAGACCGCAGAAAACGAATTGTGTGGGGCGAGTACTGAGGATCTACAAGCGTGAAATTTCCAGGGCGAAGAGAATCTCATGGAAAAGTTTCTGTACGTACATAGAGTGCTCCAGTGAAACAGCACTGCTACAACAACAACAACAACAGAAAAGTCCTAGCAAGGGGAAATATAGTCCAGGGACTGATAAAGAAAGAGAACGGGGAATGGTCACGTAATAGTGAGGAATCACTTGAGGTGCTTCTCGATACACATTTCCCATCGGGAGATGGTTTAGAAGAGCCAGCAGACAGCACTCACACTTCGATCACGCAGCGGGTAGTGCAAGGCTTGGTGACCGATACCAAGATCGAATGGGCAGTGAAAACGTTTTCTAAGTTTAAATCGCCGGGTCCAGATCGTATATTCCCGGCCATGCTACAAGTTTCAAGTAGGGCGGTCGTTGAATGGCTTAAATAATATTCAATGGGTGCATAAGACTGAATCATGTACCGCACTCTTGGAGAACTGCTCATGTAGCTTTCCTACGAAAGGCGGGGAAGATCGGTCACGTGTATCCCAAAGATTATAGACCCATTAGCTTAACATCATTTCTGCTCAAAACCTTTGAGGCTGATAGATGTGTACGTAAAGTCCAACGTGGATGAAAGGCTGCTCTCCACAACACAGCATGCGTACACGAAAGGCAAGTCGGTAGACACCGCACTGCAAAGGGTGGTAATAAGCGTAGAGAAAGCCCTGGAATATAAGGAATATGCTTTAGGAGTCTTCTTAGACATTGCCGGGGCTTTCAATAATGTTTCTAAATAGGCGATTATGGATGGTCTTAATTACATTAAACTACATCCAGCCTTAACCAGATGGATCGGCTGCAGTTTAAATTGCAGGAAGATTACATCACAATGGTGATTGTACGAGGCCACGAAATCAGTGGACAGGGGAACGCCGCAGGGAAGGGTGCTATCTGCTCTGCTGCGGACGCTGGTCATCCACCAACTGCTCAGGCGATTTGATGAGGGACCCGTAAAACTTACGGCTTACGCCGATGACGTTGTAAGTGTTATAAGTGGAAAGTGCCTTCCAACGATTAGCTCTTTGATGGATCGGACGCTTCGGAATATTCATACCTGGGCATGAAATGTTGGGTTGAAAACGCGGATAAGAAGGATATGGTCTTGTTTACAAAGAGGTACAAGATCCCAAATTGGATCAGGCGTAAGTTAGGAGGGGCGACCCTACAGGAGAAACCTTGCGCAAAGTATCTTGGAATCATCCTAGACAGTAAGCTGTCATGGAAGCTCAAAGTAGAGGAGAGGGTGAAGAAGGCTTCAATGGCACTTTATGCATGTAAAAGAATGCTGGGGTGTGCGTGGGGCTTATCGCCCTCTCTTTCTCATTGGGTTTTTACAGCGATTGTAAGCCCTATTCTATACTCTGGAGTTCTTGTTTGGCGAAAAGCAACACAAAAAAACAACCTACCTCAAAAAATTAGAGGGGGTATGCAGACTATCAATGCTCAGCATTACGGGAGCTCTGAAAACAACCCCGACAGCTGCACTGTATGCCATTCTGCACATTCCACCTGTAGACCTGGTAGCAAAGAACATAGCGTTAACAACTGCAACCAGGCTCGGTGCATCGGGGCAGATTGAGCTCCGACCATACGGTACCTGATTCACTACCTGCGATTCGAGGGCGATCTTAAGGCCACAATATAGGTGGACGGTTGGCGCAAGGGTGCTCAAATGGCGGACGAGGCGATACATGTGTACACAGATGGTTCCAAAGTAGTGGAAGGAGTAGGGTCTGCGGTATACTGTGCTGATCCGGAAATAAACAGACTCTACAGGCTGCCGGATTACTGTAGCGTTTTCCAAGCGGAAATAGTAGCCGTAACCAAAGCGGTAGAAACCCTGGAAGAAAATAGCCCAAGCTGCAATCGTATTAACTTTTATATTGACAGTCAAGCAACAATTAAGGCAATAATCTCGCATAGCACAGCATCTAAATGCGTGTTAGAGTGTAAGCAGTCCCTGGAGAGAATCAGGACAGGGAGAAGCATACATCTATATTGGGTCCGAGGGATATGGGAATAGATGGGAATGAAAAAGCGGATGAACTAGCTAAAAAGGGCGCATCCCTTGAAGCTTACTCCGTAGACGTCCCAATTAGACTGGGCGAAATTAAGAGAAGGCGAGAGGTGCACATGATCGACCAAGCAGGAAAGGCGTGGGTTCAAGCGCGGGGCTGTAAAGTGTCGAAGATTATGTGCAGGTCCTACAACTTTAGACTAACCAAGTTGCTTCTATCATTAAAAAGAGAGGACTGTAAACTCATGACGGGTATTCTGACTGGACACTGCCATCTGGCGTCACATGCCTTTAAATTAGGCTTGGTCAGTGGTGTAGGAAGTTCGGGCTGGAGGAGGAAACGATCGAGCACGTTCTATGCTCTTGCCCTGTGTTTGCCAGGCTAAGACTCCAGCTATTAGGAGTGATACAACTGTCAGATCTAGAAGCAGCAAGTGGCTTAAATCCTAGGAAGCTTCTAGTATTTGCCAAGAGGACGGAGTTATTTTATAACATAGGTCCTGGTTTTTGATAGGGTTTTTCAGTTTGGTCGTTAAAACAAACTTCTGGTAACACTTCGGACTTATTCAGTCTATGTAAGGTCCTCATGGACCGGCCAGTTCAACCTAACCTACCTAACCTGTCAATTAGTCACGCTGACTGACACGCTTGTCTATTTGTCACATTTACCGACAAATACAGTACACACATATATACCTACATATGTATCTAAATAGTACAGTGACCTATTGCAGACTTGTATATAGGAAATTATGTACATTAAGTTAGTAAGTATTAATGTAAATATGTAGGTATCTTTAAAATAAGAATATTTTTGTATAAAAGGGAAAGTAGTTTCCAATAAAATCCAAATTTGGATTCAATCATCAACCAATTCTTGTTTGCATTTATTTCAGTCTTGATATCGACCACTCGTAATCTGTCGTCGGACCCGGGGTGTACCTTCGTAACCGTTCCTAATTGCCTTCTTTAACAACAACCAAATTCCCGACCTTCATGTTAGTCTTTGGACGTTTCCATTTAATTCTTTTCTGGATCTCAACTAAATATTCACATTTCCACATCTTACAGGAGTGTTGTAGGGCTTTCAAGTGTTGCCAACGATTTATAATGGAAGGCAGATTTTCACTAGCGTCGGGTTCTGGAGGAGCAAGTGGTTGTCCTACAATTAGGAAATGTCCTGGCGTTAGTGGTTCCACATCTGCTGGATTTTTCGATGACGGAGTAGCGGTCGTGAGTTGAGGCAAGCCTCGATTCTGCACAATAATATAGTGAACTCCTCGAATGTATATTTTTTATTAGAAGCTATTTTGGTAAAGTGTCTTTTAAAACTTTTCATTCCCGCTTCTCACAGTCCGCCCATGTGAGGAGCCGCGGTGGGAATGAAATGCCACAGGCGAGGCTCTTGATCCGGGCGTCGGATAAGTAAGCCTTAAACTCTGCCCTTAGAGACCGAGCTGCTCCTAAAAAGTTAGTTCCGTTGTCGGAAAAAGTTTTTCGGACAACCATGTCGTGCAATAAATCTGGCAAAAGCTGCTAGGAAAGACTGAGTGCTTAGATCCGTAGTAGCTTTCAGATGGATAACCTTTGTTGAAAAGCATACGAAGAGGCAGACGTATCCTTTTGATACCCTACATCCCAGCACTTGATAATTTTTTATTTCAAAGGGTTCTGCAAAATCGATGCCGGTATTGGTAAAAGCGTAAGAAAAGGAGGTTCGTTCCTTCGGAAGAATCCCCATGAGCTGCGTTTGTGCACGTTTTCTGTAGGTCGTGCATGGTTTACAGTGGATCACCTATCGGATCATGTTTTTTACGCGAGGGATCCAGTACTGCGTTCGAATCAGGCGCAGCATGAGCTGATTCTCACCATGCAGCACTGTTGCCAGAACTTTTTCAGAAAAAAAGCTAGATTGACAAAAATAAAAAGCTAAATAAAATTTTTAAAGCTGAGAAAAAAAGCTAAAAGTTTCTTACGCGCAGCCGTGCGCGGCTGATTGGAAGCCGCCAACATCCACCACTGCTATCGCGCATCAACAGTTTTCTAATCGGCAGTCTAAAACCAATAGCCGGCAATCGCGGACCCGCTCATATATTCCAGTCAGCATTCGTTGCGTGCGGATGTGTTTTTAACTCCGTGTATCTAACTATTTTGCAATGCTTAAGTGTATAAGCTGTCATATAGCATTCGTGAGAGAAGATTTTATATCATGTGATATCTGTGGTAATAAAGTACATTAAAAATGTGTTAAATTAAATAATTCTGCAGCAAATCTTTTAAAATCAAACGCGAATCTAATGTTTAGATGTGACAATTGCGTGAATAGCACAATAACAATATGCCTCTCAGAGTTTAATAAAGTATGCTCATCATTGGCAGAAATCCAACAAATATTTGTTAGTGCCAATAGCAATCATATTTCTATGGCAAAAAGAATGAGTGACAACAACAGCAATGCAATGAAAACGCGTTCTCGCGGTAAGTTCGTTGACTCGCCCAACTGCATTTCGCCTAATATACGAAATTCTAACAAGCGTACGAAAACTACACAACCAACACAAGGTGCTGCTGCTGGCGTCGCTACTTCCAGTAAACCAAATGGTGATGCTGCTGAGTTATCATCGTGTTTATCTTATTCTGTTTCGCACACCGAAACAACAGCTAAACGTTCCGTCACTGATGCTGAACTTTCGCTAGCTAAGTCGGCTAAACGTTTGCCTTCTTATGCTTCGGTTTGTAATCAAGCAAATAATAACATCGATTAAAATGATAATTGTGATCGCTCTCTTGTACAAAATTCTGCTCTCACTGGCAGCAACAATTTTACGTCGCCTTCGAAAATTGATGAACCAACTGATGCAAGTGTTGTTATTGTAAACGATAATGACAATCCTAGTGATGTTGAAAATATCAAAACTGTTGATACTCGCACCGAGAACACTGCAACCTGCTCGTCAGAAGGTAGCTGCTGCAAAAAATAAATCATACGATAAACATGTTCACATTGCTGGCTCAAATGCAAACTCTGAACTTTGTGTTGCCGCCAAAACTAAGTGGCTGCACATTTCTTCTTTTTCGCCATCAGTCATGGAAAATGATATAATTTAATATGTTTCCAAACATTCTGGGATACAGAAAGTGTTGCTTTCATGCCACAGAATGGTACTGCCGTGGAATCACTAAAACGAGTCACCTTTAAACTAGGTGTTCCCGAATCCTAGTTCAACATTATGCTCAAACCTGAGCTTTGGCCTGCTGGCGTGGCTGTTTGCCCTTTTCGGTTCCGCCAAAAACCGGCTCTTCGGAAATCGTAACCATTGAATCTAACGTGGGTATTCTTACACCTATTGAGTTAAAATCTAAATATACGCTTTATTATCAAAATGTAAGTGGAATGCGTACGAAATCATCGCAATTATATAGTAATGTCATTTCACATGAATATGATATAATAGCTTTGACGGGGACGTGGTTGACTGAAAATTTTTCATCTAATGAGTTTTTCGATAATAATTATTATGTATATCATAATGATTGTTGCTCTAACGCCACCGGGCTTGAAAGGGGTGGTGGTGTCCTAATTGCGGTTAGATCTGATCTATGTAGCAGACAAATTAATATTGATTACACTGGATCACAAATTCCAACTTTTTTTCTGCACCAGAGACGCCATTATGAAATTCCTATGTAAAATAACGCCCTGATTCCGAAAATCAAGGCTTTTTTTAATTCTATGGTAACGTTTTTGAGATATTTACGAATTACCGTTGGGCTTGAAAATGTTGGTGGTGTCCTAATTTCGGTTAGATCTGATCTATGTAGCACACAAATTAATATTGATTACACTGGATCACAAATTCCAACTTTTTTTCTGCACCAGAGACGCCATTATGAAATTCCTATGTAAATCACCCCCTGATTCCGAAAATCAAGGTTTTTTTTTAATTCTATGGTAACGTTTTTGAGATATTTACGAATTACCGTTATTTCAAAAAAAAAAAAAAAAAAAAAATTGGTCCACTTAATCATATATATCTCAAGAACGAATTGAGCGATTCCAAAACGGTTTGAAGTTTTTAAAAGGTAATTTGCTATAAACCGTGCATACAAGACTTTTTGCGGGCCCCTGCAGATTCAAAGATAACGAACAATCATTACGGATTTTTTAAATTTTCTTTGTAAAAATATAAAAAAATTTGTTCTTTGCGAGGAAGGATCTCGAAAACTTTTTATTTTTTTGCAGATTTTTTTCCTCTCTAATCTCTGTTTTATTACAAAAAAAATAAGCTTTCATTCAACAAAATCGATGGACTAATACAAAAGTTATAAGCATTTATGTAAATATTCCCATTTAATACTTAAGTACCCTACTGGAACATATATGTTAGTATTCGTATATCAGTTAGTTAGTTTTTGAAAATTTTTTTGTTTTCTCTCTAAGCTCTGTTTTATTACAAAAAAAAAAGTGGCTTTCATTCAACAAAATCGATGGACTAATACAAAAGTTATAAGCATTCAAGTAAATATATCCATTTAATGCTTAAGTACCCTACTGGTACATATTAATATTCGCTAACTCACTGATATACGAATACTAACTACCAGCAGGGTACTTAAGTATTAAATGGATATATTTACTTGAATGCTTATAACTTTTGTATTAGTCCATCGATTTTATTGAATGAAAGCTTATTTTTTTGTAATAAAACAGAGCTTAGAGAGAAAACAAAAAAATCTTCAAAAACTAACTAACTGATATACGAATACTAACATATATGTACCAGTAGGGTACTTAGTTATTAAATGGGAATATTTACTTGAATGCTTATTACTTTTGTATTAGTCCATCGATTTTGTTGAATGAAAGCTTGTTTTTTTTTTTGTAATAAAACAGAGCTTAGAGAGAAGACAAAAAATCTGCAAAAAAATAAAAAGTTTTCGAGATCCTTCCTCCTCGCAAAGTACAAATTTTTTTATATTTTTACAAAAAAAAAAATTAAAAAATCCGTAATGATTGTTCGTTATCTTTGAATCTGCAGGGCCTAGTGCTGTTGCAAAAAGTGTTGTATGCACAGTTTATAGCAAATTTTATTACCTTGTAAAAGCTTCAAACCCTTTTGGAATTGCTCAATTCGTTCTATGATTAAGTGGACCCAATTTTTTATTTTTTTGAAATAACGGTAATTCGTAAATATCTCAAAAACGTTACTATAGAATTAAAAATAACCTTGATTTTCAGAATTAGGGAGGATTTTACATAGGAATTTCATAATGGCGTCTCTGGTGCATTTTGCCTGTAAACCATTGTTATTATAACGGTGACGTGGAACAAATTTGTATATTCGTTACGTTTACTAGTAATAAAAAAATATTTTTTCTATTGTCCTATATTCCACCAAGTAGTGATATTGCTATGTATCAGAAGCATATAGATAATTTAAGTCGAGTTGTCAGTAATGCTAATCCGTCTGATGAAATTATATATTTAGGCGATTTCAATTTAAGTAATATATCTTGGTCTAATGATTGTAATACTTTACCTTCAAATATTAAATCCGACATCGATATGCTAGTTGTTAGCACCTTATTTTCATACGGTCTGAAACAAAACAACTCTCAACCAAATAAGAATGGTAGGTTCTTGGATCTGCTGTTTTAAAAATATCATGCCTTGAGTGTCCATTTCCAATTTTGGAAAATGGTTTTCACCATAGTGCTGTGGCTACAAATTTTGATTTTTGTGATTTTTATAAAAAACCCGCCGAATCTACATTGGAATATAATTATTTCAAGGCCGATCGTGTGGCGATAAACGAGTTCTTCGTAGCCACTGATTGGACCATTCTTAACTTCTCCGGAAACCCGGAGGCCTCCTATGAAATTTTTAGGAGGAGGCTTTACTAGCCCTTTCGAGTTTCGTACCCCTAAAAAGTAAGGTCTTATTGAATAGGCCACCCTGGTTTAATCTAAAACTAAATAATCTTAAAAATAGAAAAAATAAAGCTTTTAAAAAACGTAGGAAGAGTTGTAAAGAAATTGATCGACTTAGCAATATAAGACTTAAAAAGCAATTCGATTGCCTTAATAAGTGTCTTATTAAGCAATATATGCTTATACTCGAATCAAAACTAAAATAAAAGCCGTCCAGTTTCTGGTCGGTTACTGACTCCAAAAGAAAAACCAATGGCTTTCCAACGACCATGGAGTATGATGGCGAAGAGTCCAGTAATCCACAGGATGCCTGTAACTTATTTGCTAAATCATTCCAAAAAGGTTATTCAAAGTCACCTTATCCTATATTTCGCTCTAGGGTACCAATGCCAAATTTCTAATTTCGTTGTTACCGCAGATGATGTTCTTCTGTCAATCTCTAAATTGACAAGTAGTGTAAAATCAGATACTGAGGGGTTTTCTCCGATATTTTTCAAAATATGCGCAAAATCCATTGCAGAACCCTTAGCTTATCTCTTTCAAAATTGCTTGATCAGCGGAATTTTTTTGGACTCTTGGAAATTATGCTCCATAAATCCCATATTTAAGTCTGGTAACCGCAATGACATTTGCAACTAGAGACCGATTGTTAAACAGAGTACTCTGGCAAAAATATTCGACCACGTACTTCAACGTAAATTGTTCGATTACGTAGGCAAGGCTATAGTGGAGTGTCAGCATGGATTTTTCCCTGGTGGGTCTACTTCCACAAATTTAGCTTTAGTTACTAATCAAATTGTGGGTGCTTTAGAGAACTCTGAGCAACTTGACGTCATAAACACTGGCTTCTCGAAAGCATTCGGCAAGGTTGATCATACTATTCTAGTACGCAAGTTAGACAAGTATGGAATCAATGGAAACTTGTTGAAATTCTACACAAGTTTTCTATCGAACAGAAAGCTCTATGTGGCAATTGGAGCCGACAAGTCATCTCTACATATAAACGCCTGGTCAGGTATTCCCCAGGGTACCCATTTGGCCCTCTATTATTCTTAATTTTCATAAATGATTTGCCCCAGCAATTCAAATTCGCAAAATGTTTGATGTTTGCGGACGATGTCAAACTATTTCTGACGAACCGTAATAGCTCTGACTGCACTAACTTGCAATATGATCTGGACTCTTTTGCCGGTTGGTGCGCAGACAATAATTTATTTTTAAATACAAACAAATGCTGCGTTGTGTCTTATTCCAAAAAGACAACTGCCACATATTTTAACTACAAACTAAATGCTAAATCTCTTAATCGTTGTCAAGATATTAAAGCTTTGGGTGTCATTTTTGACTCCAAACTCTCTTTTTCCAGTCATATTGACTTCATTGTTTCAAAATCTTTTGCAATGGTTGGGTTCATTAGACGTAATACCAGTGACTTTAAGGACCCTATGACGTTGAAGGCACTTTATATATACTTGGTCAGAAGTCGTCTTGAATATTGCTCAATAATATGGAATCCTTTCTATGAATCTAACTAACATAAAATTGAGAGAGTTCAAACAATTTTTACGTAAATAGGTTTACGTATGCTTCACTGGCCAGACGGCCTCCCGTCATATACCAGCAGGCGCAAATTGCTTCGTCTTCAAGCTTTGCATTACAGAAGAACTTATATCTCACTCATGCTTGCCTATAATGTAATAAACTTTAGAATAAATAGCTCTGATTTATCTAATTTGTTCATTCCATATATTCCACTGTGTGATCTTCGGCATAAAACGAATTATGCTATGAATGAACCTATAACTAGGACTAGTATGTTCTTAATTTTAATAACAGCTTATATAAGTTAAAGCTTGAATTGTTTTCTATTTTGAACTAGTCTGTAAGAAAGCATGTACTTTTAAACTGAATGAATTAAATAAATTAATAAATATGTACATATATTTCCATTGTGAATATCAAAGTCTTTATTAAATAATGTTAATATCGTGTAAAAAGTTATAAAAGATGAACTGTTAAAGCATAAACGAAATTGAAAATTAAAATTTATAATGTTGTTGGTTTTTTTTTTTTAATGTTGTTGAAAGGATAAAAACCCAAAAGTGTAAAAAGGCCAGTTTAACCATGGTCCTTCGAGCCGGATTCACCCGGTTCGTTGGCAGACGAAGTTATCCTCAAAAATGATAAGCGAAATCGTAAAACTTTTATCGGCGCTCAGCGCGCACTTGAACTCGACTTCGTTAAATTTCTTAACGAATGTTCCGCGGAAGCTGTCCAGAAATATGTCCCCCAGGGAATAAAGTATATTCCACCCAGCGCCCCTCATATGGGCGGCCTGTGGGGATCCGCAGTAAAAAGTTCTAAACCCCACTTCAAAAAACCGCTGCATCCCACAACTTTACATTCGAAGAATTCACGACGATGTTGGTGCGTATTGAAGCAGTTCTTAACTCGAGGCCTCTAACCTCAATATCCCAGGACCCAGCTGACTTCACAGCGCTCACTCCGGGTTACTTCATTCGAGGTGCACCGCTATTAGCCATTCCTGACCCAAACGCGGAAGACCTCTCCTGGATAAATCGATGGGAAAAACTCAAATCGCTTTATCACCAATTCAGTCAACGATGGAAATAGGATTATCTGAGGGGCGTTATAAATGGCAAACGCCACAGCGAAATTCTCAACCAGGCGACCTCGTCGTGATCAAAAAAGATTCGCTCCCATCCACCGAGTGGCATCTAGGACGAATCGAGGACGTGCGCCTCGGCCCTGACAACCATATTTGGGTTGTAGAAGTTAGAACCCAAAATGGGCTTGTCATGCGCCCTTTAGTAAAACTGTGCTTTCCTCCAATGGAGCACTCTTCGCGCACAGCGCTATAACTTATATACGTTTTCCTTGTAGAACTAACTTTCCGTTTATCATCCGCTGTATCCAACTACTTCTCGTTTTTCTGTCTGCTCTTATACTTCCAGGACGGCCAAGCGCACGATCGCGCGCACCCCACAAGGCATGCAAACGGCGCAATGTTAACGACGTAATACGGGCAGTCGCGCCTTAAATACCACCATCCGCGCCTTACAAGCACCTTCCTGCAGGTCGGGCAGGATGTTTAAGCCGCCTAAATGGCTAGTAAGACGGCGGCGTGCGCCATTCTTACGCGCAGCAGTGTACGGCGAATTGGAAGGCGCCAACACCCACCACTGCCATCGCGCATCAACAATTTTTTAATCGGCAGTCTAAAACCAATAGCGGGCAATCGCGGACGCGCTCGTATATATGTACATATATTTACATTCTGAATATCAAAGTCTTTCTTAAATAAAGTTAATATCGTGTAAAAGGTTATAAAAGGTGAACTGTTAAAGCATAAACGAAATTTAAAATTTAAATTTATAACGTTGTTGAAAGGATAAAACCCCAAAAGGCTTTTTATTTCCTTTTATTAGAGTCTAGCGAAGAAAGGACAGTTTAACCAGTGCAATAAAGCTTATAATAAGGTTATACTATGGTACACAAATCCTCGTTCAACCTCGTTATTATAACAGCTTATGTAAGGCTGATTTTGGATGGGTTTTGCATAAACAAAAAAATAATAAATGTAAGGCGCAATAACCTCCTAATAGATTTTAGGTCGAGCTTCTCTTCCAATTTGCGTCATGCTCCTTTTAAATTTTTCCTACAAATTATGGGGACAGGAACTATTTGTTTTATGCCGACTTCGAACGGCATCTGCAAGGCAGATGAGTTTTCACTGAGAGCTTTTCATGGCAGAAATACACTCGGAGTGCTTTCTTCTTTCTAAAATGTTGATGTTAACTTTTCCGGGGCATGAACGCAGGATCTTCTTCTTAATAAGCCTTATAATAAAGTTGTTATGGATATTGATATATACGTATGTCGGGATATATATCCCTAAATAAGTGCTGGCAGAATACGCAAATAAACACCCTGCGCTTTTTATTTTTTCCATTTTCACAAACTAGACTTTTATTTATAGATTAAAGTTGATGAAAACCCCAAATAATGCAAGCATAAGAATTTTCGATGGCAAACCTAAGCTACAGAGTGCCATCAAAATAAATTTGTGTTTGGGAAGAGATACATATACTCACAGTCAAAGAGAGTGCGTCATTTCGCTCTTGGCAAATGCACGAGTTTTTTCCTTTGTAAATATTTTGCGACAACCACTGAAAAACAAAACAGTCAATTCCATACAAAGCAACACATATGTACCTTTGTATGTAGTAAAGTTGATTAGAAACACATATTTTATGCAAATCCAAAATATGATTTGCTTTGATATTGTTTTGCTACAAACAAAGCAACACATATGTGTGTAGCTTAAGAAAATAATAAACGCGCTCTTTCTCTCTTCCTTTCACCTTATTTTAAATTCTAATATTTATTAGCGAAGTATGATGCTTTTTGGAAAAAAGAGAGAGTTAAAATAAAAGGTTGCGAGTATTGAACAACAGACAAAGGGCGATTGGTCTGAAGTCAGCATTTAACTACAGACCACATCTGAATTATTTGGAAAATTCTCCACTTTTCATTGGCCGCATAAGTGAAATTTGCGTTTTTGGTAAGGCTAGGAAGTGGCCAAATGAAACACCAGGTATGGGTTTTAGTAAGCGTTATGTCAAATTAAGTGATATCGGCGAGCCTCCGCCAGCAATCAAAGCGCTGCTTATAGGAGAGCATACGTCGTCCAGTAATTTTAAACAAAATATAAGAAAATACCATGGTTGTTTCGCTATGATTTTGTTTGGCGGTAATGAAATTAGAGAAGGTAATTTCATGCCAACTTTCAAAATACATGGACAAGTGTACCATATTATTGGAAGTTTATTACTACCGCCCAACATGGTTCAAAAATTTTTACAATTACATTTTTCTTCCCAAGAAGAGCAGCTTTCGTTGCTGCACCGACTCTTCAAAGATATATTTTGAAATTAATTCAAGAAATTCTGCTTGAAAATAATGTGTATGTTCGAAGTTTTATGACTTCTATGGAGCGTATGCCATCTAATTCGAATAACTATGGGATCGTAATCCATGCCGACAAACGCCCTGTTAATGAACACCGTGGTCGATATAATGCCCCGACTACAGGCGAGGTCGCAGTATTGATAGTTGATGAAAATGCTGGTCCGCGCCATATTGTGCTACAGTCCCACGATAACACTCTCTATCGTGTGTCAGAAATTCATCCCTCATATGACCCCTTGCAATACCCTATCATATTTTTAAATGGTGAGGACGGTTACAGCATAAATATACCGCAAACTTCTCCAAGCAGTGGGGCACCTAACACACAAAAAACAGTTCCATGTATGCAATTTTATGCATATAAAATTATGATTAGAGAAAATAGCTTTAATGCGCTTCATAGATATGGATATCTCTTTAACCGATACTATGTGGACATGGCTGCTAAACTGATGACTAAAAGGTTGAATTTTAGAAGAGCACACCAAAAGACGTTGCGTGCAAATAGTTACATATATACATCTAAGGTATGCTGTTAACGAGGATTGCAATCCTGAAAATATTGGTCAGTTAGTAATTTTGCCGTCTTAATTTAATGGATCGCCTCGATATTTGCATGAACGTATGCAAGACGCCCTCTTATATGTCCTTCATTACCGTGGTGTGATGGTAGCGTGCTCCGCCAACCACACCGTATGCCCCGGGTTCAACCCCCGGGCAAAGCAACATCAAAATTTTAGAAATAAGGTTTTTCAGTTAGAAGACAATTTTTCTAAGCGGGGTCGCCCCTCGGCAGTGTCTGGCAAGCGCTCCGAGTGTATTTCTGCCATGAAAAGCTCTCAGTGAAAACTCATCTGCCTTGCAGATGCCGTTCGGAGTCGGTATAAAACATGTAGGTCCCGTCCGGCCAATTTGTAGGGAAAATCAAGAGGAGCACGACGCAAATTGGAAGAGAAGCTCGGCCTTAGATCTCTTCGGAGGTTATCGCGCCTTACATTTATTTATTATTTTACATGCAATGCAGAGTGGAGTGAAATCAAAAACGCATAGTGTACTAATCAACGACCAAGTGAGCGCCATGACATCGTGTGAAGAGTATTCTATATAAAACTACACCAGCTCATGAGTTTAGTTATAAAACAAGATATTTTTGGAAAAGTTAGATCCCATATGTTTACTGTTGAATGGCAAAAGCGAGGTTTACCTCACGCGCATATGTATTTTAATTTGGCTAATAGATAAAATTCTTCCCCATGAAATGGATCGCATTATATCAGCGGAAATTCCAAATAAAGACGAAGATCCGATATTGTACGATATAATTACTAAAAATATGATCCACGGCCCATGTGGGATTGACAATTTATCATCGCCCTGCATGATGAATGGACGATGCTCAAAACGATACCCACGCGAGCTCCAACAGCATACGCAGAGCGGGGAAGATGGATTTCCAAAATATAGACGAAGGTCTTCAGCGGACGGTGGCTATACCCATGTACTTTCTAATGGGACAGCGTCGACAACCAATGGATCGTTCCATATTGCCCCGTTCTTTCCAGATGTTTCTCCGCTCTCATAAATGTAGAGTACTGTCATTCATTGCAAGCAATAAAATATATTTGTAAGTATGTCAACAAAGGTAGCGATATTTTCCGTTCAAGATAATAAGGACGAAGTGCAAAGTTTTTTGAATGGAAGATATTTAAGCACATCAGAAGGTATTTGGAGATTACCGGGATTTATAATAATAATAGTAATAATAATAACAATAATAATATTTGTTTAGTCTTGAAATTAACTAAGGGATACTATCATCTCTAAGCCGATACTAAGCAGTGACTCATATGCACATCAACAAATCAATCATTATGTCTACCCATATGTCCATACGAGCAGCGGAGAGTGACGCACAAACACATGCATATATCTGAGATACTCCCAAAAGTATGCAATCAATTGTGCAAGTATCACTCACATATACACGCGCATGGGCTATTATAAAAGGTTCAAATGTAATTAAAAGAACTGTGACGTTGATGAATGAATTTCGAATTGTCTTTATTCAAATATTTCAGCTTATTTATATTAAATTATTCTAAACATATTCTTACATACCTATTTACATTTAATCATACATACTTACATGCATATCTACCTTAAGCATACATACTTACATACCTACATACAACTCGACACAAAATATGTACCTACACATCTGTGTTGAGCTGCGACTTCTATGGGAAATGCAAACCTTGCAAATTTGCTGGAATGCAAATTTGCTGGAATTCAAATTGGTTTGGTTATATATTGTACACACCTGCTTTAATGGCTGTGTCAGCATTAATTCTCAAATGCATATTTATGTGTTGATGGACATTTAGACTATTTTTGTAGCAGGTTAGCATATTAGACTGATTTAAATATTTCGGATTAAATTGTTGACTGTTTACACTACATCTCCCTTTTTATAGAATGCTTATGCATTTGGAGAATGCATGAGCATTCTATATGTATAAATTAATTCTACTTTTGTATTTTATGTTTGTAGGTTGAACATTTTCTTATTCTACTAATTTAAGTCTATTTTTGTGTATTTTTATTTTCTTATTATTTATGATATTGCTATTCTCTATGTTACTGAGAAATTTTTGCTTATCCTCGTTTCCTATTCTAGATGGGATTAAAGTATCATTATTTTTATTATTAGTATTTTCTTCTTTATAGGGTATTGGAGTAAAATTATTATTTTCATCTATTTCTTCTACCTTATAGGGAATTAATGTAAAATTGTTGTTTTCATCGATATTTACTACTCTAAAGGGCCCTTTATATCTACTATCTAACTTATGACCTATTTCGTTTTTTACTAACACACATCTCCTATTTTTATTTCCTTATAGTGAATATTGTTATCATAACTATTTTTTTGTTTTTCTTTAGCCTCTTTTACTAATTTAAAGGCTCTATCCTGTGCTATTTGTAACCTATATTTAATTTCTTTATCGTAAGCCTCATAATTGTACAATGGGCTACCGTATTTTCTTGTAAAAATTCGTAAGTCTGGGGTATTTTGCCAAAGATCAATTCGAATGGAAAATAGTTATGGACTGTAGATGGATAATTGTAACTGTATGCAAAATATTTGAGATATTCATCCCAGTCATCTTTGTTAATGGATATGTATGAGCGCACATATTCATTGAAAGTTCTATGACTACGTTCAACAGTGCCTAAAGTTTGGTGGTGATACGGCGTAGATGTTTTGTGCTCAATATTGAGAAGTTTACATAGGTCTTCAAAGAGGCTATTTTTATATTCAGATCCCATATCCGTTATTATTGTTTTCACACTTCCATAAATTAATATGAAATTCTCGAATATGGCTCTGGCTACTGTTTTGCATGTTTGCTCTGTATAGGAATTACAATTAAGTATTTAGTCAAATCACATATTAGAGTGACAGCGTATTCGTTTCCATTTAATGATCTTGGTAAAGGTCCAATTGTATCTATTTGTACTGTTTCGAACGCCTTTGGTGGTGTTTCAGTCAAAATCATTGGTTCTTTTAAATTTTTATAAATTTTATTTTTATTGCAATTATCGCATTTCTTTATATATTTTCTTATATCATTTTTCATATTTTTCCAGTAATATTTTTGTCTTATTTTATTAGTTGTACGATTGATTCCTGGGTGGCCACCATTAACAGGATCATCGTGATATTTTTGAAGAATCTTTTTAATTTTATCATTTTCCGTCACATGCACAAACTCCGGAGTTAATGCAATAGTTAAGTTTTTGAGAACTTTGGTACCTATTTCCTTAAATATGTCTACTCGACTATAATTAAACAATTAGTCTCCTAAGGACAACTGTATTTTCTTAATTCCCAAATTGCCGGCTTTTTCCATAAGCCTGGTAAAGAATTGGCCTAAGTCAATCTTCGCCTCAACAATTTGATTTTCTATATTTATTTCACTACAAATTTTCTTTCCTTTTTTGAAATATAATTTCGGAGGATCGAAAACGAGCTGGACTAGTCTTTTTACTTCACATTTATTAAGCGCTTCGTATATTATAGGGTTCTCTTTGTGACTTTCCTTCTCTTCATTTCTATTACTGTTATTACTGGAATTCTTTTTAGTTTGCGATCTTGTCATGACTTTCATTATTTCACATGCCTGTACTGACATTTCTTTCAAATCATTGATATCTATTCGTGACAGAGCGTCTGCCACGTAGTTTTCTTTTCCGGCTATGTACTCCACCCCAAAGTCATACTCCTCCAAATCTAACCTGATTCTAGTTAATTTAGATGAATGGTTTTTCATGGGGAATAAATACGTTAAAGGTTGATGATCCGTTTTCACTGTGAATTTTCTGCCATAAACATATGGTCTAAAATATATAATTGCCCAATGTATGGCCGCTAATTCTTTTTCGATCGTGGCTTTGTTTATTTCGCCGTTTGCAAATGATCTTGAGGCATAGGCAATGGGTAATTGTTTTCCTTCATATTCTTGGCTTAGCACAGCAAGCATAACCACTTGCGTCGGTTGTAATAAAGAACTCTTTATCAAAATTGGGATATTGTAGGATATTTCGACTAACTAATGCATTTTTTAAGTAATTAAAAGATTTCTCGCAGTCGTCTGTCCAATTGAAAATTACATTTTTCTTACTAAGTCTTGTTAGAATCCTGGCGTCTTCCGCGAAATTTGGTATGAATCTTCTATAATAATTACAAAATGCGACAAATCTTTTTGCTTCATCGGCATTTTTGGTAGTTGGGTAATTTTGAACAATTTTAAATTTGCTTGGGTCTGGTAAAATTCCAGTACTTGTGCATTTATGTCCAAGATAAGTGACTTCTTGGCTGAAAAATAGACATTTGTCCGGATGTAATTTTAAATTATATTTTCTACATGTGGAGAATACATCCCGTAAATTTTTAAACATATGTTTTTCAGAGCATCCTAATACCATTAAATCGTCCATGTATAAGAATGCTTGTGATGGTTTTAGACCTGCGAATGCCAATGTCATCATCCTCTGGAATGAGTTTGGCGCTACTTTGAGGCCATAAGGTAATCTTTTGAAACGATAAGTACCATTGTCTGCTGTAAAGGATGTGATATCTCTTGATTCTGGGCTGAGTTCTATTTGGTGAAATCCTGACATTAAATCTAGGCATGAGAAATATTTCGTTCTTCCCAATTGATCCAGAATATCATCTATTCTAGGCAAAGGGAATTTATCAGCTGTTAATTTTTTATTTATTTGTCTGAAATCAACAACTAATCTCCACCTTTTTTCTTCTTTATCCCGAAGAGATTTTTTAGGTACCAATAAAATAGGGCTGTTGTACTCTGAGGTTGATCGTTCAACAATATCATCTTGAATTAGTTTATTTACTTGGTTATTTGTTTCATTCTTATGTGCTTGGGGTAGTCTATAATTTTTAATATACACAGGAGTGTTATCCTTCAGATGCAACTTTTGTTTGTAAAAGTTGTTGGTCGTAATTGGTTCTGTTTCTAATGAGAATATATCAACGAATTCTGAGCATAATGTGTTGAGTGATTTACCAGCGAATGGTGGGAAATTTTTATTCAATCTTTCTAACTTTTCTTTATTATTAGCTTTACAGTGAGGTGTATTTTCAATTATTACATAATCCTCTAAACTTTCTGTTTTGATGTCATAATCTTGAATGATTGCATGTTTATCTGTTGTATTTATTATTCTTATTAAAGCTTTATTTGAGTTTACTATCGTGTTGGCCATTAGTCAATTCTTGATGAGGTACTAATAGTTCCTTATTGTGGCTATTGATATGAACCTGTCTAATTACTTCGGCTCTTGCGGGTATTGTAATGCTATTAATTGTTGGTTTATTTGTCATTTGTATAACTATATCTTCTGGGTAGTCATATGGTCGTAGTATTAGGCTGTCCCCATTTTTATTATAATCTAAAATGCAAGTATATTTTTTAATGAAGTCGAGTCCCAAAACTCCATCACATGGGATTGGGAAATTGTTTTCTACTATGTGAAATTTATGTCGTATTAAAAGACTATCATCTGTTAGATCTGCTTTTACTGTTCCAAGTGTGCTTGTTATGCCTCGGCCAATACCTTTTAAATCTGTGATCTGTGAGTTATTTATTGTGACATTACTGTCAATTTGACCCTTCTTTATTATTGAGATATCCGCTCCTGTATCTATCAGGAACGTCGAAGTTGACTTATTTAGGGTAGTATTGGAAAATATGTGGCTGTTTAGATGCAAGTTGAATGTGCATATTTTATTACCGTTAGAATTTACTGTTGGAGTGGAGTTTGCTGGTTTTCCTGTTGGTTTATATTACGGAGATTGCTTGTGTTACTCTGATTGGATGATCTTGACTGACCTCCAAAATTACGTCTTTGTATATTATTATTTTGTCTATTACTATTGTTGTTATTATATCTGTTAGTGTTACCGTAATATCTTCGGTGTTGGTTACTTCGATAATTATTATTTTGGTAGCTTCTTCGGAAGTTACCTCGGTAATTACCTTGTGAGCGCGTCAGGCGTAACACAATATTTGGGTTACCCATGACTTCAGTACAGCTATTCGTGAATTTTGAATTAGCCTCGTTCATAGATGTGAACGTTCCTGCTTGCATTATCAGTTTTACTCTTTCGTTAGCCGAGTTTTTACACATGGCTTTTACAGCTGATTGTGTGGCATATTTGGTTGCCACATCAGGTGTAAGACCGTCTGATATGTAAGCACCTTCCAACGATTTTGTTAATTTTTCAATTTCGGCAGTGTACTGGTTAGCTGTTTTACTGCGCTGTTGGATGTTTAGGAGTTTTGCCGTCAAATCTTCTACATATTTACCTTTAATTGCAGAACTCAACTTTTGCCTATTGCTAGTAATTTTCAGTGCTCAAAAGGTTTCTAGCTGTTCCCTTGAGCTTTGTTTTTATCATGGAGACTGCTATGGTCTCGTGAGTATCCTTAATTTGTTCTAGGATATCTAGTGCGTCTAAGAAGCTATGTAAGTTCTCATGTTTACCATCAAACTCGGTAGAATTGACGAAGCCGTTTTTAAGAATTCTTCTGTGGTTTGAGCCATTTTGTCTTTTCTTGTTTGGTAGTTTGGCATCTCTGTTAAAATTTGTTTTTGTTCCTCTTTTTCTTTTTGTTCTACTTCTGGTTCCTCTTCTAAGTCGGATGCTGACTCCAGAAGGAATGTGCTATAGTCTATTTCTATTTCCTTCTTGAAACTCGTTAGTACTATGAATTCTATATCATATCGTGCCAGTGAGAACACCAATTTGTCTCCAATGCTGGAAAAAATTTGATATGCTTGGTCTTTTCGATTGCCGTCGAGTTTACCATTTAACTGTTGAATTATTTTTCCTATTTTGTTAAATGCTTCAACTATTATTTTAAGATGCTTTACTACTGTTTCTGCCTTAACTTTTGTAATTTTATTAATACATTTGTAAGATTTTTCTCCTATCGTTTTTTCTTCTATGAGTCGTTTAACGATATCTTCCCATTTGCCCATTGGGGACGGCAGTTAAAATTTAGTTAAACCTTATCTAAACTGTCTGCGCGGCTAGCATATCGCTTTTTTAGGAATTTATTATGGGTTGAGTAGAGTTTCAGAAACAAACTGATACAACTGACTACGCAGAAGCATGATTTTGATAGTATCTAGTGCCTCAGTATGGTCTACTACATGGACTGAGTTTACAACGTTTGCCGTTGGTTTTTCTATTTTTGATTCTTGGCCTCCCATCTTAAAAACCACGAAGACAAGAAAATTTTTTGTGTTTTTTTTTTCTTTTTCAACACCCTAATGTTTACATTGTTGGATTCGGTTTTTTATTTTTGTTTTTTGTTTTCCTTAATTCTTTGATTTCTTTTTGTAGTTTAATTTTTTCTGCCTGATTTGTGCTTAAATTAATTTTTTCATAAATCTTAGCTATTGTTTTTCGAATGGCAAATTGCTTTCCTCCTTTTTCTTTTCAATTTTATCGGTTTTGGAACTTTAGGTTCCTCAATTCTTTGAATCTTATTTCCCTGTCTATATTCTTCAATTGTTATTGGCCTAGGGCCTTGCTTGATTTTCTCGGGTGTTTTCTTTTCGTCTCCTTGGAAATTTAAATTTAATCTAACTAATTTATCAAAAATTTGGTCAAACTGATTTTGATTTTGTATGCCCTCTTCTGGGAACATAATTCAATAAGTTGGAAAGAAAAAAAATTTTTTACAGCAAAAATATAATTTTTGCTTGTCAATAGGCAGCCGTTAGGTTGCCCGAATATTTTCCTGCCTAACAATAATTTTTAAATTTTTAAAACTAATCTAATATACGTATTATACCTAAGTTGCCAGTTTATTCCTGAAGTGGTCAGTTCCTTCCAAGGTAATATCAATATTTTCACTGGTCATATCCACTGCTCCTGCATTATTTCGATTATAAAGCCCGTAAATTATCATAAAAATTGCTAAATGGCGTCATTTTTGAGTGCTCCAAATTGGTCGTATTCACTGCTCCTGCATCAGTTCGATTATAAAGCCCATAAATTGCTAAATGGTGTCATTCTTGAGTGCTCCAAATTGGTCATATCTAGTGCTCCTGCATCAGTTTGATTATAAAGCCCGCAAATTATCGTAAAAATTGCTAAACATCATTTGCTTCTTTTACAAGGCTTAGGCTGTAATCAGCCAGTAAAATCCTTGCCAGCTCTGACATTAAGCTGAAAATTCAGCCAGTAGCATCATAGGCAGGATCGTCATATAAAAGGCGTATCCTTGCCAGCTATGAAATTAGGCTGAAAAATCAGCCACCAGAATCATAGGCAGGATCGCCATATAAAAGGTTCAAATGTAATTAAAAGAACTGTGACGTTGATGAATGAATTTCGAATTGTCTTTATTCAAATATTTCAGCTTATTTATATTAAATTATTCTAAACATATTCTTACATACCTATTTGCATTTAAGCATGCATACTTACATGCATATCTACTTTAAGCATACATACTTACATACCTACATACAACTCGACACAAAATATGTACCTACACATCTGTGTTGAGCTGCGACTTCTATGGGAAATGCAAACCTTGCAAATTTGCTGGAATTCAAATTGGTTTGGTTATATGTTGTACACACCTGCTTTAATGGCTGTGTCAGCATTAATTCTCAAATGCATATTTATGCGTTGATGAATATTTAGACTATTTTTGTAGCAGGTTAGCATATTAGACTGATTTAAATATTTGGGATTAAATTGTTGGCTGTTTACACTACACTATGAGAGAAGCTATAAAATCGTGCATCTGCAGTTATAGCTGAGAAATTTATATCTGATAACTAACTAGTAAATTCTAGAAATAGAAGCGCCTAGAAATATGCCGGCGAGAAAACCGGACAGTATAAAAGCGTCAACAGCAGATGCACGACAATCAGTTTGATTTAGCATCTGATGCGTTGGTTTATATCCCTTATTTGGGGGTCGCCGGGATCGAGCTTTCTTATAAGGTCACGTTCTCTCGCTAAACTTACGGCCTCTGCCGGGAACTGGGGCCGAATTTCGGGAATTCTACCGGCGGAAATGAAACGAGACGAGGCGGATTCAATGACTTTGCGGAAAGCACGCTCCCCTTGGCGGGCATCAGTTGGGATAGGGAGGGCAGCAAAGCGGTTGTCTGTAAAGGATTTGTATTCGTCCCACTTTCCTTTTTTAAAGTTAATGAAAGTGCGTTTTTCTGCGACGATGAAGTCGGCGGGACGCTCGAGCGAAATAAGTATAGGCAGGTGTTCGGAGCCAATGTTACCATCGACTGCCAGTTGACGCAGTTTACGAGTTCTGCACTCACGATTGAAATATCCGGCCAACTGTGACAGCTTCCTACCATACGTGTAGGGGCGTCTCCGTTTATAGTGCAGAACGTCGTTTCTTCCATTTGATCCGCTAACATCTCACCTCTACTGTCCACCTGCAAGTTTGAATGCCATAGATCGTGATGGGCATTGAAATCGCCTAAGATAATGTGATTGTTTCCAGTGAGTACGCCGCTGATATCAGGGCGGTATCCACTGGGGCAACAGGTGACAGGAGGGATGTAGATGTTGATGATTTCTAACTTTGCATCGCCCGACCGGACAGATAATCCTTGACGTTCTAAGACACTGTCCCTGCGGTCGATGTCGGGATCAAATATATGATATTGCACAGTGTGGTGTATGATAAACGCGAGGCCGCCTCCATTTCCGCTCTCGCGATCTTTTCTGTGGACATTGTACCCAGAACAGGTCTGTAATGCAGATCTTGCTGTGAGTTTAGTCTCTTGAATCGCAGCAATGCGGATGTTGTGCCGCTTCATGAAGTCGACTATCTCCGAGATCTTCCCAGTTAATCCGTTACAGTTTAACTGCAGAATTCTGAAGTGCATAGGGGGAGACGTCGTCACTCTGGGAGTAAGTGACGGGTGACTACGCCTGGGTTGTGGAAGGCCAGAACGCGATTGTAGTTGAGGCCCTGGGACTAGACGTCCTTGGGTAGGCATTGGGGTTCCCGGACTAAGAGTCTGTTTCCCTAAACAATTGCTGCCGGAAAAGAGGGGGGAAGAATACGGGAACAGGGCTGATGCCCGGCATTGCTCCCGAATCTACTACGGAGATTGTAGGTATGAGTGGGAGCAGCCGTGTGAGTTGGTGGCGCCATGGGGCGCGAGCAACAGCGGGTACTTGTTGTGGCTTGCTGAGCAGCGAGGCTGCTGGAAGGTAGCGGGCGGGCGCTAATGCGCAGACTCCTAGGACGTGAACAGCAAGGAGCCACAAAAGATTTATAGAAGTTACGTGGACGTCTGGTTTTGGGGTCTAGCCCAGAACAACCTGTCCGATGCAACCATCCCTTACACGAGACACACTGACAAGAGTATAACCGTCCTAAAAAGATTCTTGCCCGGCAGATGCAGCAAAACCATTTCTCAGGACCGGGGTCAGGGGACGGGCCCGGATTGGGAGAATATGGAGCAGTCCCGCTGCAAGGAGCTGCTGGGAGGATGACAATTTGTAGGAGGGACGCAACAAATACAATGGGGTTACACTGAAATGGCAGTCCTTGGTCTGGAAAAATCCCGAGTCGCTCCGGTACATAGAACCGACGGCCTTGGGAAGCGTCGAAGTGTTGGGGTCGAATCTCTGATTGCCTGGAGGCGAGTGGTGCGGTATGTTCGGTGGTTTTGGCGGTGGTGGGGGCAGGTTGCGGTGGTGGAACCAAAGTCTTGTCACCTACGACGTGTAGCGTGACTTCGCGGCGATATCCGTCTGATGGTCTTCGATAGCCCTCGTGTATGCTTTCGTATTCCTCGGTAAGGGTTAAGAGTTCTGCGAGATTGGTGAAATCCCTCCGACGGATATAAAGTAGGTAATCGGGGTGGCTATTACGAAAGAATCGTTCCAGCCGCTGTTCGCTGGTGTACCCTGTGTGTCTCATCAAGCTCTGTATCGCTAGCACGTAATCCTTGTACTTCTCTCTTGCCAGTGATGTATAATTGATGGCTGGTGCTGTTATTTCCGATGGTAAGTACGGTTGTGCGGGTTGCGTATTCCGTGGAGGAAATTCCAGTGGGTTCTGCTGTGGTTGACCCCCGGCCGTGGTTCCGTCTGCGCCCTTAGGGATTGGTGTCTTCGGCTCACCTCCTCCCTCATTTTCTTTTTCGCTATCCTTTTACCTTGCCTCCAATGAGAGGAACTTTTTATATATTTCCAAGTCGTTTGGTGCCTTAACAGCCAATGCCGTTTGTGGATCTCCCGCGTTGTGCCTTTATGCTCGATACCCAGTTCCTGTGCAATGGACACCAGCTGTTCCTTGTGGTGTCGACCTGGTCGGCCATCTTGTGGTTTATATCTTTATTCAGGAATTTTCCTCCTGACGTTATGCGATTTGCAAGGTCCCTGCTCGGGCGCCAATTATAACGAAGCTTTTCCGTGGCCCCGTTGCTTCTTTAATAATTGCTGGGGTATACTCGCCGTGTCCCGGGTTCGTTTACAATACATTTGTATTTAAGGGACACCTTGCAAATCGATTTAATATAATACTATAATATAAAGGAAAACGTGTTTATATAATTCATTTGCAAATTCACTTAGATTATCTTGCGGTATCCTCGACTGTGGTGGCGGGCCTTAACGGTTCGGCCGCATTCCGTTAGAGGGATCCCGTTAGTATGTGGCGTTTGTGCCCTGTCGCGCCTTATGGTGGCGTCTCTCTCTGCTGCGGGCTCTGTTGTGCCTTACGTCGGTGTCTACTTGTATCGCTGAGGCGATGATCTGCCGCGCCTTGCGTCGGCGTTTACTTGTATTACTGGGAGATGCTCTGCCATGCCTTGCTTTGGCGTCTCTTCCTGCTGCGGTCTTCCGTCGCGCCTTGCGTCGGCGTCTTGCTGGCGTCTCGGTGGCGTTGGGGCGGTCGCGTCGCGCTCGACGTCGGCACAGGCGTGCGGACGCCACCTGTTCGCGGGTGAGCGTTACTATGACAGGGCCTTTGTCTACGCGGGTATGAAGGAAGTCTCAAGCGGTGTTTGGTGGTAGAATCGACACATTCACCACTTGAAGCCACGACCCACTCCTATGAAATGATCTCTTTTGGTGGACAGATGGTTGCGTCGCCATGCTCACCGTGTTGCTGTTAAATGTTGCGACCGCTCGTTGTGTTGCTGAGACTTGTTGGTTGGCCGTGTTGCTGTTAAGTGTTGCGACCGCTGGTTGTGTTGCTGAGACGTGTTGGTTTGTCGTGTTGCTGTTAGGTGTTGCGACCGCTCGTTGTGTTGCTGAGACTTGTTGGTTTGTCGTTTTGCTAGGGCCTTTTGTGACCGCCTGTTGTGTTAATGTTGTGTTAGTGGTTGTGATCCATATGGTGTGGGGTCGTTTTGTGTGGGCCAAATTAATGAGGTTTTATTTGGTCCTCACAAGCTCTGGGTAGATTCGAAAATCTGTCCACAATTTCACAATTCATTTTGGTCGTGATTGTATGAGCTTGCACCCTTTTTTCCTCTATAGCCGTGTTGTAATTTGTATCTCGTGTAGGCCGTTTTGAGATGTCTTCTTGTAACCAAGAAGATCCCTGCCCCAACAGCATATTGTTGACCAGTTCATGTGCTGGAAGTCCCCTGCTAGCCATGTCGGCTGGATCTGATCCCGAATCCAAATGGTCCCAGCTATCCTTTCCAACCTTTTCAACGATTTTCTTAATACGGTGCGCTACGAAAGTTGACCGCGAACAAGGGGGCTTTGTATCCATGTCAGTACAATCGTTGAATCGGTCCATAAGTAGGTTTTTGGATTCCCTAAGTTGAGGTTTGTTGCAATTGTTTCCATCATTTCGGAGAGTAGTACGGCTCCGCATAATTCTAGGCGGGGAAGTGAGATGATTTTTACCGGAGCTACTTTTGTTTTTGCCAACAGCAAATTGATGAGAACTTGGTCATTCTTTTCCACTCGTAGGTATACTGCCGCGGCATACGCTTTCTCCGACGCATCACAAAATCCGTGAATTTCCAATTTGTTGTGCGGGGGAAAGTGTCTCCATCGCGGTATCCGAATTTTATTAATTTCATGATACTTTTCCATAAAGATGTTCCAACGTTCCGTAGAAATTGGTAATACATTTTCATCCCATTTTGTACCTTCAAGCCAAATGTTTTGCATGATTATTTTGGTTACCACTATTATTGGAGCAAGCCATCCCAATGGGTCGAACAGTTTAGCGATTGCCGATAAGATCGCTCTTTTGGTTAAAGTATCGCAATTTTCCATTGGTTTTGCGGTGAAGTAAAACTCATCCTTGTGGGCATTCCATCTTATTCCTAGTGTCTTCACTGAACTTGCATCTTCGAATTCCAGGAAATCTTTGTTGAGTAGATGTTGTTTAGGAATATCTTTTAGAATTTGCTCGCAATTGGCTGTCCACTTTCGTAGTGGAAAGCCGGCTGATTGCAAGGCTTGAGATATTTGATCTCTGGCAGAAATTGCTGTTTGGATGCAGTGTCCACCAGCAAGAATATCATCCAAGTACATATACTCTTTGAGTATTGTGGATGCAAATGGAAAGGTGTTTTCGACGTCCTTTGTCAATTGTAAAAGCGCCCTTATCGCGAGATAGGGAGCGCAGTTCATAAATACCTATGGGGTTTTCAGGGCTAGTACGGAATACTATGCGCTGATATTTTGTTTGGTTCGGATGTACCATAATTTGTCGGTACATTTTCTCAATATCGCTGTTGAAGACGTATTTGTATAGTCTCCAGCGAAGAATGAGCATCGTGGCACGATGCTGTTGATCCTTGACATATGTCCTAATTCCTCGCATTCGGTCACAACTCGATTGTACTCCGTTTGTAGGGTAGGATTTTTTGCGAGGCGTGTCTCGTTCCGGAAGACTGAGGGCAGGCTTTTTTAAGAGATGGTCCTAGAGAGAAGTTTGATGGAAGTTCCCGTTTAAATGGTAGTGAGACAGTATATTTCCCTTGTGGTTGTATTTCTATACAAGTTCTCGCAGTATTGTTCGTCTGGATTAAGACATTTGTTTTTAGGGAGTTCTTCGAGCTCCCAGAAGGCGGATATTTGTTTATACAATGATACGTCACTGTAGTAAGAGACTATTCGGTTTGTTTGCTCTTGAGCATCTGCACGGCCTGTAAGAATCCATCCGAAAACAATTTCTTGTGCTAAGAGTGTACCAAGCACATTCTTCTGCAATCCGTTCAGAATGATTTGAGGGTAAATGTCCCCTCCGAGAACTAGATCCACTTGCAAATTTACAAAGAATCTTTTATCTGCCAACTCGAGATCTGGGAATGATTGCTTTGTCATCGCACTGATCTGGCCCGTTGGACGATTCCCTGTTAGTTGAGGCAGGACAAGGACCGTTGCGTTTAAAGAGAATAATGGGTCAATTAGGGACCGCAACTCTATTCAACAAAATTCTTTGATCTGTGCAGAGAATTAGTTGGTAATACCGGAAACTTGAGCGCGAATTTTCTTGGATGACAGGTTAATTCCACGTTTAAGACGTTCGGTGATGAACGAGCACGAAGAACCAGAGTCAATTAGGGCTCTAGCTGAAAAATTGGTATTATTGTAATTAATGTCGACACGAGCAGTGCCTAGGAGCACATCTGTGGTTGTTTGCGCATGACAAGATTGCACATTCGAGACTTGCTTCTCATGTGACTTTGAATTTTGTCTCTCCCTTGCCTGTTTTGATGTTGATGGGGCGTCATCATCCGAATACTTTTCATGCGCTGCAATCTTTTGTTGAATTTTTTGCATATCTAAGAGCGTGTTGTGTCGAGAATGATAAGTGCTGCAGTTGTATGAGCTTGTACATTTCGACACAGTATGTCCAGACGATAAACAGTTCAAGCAGCTATTATTGCTCTTAATAAAATCGACTTTACGAGCAGGTGAAAGTTTAAGAAATTTCGTGCAGCTGCGTAGTTAATGCTCATTAGTGTGACACATTTTACAATTAAATTTTTTTACGCTTGTTTGGAAGCTGCCAACCTTTTTTTGTTGGGGTTCAGGAGTTTGTTTTGTAATATGAGGCTTAAAACTTTTTGGAGTCTTATTGCCTCTATTGCCAGACACGTTTTCCAACGCAAGAAATCGGTCAGAAAGAAATTTATTCATGTCCTCCCATTTAGCAATCTCTGTCTTGTTCCCCAAAGACTGTTCCCAAAGCGAGAGGCTGCTTTCGGGCAATTTCTCAGCACACAGGTATACAAAGAGGGCGTCCCACAGATCTATTTTATGACCTTTTAATGATGTCATACAATTATTTAATTTTAATTGTAAATCCTTTATTGATTTACCATAATCAGACTCTATGGGCTTTATGTCGAAGACTGTGTCAAGTTGAGCCTTCACTAAAATACGCTTATTTTCATACCTTTCAGTTAAACTCTCCCAGGCAATATCAAAACCTTCATTAATAACAGGTGCATTGCTTACAATATCGTTGGCCTCCCCTTGAGTTTTTTATTAAGATGGAATAACTTCTCAATTGGGGCAAGGTCCTTGTTCGATATGTAAATGGCCGTGAACATATCTCAGAATGTTGGCCACGATAAATAGTCACCCTTGAACACAGCTGCATCGCACGGAGGAAGACGTAAATTGTGTGTTCGGGTGGTTGGAGCTTCAGTCTCCTTGGTGCCCTTGGATAACTTGTCAGACAACTTACATCGTACATACGATTGGTATGACAATTTGTATTTCTTTTTAATTGAAGAAAGTTATTTTGCTTGCAGCCCCTGAGTTGAGGAGGTAGCTTCTTCATATGCAGACCTTAGCTTTTCCCACATAATCTTAAATTCACCCTGCTGAGTACTGAAGGAGATTATGGAGTGGTCAGCTGTCGGTTGATCATAGAAATCCGTTTCGATTTCCAAGATCGCTTCTGCCGTTTGTATAAAGGATTCCATTTTTAAATATGTATACAGAAATTAAAGCAATTTGAAAAATAACAACCACCTATATGACCCAAGAAAGCAAATTAATTAACGCCGTAATAAATGAGAAATATTTTTCTAATACGAACTTTTATTTGTTTCAATGTAAATGCTAATGTAAAGGTATATATGTATCTATACGCAGGCTCACCACCCAAATTTCACAGTTATAAATGGATTTGTTTGTATTTATATGTATATACTACTGGACGTCGTAGTGATTGTGCAAATATAACGCTATTCTATTGATTTTATGAGCAAAATCAAAGAAAATTTGCGAAAGTGAAAAATAAGGGAAAGTGTAAGATAAAATAAGAAAAAATTCAACAGTTACAAATACCAGTGAACCAACAAAACTGAAGTATCCAAATGGAAATATGGTTATGTGAAACCGAAAATAGTGCAGTATCAATTTAAAAGAAAATTTGCTTGAAAAAAACTGCACTATGTTACCTTAAGCTATGTCAGCTATACCTTACCGCGTGTGGGGAAATATAGCTGATAGACAAAAGGCGGTATGAACACAAGTCATTTCAAAAAAAAGTATATATATATACTTATGCACACAAAACTTAGTGTAGTGTTGTTTTTTTGAAAATAAACCAAAGTGAAGTATCCAAAGGAAAGTATGGTTATGTGAAACAGAAAATAGTGCAGTATCAATTTAAAAGAAAATTTGCTTGAAAAAAACTGCTCTATGTTACCTTAAGCTGTGTCAGCTATACCTTACCGCGGGTGGGGGGATATAGCTGATAGACAAAAGGCCGTGTGAACACAATTCACTTTAAAAAATATATCTGTCACAGTGCGTTAGAATATGTAACCACGTACCTTGTTTTGTTGTTGCGTTGTTTTTGCCGCTTTCTTTATTGTGGTGGTGGTTTTTGTAGAAATTTATCTCGAAGGTCTTGTTGTGTTGTGCCAAAATCTCGAAGGTCTTGTTTGTTGACATTGAAAATCTCGAAGGTGTTTGGTATGCAGGTATTATTTCCCAAAATAAATAATGTGAACGAATATGCCTTTTTTTGTGATGTGGACTGCAAGTTCAAGTTCTGGTCGCTTGTAAAATTTCTCGGTGAGAAAGGACCAATATATATTCTCGCACGATGCGTGGTTGCACGGAGAATATATATATGTAGAAAAAGAAATAAAAAGGCAAATAGTTGTATTAGCATAATGACAATAATTAGTTTATTTAATAATTTGGGAAAAATTTAAACAACGTGACATCAGGACGGACAAGGCGACAGCTGTTTCGATTATACCTTGTAAATCTCTTCAAAGCCTTTTCTTCCGGGAGTAGGAATCGAAACCGCACTCCTACGATAGTTGAAATGGTTACAAACGCATTCATCAACGTCATGCCTTAGTTGTTGTAAAGTTTTTCCCAATTGCCTTCTTTCGCATATATTATCTTCTACACATCACATACTTCGTATGTTGTTATGTGTTGAAGTTATGCATGTTTGTAAGGTGGTTTTCAGAGAAACTTGGTATTGTCGCTGTTTTTGTTCTATTTATAGAACTACAACGAATTAACCAAATGTTGTCTGTTTATATGAGTTAGTTAACCGGGGATTGCCCGTATTGCTTTTAAATGTATTAAAACATTTATTTCAAGCAATTTTTAATTTTATAATATATTTAATAATTTGGGAAAAATTTAAACAACGTGACATCAGGACGGACAAGGCGACATCTGTTTCGATTATTTATTTATTTATTTCTTTATTATTCATTCAGTCTAAAAAGTACAGGCTTTCTTACAGACTAGTTAAAAATAGAAAAGAGTTCAAGCTTAAACTTATATAAGCTATTATTAAAATTAAGAACATTGCTACTTATATCGATTTGCTAGATTTATAGTCTTGGATATAGGCTAATAGCATATAGTTCGTTCTATGAGTTGCTTCGATAAATAGTCTATTATTCCGTAGATAACGTGGAGGAATATACGGAATGAATAAGCTGGATACGTCGGAACAGTTGATGTTAGAGTTTATAACATTATAGGCAAACGTGAGTGAGAAACAAGTTCTTCTGTCACACAAAGCCTGAAGACCGAGCAATTTCCGTCTGCTAGTGTACGATGTGAGACCATCGGGCCAATGAAGAAAACGCAATGCAATTTTTGTAAAAATTTGTTGAACTCTCTCAATTTTGTGCGAGTTAACTTCATGAAATGGATTCCATATTATTGAGCAGTATTCCAGACGACTTCTTGGCAATGAGGTATAAAGTGCCTTCAACGTCATAGGGTCCTTAAAATCTTTTGTGTTACGTGTAATAAATCCAACCATTGCAAAAGACTTCGAGACAATGAAATCAATGTGACTTGAAAAGGAAAGTTTAGGGTCAAAAATCACACCCAGATCTTAATTTCATGACAGCGATTCAGAGATCTGTCATTTAGTCTATAATTAAAATATGTTGCGGTTGTCTTTTTAGAATGTGAAATAACAAAACATTTGTTTGTGTTTAGGAGCAAGTTATTGTTTGAGCACCATTCGGCAAAAGAATTGAGATCGGATTGTAAGTTTAAGTGGTCGGAAGTATCACGGACTCTTTGAAAAAGCTTGACGTCGTCTGCAAACATTAGACATTTAGCGAACTTGAATTGCTGAGGCAGATCATTGATAAAAATTAGGAATAGTAGGGGACCGCAATGGGTACCCTGAGGGATTCCTGACCAGGCGTTGATAAGCAAGGATGACCTATCGGCTCCAATTGACACATATAGCATCCTGTTTTCCAAAAAAATTGAGAAGAATTTTAACAGGTTTCCATTGATACCGTACATCGCCAGCTTGTGTAGCAGTATAGAATGATCGACCTTGTCAAACGCTTTAGAGAAGTCCGTATAAATAACATCAAGTTGCTCTTGGCTCTCAAAAGCACCGACAATTTGATTGGTGAGTAAAGCTAAATTGGTGGAGGTGGACCTTCCAGGAAAGAATCCATGCTGGCACTCAACTATAGTATTACCGATGTAATCGAACAGTTTACCATGCAATATATGATCGAATACTTTTGCCAGAGTACTCTGCTTAACAATCGGTCTGTAGTTGCATATATCATTGCGGCTACCAGATTTATATACGGGATTTATGGAGCATAATTTCGATAAATCTAAAAAACGTTCATTGCTCAGGCATTCTCGAAAGAGAAGCGCCAGAGGCTCTGCAATGGTGTTCGAACATATTTTAAACAAGTAAGGAAGGTTAAGTTCAGGTGTAACCGAACATTACATACTCAGTTGAGAGCTATGGTGGCAACATAAGGGAAAATAACCATGTAGGAAAATGAACCGAGGGTAACCCTGGAATGTGTTTGTATGACATGTGTATCAAATGAAAGGTATTAAAGATTATTTTAAGAGGGAGTGGGCCATAGTTCTATATTTGGACGCCATTTAGGGATATCGCCATAAAGGTGGATCAGGGGTGACTCTAGAATGCGTTTGTACAATATGGGTATCAAATAAAAGGGGTTAATGAACATTTTAAAAGGGAGTGGGCCTTAGTTCTATAGGTGGACGCCGTTTCGAGATATCGCCATAAAGGTGGACCAGGGGTGACTCTAGAATGCGTTTGTACAATATGGGTGTCAAATGAAAGGGGTTAATGAACATTTTAAAAGGGAGTGGGCCTTAGTTCTATAGGTGGACGCCTTTTCGAGATATCGCCATAAAGGTGGACCAGGGGTGACTCTAGAATGTGTTTGTACGATATGGGTATCAAATTAAAGGTATTAGTGAGGGTTTTAAAAGGGAACGGTGGTAGTTGTATAGGTGGTCGCCTTTTCGAGATATTGGCATAAAGGTGGACCAGGGGTGACTCTAGAATGCGTTTGTACAATATGGGTATCAAACGAAAGGTGTTAATGAGTATTTTAAAAGGGAGTGGGCCTTAGTTCTATAGGTGGACGTCTTTTCGAGATATCGCCATAAAGGTGGACCAGGGGTGACTCTAGAATGTGTTTGTACGATATGGGTATCAAATTAAAGGTATTAGTGAGGGTTTTAAAAGGGAACGGTGGTAGTTGTATAGGTGGTCGCCTTTTTGAGATATCGCCATAAAGATGGACCAGGGGTGACTCTAGAATGCGTTTGTACAATATGGGTATCAAACGAAAGGTGTTAATGAGTATTTTAAAAGGGCGTGGGGCTTAGTTCTATAGGTGGACGCCTTTTCGAGATATCGCCATAAAGGTGGACCAGGGGTGACTCTAGAATGCGTTTGTACAATATGGGGATCAAATGAAAGGGGTTAATGAACATTTTAAAAGGGAGTGGGCCTTAGTTCTATAGGTGGACGCCTTTTTGAGATATCGCCATAAAGGTGGACCAGGGGTGACTCTAGAATGTGTTTGTACGATATGGGTATCAAATTAAAGGTATTAATGAGGGTTTTAAAAGGGAGTGGTGGTAGTTGTATAGGTGGTCGCCTTTTCGAGATATTGGCATAAAGGTGGACCAGGGGTGACTCTAGAATGCGTTTGTACAATATGGGTATCAAACGAAAGGTGTTAATGAGTATTTCAAAAGGGCGTGGGGTTTAGTTCTACAGGTGGACGCTTTTTCGAGATATCGCCATAAGGGTTGACCAGGGGTGACTCTAGAATGTGTTTGTACGATATGGGTATCAAAATAAAGGTATTAATGAGGGTTTTAAAAGGGAGTGGTGGTAGCTGTATAGGTGGTCGCCTTTTCGAGATATCGGCATAAAGGTGGGCCAGGGGTGACTCTGGAATGTGTTTGTACGATATGGGTATCAAATTAAAGGTATTAGTGAGGGTTTTAAAAGGGAACGGTGGTAGTTGTATAGGTGGACGCCGTTTCGAGATATCGCCATAAAGGTGGACCAGGGGTGACTCTAGAATGCGTTTGTACAATATGGGTGTCAAATGAAAGGGGTTAATGAACATTTTAAAAGGGAGTGGGCCTTAGTTCTATAGGTGGACGCCTTTTCGAGATATCGCCATAAAGGTGGACCAGGGGTGACTCTAGAATGCGTTTGTACAATATGGGTATCAAACGAAAGGTGTTAATGAGTATTTCAAAAGGGCGTGGGGTTTAGTTCTACAGGTGGACGCTTTTTCGAGATATCGCCATAAGGGTTGACCAGGGGTGACTCTAGAATGTGTTTGTACGATATGGGTATCAAAATAAAGGTATTAATGAGGGTTTTAAAAGGGAGTGGTGGTAGCTGTATAGGTGGTCGCCTTTTCGAGATATCGGCATAAAGGTGGGCCAGGGGTGACTCTAGAATGTGTTTGTACAATATGGCTATCAAAGGAAAGGTGTTAATTAGTATTTTAAAAGGGCGTGGGGCTTAGTTCTATAGGTGGACGCCTTTTCGAGATATCGCCATAAAGGTGGACCAGGGGTGACTCTAGAATGCGTTTGTACAATATGGGTATCAAACGAAAGGTGTTAATGAGTATTTTAAAAGGGCGTGGGGCTTAGTTCTATAGGTGGACGCCTTTTCGAGATATCGCCATAAAGGTGGACCAGGGGTGACTCTAGAATGCGTTTGTACAATATGGGGATCAAATGAAAGGGGTTAATGAACATTTTAAAAGGGAGTGGGCCTTAGTTCTATAGGTGGACGCCTTTTTGAGATATCGCCATAAAGGTGGACCAGGGGTGACTCTAGAATGTGTTTGTACGATATGGGTATCAAATTAAAGGTATTAATGAGGGTTTTAAAAGGGAGTGGTGGTAGTTGTATAGGTGGTCGCCTTTTCGAGATATTGGCATAAAGGTGGACCAGGGGTGACTCTAGAATGCGTTTGTACAATATGGGTATCAAACGAAAGGTGTTAATGAGTATTTTAAAAGGGAGTGGGCCTTAGTTCTATAGGTGGACGTCTTTTCGAGATATCGCCATAAAGGTGGACCAGGGGTGACTCTAGAATGTGTTTGTACGATATGGGTATCAAATTAAAGGTATTAGTGAGGGTTTTAAAAGGGAACGGTGGTAGTTGTATAGGTGGTCGCCTTTTCGAGATATCGCCATAAAGGTGGACCAGGGGTGACTCTAGAATGCGTTTGTACAATACGGGTATCAAATGAAAGGTGTTAATGAGTACAAGTATCGCCTGTGGCCGAAATTCGACCAACGTGTATTTTTTTCAACTCAGTCTATGCATCAAGTGTTGGAAATATAGCAAACTGGTCTAACTTACTTAACTTTTTCTTTAAAATTTTGAATTTAATCTAAGACTTTGTCCTTTTTGATTGTATTTTCTTAAATTTTCTACAAACTTTAAACGTGTAATTATAACGTTTTGGTAAGGAGCTCCTTAAACAAAAATATAAAAATTATGTGAAATCAAATGAAATTGACATAGAATTATGGTGAAATTACTTGAAATTGAATTGAAAAATAGGTTTTTCCACACCGCCCGGAAGTTCCCCGTTGGCGCGCTACCGAAGTTAGTTTTGGGAGCTCGGTTACCCAGTAGGCCTATATAACCCATATACATATATTGCCCATTTACTTCAGTTGTGTCATAGTTCAAAAAAAAAAAAACGAACTTTTAGTTAAAAACGAAGAAATTTGCTAAAGGAATTTAGCCTATTTCACGCCACCCGTTTAATTTTGTATAAATACATATATAATATGTAAGTGTGACACAAAACAAAAATTTCGAGTAGAATAGCGGATACCTTCATAAAAAATAAAATTAAAATATAAAAAAATTATGTAATGAGAAAGAAAGCAGAGTTTACTAAAAAATGTTTAATTAAAGAAAAAAATAAAGTACTTAAATTGCGAAAAAATTAAGTGACGTGAACAAACGGTTCCATATAAAAACGCAATAAGTGCACTTAGACTTTTTCCGGGGTTTAATGTGATCATTGTGGAAATATGAAGATTCTAATGTTCGGATATTTAATGTTGGGATTTCCATTGAGATCTATGTACGTAATTAATTTGTATTAAATTTGTAAACACTCCATTTCATGAATATATGTGACCATATCTACGATAAAATATCGTCTGTGAACAGTACAATACTAAGATATAACAAAGCAGAATAAATTAGAAAGTAAAGAAAAAAAAACAAAAACATTAATTTATTTACTAAAATAAAATTGATTTCATAACTTTAAGTGACATAAAAAAATTAGGGTTATGGGATCTAAGCATCCGATTAATGGATATATAATCCAAGAAAGTTAGCCTAATAATAAATACTAGTATCGCCTGTGGTCGAAATTCGACCAATTCTTATTTTTTTCAACTCAGTCTATGCATCCAGTGTTGGGGGTAGTGAAATAATGCGTTAATAGTTAAGCGGAAATATAGCAAACTGGTCTAACTTACTTAAATTTTTCATTAAGACATTGTAATTTTTATTGTATTTTCTTAAATTTTCTACAAAATTTTCAAATGTAATTATAACCTTTTGGTATGGAGCTCCTTAAACAAAAATATAAAAATATGTAAAACCAAAAAAAATTGACATAGAATTAAGGTGAAATTACTTGACATTAAATTGAAAAATAGGTTTTTCCACACCACCCGGGAGGTCACCGTTAGGGCGCTACCAAAGTTAGTTTTGTGTGCTCGGTTCCCCAGTAGGCCTATATCTCCCATATACATATATCGCCCATTTACTTCAATAGTGTCATAATTCAAAAACACGAACTTTTAGTTAAAAAGGAAGATATGTGTTTAAGGAATTTAGCCTATTTCACGCCACACGTTAGGTATCCAATTGGCGTTTTACCGAGTTTAATTTTGTATAAATACATATGTAGTATGTACATAAGTGTGACACAAAACGAAAATTTCGAATAGAATAGAGGATACCTTCATAAAAAATAAAAATATAAAAAATTATGTAATGAGAAAGAAGGAAGAGTTTACTAAAAAAATTTAAATGAAAGAAAAAAAATAAAGAACCTAATTAAAGTGCGAAAAAATTAAGTGATGTGAATACACAGTTCCATATAAAAACGCAATAAGTGCACTTGGACCTTTTTCCGGGTTTTAATGTTATCATTGTGGAAATATAAAGATTCTAATATTCGGATATTTAATGTTGGGATTCCCATTGAGATCTATGTACGTAATTAATTTGTATTAAATTTGTAAACATTCATATTCATGAAATGGAGATGAATATATATGACCATATCTACCATAAAATATCGTCTGTGAACGATATAATACTAAGAGATTTGCTATATATAGCAGAATAAATTAGAAAAAAAAGAAAAAGAAACAAAAACATTGAAATTATTCACGCAAACATATTTACTAAAATAAAATTGATTTTATAATTTTAAGCGACATAAACAAATTAGGATTATGGGATCTAAGCATCCGATTAATGGGCATATAATCAACCAAAGTTAGCCTAATAATAAATATAGTGGGTAATATACTGCCTATGCAATATTTCGAGCTAAAATCGTCGCTTTTTTTCGTTTAATATACAACGTGAAATTTTCCGATTCAATCAAGTTGCATTTAAATAATAATAAACTAAGTTGAAATAAAAGATAATATAATAAAATAAAATAAGAAATATCAAAATAAATTAGCATAAAAGACAATATACAAATTTTAATGTAATATCTTTGTAACAAATTTAATATACAACGTGATAAAAGATAATATAATAAAATAAAATAAGAAATATCAAATTAAATTAGCATAAAAGACAATATACAAATTTTAATGTAATATCTTTGTAGGAAATTTATTTATTTTTTGTTCACTATAAGACGTGCTATATCTAAAATGAGCATAAAATCTGGAAATGCAAAAAACATTTGGGTCAAATTTGCAATTAATTGTTATAAATAAATAAATTTAGTGAGTTTGAACAAAAGTTGACTCATTATTTCTGATTTCATTTTTTTTAAAGCACCTAAAATGAAAAACAAAGAATCTGTTAAATAAAGACCTATGCTTTTACGTGTAAGTAAAATTTGTCCAAAAAAATAGGCCGGTTAAGATATTACTTCTCTTTAAAGTTTTTTTGTGCGCTAACAATTATTTTAGAACAATTTTTTAAAGATTTTGGTACACACCAATATAGGTAATTGGAAACAATGGTAAACAATATTTTATTTCAACAGAAAATAACGAACCAGTAGTTCTCTCACCGTTTGAATTGTACAAATATATACATATGTAGAGATGAAACATTTGAGCAACGGAACAATTGAGAATTTAGAGCTATGTACTCAGGGGGGTTTGTGAACATAATGCGTCCTACAGATGGCAATTTCGATAGTTGCACAGATTTTCGAATTTACAAAAAACTTTTTCTATTAATTATAAAGAAATAGAGTAATATTTGTTAACAAAGATCGGCCTATGCACTGCTGCTGATCAATACGAATCGATTCATATAACTTTTATATGATTTTACGTATGCCAAGTATGCGAAGCAGCCTGTCAATTGATTGTATGGAAATTTTTTTAGCGTATTAATATATAGATAGTGGGTAATATACTGCTTATGCAATATTTCGAGCTAAAATCGAAAACTTTTTTGGGTCGTTTTTTTCGTTTAATATACAACGTGAAATTTTCCGATTCAATCAAGTTGCATTTAAATAAAAATAAACTAAGTTGAAATAAAAGATAATATAATAAAATAAAATAAGAAATATCAAAATAAATTAGCATAAAAGACAATATACAAATTTTAATGTAATATCTTTGTAGCAAATTTAATATACAACGTGATAAAAGATAATATAATAAAATAAAATAAGAAATATCAAAATAAATTAGCATAAAAGACAATATACAAATTTTAATGTAATATCTTTGTAGCAAATTTATTTATTTTTTGTTCACTATAAGACGTGCTATATCTAAAATGAGCATAAAATCTGGAAATGCAAACAACATATGGGTCAAATTTGCAATTAATTGTTATAAATAAATAAATATAGTGAGTTTGAACAAAAGTTGACTCATTATTTCTGATTTAATTTTTTTTAAAGCACCTAAAATGAAAAATAAAGAATCTGTTAAATAAAGACCTATGCTTTTACGTGTAAGTAAAATTTGTCCAAAAAAATAGGCCGGTTAAGATATTACTTCTCTTTAAAGTTTTTTTGTGCGCTAACAATTATTTTAGAACAATTTTTTAAAGATTTTGGTACAAACCAATATAGGTAATTGGAAACAATGGTAAATAATATTTTATTTCAACAGAAAATGAGCCAAGCAAAAGTTCTCTCACCGTTTGACGTGTACAAATATATACATATGTAGAGATGAAACATTTGAGCAACGGAACAATTGAGAATTTAGAGCTATGTACTCAGGGGGGTTTGTGAACATAATGCGTCCTACAGGTGGCAATTTCGATAGTTGCACAAATTTTCGAATTTACAAAAAACTTTTTCTATTAATTATAAACAAATAGAGTAATATTTGTTAACAAAGATAGGCCTATGCACTGCGGCTGATCAATACGAATCGATTCATATAACTTTTATATGATTTTACGTATGCTAAGTATGCGAAACAGCCTGTCAATTGATTGTATGGAAATTTTGTTAGCGTATTAATATATAGATAGGGGTAATATACTGCCTATGCAATATTTCAAGTTAAAATCGAAAACTTTTTTATGTCGTTTTTTTTCGTTTAATATACAACGTGAAATTTTCCGATTCAATCAAGTTGCATTTAAATAATAATAAACTAAGTTGAAATAAAAGATAATATAATAAAATAAATTAAGAAATATCAAAATAAATTAGCATAAAAGACAATATACAAATTTTAATGTAATATCTTTGTAGCAAATTTAATATACAACGTGATAAAAGATAATATAATAAAATAAAATAAGAAATATCAAAATAAATTAGTATAAAAGACAATATACAAATTTTAATGTAATATCTTCGTAGCAAATTTATTTATTTTTTGTTCACTATAAGACGTGCTATATCTAAAATGAGCATAAAATCTGGAAATGCAAAAAACATTTGGGTCAAATTTGCAATTAATTGTTATAAATAAATAAATTTAGTGAGTTTGAACAAAAGTTGACTCATTATTTCTGATTGCATTTTTTTTAAAGCACCTAAAATGAAAAACAAAGAATCTGTTAAATAAAGACCTATGCTTTTACGTGTAAGTAAAATTTGTCCAAAAAATAGGCCGGTTAAGATATTACTTCTCTTTAAAGTTTTTTTGTGCGCTAACAATTATTTTAGAACAATTTTTTAAAGATTTTGGTACAAACCAATATAGGTAATTGGAAACAATGGTAAACAACATTTTATTTCAACAGAAAATGAGCGAAACAGAAGTTCTCTCACCGTTTGACGTGTACAAATATATACATATGTGGAGATGAAACATTTGAGCAACGGAACAATTGAGAATTTAGAGCTATGTACTCAGGGGGGTTTGTGAACATAATGCGTCCTACAGATGGCAATTTCGATAGTTGCACAGATTTGCGAATTTATAAAAAACTTTTTCTATTAATTATAAACAAATAGAGTAATATTTGTTAACAAAGATAGGCCTATGCACTGCGGCTGATCAATACGAATCGATTCATATAACTTTTATATGATTTTACGTATGCTAAGTATGCGAAACAGCCTGTCAATTGATTGTATGGAAATTTTGTTAGCGTATTAATATATAGATAGTGGGTAATATACTGCCTATGCAATATTTCGACCTAAAATCGAAAAGGTTTTTGGGTCGTTTTTTTTTTCGTTTTATATACAACGTGAAATTTTCCGATTCAATCAAGTTGCATTTAAATAATAATAAACTAAGTTGAAATAAAAGATAATATAATAAAATAAAATAAGAAATATCAAAATAAATTAGCATAAAAGACAATATACAAATTTTAATGTAATATCTTTGTAGCAAATTTATTTATTTTTTGTTCACTGTAAGACGTGCTATATCTAAAATGAGCATAAAATCTGGAAATGCAAAAAACATTTGGGTCAAATTTGCAATTAATTGTTATAAATAAATAAATTTAGTGAGTTTGAACAAAAGTTGACTCATTATTTCCGATTTCATTTTTTTTAAAGCACCTAAAATGAAAAACAAAGAATCTGTTAAATAAAGCCCTATGCTTTTACGTGTAAGTAAAATGTGTCCAAAAAAATAGGCCGGTTAAGATATTACTTCTCTTTAAAGTTTTTTTGTGCGCTAACAATTATTTTAGAACAATTTTTTAAAGATTTTGGTACAAACCAATATAGGTAATTGGAAACAATGGTAAACAATATATTATTTCAACAGAAAATGAGCGAAGCAGTAGTTCTCTCACCGTTTGACGTGTACAAATATATACATATGTAGAGATGAAACATTTGAGCAACGGAACAATTGAGAATTTAGAGCTATGTACTCAGGGGGGTTTGTGAACATAATGCGTCCTACAGATGGCAATTTCGATAGTTGCACAGATTTTCGAATTTACAATAAACTTTTTCTATTAATTATAAACAAATAGAGTAATATTTGTTAACAAAGATAGGCCTATGCACTGCGGCTGATCAATACGAATCGATTCATATAACTTTTATATGATTTTGCGTATGTTAAGTATGCGAAACAGCCTGTCAATTGATTGTATGGAAATTTTGTTAGCGTATTATTATATAGATAGTGGGTAATGTACTGCCTATGCAATATTTCGAGCTAAAATCGAAAACTTTTTGGGTCGTTTTTTTTCGTTTAATATACAAAGTGAAATTTTCCGATTCAATCAAGTTGCATGTAAATAATAATAAACTAAGTTGAAATAAAAGATAATATAATAAAATCAAATAAGAAATATCAAAATAAATTAGCATAAAAGACAATATACAAATTTTAATGTAATATCTTTGTAGCAAATTTATTTATTTTTTGTTCACTATAAGACGTGCTATATCTAAATTGAGCATAAAATCTGGAAATGCAAAAAACATTTGGGTCAAATTTGCAATTAATTGTTATAAATAAATAAATTTAGTGAGTTTGAACAAACGTAGACTCATTATTTCTAATTTAATTTTTTTTAAAGCACCTAAAATGAAAACAAAGAATCTGTTAAATAAAGACCTATGCTTTTACGTGTAAGTAAAATTTGTCCAAAAAAATAGGCCGGTTAAGATATTACTTCTCTATAAAGTTTTTTTGTGCGCTAACAATTATTTTAGAACAACTTTTAAAAGATTTTGGTACAAACCAATATAGGTAATTGGAAACAATGGTAAACAATATTTTATTTCAACAGAAAATGAGCGAAGCAGTAGTTCTCTCACCGTTTGACGTGTACAAATATATACATATGAAGAGATGAAACATTTGAGCAACGGAACAATTGAGAATTTAGAGCTATGTACTCAGAGGGGTTTGTGAACACAATGCGTCCTACAGATGGCAATTTCGATATTTGCACAGATTTTCGAATTTACAAAAAACTTTTTCTATTAATTATAAACAAATAGAGTAATATTTGTTAACAACGATAGGCCTATGCACTGCGGCTGATCAATACGAATCGATTCATATAACTTTTACATGATTTTACGTATGCTAAGTATGCGAAACAGCCTGTCAATTGATTGTATGGAAATTTTTTTAGCGTATTAATATATAGATAGTGGGTAATATACTGCCTATGCAATATTTCGAGCTAAAATCGAAAACTTTTTTGGGTCGTTTTTTTTCGTTTAATATACAACCTGAAATTTTCCGATTCAATCAAGTTGCATTTAAATAATAATAAACTAAGTTGAAATAAAAGATAATATAATAAAATAAAATAAGAAATATCAAAATAAATTAGCATAAAAGACAATATACAATTTTTAATGTAATATCTTTGTAGTAAATTAATATACAACGTGAAAAAAAGATGATATAATAAAATAAAATAAGAAATATCAAAATAAATTAGCATAAAAGACAATATACAAATTTTAATGTAATATCTTTGTATTCACTATAAGACGTGCTATATCTAAAATGAGCATAAAATCTGGAAATGCAAAAAACATTTGGGCCAAATTAGAAATTAATTGTTATAGATAAATATATTTAGTGAGTTTAAACAAAAGTTGACTCATTATTTCTGATTTATTTTTTTTAAAGCACCTAAAATGAAAAACAAAGAATCTGTTAAATAAAGACCTATGCTTTTACGTGTAAGTAAAATTTGTCCAAAAAAATAGGCCGGATAAGATATTACTTCTCTTTAAAGTTTTTTTGTGCGTTAACAATTATTTTAGAACAATTTTTTAAAGATTTTGGTACAAACCAATATAGGTAATTGGAAACAATGGTAAACAATATTTTATTTCAACAGAAAATGAGCGAAGCAGTAGTTCTCTCACCGTTTGACGGGTACAAATATATACATATGTAGAGATGAAACATTTGAGCAACGGAACAATTGAGAATTTAGATACATGTACTCAGGGGGGTTTGTGAACATAATGCGTCCTACAGATGGCAATTTCGATAGTTGCACAGATTTTCGAATTAAAAAAAAACTTTTTCTATTAATTATAAACAAATAGAGTAATATTTGTTAACAAAGATAGGCCTATGCACTGCGGCTGATCAATACGAATCGATTCATATAACTTTTATATGATTTTACGTATGCTAAGTATGCGAAACAGCCTGTCAATTGATTGTATGGAAATTTTGTTAGCGTATTAATATATAGATAGTGGGTAATATACTGCCTATGCAATATTTCGAGCTAAAATCGAAAACTTTTTCGGGTCGTTTTTTTTTCGTTTAATATACAACGTGAAATTTTCCGATTCAATCAAGTTGCATTTAAATAATAATAAACTAAGTTGAAATAAAAGATAATATAATAAAATAAAATAAGAAATATCAAAATAAATTAGCATAAAAGACAATATACAAATTTTAATGTAATATCTTTGTAGCAAATTTAATATACAACGTGATAAAAGATAAAATAATAAAATAAAATAAGAAATATCAAAATAAATTAGCATAAAAGACAATATACAAATTTTAATGTAATATCTTTGTAGCAAATTTATTTATTTTTTGTTCACTATGAGACGTGCTATATCTAAAATGAGCATAAAATCTGGAAATGCAATACATTTGGGCCAAATTTGCAATTAATTGTTATAAATAAATAAATTTAGTGAGTTTGAACAAACGTAGACTCATTATTTCTAATTTAATTTTTTTTAAAGCACCTAAAATGAAAACAAAGAATCTGTTAAATAAAGACCTATGCTTTTACGTGTAAGTAAAATTTGTCCAAAAAAATAGGCCGGTTAAGATATTACTTCTCTATAAAGTTTTTTTGTGCGCTAACAATTATTTTAGAACAACTTTTTAAAGATTTTGGTACAAACCAATATAGGTAATTGGAAACAATGGTAAACAATATTTTATTTCAACAGAAAATGAGCGAAGCAGTAGTTCTCTCACCGTTTGACGTGTACAAATATATACATATGTAGAGATGAAACATTTGAGCAACGGAGCAATTGAGAATTTAGAGCTATGTACTCAGAGGGGTTTGTGAACACAATGCGTCCTACAGATGGCAATTTCGATAGTTGCACAGATTTTCGAATTTACAAAAAACTTTTTCTATTAATTATAAACAAATAGAGTAATATTTGTTAACAACGATAGGCCTATGCACTGCGGCTGATCAATACGAATCGATTCATATAACTTTTATATTATTTTACGTATGCTAAGTATGCGAAACAGCCTGTCAATTGATTGTATGGAAATTTTTTTAGCGTATTAATATATAGATAGTGGGTAATATACTGCCTATGCAATATTTCGAGCTAAAATCGAAAACTTTTTTGGGTCGTTTTTTTTCGTTTAATATACAACGTGAAATTTTCCGATTCAATCAAGTTGCATTTAAATAATAATAAACTAAGTTGAAATAAAAGATAATATAATAAAATAAAATAAGAAATATCAAAATAAATTAGCATAAAAGACAATATACAAATTTTAATGTAATATCTTTGTAGTAAATTAATATACAACGTGAAAAAAGATGATATAATAAAATAAAATAAGAAATATCAAAATAAATTAGCATAAAAGACAATATACAAATTTTAATGTAATATCTTTGTATTCACTATAAGACGTGCTATATCTAAAATGAGCATAAAATCTGGAAATGCAAAAAACATTTGGGCCAAATTTGCATTTAATTGTTATAGATAAATACATTTAGTGAGTTTAAACAAAAGTTGACTCATTATTTCTGATTTATTTTTTTTAAAGCACCTAAAATGAAAAACAAAGAATCTGTTAAATAAAGACCTATGCTTTTACGTGTAAGTAAAATTTGTCCAAAAAAATAGGCCGGATAAGATATTACTGCTCTTTAAAGTTTTTTTGTGCGCTAACAATTATTTTAGACCAATTTTTTAAAGATTTTGGTACAAACCAATATAGGTAATTGGAAAAAATGGTAAACAATATTTTATTTCAACAGAAAATGAGCGAAGCAGTAGTTCTCTCACCGTTTGACGGGTACAAATATATACATATGTAGAGATGAAACATTTGAGCAACGGAACAATTGAGAATTTAGATACATGTACTCAGGGGGGTTTGTGAACATAATGCGTCCTACAGATGACAATTTCGATAGTTGCACAGATTTTCAAATTTACAAAAAACTTTTTCTATTAAATATAAACAAATAGAGTAATATTTGTTAACAAAGATATGCCTATGCACTGCGGCTGATCAATACGAATCGATTCATATAACTTTTATATGATTTTACGTATGCTAAGTATGCGAAACAGCCTGTCAATTGATTGTATGGAAATTTTGTTAGCGTATTAATATATAGATAGTGGGTAATATACTGCCTATGCAATATTTCGAGCTAAAATCGAAAACTTTTTTGGGTCGTTTTTTTTTCGTTTAATATACAACGTGAAATTTTCCGATTCAATCAAGTTGCATTTAAATAATAATAAACTAAGTTGAAATAAAAGATAATATAATAAAATAAAATAAGAAATATCAAAATAAATTAGCATAAAAGACAATATACAAATTTTAATGTAATATCTTTGTAGCAAATTTAATTACAACGTGATAAAAGATAACATAATAAACTAAAATAAGAAATATCAAAATAAATTAGCATAAAAGACAATATACAAATTTTAATGTAATATCTTTGTAGCAAATTTATTTATTTTTTGTTCACTATAAGACGTGCTATATCTAAAATGAGCATAAAATCTGGAAATGCAAAAATCATTTGGGTCAAATTTGCAATTAATTGTTATAAATAAATAAATTTAGTGAGTTTGAACAAAAGTTGACTCATTATTTCTGATTTCATTTTTTTTAAAGCACCTAAAATGAAAAACAAAGAATCTGTTAAATAAAGACATATGCTTTTACGTGTAAGTAAAATTTGTCCAAAAAAATAGGCCGGTTAAGATATTACTTCTCTTTAAAGTTTTTTTGTGCGCTAACAATTATTTTAGAACAATTTTTTAAAGATTTTGGTACAAACCAATATAGGTAATTGGAAACAATGGTAAACAATATTTTATTTCAACAGAAAATGAGCGAAGCAGTAGTTCTCTCACCGTTTGACGTCTACAAATATATACATATGTAGAGATGAAACATTTGAGCAACGGAACAATTGAGAATTTAGAGCTATGTACTCAGGGGGGTTTGTGAACATAATGCGTCCTACAGAAGGCAATTTCGATAGTTGCACAGATTTTCGAATTTGCAGAAAACTTTTTCTATTAATTATAAACAAATAGAGTAATATTTGTTAACAAAGATAGGCCTATGCACTGCGGCTGATCAATACGAATCGATTCATATAACTTTTATATGATTTTACGTATGCTAAGTATGCGAAACAGCCTGTCAATTGATTGTATGGAAATTTTGTTAGCGTATTAATATATAGATAGTGGGTAATATACTGCCTATGCAATATTTCGACCTAAAATCAAAAACGTTTTTGGGTCGTTTTTTTTCGTTTTATATACAACGTGAAATTTTCCGATTCAATCAAGTTGCATTTAAATAATAATAAACTAAGTTGAAGTAAAAGATAATACAATAAAATAAAATAAGAAATATGAAAATAAATTAGCATAAAAGACATTATACAAATTTTAATGTAATATCTTTGTAGCAAATTAATATACAACGTGAGAAAAAGATAATATAATAAAATCAAATAAGAAATATCAAAATAAATTAGCACAAAAGACAATATACAAATTTTAATGTAATATCTCTGTATTCACATAAAATCTGGAAATGCAAAAAACATTTGGGAAAAATTTGCAATTAATTGTTATAGATAAATACATTTAGTGAGTTTAAACAAAAGTTGACTCATTATTTCTGATTTGTTTTTTTTAAAGCACCTAAAATGGAAAACAAAGAATCTGTTAAATAAAGACCTATGCTTTTACGTGTAAGTAAAATTTGTCCAAAAAAATAGGCCGGTTAAGTTATTACTTCTCTTTAAGGTTTTTTTGTGCGCTAACAATTATTTTAGAACAATTTTTTAAAGATTTTGGTACAAACCAATATAGGTAATTAGAAACAATGGTAAACAATATTTTATTTCAACAGAAAATGAGCGAAGCAGTAGTTCTCTCACCGTTTGACGTGTACAAATATATACATATGTAGAGATGAAATATTTGAGCAACGGAACAATTGAGAATTTAGAGCTATGTACTCAGGGGGGTTTGTGAACATAATGCGTCCTACAGATGGCAATTTCGATAGTTGCATAGATTTTCGAATTTACAAAAACTTTTTCTATTAATTATAAACAAATAGAGTAATATTTGTTAACAAAGATAGGCCTATGCACTACGGCTGATCAATACGAATCGATTCATATAACTTTTATATGATTTTACGTATGCTAAGTATGCGAAACAGCCTGTCAATTGATTGTATGGAAATTTTGTTAGCGTATTAATATATAGATAGTGGGTAATATACTGTCTATGCAATATTTCCACCTAAAATCGAAAACGTTTTGGGTCGTTTTTTTTCGTTTTATATACAACGTGAAATTTTCCGATTCAATCAAGTTGCATTTAAATAATAATAAACTAAGTTGAAATAAAAGATAATATAATAAAATAAAAAAAGAAATATCAAAATAAATTAGCATAAAAGACAATATACAAATTTTAATATAATATCTTTGTAGAAAATTAATATACAACGTGAAAAAAGATAATATAATAAAATAAAATAAGAAATATTAAAATAAATTAGCATAAAAGACAATATACAAATTTTAGTGTAATATCTTTGTATTCACTATAATACGTGCTATATCTAAAATGAGCATAAAATCTGGAAATGCAAAAAACATTTGGGCCAAATTTGCAATTAATTGTTATAGATAAATACATTTAGTGAGTTTGAACAAAAGTTGACTCATTATTTCTGATTTATTTTTTTTTAAAGCACCTAAAATGAAAAACAAAGAATCTGTTAAATAAAGACCTATGCTTTTACGTGTAAGTAAAATTTGTCCAAAAAAATAGGCCGGTTAAGTTATTACTTCTCTTTAAAGTTTTTTTGTGCGCCAACAATTATTTTAGAACAATTTTTTAAAGATTTTGGTATAAACCAATATAGGTAATTGGAAACAATGGTAAACAATATTTTATTTCAACAGAAAATGAGCGAAGCAGTAGTTCTCTCACCGTTTGGCGTGTACAAATATATACATATGTAGAGATGAAACATTTGAGCAACGGAACAATTGAGAATTTAGAGCTATGTACTCAGGGGGGTTTGTGAACATAATGCGTCCTACAGATGGCAATTTCGATAGTTGCACAGATTTTCGAATTTATAAAAAACTTTTTCTATTAATTATAAAGAAATATAGTAATATTTGTTAACAAAGATAGGCCTATGCACTGCGGCTGTTCAATATGAATCGATTCATATAACTTTTATATGGTTTTACGTATGCTAAGTATGCGAAACAGCCTGTCAATTGATTGTATGGAATTTTTGTTAGCGTATTAATATATAGATAGTGGGTAGTATACTGCCTATGCAATATTTCGAGCTAAAATCGAAAACTTTTTTGGGTCTTTTTTTTCGTTTAATATACAACGTGAAATTTTCCGATTCAATCAAGTTGCATTTAAATAATAATAAACTATGTTGAAATAAAAGATAATATAATAAAATAAAATAAGAAATATCAAAATAAATTAGCATAAAAGACAATATACAAATTTTAATGTAATATCTTTGTAGCAAATTTAATATACAACGTGATAAAAGATAATATAATAAAATAAAATAAGAAATATCAAAATAAATTAGCATAAAAGACAATATACAAATTTTAATGTAATATCTTTGTAGCAAATTTATTTATTTTTTGTTCACTATGAGACGTGCTATATCTAAAATGAGCATAAAATCTGGAAATGCAATACATTTGGGCCAAATTTGCAATTAATTGTTATAGATAAGTACATTTAGTGAGTTTAAACAAAAGTTGACTCATTATTTCTGATTTGTTTTTTTTAAAGCACCTAAAATGAAAAACAAAGAATCTGTTAAATAAAGACCTATGCTTTTACGTCTAAGTAAAATTTGTCCAAAAAAATAGGCCGGTTAAGATATTACTTCTCTTTAAATTTTTTTGTGCGCTAACAATTATTTTAGAACAATTTTTTAAAGATTTTGGTACAAACCAATATAGGTAATTGGAAACAATGGTGAACAATATTTTATTTCAACAGAAAATGAGCGAAGCAGTAGTTCTATCACCGTTTGACGTGTAAAAATATATACATATGTAGAGATGAAACATTTGAGCAACGGAGCAATTGAGAATTTAGAGCTATGTACTAAGAGGGGTTTGTGAACATAATGCGTCCTAGAGATGGCAATTTCGATAGTTGCACAGATTTTCGAATTTACAAAAAACTTTTTCTATTAATTATAAACAAATAGAGTAATATTTGTTAACAAAGATAGGCCTATGCACTGCGGCTGATCAATACGAATCGATTCATATAACTTGTATATGATTTTACGTATGCTAAGTATGCGAAACAGCGTGTCAATTGAGTGTATGGAATTTTTTTTAGCGTATTAATATATAGATAGTGGGTAATATACTGCCTATGCAATATTTCGAGCTAAAATCGCAAACTTTTTTGGGTCGTTTTTTTTTCGTTTAATATACAACGTGAAATTTTCCGATTCAATCAAGTTGCGTTTAAATAATAATAAACTAAGTTGAAATAAAAGATAATATAATAAAATAAAATAAGAAATATCAAAATAAATTAGCATAAAAGACAATATACAAATTTTAATGTAATATCTTTGTAGTAAATTAATATACAACGTGAAAAAAGATGATATAATAAAATAAAATAAGAAATATCAAAATAAATTAGCATAAAAGACAATATACAAATTTTAATGTAATATCTTTGTATTCACTATAAGACGTGCTATATCTAAAATGAGCATAAAATCTGGAAATGCAATACATTTGGGCCAAATTTGCAATTAATTGTTATAGATAAGTACATTTAGTGAGTTTAAACAAAAGTTGACTCATTATTTCTGATTTGTTTTTTTTAAAGCACCTAAAATGAAAAACAAAGAATCTGTTAAATAAAGACCTATGCTTTTACGTCTAAGTAAAATTTGTCCAAAAAAATAGGCCGGTTAAGATATTACTTCTCTTTAAAGTTTTTTTGTGCGCTAACAATTATTTTAGAACAATTTTTTAAAGATTTTGGTACAAACCAATATAGGTAATTGGAAACAATGGTAAACAATATTTTATTTCAACAGAAAATGAGCGAAGCAGTAGTTCTATCACCGTTTGACGTGTAAAAATATATACATATGTAGAGATGAAACATTTGAGCAACGGAACAATTGAGAATTTAGATACATGTACTCAGGGGGGTTTGTGAACATAATGCGTCCTACAGATGGCAATTTCGATAGTTGCACAGATTTTCGAATTTACAAAAAACTTTTTCTATTTATTATAAATAAATAGAGTAATATTTGTTAACAAAGATAGGCCTATGCACTGCGGCTGATCAATACGAATCGATTCATATAACTTTATATGATTTTACGTATGCTAAGTATGCGAAACAGCTTGTCAATTGATTGTATGGAAATTTTGTTAGCGTATTAATATATAGATAGTGGGTAATATACTGCCTATGCAATATTTCGAGCTAAAATCGAAAACTTTTTTGGGTCGTTTTTTTTCGTTTAATATACAACGTAAAATTTTCCGATTCAATCAAGTTTCATTTAAATAATAATAAACTAAGTTGAAATAAAAGATAATATAATAAAATAAAATAAGAAATATCAAAATAAATTAGCATAAAAGACAATATACAAATTTTAATGTAATATCTTTGTAGCAAATTTAATATACAACGTGATAAAAGATAATATAATAAAATAAAATGAGAAATATCAAAATAAATTAGCATAAAAGACAATATACAAATTTTAATGTAATATCTTTGTAGCAAATTTATTTATTTTTTGTTCACTATTAGACGTGCTATATCTAAAATGAGCATAAAATCTGGAAATGTAAAAAACATTTGGGTCAAATTTGCAATTAATTGTTATAAATAAATAAATTTAGTGAGTTTGAACAAAAGTTGACTCATTATTTCTGATTTCATTTTTTTTTAAGCACCTAAAATGAAAAACAAAGAATCTGTTAAATAAAGACATATGCTTTTACGTGTAAGTAAAATTTGTCCAAAAAAATAGGCCGGTTAAGATACTACTTCTCTTAAAAGTTTTTTTGTGCGCTAACAATTATTTTAGAACAATTTTTTAAAGATTTTGGTACAAACCAATATAGGTAATTGGAAACAATGGTAAACAATATTTTATTTCAACAGAAAATGAGCGAAGCAGTAGTTCTCTCACCGTTTGACGTCTACATATATATACATATGTAGAGATGAAACATTTGAGCAACGGAACAATTGAGAATTTAGAGCTATGTATTTTATTTCAACAGAAAATGAGCGAAGCTGTAGTTCTCTCACCGTTTGACGTCTACAAATATATACATATGTAGAGATGAAACATTTGAGCAACGGAACAATTGAGAATTTAGAGCTATGTACTCAGGGGGGTTTGTGAACATAATGCGTCCTACAGATGGCAATTTCGAAAGTTGCACAGATTTTCGAATTTGCAAAAAACTTTTTATATTAATTATAAACAAATAGAGTAATATTTGTTAACAAAGATAGGCCTATGCAATGCGGCTGATCAATACGAATCGATTCATATAACTTTTATATAATTTTACGTATGCTAAGTATGCGAAACAGCCTGTCAATTGATTGTATGGAAATTTTGTTAGCGTATTAATATATAGATAGTGGGTAATATACTGCCTATGCAATATTTCGACCTAAAATCGAAAACGTTTTTGGGTCGTTTTTTTTCGTTTTATATACAACGTGAAATTTTCCGATTCAATCAAGTTGCATTTAAATAATAATAAACTAAGTTGAAATAAAAGATAATATAATAAAATAAAATAAGAAATATGAAAATAAATTAGCATAAAAGACAATATACAAATTTTAATGTAATATCTTTGTAGCAAATTAATATACAACGTGAAAAAAGATAATATAATAAAATAAAATAAGAAATATCAAAATAAATTAGCATAAAAGACAATATACAAATTTTAATGTAATATCTTTGTATTCACATAAAGTCTGGAAATGCAAAAAACATTTGGGAAAAATTTGCAATTAATTGTTGTTATAGATAAATACATTTAGTGAGTTTAAACAAAAGTTGACTCATTATTTCTGATTTGTTTTTTTTAAAGCACCTAAAATGAAAAACAAAGAATCTGTTAAATAAAGACCTATGCTTTTACGTGTAAGTAAAATTTGTCCAAAAAAAATAGGCCGGTTAAGTTATTACTTCTCTTTAAGGTTTTTTTTGTGCGCTAACAATTATTTTAGAACAATTTTTTAAAGATTTTGGTACAAACCAATATAGGTAATTGGAAACAATGGTAAACAATATTTTATTTCAACAGAAAATGAGCGAAGCAGTAGTTCTCTCACCGTTCAAATATATACATATGTAGAGATGAAACATTTGAGCAACGGAACAATTGAGAATTTAGATAGATGTACTCAGGGGGGTTTGTGAACATAATGCGTCCTACAGATGGCAATTTCGATAGTTGCACAGATTTTTGAATTTACAAAAAACTTTTTCTATTAATTATAAACAAATAGAGTAATATTTGTTAACAAAGATAGACCTATGCACTGCGGCTGATCAATACGAATCGATTCATGTAACTTTTATATGATTTTACGTATGCTAAGTATGCGAAACAGCCTGCCAATTGATTGTATGGAAATTTTGTTAGCGTATTAATATATAGATAGTGGGTAATATACTGCCTATGCAATATTTCGAGCTAAAATCGAAAACTTTTTTGGGTCGTTTTTTTTCGTTTAATATACAACGTGAAATTTTCCGATTCAATCTAGTTGCATTTAATTAATAATAAACTAAGTTGAAATAAAAGATAATATAATAAAATAAAATAAGAAATATCAAAATAAATTAGCATAAAAGACTATATACAAATTTTAATGTAATATCTTTGTAGCAAATTTAATATACAACGTGATAAAAGATAATAAAATAAAATAAAATAAGAAATATCAAAATAAATTAGCATAAAAGACAATATACAAATTTTAATGTAATATCTTTGTAGCAAATTTATTTATTTTTCAACAGAAAATGAGCGGAGCAGTAGTTCTCTCACCGTTTGACGTTTACAAATATATACATATGTAGAGATGAAACATTTGAGCAACGGAACAATTGAGAATTTAGAGCTATGTACTCAGGGGGGTTTGTGAACATAATGCGTCCTACAGATGGCAATTTCGAAAGTTGCACAGATTTTCGAATTTGCAAAAAACTTTTTCTATTAATTATAAACAAATAGAGTAATATTTGTTAACAAAGATAGGCCTATGCACTGCGGCTGATCAATACGAATCGATTCATATAACTTTTATATGATTTTACGTATGCTAAGTATGCGAAACAGCCTGTCAATTGATTGTATGGAAATTTTGTTAGCGTATTAATATATAGATAGTGGGTAATATACTGCCTATGCAATATTTCGACCTAAAATCGAAAACGTTTTTGGGTCGTTTTTTTTCGTTTTATATACAACGTGAAATTTTCCGATTCAATCAAGTTGCATTTAAATAATAATAAACTAAGTTGAAATAAAAGATAATATAATAAAATAAAATAAGAAATATGAAAATAAATTAGCATAAAAGACAATATACAAATTTTAATGTAATATCTTTGTAGCAAATTAATATACAACGTGAAAAAAGATAATATAATAAAATAAAATAAGAAATATCAAAATAAATTAGCATAAAAGACAATATACAAAATTTAATGTAATATCTTTGTATTCACATAAAATCTGGAAATGCAAAAAACATTTGGGAAAAATTTGCAATTAATTGTTATAGATGAATACATTTAGTGAGTTTAAACAAAAGTTGACTCATTATTTCTGATTTGTTTTTTTTTAAAGCACCTAAAATGAAAAACAAAGAATCTGTTAAATAAAGACCTATGCTTTTACGTGTAAGTAAAATTTGTCCAAAAAAATAGGCCGGTTAAGTTATTACTTCTCTTTAAATTTTTTTTGTGCGCCAACAATTATTTTAGAACAATTTTTTAAAGATTTTGGTATAAACCATTATATGTAATTGGAAAAAATGGTAAACAATATTTTATTTCAACAGAAAATGAGCGAAGCAGTAGTTCTCTCACCGTTTGACGGGTACAAATATATACATATGTAGAGATGAAACATTTGAGCAACGGAACAATTGAGAATTTAGATACATGTACTCAGGGGGGTTTGTGAACATAATGCGTCCTACAGATGGCAATTTGGATAGTTGCACAGATTTTCAAATTTACAAAAAACTTTTTCTATTAATTATAAACAAATAGAGTAATATTTGTTAACAAAGATATGCCTATGCACTGCGGCTGATCAATACGAATCGATTCATATAACTTTTATATGATTTTACGTATGCTAAGTATGCGAAACAGCCTGTCAATTGATTGTATGGAAATTTTGTTAGCGTATTAATATATAGATAGTGGGTAATATACTGCCTATGCAATATTTCGAGCTAAAATCGAAAACTTTTTTGGGTCGTTTTTTTTTCGTTTAATATACAACGTGAAATTTTCCGATTCAATCAAGTTGCATTTAAATAATAATAAACTAAGTTGAAATAAAAGATAATATAATAAAATAAAATAAGAAATATCAAAATAAATTAGCATAAAAGACAATATACAAATTTTAATGTAATATCTTTGTAGCAAATTTAATTACAACGTGATAAAAGATAACATAATAAACTAAAATAAGAAATATCAAAATAAATTAGCATAAAAGACAATATACAAATTTTAATGTAATATCTTTGTACCAAATTTATTTATTTTTTGTTCACTATAAGACGTGCTATATCTAAAATGAGCATAAAATCTGGAAATTCAAAAATCATTTGGGTCAAATTTGCAATTAATTGTTATAAATAAATAAATTTAGTGAGTTTGAACAAAAGTTGACTCATTATTTCTGATTTCATTTTTTTTAAAGCACCTAAAATGAAAAACAAAGAATCTGTTAAATAAAGACATATGCTTTTACGTGTAAGTAAAATTTGTCCAAAAAAATAGGCCGGTTAAGATATTACTTCTCTTTAAAGTTTTTTTGTGCGCTAACAATTATTTTAGAACAATTTTTTAAAGATTTTGGTACAAACCAATATAGGTAATTGGAAACAATGGTAAACAATATTTTATTTCAACAGAAAATGAGCGAAGCAGTAGTTCTCTCACCGTTTGACGTCTACAAATATATACATATGTAGAGATGAAACATTTGAGCAACGGAACAATTGAGAATTTAGAGCTATGTACTCAGGGGGGTTTGTGAACATAATGCGTCCTACAGAAGGCAATTTCGATAGTTGCACAGATTTTCGAATTTGCAAAAAACTTTTTCTATTAATTATAAACAAATAGAGTAATATTTGTTATCAAAGATAGGCGTATGCACTGCGGCTGATCAATACGAATCGATTCATATAACTTTTATATGATTTTACGTATGCTAAGTATGCGAAACAGCCTGTCAATTGATTGTATGGAAATTTTGTTAGCGTATTAATATATAGATAGTGGGTAATATACTGCCTATGCAATATTTCGACCTAAAATCAAAAACGTTTTTGGGTCGTTTTTTCTCGTTTTATATACAACGTGAAATTTTCCGATTCAATCAAGTTGCATTTAAATAATAATAAACTAAGTTGAAGTAAAAGATAATACAATAAAATAAAATAAGAAATATGAAAATAAATTAGCATAAAAGACATTATACAAATTTTAATGTAATATCTTTGTAGCAAATTAATATAAAACGTGAGAAAAAGATAATATATTAAAATCAAATAAGAAATATCAAAATAAATTAGCACAAAAGACAATATACAAATTTTAATGTAATATCTCTGTATTCACATAAAATCTGGAAATGCAAAAAACATTTGGGAAAAATTTGCAATTAATTGTTATAGATAAGTACATTTAGTGAGTTTAAACAAAAGTTGACTCATTATTTCTGATTTGTTTTTTTTAAAGCACCTAAAATGGAAAACAAAGAATCTGTTAAATAAAGACCTATGCTTTTACGTGTAAGTAAAATTTGTCCAAAAAAATAAGCCGGTTAAGTTATTACTTCTCTATAAGGTTTTTTTGTGCGCTAACAATTATTTTAGAACAATTTTTTAAAGATTTTGGTACAAACCAATATAGGTAATTAGAAACAATGGTAAACAATATTTTATTTCATCAGAAAATGAGCGAAGCAGTAGTTCTCTCACCGTTTGACGTGTACAAATATATACATATGTAGAGATGAAATATTTGAGCAACGGAACAATTGAGAATTTAGAGCTATGTACTCAGGGGGGTTTGTGAACATAATGCGTCCAACAGATGGCAATTTCGATAGTTGCACAGATTTTCGAATTTACAAAAAACTTTTTCTATTAATTATAAACAAATAGAGTAATATTTGTTAACAAAGATAGGCCTATGCACTGCGGCTGATCAATACGAATCGATTCATATAACTTTTATATGATTTTACGTATGCTAAGTATGCGAAACAGCCTGTCAATTGATTGTATGGAAATTTTGTTAGCGTATTAATATTGTCACGGATATTAGCATCACTAAATTATCCCATCACTAAGGCGATGCTAAGGCCATGCCAAGCAGTATTTACGTTAATAATCAAATCAAGTATACACATATATAAGGCAGCCCAGAGAGATGTCACACACAGATGCATTTACTTATACGGCTATGTGCGCGCGAGAGACTGTAAGCTACACACATTCACATCAATAATTCAATCTTTATGTATCTACATAAACGAATAAATAATTGCGTCTACACATATGTACGTATACGAGCAGCGGAGCGGTAATGCACAAACACATGCATATATCTTATCTCAGTGGTCACAAGAGAGGGCAATAATTTGTGCACGTAGTTGTGGCTGGCTATTTTGTAGCCGAAACAACTAGTAACTTCTGGAAATCCAAGAGCCTAGAAGTATGCAGCGTAAACTATAAAAGCGGTGCAGGCGAGTAAGAAGTAATTCAGTTTGATTTGAATTGTCAAGCAGTTACGAGTAAGACGATATCTAGCGAGCAATAGCACTATTATTTTGAAAGTCAGTTTCCTTTAAGATATCAGTTTGGTTATTAATCTATTCATTGCACAGTTTGAGTGTTATTGTGAAGTATTTTAATAAAGGCCATTTTTCCGTTATTCAATATTGGAGTTATTTATTCAACAGTTTAGCGATACGATCCTAGCAAAAGGGCAAATAAGAGGATTTGCAGGAAATTCGTTACAATTGGTGTCAGAAGTGGGATTGTTGAATAAATTCCGAAGATTGGGAATACAACTTGGACATGGCTAAGTTCAGTGAATTGAAGATCCAGCAACTGAAAAAGGAGTTGGAGAACCGTGGATTAAATACAACCGGCAATAAGATCGAACTTCAAGCACGGCTACGAGAGGTAATGGAGTCGCAAGGAATTGATGTGGACCAGTATGCCTTTTATCCTGATGGGGACAAGACAACAACAAAAATTGAAGAGAAAAATGAAACATCGCAGGCAGTTACGAGCACAGACTTGAACATGATATTAGCTGCAATAGCTGCTCAAACATCGACAGTATCATCAATGTCGTCACATATATCATCCCAACTAGAAGCACAAGAAACACGTATGTCAGAAATGTCGACACAGATTACATCGAAGATTGAAGCACAAGAAACGCGTATGGTAGAAATGTCGACACAGATTACATCAAAGATGGAGACACAACTGAAAGAACAAGAGGCACGCATAACAGTACAACTCGAAGCGCAAGAGGCGCGTATATCATCAAAACTCGAAGCACGTATGGACGAGAAAATAACGCAGTTTGAGGAAAAAATCGAAGCCGAGGTGGATGCTTTGAGAGGTCGTATACAAGAGTTGCAATTAAACCGCCCAGCTGTTTCAGCAAGCAATCCATAGGTAAAAGCACCATCCTTTGACGGTTCTGTTCCTTTCCAGGTCTTTAAGCTACAATTTGAGAAGACGTCGGCAGCTAACAACTGGAATGCTGAAGATAAAGTTGCAGCTCTGTTCGTGGCATTGAAAGGGCCAGCAGCCGAAATCCTACAGACGATTCCCGAAGGAGAGCGGAACAACTATGAAGCATTGATGGCCGCTGTCGAGAGACGTTATGGAAGCGAGCATAGAAAACAGATATTCCAAATTGAGTTGCAAAACCGCTACCAAAAAGCAAATGAGACATTTCAGGAGTTTGCTTCAGATGTTGAAAGGTTGGCTCATCTCGCAAATGCGGACGCACCCGTGGAATACACCGAGAGGGTAAAAATCCAGAGTTTTATAAATGGCATACGAGATGTGGAAACGAAGCGGGCTACATATGCGAATCCCAAACTAACATTTGCTGAAACGGTATCGCATGCTCTGATACAGGAAACAGCGTCGCTTCTGTGTAAGCCAGTTTTCAAAGCACGCCGTGTGGAAGTAGAAAGGCCAGAGTGGGTAGAAACAATTTTGGAAGCACTGAAGGGATCTCAACAGAAGAATGCCGGAGTTATTAAATGTTTCAAGTGCGGCAACCCAGGTCACATTGCACGTCATTGCGATCTTGGTCCTAATAGTTCCAAAAATGTGGGTGGCCATAAACGCAAAGCTGGAGGAGATGAGCAAGAGCGAGTAAGAGGTAGAGAGCTAGATCCAGCTATTGAATGCCCTGTGATATCTGTGTCGCAAATTGGTAGAAAATCGAGCAGTCTTACCGTCAGAGGGAATGTGGATGGCAAAGAACGAGTACTGACTGTAGATACGGGCGCATCTCATTCCTTGATCCGATCTGACTTGGTCAACAGGAGAGTAAAACCGTTACCTGGAGCAAAGTTGCGTACGGTCACTGGCGAGTATAACCAAGTTCAGGGAGAAGTGATATGTGAAGTATTGATTGGGAAGGTCATGGTCCTACACAAATTTGTTGTGGCGGAGATTGTTGATGAAGTTATATTGGGAGTGGATTTCTTGGTTCACCATGACATCAAGATCGATATGCAGAGAAGGGTGATGCGTTATGAGAACCAAGATGTGCCACTTAACTTTAGTTTGGAAAAAGGGTTCAGCAGTAATCGGGTACTGGTGGAGAATACTCGACGAAGGCCACGAAATTCAAAGGTAAAGGTTGATAGATCGAATGGGCCAAATAAATCAAAATCAAAAGTACCTGCGAGAGAAACACTGGCATTGACAAAACCTAAAAGACGCAGGAAAACGAAGCAACGAATTTCCGAGATAGAATGCGAGGGTAGTTTCAAGCCGGAGCGCACTACTGTTGTAAAATGTGGGAACGATACCGATTATGCAAAGAAAATTCGTCCAGCGCAAGATCTACGAAGTGGTTCATTGGCCAAACAACAGAGTGTGAAGGAACGAACCAGGGTATTGAGTGGTACGATGAAACACAGGTACCATGAGAACAATAATTCGAAAGGTTTCTTGGCGGGAGATTTGGTACTGTTATACAACCCTCACCGGCGGAAAGGTGTTCCATCCAAATTTCGGTGCAGTTGGGAAGGCCCGTACAAGGTTGTGAAGAAGATCAGTGATACCATCTACCGCATACAAAGCATTGAGAAACCACGGAGTAGAAGAGTGGTACATTTGGCGATGCTAGCAGCGTTTAGATCGAGAGATTTGTCTGATCGGGACGATCAGACTTAGGTGGAGGGCAGTGTCACGGATATTAGCATCACTAAATTATCCCATCACTAAGGCGATGCTAAGGCCATGCCAAGCAGTATTTACGTTAATAATCAAATCAAGTATACACATATATAAGGCAGCCCAGAGAGATGTCACACACAGATGCATTTACTTATACGGCTATGTGCGCGCGAGAGACTGTAAACTACAAACATTCACATCAATAATTCAATCTTTATGTATCTACATAAACGAATAAATAATTGCGTCTACACATATGTACGTATACGAGCAGCGGAGCGGTAATGCACAAACACATGCATATATCTTATCTCAGTGGTCACAAGAGAGGGCAATAATTTGTGCACGTAGTTGTGGCTGGCTATTTTGTAGCCGAAACAACTAGTAACTTCTGGAAATCGAAGAGCCTAGAAGTATGCAGCGTAAACTATAAAAGCGGTGCAGGCGAGTAAGAAGTAATTCAGTTTGATTTGAATTGTCAAGCAGTTACGAGTAAGACGATATCTAGCGAGCAATAGCACTATTATTTTGAAAGTCAGTTTCCTTTAAGATATCAGTTTGGTTATTAAGCTATTCATTGCACAGTTTGAGTGTTATTGTGAAGTATTTTAATAAAGGTCAAATTTCCGTTATTCAATATTGGAGTTATTTATTCAACAGTTTAGCATACGATCCTAGCAAAAGGGCAAATAAGAGGATTTGCAGGAAATTCGTTACAATATATAGATAGTGGGTAATATACTGTCTATGCAATATTTCCACCTAAAATCGAAAACGTTTTGGGTCGTTTTTTTCGTTTTATATACAACGTGAAATTTTCCGATTCAATCAAGTTGCATTTAAATAATAATAAACTAAGTTGAAATAAAAGATAATATAATAAAATAAAAAAAGAAATATCAAAATAAATTAGCATAAAAGACAATATACAAATTTTAATATAATATCTTTGTAGCAAATTAATATACAACGTGAAAAAAGATAATATAATAAAATAAAATAAGAAATATCAAAATAAATTAGCATAAAAGACAATATACAAATTTTAATGTAATATCTTTGTATTCACTATAATACGTGCTATATCTAAAATGAGCATAAAATCTGGAAATGCAAAAAACATTTGGGCCAAATTTGCAATTAATTGTTATAGATAAATACATTTAGTGAGTTTGAACAAAAGTTGACTCATTATTTCTGATTTATTTTTTTTAAAGCACCTAAAATGAAAAACAAAGAATCTGTTAAATAAAGACCTATGCTTTTACGTGTAAGAAAAATTTGTCCAAAAAAATACGCCGGTTAAGTTATTACTTCTCTTTAAAGTTTTTTTGTGCGCCAACAATTATTTTAGAACAATTTTTTAAAGATTTTGGTATAAACCAATATAGGTAATTGGAAACAATGGTAAACAATATTTTATTTCAACAGAAAATGAGCGAAGCAGTAGTTCTCTCACCGTTTGGCGTGTACAAATATATACATATGTAGAGATGAAACATTTGAGCAACGGAACAATTGAGAATTTAGAGCTATGTACTCAGGGGGGTTTGTGAACATAATGCGTCCTACAGATGGCAATTTCGATAGTTGCACAGATTTTCGAATTTATAAAAAACTTTTTCTATTAATTATAAAGAAATATAGTAATATTTGTTAACAAAGATAGGCCTATGCACTGCGGCTGTTCAATATGAATCGATTCATATAACTTTTATATGGTTTTACGTATGCTAAGTATGCGAAACAGCCTGTCAATTGATTGTATGGAATTTTTGTTAGCGTATTAATATATAGATAGTGGGTAGTATACTGCCTATGCAATATTTCGAGCTAAAATCGAAAACTTTTTTGGGTATTTTTTTCGTTTAATATACAACGTGAAATTTTCCGATTCAATCAAGTTGCATTTAAATAATAATAAACTATGTTGAAATAAAAGATAATATAATAAAATAAAATAAGAAATATCAAAATAAATTAGCATAAAAGACAATATACAAATTTTAATGTAATATCGTTGTAGCAAATTTAATATACAACGTGATAAAAGATAATATAATAAAATAAAATAAGAAATATCAAAATAAATTAGCATAAAAGACAATATACAAATTTTAATGTAATATCTTTGTAGCAAATTTATTTATTTTTTGTTCACTATGAGACGTGCTATATCTAAAATGAGCATAAAATCTGGAAATGCAAAAAACATTTGGGTCAAATTTGCAATTAATTGTTATAAATAAATAAATTTAGTGAGTTTGAACAAAAGTTGACTCATTATTTCTGATTTCATTTTTTTAAAGCACCTAAAATGAAAAACAAAGAATCTGTTAAATAAAGACATATGCTTTTACGTGTAAGTAAAATTTGTCCAAAAAAAATAGGCCGGTTAAGATATTACTTCTCTTTAAAGTTTTTTTGTGCGCTAACAATTATTTTAGAACAATTTTTTAAAGATTTTGGTACAAACCAATATAGGTAATTGGAAACAATGGTAAACAATATTTTATTTCAACAGAAAATGAGCGAAGCAGTAGTTCTATCACCGCTTGACGTGTAAAAATATATACATATGTAGAGATGAAACATTTGAGCAACGGAGCAATTGAGAATTTAGAGCTATGTACTCAGAGGGGTTTGTGAACATAATGCGTCCTACAGATGGCAATTTCGATAGTTGCACAGATTTTCGAATTTACAAAAAACTTTTTCTATTTATTATAAACAAATAGAGTAATATTTGTTAACAAAGATAGGCCTATGCACTGCGGCTGATCAATACGAATCGATTCATATAACTTGTATATGATTTTACGTATGCTAAGTATGCGAAACAGCCTGTCAATTGAGTGTATGGAATTTTTTTTAGCGTATTAATATATAGATAGTGGGTAATATACTGCCTATGCAATATTTCGAGCTAAAATCGAAAACTTTTTTGGGTAGTTTTTTTTTCGTTTAATATACAACGTGAAATTTTTCGATTCAATCAAGTTGCATTTAAATAATAATAAACTAAGTTGAAATAAAAGATAATATAATAAAATAAAATAAGAAATATCAAAATAAATTAGCATAAAAGACAATATACAAATTTTAATGTAATATCTTTGTAGTAAATTAATATACAACGTGAAAAAAAGATGATATAATAAAATAAAATAAGAAATATCAAAATAAATTAGCATAAAAGACAATATACAAATTTTAATGTAATATCTTTGTATTCACTATAAGACGTGCTATATCTAAAATGAGCATAAAATCTGGAAATGCAATATATTTGGGCCAAATTTGCAATTAATTGTTATAGATAAGTACATTTAGTGAGTTTAAACAAAAGTTGACTCATTATTTCTGATTTGTTTTTTTTTTAAGCACCTAAAATGAAAAACAAAGAATCTGTTAAATAAAGACCTATGCTTTTACGTCTAAGTAAAATTTGTCCAAAAAAATAGGCCGGCTAAGATATTACTTCTCTTTAAAGTTTTTTTGTGCGCTAACAATTATTTTAGAACAATTTTTTAAAGATTTTGGTACAAACCAATATAGGTAATTGGAAACAATGGTAAACAATATTTTATTTCAACAGAAAATGAGCGAAGCAATAGTTCTCTCACCGTTTGACGCGTACAAATATATACATATGTAGAGATGAAACACTTGAGCAACGGAACAATTGAGAATTTAGATACATGTACTCAGGGGGGTTTTTGAACATAATGCGTCCTACAGATGACAATTTCGATAGTTGCACAGATTTTCGAATTTACAAAAAACTTTTTCTATTAATTATAAATAGAGTAATATTTGTTAATAAAGATAGGCCTATGCACTGCGGCTGATCAATACGAATCGATTCATATAACTTTATATGATTTTACGTATGCTAAGTATGCGAAACAGCATGTCAATTGATTGTATGGAAATTTTGTTAGCGTATTAATATATAGATAGTGGGTAATATACTGCCTATGCAATATTTCGAGCTAAAATCGAAAACTTTTTTGGGTCGTTTTTTTTCGTTTAATATACAACGTGAAATTTTCCGATTCAATCAAGTTTCATTTAAATAATAATAAACTAAGTTGAAATAAAAGATAATATAATAAAATAAAATAAGAAATATGAAAATAAATTAGCATAAAAGACAATATACAAATTTTAATGTAATATCTTTGTAGCAAATTAATATACAACGTGAAAAAATATAATATAATAAAATAAAATAAGAAATATCAAAATAAATTAGCATTAAAGACAATATACAAATTTTAATGTAATATCTTTGTATTCACATAAAATCTGGAAATGCAAAAAACATTTGGGAAAAATTTGCAATTAATTGTTATAGATAAATACATTTAGTGAGTTTAAACAAAATTTGACTCATTATTTCTGATTTGTTTTTTTTAAAGCACCTAAAATGAAAAACAAAGAATCTGTTAAATAAAGACCTATGCTTTTACGTGTAAGTAAAATTTGTCCAAAAAAAATAGGCCGGTTAAGTTATTACTTCTCTTTAAGGTTTTTTTTGTGCGCTAACAATTATTTTAGAACAATTTTTTAAAGATTTTGGTACAAACCAATATAGGTAATTGGAAACAATGGTAAACAATATTTTATTTCAACAGAAAATGAGCGATGCAGTAGTTCTCTCACCGTTTGACGTGTACAAATATATACATATGTAGAGATGAAACATTTGAGCAACGGAACAATTGAGAATTTAGATAGATGTACTCAGGGGGGTTTGTGAACATAATGCGTCCTACAGATGGCAATTTCGATAGTTGCACAGATTTTTGAATTTACAAAAAACTTTTTCTATTAATTATAAACAAATAGAGTAATATTTGTTAACAAAGATAGACCTATGCACTGCGGCTGATCAATACGAATCGATTCATGTAACTTTTATATGATTTTACGTATGCTAAGTATGCGAAACAGCCTGCCAATTGATTGTATGGAAATTTTGTTAGCGTATTAATATATAGATAGTGGGTAATATACTGCCTATGCAATATTTCGAGCTAAAATCGAAAACTTTTTTGGGTCGTTTTTTTTCGTTTAATATACAACGTGAAATTTTCCGATTCAATCTAGTTGCATTTAATTAATAATAAACTAAGTTGAAATAAAAGATAATATAATAAAATAAAATAAGAAATATCAAAATAAATTAGCATAAAAGACTATATACAAATTTTAATGTAATATCTTTGTAGCAAATTTAATATACAACGTGATAAAAGATAATATAATAAAATAAAATAAGAAATATCAAAATAAATTAGCATAAAAGACAATATACAAATTTTAATGTAATATCTTTGTAGAAAATTTATTTATTTTTCAACAGAAAATGAGCGAAGCAGTAGTTCTCTCACCGTTTGACGTCTACAAATATATACATATGTAGAGATGAAACATTTGAGCAACGGAACAATTGAGAATTTAGAGCTATGTACTCAGGGGGGTTTGTGAACATAATGCGTCCTACAGATGGCAATTTCGAAAGTTGCACAGATTTTCGAATTTGCAAAAAACTTTTTCTATTAATTATAAACAAATAGAGTAAGATTTGTTAACAAAGATAGGCCTATGCACTGCGGCTGATCAATACGAATCGATTCATATAACTTTTATATGATTTTACGTATGCTAAGTATGCGAAACAGCCTGTCAATTGATTGTATGGAAATTTTGTTAGCGTATTAATATATAGATAGTGGGTAATATATTGCCTATGCAATATTTCGACCTAAAATCGAAAACGTTTTTGGGTCGTTTTTTTTCGTTTTATATACAACGTGAAATTTTCCGATTCAATCAAGTTGCATTTAAATAATAATAAACTAAGTTGAAATAAAAGATAATATAATAAAATAAAATAAGAAATATGAAAATAAATTAGCATAAAAGACAATATACAAATTTAATGTAATATCTTTTGTAGCAAATTAATATACAACGTGAAAAAAGATAATATAATAAAATAAAATAAGAAATATCAAAATAAACTAGCATAAAAGACAATATACAAAATTTAATGTAATATCTTTGTATTCACATAAAATCTGGAAATGCAAAAAACATTTGGGAAAAATTTGCAATTAATTGTTATAGATAAATACATTTAGTGAGTTTAAACAAAAGTTGACTCATTATTTCTGATTTGTTTTTTTTTTAAAGCACCTAAAATGAAAAACAAAGAATCTGTTAAATAAAGACCTATGCTTTTACGTGTAAGTAAAATTTGTCCAAAAAAAATAGGCCGGTTAAGTTATTACTTCTCTTTAAAGTTTTTTTGTGCGCTAACAATTATTTTAGAACAATTTTTTAAAGATTTGGTACAAACCAATATAGGTAATTGGAAACAATGGTAAACAAAATTTTATTTCAACAGAAAATGAGCGAAGCAGTAGTTCTCTCACCGTTTGACGTGTACAAATATATACATATGTAGAGATGAAACATTTGAGCAACGGAACAATTGAGAATTTAGATACATGTACTCAGGGGGGTTTTTGAACATAATGCGTCCTACAGATGACAATTTCGATAGTTGCACAGATTTTCGAATTTACAAAAAACTTTTTCTATTAATTATAAATAAATAGAGTAATATTTGTTAACAAAGATAGGCCTATGCACTGCGGCTGATCAATACGAATCGATTCATATAACTTTATATGATTTTACGTATGCTAAGTATGCGAAACAGCTTGTCAATTGATTGTATGGAAATTTTGTTAGCGTATTAATATATAGATAGTGGGTAATATACTGCCTATGCAATATTTCGAGCTAAAATCGAAAACTTTTTTGGGTCGTTTTTTTTCGTTTAATATACAACGTGAAATTTTCCGATTCAATCAAGTTTCATTTAAATAATAATAAACTAAGTTGAAATAAAAGATAATATAATAAAATAAAATAAGAAATATCAAAATAAATTAGCATAAAAGACAATATACAAATTTTAATGTAATATCTTTGTAGCAAATTTAATATACAACGTGATAAAAGATAATATAATAAAATAAAATGAGAAATATCAAAATAAATTAGCATAAAAGACAATATACAAATTTTAATGTAATATCTTTGTAGCAAATTTATTTATTTTTTGTTCACTATAAGACGTGCTATATCTAAATTGAGCATAAAATCTGGAAATGCAAAAAACATTTGGGTCAAATTTGCAATTAATTGTTATAAATAAATAAATTTAGTGAGTTTGAACAAAAGTTGACTCATTATTTCTGATTTCATTTTTTTTAAAGCACCTAAAATGAAAAACAAAGAATCAGTTAAATAAAGACATATGCTTTTACGTGTAAGTAAAATTTGTCCAAAAAAATAGGCCGGTTAAGATACTACTTCTCTTAAAAGTTTTTTTGTGCGCTAACAATTATTTTAGAACAATTTTTTAAAGATTTTGGTACAAACCAATATAGGTAATTGGAAACAATGGTAAACAATATTTTATTTCAACAGAAAATGAGCGAAGCAGTAGTTCTCTCACCGTTTGACGTCTACATATATATACATATGTAGAGATGAAATATTTGAGCAACGGAACAATTGAGAATTTAGAGCTATGTATTTTATTTCAACAGAAAATGAGCGAAGCTGTAGTTCTCTCACCGTTTGACGTCTACAAATATATACATATGTAGAGATGAAACATTTGAGCAACGGAACAATTGAGAATTTAGAGCTATGTACTCAGGGGGGTTTGTGAACATAATGCGTCCTACAGATGGCAATTTCGAAAGTTGCACAGATTTTCGAATTTGCAAAAAACTTTTTCTATTAATTATAAACAAATAGAGTAATATTTGTTAACAAAGATAGGCCTATGCAATGCGGCTGATCAATACGAATCGATTCATATAACTTTTATATAATTTTACGTATGCTAAGTATGCGAAACAGCCTGTCAATTGATTGTATGGAAATTTTGTTAGCGTATTAATATATAGATAGTGGGTAATATACTGCCTATGCAATATTTCGACCTAAAATCGAAAACGTTTTTGTGTCGTTTTTTTTTCGTTTTATATACAACGTGAAATTTTCCGATTCAATCAAGTTGCATGTAAATAATAATAAACTAAGTTGAAATAAAAGATAATATAATAAAATAAAATAAGAAATATGAAAATAAATTAGCATAAAAGACAATATACAAATTTTAATGTAATATCTTTGTAGCAAATTAATATACAACGTGAAAAAAGATAATATAATAAAATAAAATAAGAAATATCAAAATAAATTAGCATAAAAGACAATATACAAATTTTAATGTAATATCTTTGTATTCACATAAAATCTGGAAATGCAAAAAACATTTGGGAAAAATTTGCAATTAATTGTTATAGATAAATACATTTAGTGAGTTTAAACAAAAGTTGACTCATTATTTCTGATTTGTTTTTTTTAAAGCACCTAAAATGAAAAACAAAGAATCTGTTAAATAAAGACCTATGCTTTTACGTGTAAGTAAAATTTGTCCAAAAAAAAATAGGCCGGTTAAGTTATTACTTCTCTTTAAGGTTTTTTTTGTGCGCTAACAATTATTTTAGAACAATTTTTTAAAGATTTTGGTACAAACCAATATAGGTAATTGGAAACAATGGTAAACAATATTTTATTTCAACAGAAAATGAGCGAAGCAGTAGTTCTCTCACCGTTTGACGTGTACAAATATATACATATGTAGAGATGAAACATTTTAGCAACGGAACAATTGAGAATTTAGATAGATGTACTCAGGGGGGTTTGTGAACATAATGCGTCCTACAGATGGCAATTTCGATAGTTGCACAGATTTTTGAATTTACAAAAAACTTTTTCTATTAATTATAAACAAATAGAGTAATATTTGTTAACAAAGATAGACCTATGCACTGCGGCTGATCAATACGAATCGATTCATGTAACTTTTATATGATTTTACGTATGCTAAGTATGCGAAACAGCCTGCCAATTGATTGTATGGAAATTTCGTTAGCGTATTAATATATAGATAGTGGGTAATATACTGCCTATGCAATATTTCGAGCTAAAATCGAAAACTTTTTTGGGTCGTTTTTTTTCGTTTAATATACAACGTGAAATTTTCCGATTCAATCTAGTTGCATTTAATTAATAATAAACTAAGTTGAAATAAAAGATAATATAATAAAATAAAATAAGAAATATCAAAATAAATTAGCATAAAAGACTATATACAAATTTTAATGTAATATCTTTGTAGCAAATTTAATATACAACGTGATAAAAGATAATATAATAAAATAAAATAAGAAATATCAAAATAAATTAGCATAAAAGACAATATACAAATTTTAATGTAATATCTTTGTAGCAAATTTATTTATTTTTCAACAGAAAATGAGCGAAGCAGTAGTTCTCTCACCGTTTGACGTCTACAAATATATACATATGTAGAGATGAAACAATTGAGCAACGGAACAATTGAGAATTTAGAGCTATGTACTCAGGGGGGTTTGTGAACATAATGCGTCCTACAGATGGCAATTTCGAAAGTTGCACAGATTTTCGAATTTGCAAAAAACTTTTTCTATTAATTATAAACAAATAGAGTAAGATTTGTTAACAAAGATAGGCCTATGCACTGCGGCTGATCAATACGAATCGATTCATATAACTTTTATATGATTTTACGTATGCTAAGTATGCGAAACAGCCTGTCAATTGATTGTATGGAAATTTTGTTAGCGTATTAATATATAGATAGTGGGTAATATACTGCCTATGCAATATTTCGACCTAAAATCGAAAACGTTTTTGGGTCGTTTTTTTTCGTTTTATATACAACGTGAAATTTTCCGATTCAATCAAGTTGCATTTAAATAATAATAAACTAAGTTGAAATAAAAGATAATATAATAAAATAAAATAAGAAATATGAAAATAAATTAGCATAAAAGACAATATACAAATTTTAATGTAATATCTTTTGTAGCAAATTAATATACAACGTGAAAAAAGATAATATAATAAAATAAAATAAGAAATATCAAAATAAACTAGCATAAAAGACAATATACAAAATTTAATGTAATATCTTTGTATTCACATAAAATCTGGAAATGCAAAAAACATTTGGGAAAAATTTGCAATTAATTGTTATAGATAAATACATTTAGTGAGTTTAAACAAAAGTTGACTCATTATTTCTGATTTGTTTTTTTTTTAAAGCACCTAAAATGAAAAACACAGAATCTGTTAAATAAAGACCTATGCTTTTACGTGTAAGTAAAATTTGTCCAAAAAAAATAGGCCGGTTAAGTTATTACTTCTCTTTAAAGTTTTTTTGTGCGCTAACAATTATTTTAGAACAATTTTTTAAAGATTTTGGTACAAACCAATATAGGTAATTGGAAACAATGGTAAACAATATTTTATTTCAACAGAAAATGAGCGAAGCAGTAGTTCTCTCACCGTTTGACGTGTACAAATATATACATATGTAGAGATGAAACATTTGAGCAACGGAACAATTGAGAATTTAGATAGATGTACTCAGGGGGGTTTGTGAACATAATGCGTCCTACAGATGGCAATTTCGATAGTTGCACAGATTTTTGAATTTACAAAAAACTTTTTCTATTAATTATAAACAAATAGAGTAATATTTGTTAACAAAGATAGACCTATGCACTGCGGCTAATCAATACGAATCGATTCATGTAACTTTTATATGATTTTACGTATGCTAAGTATGCGAAACAGCCTGCCAATTGATTGTATGGAAATTTTGTTAGCGTATTAATATATAGATAGTGGGTAATATACTGCCTATGCAATATTTCGAGCTAAAATCGAAAACTTTTTTGGGTCGTTTTTTTTCGTTTAATATACAACGTGAAATTTTCCGATTCAATCTAGTTGCATTTAGTTAATAATAAACTAAGTTGAAATAAAAGATAATATAATAAAATAAAATAAGAAATATCAAAATAAATTAGCATAAAAGACTATATACAAATTTTAATGTAATATCTTTGTAGCAAATTTAATATACAACGTGATAAAAGATAATATAATAAAATAAAATAAGAAATATCAAAATAAATTAGCATAAAAGACAATATACAAATTTTAATGTAATATCTTTGTAGCAAATTTATTTATTTTTTGTTCACTATAAGACGTGCTATATCTAAAATGAGCATAAAATCTGGAAATGCAAAAAACATTTGGGTCAAATTTGCAATGAATTGTTATAAATAAATAAATTTAGTGAGTTTGAACAAAAGTTGGCTCATTATTTCTGATTTCATTTTTTTAAAGCACCTAAAATGAAAAACAAAGAATCTGTTAAATAAAGACCTATGCTTTTACGTATAAGTAAAATTTGTCCAAAAAAATAAGCCGGTTAAGATATGACTTCCCTTTAAAGTTTTTTTGTGCGCTAACAATTATTTTAGAACAGTTTTTTAAAGATTTTGGTATATAGGTAATTGGAAACAATGGTAAACAATATTTTATTTCAACAGAAAATGAGCGAAGCAGTAGTTCTCTCACCGTTTCACGTGTACAAATATATACATATGTAGAGATGAAACATTTGAGCAACGGATCAATTGAGAATTTAGAGCTATGTATTCAGGGGGGTTTGTGAAAATAATGCGTCCTACAGATGGCAATTTCGATAGTTGCACAGATTTTCGAATTTATAAAAAACTTTTTCTATTAATTATAAAGAAATATAGTAATATTTGTTAACAAAGATAGGCCTATGCACTGCGGCTGATCAATACGAATCGATTCATATAACTTTTATATGATTTTACGTATGCTAAGTATGCGAAACAGCCTGTCAATTGATTGTATGGAAATTTTGTTAGCGTATTAATATATAGATAGTGGATAATATACTGACTATGCACGCTATGATGCCGGTTGCCGTTTTGACCTAAAATCAAAGACGTTTTTGTGACGTTTTTTTGTTTCGTTTAATATACAATGTGAAATTTTCCGATTCATTCAAGTTGCAGTTAAATAATAATAAACCAATTTGAAATAAGAGAATATATAATAAAATAAAATAAGAAGTAAAATAAATTAGCATAAAAAGCAATATAAAAAATTTAATGTTATATTTTTGTAACTTTTTTTTCGTTCAGTATAAGACGTACTTTATCTAAAATGAGGATTAAATCTGCAAATGCAAAAACATTTTCGGGCAAATTTGCTATTAATTGTTATAAATAAATTAGTTAGTTTCAACTAAAGTTAACTCATTATTTGCGATTTCAGGTTTTTTTGAAAACAACTAAAATAAAAACAAAGAATCTGTTAAATAAAGACTTATGTATTTACGTGTAAGTGAAATTTGCCACAAAAAATGGGCCGGTCAAAAATAAATTCTATTTAAGCTTTTTGGTACGCTACAAATTATTTTGGAACAATTTTTTAGAATTTTGGTAGAGGCTATTATAGGCAAGTGGCAACAATGGGAAACCATGTTTTAATCTTTCACCGTGTAGCGCGTATGCTTATGTAGGTTTGTGTCTTAGAGCACTTACATAATTTGTCCAAAGATGGCGCGCTTTTGTGCAAGAAAGTAAATATCCATTTTGGAGAGATTGTTGGATTTACGAAAAAGTTTTTCTATTAATTATAAAGAAATAGAGTAATATTTGTTAACAAAAATAGGCCTATGCACTGCGGCTGATCTGTACGAATCGATTCATATAACTTTTATATGATTTTACGTATGCTAACTATGCGAAACCACCTGTCAATTGTTTGTATGGAAATTTTGTTAGCGAATTAATATATAGATAGTAATATACTGCTTATGCAATACGGCCGGTATGATGCCGGCTGCCGTTCTGACCTAAAATCAAAAAGGTTTTGGGACGTTTTTTTGTTTCGTTTAATATACAACGTGAAATTTTCCGATTCAGTCAAGTAGCATTTAAAAAATAACAAACCAATTTGAAATAAGAGAATATATAATAAAATAAAATAAGAACTAAAATAAATTAGCATAAAAGGCAATATAAAAAATGTAATGTTATATTTTTGTAACTTTTTTTTTTGTTCAGTATACGACGTACTAACGAAAATAAGGATTAAATCTGCAAACGCAAAATGGGTCGGTCAAAAATTAATTCTATTTAAGACTTTTTGGTACGCTAAAAATAATTTGGAACAATTTTTTAGGATTTTGGTAGATACTATTATAGGTAAGCGGCAACAATGGGGAACCATATTTGAATGTAGGTGAAACATTTGTGCTTTCGAATTTAGCGAGTATACATAAAATTTGAAATTCACCTTAGAAAACTTACATAATTGTTCCCAAAGACGGCGCGCTTGTGCATAAAGGTTTAGGTCTTTGAAATTCGCATTAGAACACTTAGATACTTGTTCCCAAAGATGGCGCGCTTGTGCATGAAAATGACTTACGTTATTTGTATGAATTGTTCGAATTTACAAAAAACTTTTTCTATTAATTATAAACCAATAGAGTAATATTTGTTACCAAAAATAGGCCTATGCACTGCGGCTGATCAAAGCGAATCGATTCATATAACTTTTATATGATTTTACGTATGCTAAGTATGCGAAACAGCCTGTCAATTGATTGTATGGAAATTTTGTTAGCGTATTAATATATAGATTTCAAAAGGGCGTGGGCGTTGGGCTTAGTTCTATAGGTGGACGCATTTTCGAGATATCGCCATAAAGGTGGACCAGGGGTGACTCTAGAATGTGTTTGTACGATAGCGGTATCAAATTAAAGGTATTAATGAGGGTTTTAAAAGGGAGTGGTGGTAGTTGTATAGGTGGTCGCCTTTTCGAGATATCGCCATAAAGGTGGACCAGGGGTGACTCTAGAATGTGTTTGTACGATATGGGTATCAAACGAAAGGTATTAATGAGTATTTTAAAAAAGAGTGGGCCTTAGTTCTGTAGGTGGACGCCTTCTCGAGATATAGCCATAAAGATGGACCAGGGGTGACTCTAGAATATGTTCGTACGATATGGGTATCAAATGAAAGGTGTTAATGAGTATTTTAAAAGGGCGTGGGGCTTAGTTCTATAGGTGGACGCCTTTTCGAGATATCGCCATAAAGGTGGACCAGGGGTGACTCTAGAATGTGTTTGTACGATATGGGTATCAAATTAAAGGTATTAATGAGGCTTTTAAAAGGGAGTGGTGGTAGTTGTATATGTGAAGGCGTTTTCCAGATATCGAACAAAATGTGGACCAGGGTGACCCAGAACATCATCTGTTGGATACAGCTAATTTATTTATATATATAATACCACGAACAGTGTTCCTGCCAAGATTTCAAGGGTATTTTATTTCGCCCTACAGAACTTTTTCATTTCATTCTACTTAATATGGTAGGTGTCACACCCATTTTACAAAGCTTTTTTCTAGAGTTATATTTTGCGTCAATAAACTAATCCAAATACCATGTTTCATCCCTTTTTTCGTATTTGGTATAGAATTATGGCATTTTTTTCGTTTATCGTAATTTTCGATATCGAAAAAGTCGGCGTGGTCATAGTTCGATTTCGGCCATTTTGTATACCAATACAAAGTGAGTTCAAATAAGTACGTAAACTGAGTTTAGTAAAGATATATCGACTTTTGCTCAAGTTATCGTGTTAAGAGCCGAGCGGAAGGACAGACGGTCGACTGTGTATAAAAACTGGGCGTGGCTTCAACCGATTTCGCCCTTTCTCACAGAAATAAGTTATCGTCCCAGAATCTAAGCCCCTACCAAATTTCACAAGGATTGGTAAATTTTTGTTCGACTTATGGCATTAAAAGTATCCTAGAAAAATTAAATGAAAAAGGGCGGAGACATGCCCATTTTGAAATTTTCTTTTATTTTTGCATTTTGTTGCGCCATATCATTACTGAAGTTGAATGTTGACATAATTTACTTATATACTGTAAAGATATTAAATTTTTTGTTAAAATTTTAATAAAAAAAAAATAATGTTTAAAGTGGGCGTGGTCCTTCTCCGATTTTGCTAATTTTTATTAAGCGTACACATAGTAATAGGAGTAACGTTCCTGCCAAATTTCATCATGATATCTTCAACGACTGCCAAATTACAGCTTACAAAATTTTTAAATTACCTTCTGTTAAAAGTGGGCGGTGCCACGCCCTTTGTCCAAAATTTTACTAATTTTCTATTCTGGTTCAACTCACCTACCAAGTTTCATCCCTTTATCTGTCTTTGGTAATGAATAATTGCACTTTTTCGGTTTTTCGAAATTTTCGATATCGAAAAAGTGGGCGTGGTTATAGTCCGATATCGTTCATTTAAAAAGCGATCTGAGATGAGTGCGCAGGAACCTACGTACCAAATTTCATCAAGATACCTCAAAATTTACTCAAGTTATCGTGTTAACGGACGGACGGACGGACATGGTTCAATCAAATTTTTTTTCGATCCTGATGATTTTGATATATGGAAGTCTATATCTATCTCGATTCCTTTATACCTGTACAACCAACCGTTATCCAATCAAACTTAATATACTCTGTGACTCTGCTCAACTGAGTATAAAAATAACGGAGAAAATCCCTCAAAATCTGATTTTGTGCTACTTGGCAGCTTAGAGATCGACAGCAGAACATCATCTGCAGTAATATCAAAAGAAGAAATTTGAGATTGGTATCCAGAGTGAAATACCGGAATTGGTGAAGAGGTAAACTTTGAATATACCTTCTGAAATAATTTGGCAAACAAGTTACACGTATCTTGCGTATTGCTGGAGACTTCGTCATCATACTCCATGGTCATGGGGAAGCCATTAGTCTGTCTCTTGGAATTTATAACCGACCAAAAACTAGACGGATTTGTTTTCAATTTCGATTCAAGTTTAATCATATATTGCTTGAACAAAAACTTATTAAGACAATCAAATTGCCTTTTAAGTGTAATGTAATTAAGTCGATAAGTTTCATTAGAGCTATTTCTACACATTTGAAGGCTTTATTTTTTCTATTTTTAATATTATTAAGTTTTGCATTATACCAGGGTAGTCTCTTACTAGAACTATTACGTTTTAAAGGTATGAATCTCGAAATGGCTGAGAAAAGTATTTCCTTGAAAATTCCGTAAGAAGACTCTGGTTCATTGGAGGAGTTCAAGAAAGTCCAATCAGTGGCTAAGAAAAACTGATTTATAGCCACGCGGTCGGCCTTAAAATAGTTATACTCCAACGTAGATTTAGCCTGTTTTTATCAAAATTATAAAACTCGAAATTTATAGCCAAGGCACTGTGGTGTATGCTATTTTCCAAAATTGGAAATAGACATTCTCCACATGAAATTTTTAGGTATGCAGATCCAAATATTAGATCAAAGAATTTGCCATTCCTATTAAGATTAGTATTGTATTGTTTTATGCCATGTGAGAACAAGGTGCTTACAACTAGCATATCGATATCGGATCTAATATTTTTGGGTAAAGTATAGCAATCACTTGACCAAGAAATATTACTTAAATTAAAATCACGTAAGTATATAATCTCATCAGATGAATTACAGTTATTGATAACACAATTTAAATTATCTATATGCCTCTGATAGATAGCTAAGTCACTACTTGGTGTAATATGGAACAGTAAAAAAATTATATTTTTATTACCAGTAAACTTAACGCTTATACAAATTTGTTCCGCGTCACCATTATTATAATCAATAACAATTTACTTACTACATAAGTCAGCCCTGACCGCAATGAGGACACCGCCTCCCCTTTCGAGGCCAGTGGCGTTTGGACAACGATCTTTGCGAAATATATAGTAATAATTGTCGAAAAATTCGCTGGATGAAAAATTTTCGGTTAGCCAGGTCTCTGTTAATGCAATTATATCGTATTCATGTGATATTATATTACGATATAATTGTGATGATTTCATACGCATACCACTCACATTATGATAATAGAGCACATAATTTGCTCTTGAATCATTAATAGAATTAATATTAAGGTTAGATTCTACACCTAAGATTTCAGGGAAACTACTTTCCGACGGAGCCGAAAATGGCAAACAGGGGTGACTGTTGACTTGTTGGCCTGTTTGTAACCGTTTCAACTATCGTAGAAGTGCGGGTTTGACTCCCACTCCCGGGAGAAAAGCCTTTGAAGAGAGTTACAAGATATAATCGAAACAGCTGTCGCCTTGTCCGTCCTGATGTCACGTTGTTAAAATTTTTTCGACATTATTAAATTAATTATAAAATTAAAAATTGCTTGAAATAAATGTTTTATTACATTTAAAAGCAATACGGACAATCCCGGTTAACTAACTCATATAAACATTACAACATTTGGTTAATTCGTTGTAGTTCTATAAATAGAACAAAAACAGCGACAATACCAAGTTTCTCTGAAAACCGCCTTACAAACATGCATAACTTCAACACATAACTATATACGAAGTATGTGATATGTAGAAGATAATATATGCGAAAGAAGGCGATTGGGAAAAACTTTGCAACAACTAAGGCATGACGTAGTTGAATGCGTTTGTAACCATTTCAACTATCGTAGGAGTGCGGGTTCGACTCCCACTCCCGGGAGAAAAGGCTTTGAAGAGACTTACAAGGTATAATCGAAACAGCTGTCGCCTTGTCCGTCCTGATGTCAAGTTGTTTAAATTTTTCCCAAATTATTAAATAAATTATAAAATGAAAAATTGCTTGAAATAAATGTTATAATACATTTAAAAGCAATACGGGCAATCCCCGGTTATCTAACTCATATAAACAGACAACATTTGGTTAATTCGTTGTAGTTCTATAAATAGAACAAAAACAGCAACGATACCAAGTTTCTCTGAAAACCGCCTTACAAACATGCATAACTTCAACACATAACTACATACGAAGTATATGATGTGTAGAAGATAATATATGCCAAAGATGGCAATTGGGAAAAACTTTACAACAACTAAGGCATGACGTAGCTGAATGCGTTTGTAACCATTTCAACTATCGTGGAAGTGCGGGTTTGACTCCCACTCCCGGGAGAAAAGCCTTTGAAGAGAGTTACAAGGTATAATCGAAACAGCTGTCGCCTTGTCCGTCCTGATGTCACGTTGTTTAAATTTTTTCGACATTATTAAATTAACTATAAAATTAAAAATTGCTTGAAATAAATGTTTTATTACATTTAAAAGCAATACGGGCAATCCCCGGTTAACTAACTCATATAAACAGACAACATTTGGTTAATTCGTTGTAGTTCTATAAATAGACCAAAAACAGCGACAATACCAAGTTTCTCTGAAAACCGCCTTACAAACATGCATAAATTCAGCACATAACTACATACGAAGTATGTGATGTGTAGAAGATTATATATGCGAAAGAAGGCAATTGGAAAAAACTTTACAACAACTAAGGCATGACGTAGCTGAATGCGTTTGTAACCATTTCAACTATCGTAGGAGTGCGGGTTCGACTCCCACTCCCGGGAGAAAAGGCTTTGAGGAGATTTACAAGGTATAATCGAAACAGCTGTCGCCTTGTCCGTCCTGATGTCACGTTGTTTAAAATTTTCCCAAATTATTAAATAAATTATAAAATTAAAAAGTTGCTTGAAATAAATATTTTAATACATTTAAAAGCAATACGGGCAATCCCCGGTTAACTAACTCATATAAACAGACAACATTTGGTTAATTCGTTGTAGTTCTATAAATAGAACAAAAACAGCAACGATACCAAGTTTCTCTGAAAACCGCCTTACAAACATGCATAACTTCAACACATAACTACATACGAAGTATATGATGTGTAGAAGATAATATATGAGAAAGAAGACAATTAGGAAAAACTTTACAACAACTAAGGCATGACGTAGCTGAATGCGTTTGTAACCATTTCAACTATCGTAGGAGTGCGGGTTCGACTCCCACTCCCGGGAGAAACGGCTTTGAAGAGATTTACAAGGTATAATCGAAACAGCTGTCGCCTTGTCCGTCCTGATGTCACGTTGTTTAAATTTTTCCCAAATTATTAAATAAATTATAAAATTAAAAATTGCTTGAAATAATTGTTTTAATACATTTAAAAGCAATACGGGCAATCCCCGGTTAACTAACTCATATAAACAGACAACATTTGGTTAATTCGTTGTAGTTCTATAAATAGAACAAAAACAGCAACGATACCAAGTTTCTCTGAAAACCGCCTTACAAACATGCATAACTTCAACACATAACTACATACGAAGTATATGATGTGTAGAAGATAATATATGAGAAAGAAGGCAATTAGGAAAAACTTTACAACAACTAAGGCATGACGTAGCTGAATGCGTTTGTAACCATTTCAACTATCGTAGGAGTGCGGGTTCGACTCCCACTCCCGGGAGAAACGGCTTTGAAGAGATTTACAAGGTATAATCGAAACAGATGTCGCCTTGTCCGTCTTGATGTCACGTTGTTTAAAATTTTCCCAAATTATTAAATAAATTATAAAATTAAAAGTTGCTTGAAATAAATGTTTTAATGCATTTAAAAGCAATACGGGCCATCCCCGGTTAACTAACTCATATAAACAGACAACATTTGGTTAATTCGTTGTAGTTCTATAAATAGAACAAAAACAGCGACGATACCAAGTTTCTCTGAAAACCGCCTTACAAACATGCATAACTTCAACACATAACTACATACGAAGTATATGATGTGTAGAAGATAATATATGCGAAAGATGGCAATTGGGAAAAACTTTACAACAACTAAGGCATGACGTAGTTGAATGCGTTTGTAACCATTTCAACTATCGTAGGAGTGCGGGTTCGACTCCCACTCCCGGGAAAAAAGGCTGTGAAGAGATTTACAAGGTATAATCGAAACAGCTGTCGCCTTGTCCGTCCTGATGTCACGTTGTTTAAATTTTTCCCAAATTATTAAATAAATTATAAAATTAAAAATTGCTTGAAATAAATGTTTTAATACATTTAAAAGCAAAACGGGCAATCCCCGGTTAACTAACTCATATAAACAGACAACATGTGGTTAATTCGTTGTAGTTCTATAAATAGAACAAAAACAGCGACAATACCAAGTTTCTCCGAAAACCGCCTTACAAACATGCATAACTTCAATACATAACTACATACGAAGTATGTGATGTGTAGAAGATAATATATGCCAAAGATGGCAATTGGGAAATACTTTACAACAACTAAGGCATGACGTAGTTGAATGCGTTTGTAACCTTTTCAACTATCGTAGAAGTGCGGGTTCGACTCCCAATCCCGGGAGAAAAGCCTTTGAAGAGAGTTACAAGGTATAATCGAAACAACTGTCGCCTTGTCCGTCCTGATGTCACGTTGTTTAAATTTTTCCGACATTATTAAATTAACTATAAAATTAAAAATTGCTTGAAATAAATGTTTTAATATTGTTACGAATATTAGCAAAACTAAGGGGTGCTGCTATCTCTAAGCCGATGCTAAGCAGTGACGTTAATTCACATCAATAATTCAATCATTATGTATCTACATAAACGAAGCAATAATTGCGTCTACACATATGTACCATGTACGTATACGAGAAGCGGAGAATCAATGCACAAACACATGCATATATCTGAGATACTCCTGAATGTATGCAATGAGAGAAGCTATAAAATTGTGCAATTCTAGTTACAGCTGAGAAGTTGGAGAGCTAATGGCAAATAGTAGATTCTGGAAATGGAAGCGCCTAGAAGATGCGAACGCTGAAATCAGAGAGTATAAAAGGCATCAAATGTAGAGGCGCTCGAATTCAGTTTGAGTTGAGCTATCAAGCAGTTATTGATTAAGCACGCAATATGGCGGGCAATAGTAGAGTTTCATTTGAACTATCAATCAGTTTGGTTGTTAAGCAAGCTAGTTGCAAAGTATAAGTGTTATTGTGAAGTACTTTAATAAAGGCCATTTTTCCATTATTCAAGATTGGAGTTATTTATTCAACAGTTTAGTGATTAGAACTTGGCAGAAGATTGCAAATAAGAGTAGTTGCAAGTAAATTCGTTACAATTGGTGTCAGAAGAGGAATTGTTGTTGAATAAATTCCAGAGGACAACAAGGACATGGCAAAGTTCAGTGAATTGAAGATCCAGCAACTGAAGAAGGAGTTGGAGAGCCGTGGATTGAATACAAGCGGCATTAAAGTCGAACTTCAGGCACGACTACGAGAGGCAATGGAATTAGAAGGAATTGACGTGGAAGAGTATGAAGGAAGGCGAGGAAACAACAAAAATGGAAGATACAGTTACGAGCACAGACTTGAACATGATTTTGGCTGCAATATCTGCTCAAACATCGACAGTGGCTTCTCAACTGGATTCGCAAAAGACAGATATAACATCTCAACTGGCATCTCAACTAGAAGAACAGAAAACGTATATGTCATCTCAACTAGAAGAACAGAAAACGTATATGTCATTACAGATGGAATCCCAAGCGACACGAATAACATCAAAGATGGAAACACAACTGAAAGAACAAGATGCACGCATAACAGTACAACTCGAAGCGAGGGAGGCGCGTATATCATCAAAATTCGAAGCGCGTATGGACGAGAAAATAACGCAGTTTGAGGAAAAAATCGAAGCCGAGGTGGATTCTTTGAGAGGTCGTATACAGGAGTTGCAATTACATCGCCCAGCTGTTCCAGCCAGCAATCCAAAGGTAAAAACACCATCCTTTGACGGTTCTGTTCCTTTCCAGGTCTTTAAGCTTCAGTTTGAGAAGACCGCAGCAGTGAACAACTGGAGTGCTGAAGATAAAGTTGCTGCACTATTCGTAGCATTGAAAGGACCAGCTGCCGAAATCTTACAGACTATTCCTGAGTACGAACGGAACGGTTATGACGCATTGATGGCTGCTGTAGAACGGCGATACGGAAGCGAACACAGGAAGCAGATACACCAAATAGAGTTGCAAAACCACTACCAAAAAGCCAATGAGACTTTGCAGGAGTTTGCGTCGGATATAGAAGGGCTAGCACATTTAGCGAATGCGGACGCACACGTGGAATACACTGAAAGGGTAAAGATTCAGAGCTTTATAAATGGCATACGGGACGTCGAAACAAAGCGAGCTACATACGCAAACCCAAAGCCAACATTCGCAGAAACGGTGTCACAAGCTCTGATTCAGGAAACAGCGTCGCTTCTGTGTAAGCCAGTTTTCAAAGCACGCCGTGTGGAAGTAGAAAGGCCAGAGTGGGTAGACGCAATATTGGAGGCGCTGGAAGGGTCGCAAAAGCGAAATGAAAAAGTTATCAAATGCTTCAAATGCGGGGAGTCCGTTCACATTGCAAGTTAACAGTACACTTCCCACAGTGCCCTTATGGCAATCATAAACAGATATTCCATTTCTCAAGCCACTGGCATTTCAGTAAGCAGACTAAACAAAGATTATATTTCTCAAGCCACTGGCATTTCAGTAAGCAGACTAAACAAATATTATATTTCTCAAGCCACTGGCATTTCATTGAATAAACATTCCATTTCTCACGCATCGGTTTTCAAGGGCAAATCCGATGCAACGCTTATATTGTAAATATTGAATTAAGTTATAAATAAGAGCAATTGTGGAAAATAAAGTCAGTTTGGATTCTGAGTTTGGTGTCAATGTTACATTCTGTAACTAACCATACAAAATTCTTATTATTTTTTAAAAACGCCCCCTAAAGTAGGAGGACGATAATTGGCGCCCGGCGTGTGGGGCACGCGTTGTAAAAATAAGTATCGTCAAAGGACGAGAAAAAACAAAAAAACACATAAGTTAAACAACAAAGTTTTTAAAAAAAGTATCGTCAAAGGACGAGAAAGAACAAAAAAAACCCAAAAGTTAAACAACAAAATTTTTTAAATAAGTATCGTCAAAGGACGAGAAAGAACAAAAAAAAATACAAAAGTTAAACAACAAAATTTTTTAAATAAGTATCGTCACTGGACGAGAAAGAACCAAAAACACAAAAGTAAAACAACAAAAAATTGTTTTCAAAACTTTAACTAACTACCATTGTGAATTTATACAAGTGGTTTGAAAAAAACATTAACAATAGTAAACAGCTTCAATCATCTGTTGAATCGCTGTTCGAATACTTAAATCATTTAATGTGAAGTTCGTGGGTTGAAATTTGAAAATTGACAAGAAAAATACAAGTGAGCAGCTAACAGCAAAATAAGTCCATGGAGAAATACATTTAATAGAGTGTGCAAAAACAAAAACAAATTTAAAAACGTAATTCTTGAATTACTCGTATCACAACAACAACAAAACAAACCTACAACCATAACGTTGAATAAGAGGAAGAAGTAAACGAGAGGAGAAGAGCAGTTCAAAAAGGAGCAGAGGAAAAAAAAGGAAGCTGTATATAAATTTGATGTTATAGGACCAGTGAGAGCAGCAGTACGGCAGTGAAGTAAGATTAATTTTTATGCTATTTAGTGACTAGAGATTCATTCTTGTACTTACGCTATTTAAAAAAAAAAACAATTACTAAAAATATTAAAGTGTGGATTTGTTGATACAAGTATTTAGAAGTATGTCGTTAGAAAGTGAAAATGAAGCCCTAGTGGCTAGGTTAATAGCCGCGAATAACGCTTCATTAAAATTAGAGGTAGCGGAATTGCGCAAGCAAATCGAGGGGATGACTCAGGCAGCTACCATTGCGGAGTACAAGCCTGAGATCATCAACCAGCAAATAAAGTGCGAGGAGTCTTTAGAGATAATAAAGTCTTTGCCCGAATTCACGGGAAAGCAAAATAAATATGTTAGTTGGAGGGAATCCGCTAATAACACAATGACTTTATACGTTAGAGGCAGCCGTAGGTATTTCGCTGCACTAACGATATTAAGAAATAAAATTACAAAGGAAGCCAATGATTTGCTATCAAATCAGGGGACAGTGCTAAATTTTGATGCCATTTTGGCACGATTAGATTTCGCATACGCCGACAAGAGGCCAGCCAACATTATTGAACAGGAGATGAGCATTTTGAGACAAGGCTCTAATTCAATAATTGATTATTATAATAAGGTTAACGAGAAATTAACGTTGTTGATAAATAAAACGATCATGACCTACGGTACTGGCAGTTCAGTCACTAGGGAACTTAATGCCAAGAATAGGCGAGATGCTTTACGCATATTTATAGCCGGATTGAATGGGAATTTATCAAATATCCTGTTTTCATTGTCACCAAGTGATCTGCCGAACGCTTTGGCAAAGGCCCAAGAATTGGAGTCTAACAATATGCCAGCAAATTTTGCTTTACAGTTCGGTAGGCCGACCCATTTTTCGCCTTCAGCAAATAATGGGCAAAATAATTATAACCATAGAAGAAACTTCAATAATAATCTGAGATTTGCACAAGAACAGCCTCAAAGAAATTTCGGGTGCAACCACGACCGACCCCAATGGATGTTGATTGCAGCATCAGGGTACAAAATCGGCCGCAGCTAAAACCTACTTATAATTACCAAAGTAATAATCAAAGTGGTAATATAGAAAAAAGACCACATGGAAGCACGCAGCAGACCGTGCAACCACCCAATAAGACATTACGTGTCAATAATATAAATGAGGATCATTTTTCAGACCAAAATTAGCTTTGCCATACATTTTCTTGTATGACAGGGCAATAGGTAAAAATTTTAAAATATTAGTTGACACAGGAGCAACTAGCTGATATATAAAGTCAGGTATTTACAAGAATAGAAATGAACTGGCTATACAAAAAAGAGTTAAATCAATTAACGGCTATTCAATAATACGTTACTATCATTTTATAACTTTGTTCGGTAAAAAGCAAGTTTTTTATGAAATTGAAAATTTAGAAGCAGATTTGCTAATCGGATGGGAGCAAGGACTTCTAAAGTGCCAGCCGATGGTAATACCGGCAAAAGAAAGGAAGATAAAGAAGAAAACACTCGGGACAAAGAAATCCTGAGACGCCAGCCGAAGAGAATTCCGGCAAGTTTTAAAATAAAACACGTTAATAAAAATAATTTGAATATAAAAAATTCGGGAGAAGATCCTGAAAAGCCAGTCGTTGAATTATCCGACAAGATAAATAGTGAAAAGGGAGCGTTGAATACAATTACTTTGGAGGAAGAATCCTTTGAAGCACCAGCCAATGTATATTCCGGCAATGCAGAAGATAATTACAAACCCTGTAGTAGGAAAGGGTCAAATAAATTTATTGTTATGGAAAAGGAAAAGGAAATAATAGCGGAAATTGAGAAAATTCATTCTGGAATAGATATGAATTTACTCCGGTTTGGAGTAAGCAGTATCAATATCCGCTAGGTGCAAATAGCTTTGTTAATGAGGAGATCAGGGTTTTGTTACAAGATGGTGTGGTTCGTCCAAGTAAAAGCCCATACAATTCACCCATCTGGGTTGTACCAAAAAAAGGCATAAATGAAGATGGTACACAAAAGTTGAGGATGGTTGTGGACTTCAAAAAATTAAATGAAGTAACAGTTTCGGATAAATATCCAATTCCAGACAGCAATGTCATACTGTCTAATTTGGGGGGTTCTAAATACTTTTATACAATTGACCTTGAGTCGGGATTTCATCAAATTTTGATGAAGGATAGTGATGTGGAAAAGACAGCATTTTCAGTTAATAACAGCAAATATGAATTTCTAAGAATGCCTTTTGGACTGAAAAACGCACCTAGTATTTTTCAGAGAGCTATGGATAACGTTCTTAGGGATTACATTGGCAAATTTTGTCACGTATATATAGATGATATCATTGTGTTTTCCAAAACATTTGCGGAGCACACGGAGCATTTAAAGACGGTTGTTGATACGTTGAAGAAAGCAAATATGAAAATTTCATTGGAAAAATCGAAATTTTACAGAAAGGAAGTAGAATTTTTAGGGTATATTGTAGCTAACAATATTATTAAAACCGATCCGGAAAAGATTGAAACGATTTCGAGGTATCCATTACCTAAAACAGTGAGACAACTTCGTAGTTTTCTGGGGATGACAGGTTATTATAGAAAGTTTATTAAAGATTATGCAGCGATAGCGAAACCATTGACGAGGCATTTATCAGCGAAAAATGGCCATGTGTCACAGCACATGTCTAAAAAAATCGAGGTTAGATTAGAACAAGACGCAATTATGGCTTTTGAAAGATTAAGAAATTACTCGCAAACCAAGTCGAACTAACTCAGCCGGATTTTACAAAAAAATTTATATTTGCAACAGATGCCTCAAATGACGCATTGGGAGGAGTATTAAGTCAGGAAAGAAAGCCCATTATTTCTATATCGAAAACATTAAATTCAACAGAAAGAAATTGTGCAACAAACGAAAAGGAGCTTTATGCCATAGTTTGGGCATTAAAAACTTTAAGAAATCACCTTTATGGGGTATCAGATCTGGAGATTCACACAGATCATCAGCCATTATCTTTTTCGGTTTCTCCAAGAAACCCTAACGTTAAAATGAAAAGATGGCACACTATAATCGAGGAATATGCTCCAAAAATAATTTATAAGCGAGGTAAAGTGAATATAGTAGCGGATGCGTTGTCTAGGCAATATTTAAATCAGGTATCTGATGACTCATCGGATCGTGCTACGCAGCATTCTGCGGAAAGCTCAGATAATGTGGAAATTCCGGAGACAAAAAAACCGTTGAATCAGTTTAAACAGCAGATATTGCTAAGTAAAGGACGTTTTACCATATATGAGTCAGTGATAAACTTTGGTAGGACAAGACATCTTATTGAATACGATACGGTGGAAAATTTGATAACAATTTTAAAGGAATTTATACAACCCAGTCTTGTGACTGCAATTCACTGTACACCAGAAGATCTCTATGAGATTAAAACTAAGTTAAAGGAAACGTTTACAAATAAATTTTTGTATGCCAGGAATTTTCCTATAGATGTAACAAACAGGGAGGACCAAGATGCGATAATAGAACAAACACATAACAGAGCACACAGAAGTTTTGAAGAAAATATAAAGCAAATTTGTAAGATGTACTATTGGCCTGAAATGCTTAAGCAATTCAGAGAGTATATTAGAAGCTGCGATATTTGTAATGGAAATAAACATGATAGGCACCCGAAGAAAATACCAATTGGAGAGGCTCCTGTACCTCATGAGGAAGGAATACAGATTCATATGGATATATTTTATTCTCAATCTTTGATATTTATTACATGTATTGACGCATATTCAAAGTTTTTGATTATTAAACGAATTGAGGATAAGACTGAGTTGGAAGATAAAGTATTGGAGATATTACAGGGTTTCCCTAATGTAAAGATGATAACACTAGATAATGAACCAGGATTTACTACTGTGCAATTTAAAACCTTGATGGAGAGACTTCATATTGAGATTTATTTTTGTAACCCAAATCACAGTACTACAAATGGACAGGTGGAGAGGGTTCATTCAACGATAATTGAGATTGCGAGATGTATGAAGCAGGAATATGATTTGATCAGTTTTTCTGAATCAGTATATAGAGCGGTTCAACAATATAACAAAACTATACACTCCGTGATTGAGAATAAACCTTTTGAGGTACTGTATAATAAGATTAAACATGATACTGTGCCACAAAAATTAGTACTGGCGCAAGAAAAAATGTTAGACAGACAAAATAAAAACAGGAAAATGAAAACGTATTCATGTGGTGATATTATATATGAAAAAATCATAGGAGAGAGGAATAAATTAAGACCTAGGTATAGGAAACAGATAGTAAAGGAGGATTTAGGTAATAGGGTTAGGATTAATCAAAGAAATAGAATAGTGCATAAAGATAATATAAAATCTTAATTATACATTTTTAGATGATACCAGTAATAATTGTATCACTAATTGCTCTAGCGATATCAGACATAGTAGAATATACACGGGAGGATTATGTACTGATAGAAGATGGTGATGTTGCTTTATACCGCAGCTTTGGAACAATTTTCCACATAACCAATTTGACTTATTTTGAAAATCTCATAATGGCAGATAAAAAATTGTACAACAAAAAATTCAGATACAATAATTTAAAGGAAACGTCTGAATCACCAGACATTAAGAACTCAGACATAGAATTTGAAACCGGTTTAATAGAAACCTTATTGGGTCAACTACAAAGAATGAGTGGAAGAGATAAAAGGGGTATTAATGAATTAGGGACAATATGGAAATGGATAGCGGGATCACCAGACCATGATGATTTGGTGTTAGTAAATAACAAATTGAACGAATTAACGGATAATAATAATAAACAGTACACTACAAACTCTGAAATTTTTAAAGAAATTTATAGATTAACTGAAACAATAAAAAGCTTAAATGGAGACGAATATGTTAAATTGCTTGTAAAACGAAGAAATGAATTTTTAATGCCGGAATTACAAAATCTCGTTAATACTATAGCAATGGCAAAAGTAGGAATTTTAAATCCAGTAATTTTACATTTTGATGAAATAGAGAAGATAACCGAAAATGAGCACGGACGACTGTCTATATCAGATATAATAGACGTATCTACTTTTAAAATATTGCAAAATGAAGATGTAATAGTTATTTACATAAAATATCCAAAAACTATATTTGATTGTAAATTGTTTGAAGTAAGGCCAATTGCCCAAAAAGATGGTAAGCTACTAATTGCAAAAGAAATTGCAAAATGTAACGACAAATATGTTAATGTTGAAAATTGTAAAAAAGAATTGATAAAAACCTATTGTAAAATTAATAATACAAATAGTTGCTTGTCAGATATTTTAACTGGGAATAAAGCTAAATGTAAAAAAATTAAAGAAGGCAATAAACAAATAGATGAAATAAAACAGGGTGCTGTATTAGTTTCAGGGAAGCATATTATCAATAATCAGGAAGTAGATGGAATTTATTTAGTTACATTTGAAAATCAAACAAATATTGATAATGTTACATATGAAAATATAGATTCAAAAATATGGCAGTATGTCAGGAATAGTATAGTAAGTAATTTTGAAATTGTAGATTACATTGAGTCAAAAGACTATAATTTGAAATTTGGAAATATTAATTTGATAAACTATGTAAGAAATGAAATACAATCACATCCTGTATATTGAATTGTCATTGTATTAACATGTATTATAATTATAATATATATATTTTTTAAGATCACCAAAGTGGTTGAGAGATGGAAAACAAATAGACAGTCAATAAAACAAGAGGAAATTTTTAATGAATTAACCGTTAAAATTAATCAACTTACAAACAAAATTACAGAATCGGGGCGATTCTCTTAAAGAAAGGGGGGAGTTAACAGTACACTTCCCACAGTGCCCTTATGGCAATCATAAACAAATATTCCATTTCTCAACCCACTGGCATTTCAGTAAGCAGACTAAACAAAGATTATATTTCTCAAGCCACTGGCATTTCAGTAAGCAGACTAAACAAATATTATATTTCTCAAGCCACTGGCATTTCATTGAATAAACATTCCATTTCTCACGCATCGGTTTTCAAGGGCAAATCCGATGCAACACTTATATTGTAAATATTGAATTTAGTTATAAATAAGAGCAATTGTGGAAAATAAAGTCAGTTTGGATTCTGAGTTTGGTGTCAATGTTACATTCTGTAACTAACCATACAAAATTCTTATTATTTTTTAAAAACCCCTCCTAAAGTAGGAGGACGATAATTTGAACGTCATTGCGATCTTGGTCCTAATAGTTCCAACAATGTGGATGGCCGTAAACGCAAAGCTGGAGGAGATGAGCAAGAGCGAGTAAGAGGTAGAGATCGAGAGCTAGATCCAGCTATTTAATGCCCTATGATATCTGTGTTGCAAATTGGTAGAAAATCGAGCAGTCTCACCGTCAGAGGGAATGTGGATGGTAAAGAACATGTACTGACTGCAGATACGGGCGCATCTCATTCCTTGATTCGATCTGATTTAGTCTACAGGAGAGTAAAGTCATTACCTGGAGCGAGGTTGCCTACGGTCACCGGCGAATATAACCAAGTCCGGGGAGAAGTGATATGTCTTAATTGGGAAGATCATGGTTTTACACAAATTCGTTGTGGCGGAGATCGTTGATGAAGTCATATTGGGAGTGGACTTCTTGGTTGACCATGACATCAAGATCGATATGCAGAAAAGGGTGATGCGTTACGAGAACCAGGATATACCCCTTAACTTCAAGTTGGAGAAAAGGTTCAGTAGTAATCGAGTAATGGTGGAGAAGACTCGACAAATGTCACGAAAGTCAAAAGAAAAGGTTGATGGATCGAATGGGCCAAATAAAGCGAAATTAAAAGTACCTGCGAGAAAAAGACCGGCATCGACAAACCGTAATGGATGCATTAAAACGACTGAAAGAATTTTTCAGAAAGAACGCAAGGATGGTTTCAAGCCAGCGCGCACTACTGTTGTGAAACGTCCAGACGATAATGATGATGCAAAGTCAATCCGTCAAGTGCAAGCTCTGCGAAGAAGTTCATTGGCCAAACAACAGAGTGCGAGGGAACAATCAAGAATAATGAGTAGTAAGATGAAACGCAGGTACAATGAGAACAAAAATTCGGAAGGTTTCTTGGAGGGAGATTTGGTACTGTTATACAACCCTCACCGGCGGAAAGGTGTTCCATCCAAGATTCGGTGCAGTGGGGAAGGCCCGTAGAAAGTTGCGAAGAAGATCAGTGATACCGTCTACCGCATACAAACCACTGGGAAACCACGGAGTGGAAGAGTGGTACATTTGGAGATGCTAGTGGCGTTTAGATCGGGAGATTTGGTGGAGGGCAGTGTTACGAATATTAGCAAAACTAAGGGGTGCTACTATCTCTAAGCCGATGCTAAGCAGTGACGTGAATTCACATCAATAATTCAATCATTATATATCTACATAAACGGAACAATAATTGCGTCTACACATATGTACCATGTACGTATACGAGCGGCGGAGGGTCAATGCACAAACACATGCATATATCTGAGATACTCCTGAAAGTATGCAATGAGAGAAGCTATAAAATTGTGCAATTGTAGTTACAGCTGAGAAGTTTGAGAGCTAATGGCAAATAGTAGATTCTGGAAATGGAAGCGCCTAGAAGATGCGAACGTTGAAATCAGAGAGTATAAAAGGCAGCAAATGTAGAGGTGCTGGAATTCAGTTTGAGTTGAGCTATCAAGCAGTTATTGATTAAGCACGCAATCTGGCGGGCAATAGTAGAGATTCATTTGAACTATCAATCAGTTTGGTTGTTAAGCAAGCTAGTTGCAAAGTATAAGTGTTATTGTGAAGTACTTTAATAAAGGCCATTTTTCCATTATTCAAGATTCGAGTTATTTATTCAACAGTTTAGTGATTCGAACTTGGCAGAAGATTGCAAATAAGAGGAGTTGCAAGTAAATTCGTACAATACATTTAAAAGCAATACGGGCAATCCCCGGTTAACTAACTCATATAAACAGACAACATTTGGTTAATTCGTTGTAGTTCTATAAATAGAACAAAAACAGCGACAATACCAAGTTTCTCTGAAAACCGCCTTACAAACATGCATAACTTCAACACATAACTACATACGAAGTATGTGATGTGTAGAAGATAATATATGCGAAAAAGGCAATTGGGAAAAACTTTACAACAACTAAGGCATGACGTAGCTGAATGCGTTTGTAACCATTTCAACTATCGTAGGAGTGCGGGTTCGACTCCCACTCCCGGGAGAAAAGGCTTTGAAGAGATTTACAAGGTATAATCGAAACAGCTGTCGCCGTGTCCGTCCTGATGTCACGTTGTTTAAATTTTTCCCACATTATTAAATAAACTATAAAATTAAAAATTGCTTGAAATAAATGTGTTATTACATTTAAAAGCAATACGGGCAATCCCCGGTTAACTAACTCATATAAACAGACAACATTTGGTTAATTCGTTATAGTTCTATAAATAGAACAAAAACAGCGACAATACCAAGTGTCTCTGAAACCCGCCTTACAAACATGCATAACTTCAACACATAACTATATACGAAGTATGTGATGTGTAGAAGATAATATATGCGAAAGAAGTCGATTGGGAAAAACTTTGCAACAACTAAGGCATGACGTAGTTGAATGCGTTTGTAACCATTTCAACTATCGTAGGAGTGCGGGTTCGACTCCCACTCTCGGGAGAAAAGGATTTGAAGAGATTTACAAGGTATAATCGAAACAGCTGTCGCCTTGTCCGTCCTGATGTCACGTTGTTTAAATTTTTCCCAAATTATTAAATAAATTATAAAATTAAAAATTGCTTGAAATAAATGTTTTAATACATTTAAAAGCAATACGGGAAATCCCCGGTTATCTAACTCATATAAACAGACAACATTTGGTTAATTCGTTGTAGTTCTATAAATAGAACAAAAACAGCGACAAAACCAAGTTTCTCTGAAAACCGCCTTACAAACATGCATAACTTCAACACATAACTACATACGAAGTATGTGATGTGTAGAAAATAATATATGCGAAAGAAGGCAATTAGGAAAAACTTTACAACAACTAATTTATGACGTAGCTGAATGCGTTTGTAACCATTTCAACTATCGTAGGAGTGCGGGTTCAATTCCCACTCCCGGGAGAAAAGGCTTTGAAGAGATTTATAAGGTATAATCGAAACAGCTGTCGCCTTGTCCGTCCTGATGTCACGTTGTTTAAATTTTTTGTTTATTTTGAACAAATATGTATTGGCTGATCGCGCCCGTACTTGATTGATAGAGGCCGCTGTAGGAAGAAAAGAAGCAACATATTAAAGCTGAAAACAAGAACGGGTTACAATTCAACGCACTTTATTAGTATAAACCTCGTTTGGATATCGAGTTTTTCGTAGTCCGTACGAAGAGGACATGTGCCGGTTCCAGATTTCGACGATTGTAAGATTATTTTCCATCTGGACAAAGAGGCCAAGCCTCCGTTCCAGATTTTAACTTTATGAGATGTAAGGTTATATCCAGACGAAGAGGACGGTTCTCCGTGCCCGATTGGATTTATTTTGTTATTTTTGGTTTTAATTTTAATAAAATGTTTTATTTTAAAATGAAATTTGGTTGCGTGGCGAACGCTTTAATAATTTTGAGTTATTTAGTAAAATTACATTGACCCTCTAACATGCCTTTATGTGGCTGGCAACTCCACTTTCTGTGCTAAGGCCGAAAACTTGTAATTTGTTATTTGTGGTTTGTTATTTTGAATATGGTCGAAAGTTTGTATCTTTTTTTTTATTTTGTGACTACTTTTGTCACAAGATTCCTGCCACCCAAGATAAGTTTCGCATTTCAGGCTAGTTTTTGTGGTATTCGGCAAAAACTCTTGCTAAATAATTTTTAATTGGAAGTTATTCTTAACTTTTCGCGTTTTTCATATTTCATTTGCCATTCGTGGTGAATCATTTAATTGTGAATATTGATGAAAAAAATACTATTTTGCTGATATGGCAAAACCACACGGCGAAATTGAAGTGTCAAGTGAAAGAAAACAAGGGGAATTCAGTACCAGGTGTTGTTATCCCAACAGCTGATTGCTTCTTCTTGATTATTTTCCTTACAACGCCTTGTACTACAAAATGTCAGTTAATCGAAATCAATGAAATGTTTCTTTTGACTTGACCTTCTTCTGCATGGCGAATTGGCTGAATTCGCTTTGCCACCACCTGGTATGGATTCGCCTTGGAAAGAAAATGAAAGAATGACAAATGGAAGAAGAACAATGTCATTACATAATAAACATGATGATAAGTAATAACAAGTTGTAAAATTTTATAATTTGTGTTAAATTAATCATTTTAATAACTTCTTGTTTTCTTTTCTTTTCAGATTATGCAAATTACTATGAAGTCCTTGTGGTACACACGTACTTGCACCTGAATATTGATCCACCTCAAAAATAATGGTTTGAGGCTTTGCCCTTCACGGATGAAGGTGGACATCAAACAAATATACATTTGCCAATTATGTCCCGGAATAATTTGATATGTTTTAGGATGTGCATTTAAGTTTTCTTTCTAGTTTTTGTGCTAGAAAAGCCAGAAATGATCGCAAAAGCGTTCAGTTATAGGAGTAGGTTTGTGCAAAGTTAAGTTGCAATTTTGTTATTGTGCTTTTCCTTATCTCATAATACCCAGCAAAAAATGTTGTGAGTTATTATGGGAAATAAGGGAAAGCAATTAAACTGAAAAAATATTATTAATATTGGAAAAAAGAAGTGCACATATTACGAATATGGATTTTGTTTATTTCCATTCACGTAGTAATGCACATCTGTATTTTCGTTAGTGTATTGTAAAATTACACTAAACTAATTTTTCAAAGCAATGGTTCAGAACCATTATATAAAACTCAATGCAAGGCATTATTTGTACTCTCAATTGAGTAGTTTTAATGATATTGTTTTGATATCAACTAATTATACCCTCAAGCGAATGGGTATAATAGGAATTTTTTGCGGACTAGTTTCTCTTCAAAGCTCGTTTTTTTTTGTAGAAAATTAGTGACTTTATTAGAAAAATTTGTAATATATGTCGTTGTTTTGCTTATGTAGTTAGTCCAATTACAGCAACTTGACTTTAATTTTGTATCATTCTTGACAATCGATATTTGACTTAACATTATAAATTAACTTGGTAATGAATGATACCGGTTGTGTTCACCAAAGCTTTGTCAATTGTTATTGTTATTGTAGTTGGACTGTTATTTGTCTGAAACATTATTAAACTGTTTTGTCTTTAGGAACAGATGGCTGAGAAAGATTTGAACCGAAGATGAAAGCAAAAAGTATAATTGATGGACGGCTACCGAACGTTTTACGTGGTAATTTGCATTTAGTTAGTTTTGCAGTTAGTTTGGTAGTTAATTTATGTATTTTATATATGTTTTCGCTGGGGATATAGGTTATTTTTCAGGGATTTAATTTTAGGTTTTAATTTTTTGACGGATAGACTTGCTATCTGCACCCTTTGTTGACTTTTGCTTTTTTAATTTTGAAATAAATTTTTTTTATTTTGTACGCCGATAATTAGAAGTGGCATTACCTATTCTGACGAAGTGGAATGTCTTAAGTTACAGATTCGGCTTGACTTTCAGTGCGTAACGCCAGTGCCAAACGCCTTGTGATTTGACCTTTTTCAGTCGCGATGTCGACTACTCTAACAAGGTCGTTTGATCCGGGATGTAGTTTGAATACTCGTCCCAGCCTCCATTCATTTGGAGCGAGATTGTCTTCTTTCAAGACGACGGGATCACCTAATTCGATGTTGGCTTTCAGGTGTTTCCATTTAAACCACTTTTGCATTTCTAAGAGATACTCTCTTTTCCATCTTTTGCAAAAGGTTTGATGCAAATCCATTAGTTTATGCCACCTATTTACTATGGAGGCAGGATTCTCATTGGAATCTATTTCGGGCGGAGCGAGAAGATATCCGCCCACCAGGAAATGACTAGGGGTTAGGGGTTCCAAGTCGGTCGACTCGTTGGACGACGGACTTAATGGTTGCGAAAAAGGAAAAAGGAAAGCCTCAATTCGGCAGAGTAGGGTAGAGAATTCCTCGAAGGTATATTTATACCCTGATTCCACTTTTCGAAAGTGGCTTTTGAAACTTTTTACCCCTGCTTCCCACAGCCCTCCCATATGGGGAGAGGCGGTGGGGATGAAATGCCATTGCAGAAGTTGATGAGCGTATGCGTTCTGACGCGATTCTTCTATAAACCTCTTAAATTCAGATCTAAGAGATCGTGAGGCTCCGACAAAGTTAGTTCCATTGTCGGAATAGATATTTTTTGGGCATCCTCTCTTGGCAATAAACTGTGAGAATGCCGCAAATAAGGATTGCGTGCTGAGGTCGGTTGTGGCTTCCAAATGTATGGCTTTCACACTAAAGCAGACAAACAGACAGACATAACCTTTTGATATACAGCACCCTCTACCTCTAGAACTTTTTATGTCGAATGGTCCTGCAAAATCTCCCCCGGTGTTGGTAAATGGTCGGGAAAATGTGGTACGTTCCTGAGGAAGACTCCTCATAAATTGGGTTCTTATAGATCGTGCAGACCTTACAGTTATGAATAATGGACTGTATCATATTTTTAACCCTAGGAATCCAGTATTGGGTTCTAATAAGCCTAAAAATTAGTTGATTTTCCCGATGCAAAGAGATGTCGTGGATAAACTGAACAAAAAGGCGAGACAATTTGCATTTGTATGGTAAGATGATTGGATGGCGTTCGTTGTAGGATAAGTCAAGAGACGCCCGTAAGCGACCACCAGACCTTATGATGTCATCCTTATATAAAAAAGGGTCAAGAGGGAGCACTTCGCGAATCGACCGGTTCCCTGATTTGAGATTTTTGTATTCTGTAGTATAAAATTGCAGTTGAGATAATCTCACTAAACGTTGTGTCGTGGTTTCTATTTCATCTGATGAAACCAGACACGAGGATTTGTTAAAGGAATATTTTGTCTTTGGATGAGTTCTTTCGAAGAATCTCAAGACATAAGATATCACCCTCAAAACTCTGGGTAGATTCGAAAATCTGTCCAGAATTTCACAATTCATTTTGGTCGTGATTGTATGAGCTTCCACCCTTTTTTCCTCTATATCCGTGTTGTATTTTGTATCTTGTGTAGGCCATTTTGAGATGCCTTCTTCTAACCAAGAAGCTCCCTGCCACCACAGCGAATTGTTGACCAGTTCATGTGCTGTAAGTCCTCTGCTAGCCATGTCGGCTGGATTTGATCCCGAATCCACATGGCGCCAGTTATCCTTTCCAACCTTTTCAACGATTTTCGTAATACAGTGAGCTACGAAATTTCACCACGAACAAGGGAGCTTTCGTATCCATATCAGTACGATCGTTGAATCGGTCCATAAGTAGGTTTTTGGATTCCCTAAGTTGACATTTGTTGCAATTGTTTCCATCATTTCGGAGAGAAGAACGTCTCCGCATAATTCCAGGCGGGGAAGTGAGATGGTTTTTACCGGAGCTACTTTTGTTTTTGCCAACAGCAAATTGATGAGAACTTGGACGTTGTTTTCCGCTCCTAGGTATACTGCCGCGGCATACGCTTTCTCCGATGCGTCACAAAATCCGTTAATTTCCACTTTGTTTTGCGGGGCAAAGTGTGTCCATCGCGGTATCCGAATTTTATTAATTTCATGATACTTTTCCGTAAAGATGTTCCAACGTTCCGTAGTAATTGGTAATACAATTTCATCCCATTTTGTACCTTCAAACCAAATGTTTTGCATGATTATTTTGGCTACCACTATTATTGGAGCAACCTATCCCAATGGGTCGAACAGTTTAGCGATTGCCGATAAGATCGCTCTTTTGGTTAAAGTGTCGCAATTTTCCTGGTGTGCATTCCATCTTATTCCTAGTGCCTTCACTGAACTTGCATCTTCGAATTTCAGGAAATCTTTGTTGAGTAGATATTGTTTAGGAATATCTTTTAAAATTTGCTCGCAATTGGCTGTCCACTTTCGTAGTGGAAAGCCGGCTGATTGCAAGGCTTGAGATATTTGATGTCTGGCAGAAATTGCTGATTGGATGCAGTGTCCACCAGCAAGAATATCATCCAAATACATATACTCTTTGAGTATTGTGGATGCAAATGGAAAGGTGTTTTCGACGTCCTTTGTCAATTGTAAAAGCCCCCTTATTGCGAGATAGGAGCGCAGTTCATAAAGACCTATGGGGTTTTCAGGGCTAGTACGGAATACTTTGCGCTGATATTTTGTTTGGTTCGGGTGTACCATAATTTGTCGGTACATTTTCTCAATATCGCTGTTGAAGACGTATTTGTATAGTCTCCAGCGATGAATGAGAATCGTCAAGTCCGCTTGTAGGGTAGGGCCCGTATAAAGAACGTCGTTCAGGCTTACTCCTTTTGCAGTCGGACTAGATGCGTTAAATACGACGCGAAATTTAGAGGAGGTACTTTGTTCTTTGATGACGGCGTGATGAGGTAGGAAATAATAATTAGAGGAGTCTGGTGCCACGATGCTGTTGCTCCTTGACATATGTTCTAATTCGGTCACAACTCAATTATACTCCGTTTGTAGGGTAAAATTTTTTGCGAGGCGTGTCTCGTTCCGGATGAACTAAGAGCAGGCTCTTTTAAGAGATGGTCCTAGAGAGATATTTGATGGAAATTCCCGTTTAAATGGTAGTGAGACAATATATTTCCCTGCATTATCCCTTGTGGTTTTATTTCTATACAATTCCTCGCAGTATTGTTCGTCTGGATTTAGACGTTTGGTTTTTGGGAGTTCTTCGAGCTTCCAGAAGGCGGATAGTTGTTTATCCAATGATACGTCACTGTAGTAAGCGACTATTCGGTTTGTTTGCTCTTGAGCATCTGCACGGCCTGTAAGAATCCAGCCGAAAACAGTTTCTTGTGCTAAGAAATCTATTTAGTTCATTTAGTGACTCAAGGCCACCGTGGTGTGATGGTAACGTGCTCCGCCTGCCACACCGTATGCCCTGGCTTCGCACCCGGGCAAAGCAACATCAAAATTTTAGAAATAAGGTTTTTCAATTAAAAGAAAATTTTTCTAAGCGGGGTCGCCCCTCGGCAGTGTTTGGCAAGCGCTACGGGTATATTTCTGTCATGAAAAGCTCTCAGTGAAAAGTCATCTGCCTTGCAGATGCCGTTCGTAGTCGGCATAAAACATGTAGGTCCCGTCCGGCCAATTTGTAGGGAAGATCTTCGGAGGTTATCGCGCCTTACTTTTTTTTTTTTTATGTCCAGACGATAAACAATTCAGGCAGCTATTATTGCTCTTAATAAAATCGACTCCAGGAGCAGGTGAAAGTTTAGGGAATTTCGTGCAGCTGCGTAGTTTATGCTCATTTGTGTGACACATTTTACAATTAAATTTCTTTTCGCTTGTTTGGAAGCTGCCAACCTTCTTTTGTTGGGGTTCAGGAGTTGGTTTTGTAATATGGGGCTTAAAAATTTTTGAAGTCTTATTGCCTCTATGGTCAGACACGTTTTCGAACACAAGAAATCGGTCAGAAAGAAATTTATTCATGTCCTCCTATTTAGCTATCTCTGTCTTGTTCCCCAAGGACTGTTCCCAAAGCGAGAGGCTGCTTTCGGGCTATTTTTCAGCACACAGGTATACAAAGAGGGCGTCCCACAGATCTATTTTATGACCTTTTAATGGTGTCATACAATTATTTAATTTTAATTGTAAATCCTTTATTGATTTACCATAATCAGACTCTATGGGCTTTATGCCGAAGACTGTGCCGAGTTGAGCCTTCACTAAACTACTCTTGTTTTCATACCTTTCAGTTAAACTCTTCCTGGCATATCAAAACCTTCATAAGTAACAGGTGCATTGCTTACAATATCGTTGGCCTCCCCTTGAGTTTTTTGATTAAGATGGAATAACTTCTCAATTGGGGCAAAGTCCTTGTTCGATATGTAAATGGCCGTGAAAATATCTCGGAATGTTGGCTACGATAAATAGTCACCCTCGAACACAGCTGCATCGCACGGAGGAAGACGTAAATTGTGTGTTCGGGTGGTTGGAGCTTCAGTCTCCTTGGTGCCCTTGGATAACTTGTCAGACAACTTACCCATTGCAGTCGAGCATCGTACCAACGATTGGTATGGCAATTTGTATTTCTTTTTAATTGAAGAAAGTTCCTTTTGCTTGCAGCCCCTGAGTTGAGGAGGTAGCTTCTTCACATGCAGACCTTAGCTTTTCCCACATAATCTTAAATTCACCCTGCCGAATACTGAGGAAATTTATGGAGTGGTCAGCTGTGGGTTGATCATAGAAATCCGTTTCGAATGCCAAGATCGCTTCTGCCTTTTGTATAAAGGATTCCATTTTTAAATATGTATACAGAAATTAATGAAAATAACAACCACCTATATGACCCAAGAACGCAAATTAATTAACGCCGTAATAAATGAGAAACATTTTTCTAATACGAACTTTTATTTGTTTCAATGTAAATGCTAATGTACAGGTATATATGTGTCTATACGCAGGTTCGCAACCCAAATTCCACAGTTATAAATGGATTTGTTTGTATTCATATGTATATACTACTGGACGTCGTAGTGATTGTGACAAATATAACGCTATTCTAGTGATTTTATGAGCAAAATCAAAGAAAATTTGCGAAAGTGAAAAATAAGGGAAAGGGTAAGATAAAATAAGAAAAAATTCAACAGTTACAAATTCCAGTTAATTATTGGTTGGGTACTTATGCACATAAAACACTGTGTTTTTGTTATTGTTGAAAATTGACAAAACTGCAGTACCCAAATGGAAGTTTGGTTATGTGAAACAGAAAATAGTGCAGTATCAATTTAAAAGAAATTTAGCTTGAAAAAACTGCACTATGTTACCTTAAGCTGTGTCAGCTATACCTTACCGCATGTGGGGGGATATAGCTGATAGACAAAAGGCCGTATGAACACAATTCACTTTAAACAAAATTATTTGTCACCGTGCAAGTAACAGTGAATTTTTTGTTGGGTACTTATGCACACAAAACATCGTGTAGTGTTGTTTTTGTTGAAAATAAACAAAAGTGAAATATCCAAAGGAAAGCGTGAACCAGAAAATAGTGCAGTATCAGTTTAAAAGAAAATTTGATTGGAAAAAACTGCACTATGTTACCTTAAGCTGTGTCAGCTATACCTTACCGCGGGTGGGGGGATATAGCTGATAGACAAAAGGCCGTGTGAACACAATTAACTTTAAAAAATATATCTGTCACAGTGCGTTAGAATATGTAACCACGTACCTTGTTTTGTTGTTGCGTTTTTTTCGCCGCTTTCTTTGTTGTGGTGGTGGTTTTTGTTGAAATTTATCTCGAAGGTCTTGTTGTGTTGTGCCAAAATCTCTAAGGTCTTGTTTGTTGACATTGGAAATCTCGAAGGTCTTTGGTATGCAGGTATTGCCCAAACGAATATGCCTTGTTTTGTGATGTGGACTTTAGGTTCAAGTTCTGGTCGCTTGTAAAATTTCTCGGTGAGAAAGGACCAATATATACTCTTGCACGATGCGTGGTTGCACGGAGAATATATATATGGAGAAAAAGAAATAAAAAGGAAAATAGTTGTATTAGTATAGTGACAATAATTAGTTTATTTGTAGGTTAAGATGGTACAATATTTTTACCTTTGGTATGTGGCGTGACAACAGCAGCGCCTTTCTTCCTCCGTGGTTGAAATGAAAGAGAAAACAAGAAAATGATCTCCGTTTTGTCGGACTGGAGATCGTGCGAGGATTTTCCAAGGGATATTTCTTATCCGATGGAAAACTCAGTTACCCGTGTCATGTTGCTTATATGTGTGAGTGGCTATGTAAGTGCGTATGCATGCATGTGCTCTATATATTACAATGTATTTATGCACATGCATTTGTGCAACTAAATAAATTATGCATTAGGGTGGCCGTGTATAAAGGATGTAAATTTTTAGGTTCTGGCCTAAACAGGCGCGTTGAAGCGAATGATGAGTTACAAACAAACAAACATACAGGCAATGCTAATAAAAGCGTGCTAATAAAAAGAATTGAACGAGGACGGATGACGGGAGGGGAAGGAGAGCACCACTGATCGTTTTTCCAAAGTTGATTAGATATCTATCTGTATGATCCAGATACCAAAAATTATTGATGTAGGAGAAAATTTACATTGAGTTATATCAATTTATAGGTTTTGCACCAGACCGCGAGAGGAGGGGGGGGGGGGGGGGGGTGGGATGGAGGGTGTCACTGCTCACTTGGTAAGCCCTCGACTTATTTGACCCATTGAGTTTGTAATATTGGTGAAGGTCAGTAAAGGTAAATTTATAATGTGTAAAAATTGTTAAAATGTAATTATTCGAAGGGGTCGTGGGGCCCCTCCCCCTTTCCATGTTCGAAAAAAATTTCGCCATAGACTATTGCCTCTCTCCCAAATTTCGTCAAAATCCGTGTGGCTGTTCTGGCGTGATTCAGTCACAAAAACAAAAAAATACAATAATTAAATTATAAATGTTCCTAGGGGACGGGAACCTCCTAACTTTTCAAAAAAATATAGCTAGTAGATCCTTCACAAGTCAAAAAGGCAAACATCTGGACAAACATCCAACGCTATCGCGGACGGATCCCGAAAACCATCCAGAAATACCCCGAAAGGGTGTTCAAAAGTTCCCGGAATAGTCCCAAAAATTCCGTAATGACAACGATACGATTCTAGACTTATCCAGAGAACCACACAGAAATGATCCCTGAAGGGTACAAAAATGATGCCGAAATAGTCCCGAAAAAGTTCCGAAATGACCCTGACGTGCTCCCGAACGGATCTCAAAAATCATCCAGAAAATATTCAGGAAGGGTCCCCATATAATCCCGACATAGTCCAGAAGAAGTTCCGAAATGACCCCGAGGGGATCCACGACGGATCGCGAAAACCATACAGAAATGATTTCGGAAGGGTCCCAAAATGATCCCGAAATGACCCCGATGGGATCCCGCACGGATCCAGAAATGATCCCGGAAGGGTCCTAAAACTATCCCGAAAAGGTAACAAAAAATCCCGAAATTACTCCTACGGTATCCCGGACGGATCCAGAAATAATCTCGGAAGGGCCCCCAAATGATTCTGATGGATCCGATAAACCATCAAGAAATTATACTGGAGGGGTCCCCAAATGATGCCCAAATAATATAGAAAAAGTCACGAAAAGACCCCTAAAGGGTGCCCAAATAATACCGAAATAGTCCCGAAAAAGTCTCGAAATTACCCTGATGGGTTCCAGCACAGATCCCGAAAACCATCCAGAAATGATACCTAAAGGGTCCCCAAATGATCCCGTATTAGCTGCGAAAAGGGCCCGAAATGACCGCGACGGGATCCCGGAAGGATCCCCAAAACCATCTAGGTACCTCTAATGATCACGAAAACCATCCAGAAATGATGCCGGAAGGGACCCCAAATTATTCCGAAAAAGTTTCGAAATGACCCCGACGGGATCCCGGACGGATACCGCAAACCATCCAGATATGATGCCGGAAGGTACACCAAATGCTCCCCTAATAGTCCCGAAATGACCCTGACGGGATCCCAGACGGATCCCGAAAACCAAATGATGCCGGAAAGGTCCTCAAATGATCACCTAACAGTCCCGAAATGACCATGACGGGATCGCTGACGGATCCTGAAAATCATCCAGAAATGATGCCGGAAAGGTCCTCAAATGATCACGTAACAGTCCCGAAATGACCCTGACGGGATCCCGGACGGATCCCGAAAATCATCCAGAAATGATGCCGGAAGGGACCCCAACTGATCCCGAAAAACTCCCGAAATGACCCCGACGGGATCCCGAACGGATACCGAAAACCATCCAGAAATGATGTCGGAAAGGTCCCCAAATGATCCCCTAATAGTCCCGAAATGACCCTGATGGAATCCTGGACTGATCCCGAAAACAATCCAGAAATGATGCCAAAAGGGTCCCCAAATTATCCCGTATTTGTCGAGAAAAAGTCCCGAAATGACCCGTCGGGTTCCCGGACGGATCCCGAAAACCATCTAGAATGCCGGAAAATACCCCAAATGATCCCGAAATAGTCTCGAAAAAGTCCCGAAATGGCCCCGACGGGATCCCGGACGGATCCCCAAACCCATCTAGAAATGATGCCGGAAGGTATCCCAAATGACCCGGAAAAGTCTCGAAATGACCCCTACGTGATCTCGGATGGATACCGAAAACCATCCAGATATGATGCCGAAACTACACCAAATGCTCTCCTAATAGTCCCGAAATGACCCTGACGGGGTTCCGGACAGATCCCGAAAACCATCTAGAAATGATGGCGAAAGCGTCCCCAAATGATCCCGTATTAGTCGCGGAAAAGTCCCGAAATGACCCCGACGCGATCCCGTACGGATCCCGAAAACCATATAGAAATGATGCCGACTTGATCCCGGGCGAATCCCGAAAACCATTCAGAAATGATGCCGGAAGTGACCCCAAATGATCCCGAAAAAGTCCCGAAATTACCCCGACGGGATCCCGAACGTATACCGAAATACTTCCAGAAATGATGCCGGAAAGGTCCTCAAATGATCACCTAACAGTCACGAAATGACCCTGACGGGATGCCGGACGGATCCCGAAAACCATCCAGAAATCATGCCGGAAGGCACCCCAAATGATCCTGAAAAATTCCAGAAATGCCCCGACGGGATCCCGGAAGGATCCCGAAAACCATCTAGAAATGATGTCGGAAGGTACCCCAAATGATCCCGAAATAGTTCCGAAATGACCCCGACGGGATCCCGAACGGATCCCGACACCCATCCAGAAATGATGCTGCAATGGACCCCAAATGATCCCGAAAAAGTCCCGAAACGGCCCTGACGGGATCCCGGACGGATCCCGAAACCCATCCAGGAATGATGCCGGAATGGACCCCAAATGATCCCGAAAAAGTCCCGAAATTACCCCCACGGGATCCCGGACGGATTCCGAAACCCATCCAGGAATGATGCCGGAATGGACCCCAAATGATCCCGAAAAAGTCCCGAAATGACCCCGACGGGATCCCGGACGGATTCCGAAAACCATCCAGAAATGATGCCGGAAGGGACCCCATATGATCCCGAAAAAGTCCCGAAATGACCCCGACGGGATCCCGGACGGATACAGAAAACCATCCAGAAATGATGCCGGTAGGTACCCCAAATTATCCTGACGGCATCCCGAACGGATTCTGAAAACCTTCCAGACATGATGCCGGAAAGGTCCTCAAATGCTCACCTAACAGTCCCGAAATGGCCCTGACGGGATCCCGGACAGATCCTGAAAATCATGCAGAAATGATGCCGAAAGGGTCCCCAAATGAACCCATATTAGTCGATAAATAGTCCCGAAATGACCAAGACGGTATCCCGGACGGATCCCGAAAACCATCTGGAAATGATGCCGGAAGGTACCCCAAATGATCACGAAATAGTCCCGAAATGACCCCGTCGAGATCCCGGACGGATCCCGAAAACCATCTGGAAATGATGCCGGAAGGTACCCCAAATGATCCCGAAATAGTCCCGAAATGACCCCGTCGAGATCCCGGACGGATCCCGAAAATCATCCAGAAATGATGCCGGAAGGGACCCCAAACTCTGCTCTACTTTGTAAGCCCTCGACTTATTTGACCTTTTGAGTTTGTAATATTGGTGGGTAAAGGCCGGTATAGGCAAAGTTGTAATGTGTAAGAATTATTAAAAAGTAATTATTCGAAGGGGTCGTGGGAACCTCCCCTTTCCATGTTCGAAAAAAATTTCGCCAGTAGACTATTTTCTATATTCCAAATTGCAGCGGTTCTGGCGTGATTCAGTCTCAAAGACGAAAAAATATAATAGTTACATTATAACTCTCTCCTTCTAGACTATTGGCTATATGTGTGCCAAATTTCATCCAAATCCGTCCAGCCGCTCTAGCGTGACTGAGTCACAAAGACAAACGCCTGGACACACAAACATCCAAACTTTCCCATTTATAATATATACCCGCGGCTCCGTCCGCAAGGAGAAAATAAAATATATGTGCTATTCACTTTAGCCTGCTTATCAAGTTATCTGTTTAAAAATTATTTTTGTCTAATGTATTTTATTTTTGTAATAGAGTAAAAAAAGAACTAAGTGAGCTGATAAGCTGAAAAGCACGCTTACATGAATTGTACTATTCATTTGTTTCGAATTAAAAAAATACATTTTGTATTTAAGTTAAATTAATTGATATGACAGCGGTGAAAGAATTACTACTCATAGAACAAAGGAGTAAAACTACAATTAGCTAAAACTAAAGAGAATTTTTTATTTGAAAATAGTGTTGCCTTTCGGGTATTTAGTTGGTTAAAATATTACAAAAAGTGTAATTATAGTTATAACAGTTCGTTATAGGATTCATTTAAAAAGCTCAAAAATAGAACGAACAAGTAAGGAAGGCTAAGTTCGGGTGTAGCCGACCATTACATACTCAGCTGAGAGCTTTGGAGACAAAATAAGGGAAAATCACCATGTTGGAAAATGAACCTAGGGTAACCCTGGAATGGGTTTGTATGACATGGGTATCAAATGGAAAGTATTAAAGATTATTTTAAAAGGGAGTGGGCCATAGTTCTATAGGTGGACGCCATTTCGGGATATCGCCATAAAGGGGGGACTCTAGAATGTGTTTGTACGATATGGGTATCAAATGGAAGGTGTTAATGATTATTTAAAAGGGAGTGGGCCTTAGTTCTATAGGTGAACGCCTTTTCGAGATATCGCCATAAAGATGGACCAGGGGTGACTCTAGAATATGTTTGTACGTTATGGGTATCAAATGAAAGGTGTTAGTGAGTATTTTAAAAGGGAGTGGGCTTTAGTTCTATAGGTGGACGCCTTTTCGAGATATCGCCATAAAGGTTGACCAAGGGTGACTCTAGAATATGTTTGTACGATATGGGTATCAAATGAAAGGTGTTAGTGAGTATTTTAAAAGGGAGTGGGCCTTAGTTCTATAGGTGAACGCCTTTTCGAGATATCGCCATAAAGGTGGTCCAGGGGTGATCTAGAATGCGTTTGTACGATATGGGTATCAAATGAAACGTGTTAGTGAGTATTTTAAAAGGGAGTGGGCCTTAGTTCTATAGGTGGACACCTTCTCGAGATACCGCCATAAAGGTGGACCAAGGGTGACTCTAGAATGTGTTTGTACGATATAGGTATGAAATGAATGGTGTTAATGAGTATTTTAAAAGGGAGTGTGCCTTAGTTCTATAGGTGGATGCCTTTTCCAGATATCGCCATAAAGGTGGACCAGGGGTGACTCTAGATGTGTTTGTACGATATGGGAGTCAAATGAAAGGTGTTAATGAGTATTTTAAAAAGGGGTGGGCCTTAGTTCTATAGGTGGACGCCTTTTCCAGATATCGCCATAGAGGTGGACCAGGGGTGACCCTAGAATGTGTGTGTACGATATGGGTATCAAATATAAGGTGGTAATAAGTATTTTAAAAGGGAGTGCTTCTTAGTGCTATAAGTGGACGCCTTTTCGAGATATCGCAATAAAGGTGGTCCAGGGGTGACTCTAGAATGCGTTTGTACGATATGGGTATCAAATGGAAGGTGTTAATGATTATTTAAAAGGGAGTGGGCCTTAGTTCTATAGGTGGACACCTTTTCGAGATATCGCCATAAAGGTGGACCAGGGGTGACAGAACACAATTGGCGGGAATGTAACCAATTGTGTTTTGCGAAAAAAAATAAAAACAAGATAATTAGAATTTATGCATAGGAATATGTATAATAATTAAAAATCAGTCTTTATTTCTTTGATATATGTGTATTATCACAATGAAAGGAATTTAGGAACTTGCGTTTTGCGTATTTTGAATATCCAAACGATTTAAAATTTCGACAAACGCAGGAACAGCTGGAGACTTGTTGGCAGGAAAACTAAATCAGAGCCGACGGCAACTTCCAAATCGCCACCGAACCCCAATTTTCTCACTTAACGAAAGAAAATGCTGGATCAAGAGGACGATTGGAAGTTAGCCTTTGCTTGCTGACAAACGAAAAAAATAGTTAAGTCGAGGGCGGCTACCCGGTAGGAATTTAATTAGGCCACTACATGCCGGTCCCCTTGCCGCGGGCATATTCGAAATGCCAACACCAGCCGGTTAAACGTTCGACTTGAAAATATGAAATGAACATTAAATTGATAAAATTTAAATATACCATAAAAAATATTTAAGAGCATTTACGTACATATGTAAATTAAAATTTAACAATTTGAAAATTGAAAATTTGAAAACAGCAAACATGACTTACGAAACTAATTGAATGAAAATTTTTACATTTTTGAGGATTTGAAATTTAAATAACAAATTTAAAATGACAATTCGTAAAAGAAGAAAAAACTGAAAGATATGGTTGCTGCTAGCCTGCCGTGGAACCGGAAATGACCAAACCGAATATGGTCGGTTGCAGAAGCAGGCCTCCGACGATGATGTAAGGGTACCGCTTACCATGATCCTTGCGTAAACGTCAGCGCCTAAGACGAGGCGGATTGGCCATGGATAGTAAAATTGCGGATCCGGTAACCGCATAAATTGGAATGGCGTAGCAAGTTTCGGATCGAGGTGAGTCCTTGGACTGAGACGGGTTTAACACTCTACTACCGTAGCCAACGTGCATATACTCTCAGTCACGCCGTGTTTACCTCGCAATATTAGGCACCGGGTTTTGATATGTTCCTTACTTGCACGCTCTAGCTGTATTTCCCGTGCTAGCCCAGCATCTATGATGGTATTTGGCATACACGGGTCTACTAGTGCTCGCACTAGATGGAGTCGACCGCCGGATTCAATCTTTACGATAGCTGTAGGTGCTACCGGCTCGAGGGTCGTCAAAATTGGCGCAGCTGCTATCGAGGCTAATCTCCCTGCTCGAAATCCTTTCGGTCTGGCGCGTTGGAGGGTGAGCGACTTGCTTTGTTTGCTGGGCGGAGCTTCTTTTCGCGCATACGGAGAGCCTCTAACTGTGATGACTGCGACGTTTGGACGGTCGAAAAGTATTTGATGCCGAGCCGCTTGGGGCCAATTTTTCTGCGGAGCAGTGCTAGATACTGAGCTTCCCAAACGGTGAATGACTGGTGTACGACAGTCTCTACCTGTAAGGCTTCGTGGTATCGGCGATTGGCAAGTATTTGATGTCAAGTCACGCGACCGCCTTTCGTGTTGGAGCAGCGGGCGGAAAGTATTTAATGCCGCGCCACTACCTTCTATTGGAAGAAAGCCAACTGCCTCACTTTGCTCCAACTCCTCTTCCTCAATCTGTTGAGCCCACGATTTTGTCTCCTCAGTGACGTGAATTGACAAAGTGTCGTCAGAATCGTCGTCTACGTTGCGGCAGCGAGACTGCAGCGTTGTCGTCGGTCGATCGTTTGCCGCGGCCTTGATATGTAGGGTGGTGTGGTGTTTCTTACCACAATAATGACAACGTGCCGTGCTCGAGCACGTTTCCATGCGATGGAATGGCGAAAAACAGTTGAGGCAGTACTTGTGGATGAGTACCATCCTCAACCTCTCCTCTGGTGACTTAGCACGATATTGCGGGTATAGCCGTATACCATGGTGGCTGTTGCATAGGCGGCATGGAATCGGGAAGGAATGCGAACCTTGCTCCAACCTGTTGCGTGCTGCGACAAAACGAGACATTCTGTAATGAAAAGTCGTTTTAATTGAGAAAATAATGAATTAGAAAGTAGGCGACGGGTGGGTGATGAGCATGGAGGCGAGGTGTTTTGTCAACTAATTTCCGGATTCGTTCGTTGGTAGTCGGACCAGTTTCACGATTGTTCGAGTGACTAGTCCTTTCTCGGTCCAAACGTTCACTACTCCGACGCGATTGTCCGCACCGCGATGTATATCGACGACTCGGCCAAGTCGCCATTCGTTTGGAAGCACGTTATCTTCACGGATCACGAAGAGATATTCCGCTTTCATGTCCGGTTGCTGTCGCTTCCACTTAGTCCTCTTTTGCAGCTCCGTAAGGTATTCGTTCTTCCATCGTTGACAGAATGAATGATGCAATGCTTTCATCTTTTGCCATCGGTTAATCACTGATGCTGGATTCTCGCTAACCTCAATCTCCGGGGGAGATAACAGAGGGGCGCCTATAAGAAAATGTTCAGGAGTCAATGGTTCTAAGCTCGATGGGTCATTTGAAGCGGGACTAAGAGGTATTGAGTTAAGACAACCCTCAATTCTACATAAAAGTGCCGAAAACTCCTCAAACGTATATTTGAGTCCAGATGCTACTTTTCTAAAATGGGTTTTAAAGCCCTTCACGCCAGCCTCCCATAAGCCCCCCATGTGAGGAGCTGATGCGGGTATGAAATGCCAAAATGTTCTTGATAGAAGTACTTCGAAAGAAGTGCAGTACGAGAATCAGATATAAAAGCCTTAAATTCAGCCTTTAAGGATCTAGATGCTCCAGCGAAGTTGGTTCCGTTGCCTGAATATATATTTTTGGGACATCCTCGGCGCGATATAAACCTAGAAAAGGCTGCTAGAAAGGTCGTAGTGCTAAGGTCATTTGTGGGTTCTAGATGAATGGCCTTCGTTGCGAAACAAACGAAAAGACAAACGTACCCCTTTGAAATAACACAAGCTCTACCTCTATAGTTTTTTATCTCGAAAGGTCCTGCGAAATCAACGCCGGTATTTGTAAATGCCCTAGAAAAATTCGTGCGTTCTGAAGGTAGGGAAGCCATGATTTGAGATTGCGTTTGCTTTTTGTATATAGTACATACCTTGCAATTGCGGACGACTGACTTGATCATAACTTTGATCCGAGGGATCCAATATTGTGCTCGAATGATGCGCAACAATAACTGATGTTCTCCATGAATTGATATTTCATGGATAAACTTCACTAACAAGCGTGAGTAATGGCAGTTATACGGCAGAAGGATTGGGTGCCGTTCTTCGTAACTGAGGTCGCGCGATGCTCCGAGACGACCTCCGATTCTTAAAACTCCGCTTGAGTTGATAAATGGATTTAAGGCTAGAATTTAGCTTTTAGAGCTTATCGCAAGTCCGGATTTTAAATTCGAAACCTCCGCTGAAAAATGTTGTTGCTGGCAGAGGGCAATTATTCGCTGGGTTGTACCTTTTATTTCCTCCGCAGAGATTGATACCGAAGCAGCTTGAAACATTGATTTCTGAGTAGGGTGGGTCCTTTGGATGAAACGAAAGATGTACGACAGAACTCGTAAAGCCCTTGGAAGCGAAGAGAAGCGTTGGAGTATATCCGACACTTCAACGACTTTCGTTGCGTGGGAGAGCACGCGCTTTCCCTCTTCGTCAGTTTGGAAGCCCGACTCTTGTTTTGGCCATTCTGACTTGCCTTCTTGCAGCCAAGAAAGGACCCTGCCACCACAAGGAGTTTTCAATTATGTCCTGCGCTGTCACTCCACGGCTAGCTAAATCGGCAGGATTCGACGCTGAATCGACGTGATACCAATGGTGTTGTCCAACCTTGTCGATGATTTTGGTAACGCTGTGGGACACGAAGGTTGACCAAGAGCATGGTGGCTTTCTAAGCAACGCTAGCACTATAGTGGAGTCAGTCCACAGATAAACCTGTAGTGATCGAAGATCCAGGTTCATGACTACAGCGTCCATCATTTCAGCTTGCAATACTGCTCCACACAATTCGAGACGAGGAAGGGAGATCGTTTTCACCGGGGCTACCCTTGTTTTTGCTAACAGAAGATTTACATGCGCAGCACTGCCTTTCTCTACGCTCATATAAATGGCTGCCGCGTATGCCTTTTCGGAGGCGTCGCAAAATCCGTGGAGTTCCATTTTGCACTGTGGAGAAAACCTAACCCATCGTGGAACCCGAATGTTATTAATAGCTGGATACTCCACCGAAAATTTTTGCCACCGGTCTAATGTGCTTGAAGACACTTCTTCATCCCAACCTGTTCCCTCTAACCAAACATTTTGCATCATAATTTTCGCTACTATGACTATTGGAGCAAGCCACCCGAGAGTATAAAAAAGTTTCGCGATTGCTGACAAAATCTGACGTTTAGTTACTTCTTGACCTTGATCGAATTCTTTCGCAGTGAAGTAGAAATTATCCGAACATGCATTCCATCGAATGCCGAGGGCTTTAACGCTGCTTGCGTCCTCGAAGTCTAAGAAGTCTTGGTTAAGCAGATGAGCTGCAGGAATATCGCTCAAGACTTGCCTACAGTTGGCGGCCCACTTTCTAAGAGGAAAGCCTGCTGAATATAAGGCGCCAGAAATTTCATCACGCGCTTGGATTGTGGATTCCAAGTCGTTCCCACCTGCAAGTACGTCGTCGACGTACATATGTCGCGTTAAAATAGTGGCGGCGACTGGATGTGAATCTTGAACGTCGTCTGCCAATTCAATTCTGTGTATTCAATTGATATTGACGGATGGGTTCGTCTGTAGACTCACGGAAGAGAATTCGTTGAAATTTCCTCTGCTGAGGATGGACAAATATTTGGCGATACATCTTCTCGATGTCGCTACTAAAAACGAATTTGAACAGCCTCCATCTAAGAATCAAGATCGTAAGATCGCTTTGTAGGATGGGACCAGGAAGCAAAGCATCGTTTAAACTCATGCCGTTATCTGATGGACACGAAGCATTCAACACCACTCTCACCTTCGTAGAAGTGATTTCTGGCTTACTCACCGCATGATGGGGTAAGTAGTAGGATTCGGACGGCTTTTAGATAGGCTTGGTCGGATTTCAGACATATGACCTAACTGATCATATTATTTAAGGACTCTTGTATACTCCTCTCGTAAAGAGGGGTTTTTGGCTAGCCTACCTTCACAACGAAAATATTGCGAGAACGCAGTTTTACGTGAACACCCTAAAGAAATATCTACTGTGAAATTCTTTCGAAATGGTAGGGAGACAGTATATCTTCCGGTATCCGTTCGCGTTGTAGTTGCTTTGTAAATATCCTCGCAGTATTCCTCATCGGCCGTACGGATCGCGTTCCTTGGGATATCTTCCAATTCCCAAAATGCTGCCAGTTGTTGGTCCAAAGAGATTTCATTGTAAAAAGAGACACAGGATGTCGCCTCTTTGTTTGCGTTGGTCCGTCCCGTAAGTATACATCCGAATACCGTTTCCTGGGCGAGAAGATTACTCGTAAAGTCCTTCCGAATCCCCTCCAACATGATCTGCGGATAGACATCTCCTCCAAGCACAAGATCAACTTGTTCGTTCGCAAAGAATCTGCTGTCTGCTAGTTTAATTCCCGGGAAGTTTCGTTGGATAGCCGGGTCAATATCGACGGTTGGCAGATTGCCTGTCAATTGAGGTAACACTAAAGCCGTAGTGCTGATGGATACCGTTGTGTCAAGGGGTGAGCCTATATGGATAGGGAAAACTAGGGTGGAATGAGCAGACACCGTATTATTGATACCTGACACGGTAGCGTTCACTTTTTTGGCTGGAAGCCCGATACGTCGGCGAAGCCATTCCGTAATAAATGAACACTCGGAGCCGGAATCTACTAAGGCTCGGGCCGAGTATACGGTATCACTATATCGCAGGTGGATTTGAGCTGTTCCCAGTAGGATACCTTTATGTGTGTTCGAAAAACACTATTGGACTTGACTCGGAGAGTCACTGGTGGTCTGAGTGCGACTTTGTTCAGAAGTGGTCCGTTTGGAAGTAGGTCCGGTACCACTCGGCGTTGAACTCAAAGAGCCTGGTTGCCTGGACTGGGTTCAAATGCAGGAGAATATAATGTCGTGCATGGCAAGTTGAACAGTTGTAGGCGCTGTTGGATTTCACCACACCATGTCCGGAAGACAAACAGTTCAGACATAAATTGTTCCTTCTCACATGCTTACTGCGATCAGACGGAGTCATCTTTAGGAAGCGTGAGCAGGATCGAACGTGGTGAGCGTCACGACTGCAGAGCTTGCATTTCGCATTTGATACGCTTGCCTGAAAAGTGTTCAATTTTTTGCTGTTCCCCTCGTTATGTGCTTTGAAGGGTTGAGATTTTGTTGGGTGTGAGCTTCGCAAGTCAAAAACAGTTTCCAAAGTCTGGAACCGACTTATTAGAAACTTGTCCGTATCACTCCATTTTGGGATTTCGGTTTTATCTTGAACCGGTTGCTCCCACAAGAAAAGCGTAGCTTCCGGAAGTTTCGTGGAGCAGAGGTACGTAATGATCGCATCCCAATTTGATATGTCAACTTTATGAATCTGGAGTGCCGAAATAATGGCATAATTTTTCTACTGAGGCGAGCCCCTGATTCTTTACGTAAATGGCCGTGAATAAGTCACGGAATGTTGGCCATGACGATTAATCTCCCTTAAAAACTTCGGTATCACAAGGCGGAAGCCCAATATTGCGTTACCCAACCGAGTCGTCGCTTGATTTTTCAGAGGCTTTACCTTTTTGCTTTGTAGCTAGGTCACCTATCAACTCTATGCACTTCATATACGTCGTGTACGCTAACTTATTCTTTTTCTTCGCTGAACTAGCATGTTTGGAAGATGTTGCAGCATCTGACCCCTGAAACTCACTATAGCTGCGTTTTATTTTGACCCACAGCTCTTTAGCCTCCTCCCTTTGGGTTTCGAATTCACGAAAGTCCGCCTCGAGGTCTATCAAAGACTCAACCAATTGGTTGAAACTTGCCATTTTTTATTAGTTTGTTGGATGAAGAAATTTACTTTGGATTATTAAAAACTTGGACGAAATTCGAAAAACGCACGTAGTGCTAAAGTGTTTTTAAAATCCAAAATTATTAAAATTGGCGTAAAACTTAAGTAGCCTAAAGGTATCGTAAACTTTTTGCCGGTAAAAATTTCAAACTTGTTACCGAAATAGCACTGTGGTGCTTGAAACTCCCTTTTTCTTCTGGTAAATAGGATGAATTTGAACGGAAATATAAATTTCAGTAAGAACACCAACCAAAATCCCGAAATAACTCACCAAAATCTAGAAATATTAGTATAATACAACTAAATAAGTGAGCAGAAAAAAGATAAAAACTTGAAATTTATGTACAAAAATATTTATTTATTATTTCAAAAATGATCACAAATTATTTAAAAAATAATTGCACACTTTATTTAAAATATATACCGATAAAAATGTATATTTAAAGCTTCCTTTTTGAGGTTTCGGGATTCGCAGTACTAATTTCGGGATTTGCACTCCTTTGTAGTTGCTCACAACACACCACTATAATGCATGTATATACCCAGAATTTGCCGTGTTTTGTGTTTTCTTTTATTATGCTTTTCTTGCACTTGTTTTTAATAATGCGATCGCAAATCGCTATTATTACAATGTTTATAAATTAAAACGCCTACACTTATCGAAATAAATGCGGTGCGAGTGATTTTATATTCAAATGATATTGTGGCAATTAATTAATACGTTAAATTTGCTGTTGTTAGTGTTTTTACAAAAAAAATACACAGTGTTAATTTGGTTGTATATTTGTGTCACTAAATAGATAGAAAATGTATAAATATTCTGACGCGGTAGAGAATCGGAATTTGGACACTTGTTCAAGTATTTATTGAACTTTAATAGGAAAAGAAACTAACAAGCACTCACTGCAATGCAATTAACCAGTTTTTGTTTTGATTATGTCCGTTCGGATGGACACAATTAAGATGGCATTTGCCGAAGATGTTTTTATTGTTATTGGAATTATAAGCGGAAAACACAAAATCACTCGCGCACAATCTGAATTATAATTTTCATTGAAAATCCGCGGAAAATCACTTTTATATTTTTGTTTTAATGTACTGACTTTGCTCAGTAAACAGAAAACTCACCCGTATTTAAATCTTTCGTGTATGTGGGAGTGAGATGAATATGTCGGTATGTATTATGTTTGGCACCTGTTGGCTTGGTTTTTCCTTGATATCAGATCTCGTTTTTTGTATTTGCTTGTTCGTAGAACGGCTACGAAGGACCATGAAGACAATTGGCGGGAATGAAACCAATTGTGTTTTGCGAAAAGAAATAAAAACAAGATAATTAGTATTTATGCATAGGAATATGTATAATAATTAAAAATCAGTCTTTATTTCTTTGATATATGTATATTATCACAATGAAAGGAATTTAGGAGCTTACGTTTTGTGTATTTTGAATATCCAAACGATTTAAAATTTCGACAAACGCAGGAACAGCTGGTGACTTGTTGGCAGGCAAGCTAAATCAGAGCCGACGGCAACCTCCAAGTCGCCACCGAACCCCAATTTTCTCACTTAACGAAAGAAAATTCTGGATCAAGAGGACGATTGGAATTTAGCCGTTGCTTGCTGACAAACGAAAACAATAGTTGAGTCGAGGGCGGCTACCAGGTACGAATTTAATTAGGCCACTGGCCTAAACAGTGACTCTAGAATATATTTGTACGAGGTGGGTATCAAATGAAAGGTGTTAGTGAGAAGTTTAAAAGGGAGTGGGCCTTAGTTCTATAGGTGGATGCCCTTTCAAGATATCGCATTAAAGGAGGACCAGGGGTGACTCTAGAATGTGTTTGTGCGATATGGGAATCAAATGAAAGGTGTTAATGAGTATTTTAAGAGGGGGTGGGCCTTAGTTCTATAAGTGGATGCCTTCTCCAGATATTGCCATAAAGGTGGACCAGGGGTGACTCTAGAATGTGTTTGTGTGATATGGGAATCAAATGAAAGGTGTTAATGAGTATTTTAAAAGGGGGTGGGCCTTAGTTATATAGGTTGACGTTTTTTCGAGATATCGCCATAGAGGTGGACCAGGGGTGACTCCAGAATTTGTTTGTACGATATTGGCATCAAATGAAAGGTGTTAATGAGTATTTTAAAAGGGGCTTGGCCTTAGTTCTATAGGTGGACGGCTTTTCAAGATAACGCCATAAAGGTGGATGTTACGTGGCTGACTATTTGGCGTGGTGAGGAGCGGCGGCAAGCAGCTATGCTTGCATCCCAGGCTATCTCGTCAGATTGGGCGGGGTATTGCACCACCGTCTTCACCCGCAGCCACATGAATAAAAAAGGTTCATACCTGCATGTGTATTGAAGGAAAAGAAAAAGCTGAAAAAAGTAGAATAGACGTGAGGGGAGAGTAAAAAGGGGGAAAGCATAGAGGAGAAAAAATGAAGGCCTGTCCTGTCAGGTGGAGTCTACCCTCCCTCCCTCACCATGGGCGCTGTGCTGACTCCTACTTCCTTACAGCGCCACCAAACCTGACATTTGTCTGTCCGTCTGTCACTCGGTAATTTTTCCCCATAACTCACCTTCACCTAACCTTGCCACGCGCAAGCGCAGCACCAACACCCAAAATTCGAACTTAGCCTTGCATAATTATACATTTACGGTTTCATCCAAATATTTTTTAAATTTTATTAACAATCTAATTTTGCTTAGAACTATACCCTAGAGCTATATATCCTATGGAATGCAGGAAAACAAACCACGCTTAAAATTAAATTTCAAAAGAAGCAAAACAAAATTATAACATAAGGTTTCAATTCAATTCACTTATATTCAATACAATTGTTAGTAAAGACAAACAAAAAAAGGTAAAAAAACGAGAGGTGATATTTCCTATACTAGTGAAATTAGGATGTATGTACCTCCCTAATGTCTTATCCCACCAACTCCTATCTTGAAATGAAGAGATACAAAATTCAGCAAAATGCAATAAAAGGGGCAAACAAAAAAAGATTCAAAAACCATAATCCCTGACCTACCGCAAGCGCTCAAGTAAATACAAAATCAATTTTGCACAAAGCAAAAGTAGGTCATCGAAGCATATGTACATATGTTCGTTGCAATCTGTTGTTCTTTTTCTTATTTGCTAATTTCTGTTCTATTTTTGCAAGAGCAGGAATCTATGCTAACATATGTGCATACAACTAAACAGGTATATTTTAATAAATAATAATAAAGGTATATTTTAATAAAATAAATAAATGTTTCTCTCAAAACACTCACCAATTACTCTTCTTGTCCAACGGCGCCCCTGCAGTTGAGTAGCTGAAAAATAAAACTCAAACATACATATGTGTATATGACCGCACTCAAGGTAGCCACCCTCAAACACTCAGCCAAGATCACTCGCTGGAGATCTTTGATAATGAGTGCTTTGGTAGTATCAAAGCTACCCGCGTGATGGTAAAACGCAAAAATAAAGAACTAAAAATGTATAATCGACAAAAAAATGTTCTTGGTGCTGAAAGCACACCGTGCATATACACTCTCAGGGCGTGAGGCAGATAGCTAAGAGGTCGGTTGGCAGGAATACATTTTTACATTAATTGTGTAAAAAAAGGGAATATAAGTAGAAAAAAGAGATACAAAAATTTCAAAATTCGCTAACTTCGAGTTAGACACTGTTTTAACAGAAGTTAAAACCACATGTGCGAAAAATAAGAAAGTGTGTATACTGCGAAATGGCAAAGAAAAATTAAAAGGGAAACGTGTAACAAAGAAATACCAAAGGAAGAAGAAATAAATGTCATACCGAATGTAGAAATGAAAAAAAGGAGGATGAGCAAACGAAAAAAAAGAAAAGAAAAAATATGGAAGCAAAAGTGCCACCATTAAATCTATCTCTCTATATATATAAAAATGAATGTTTGTATGTATGTCATCGATGAACTCAAAAACTATTGGACCGATTATTATTAAAATTGGTATATATATGTACTTTTCCACGGGGAAGGTTTGTATAGTGAGTACTTTGATATCGGGTGACTAGTGTCTCGAGATATAGGCCAAAACATGGACCCGGGTAACTACAGGAAGTGTTTGTACAATATGAGTATCAGATGGAAGCTATTTATGAGTACTTTGACACTGGGTATTTCTCGTACCCCCGGGTGAATAGGGTCTCGAGATATAGGCCAAAACGTGGACCCGGGCACCCCTATAATGTGTTTATACAATATGGATATCAAATGAAAGCTGTTGATGAGTGCTTTAGTGCAGGGTAGTTTTCATACCCATTGGCGACTAGGGTCTTGAGATATAGGCCAAAACTTGGACCCGGGCACCCCTAGAATGTGTTTATACAATATGGATATCAAATGAAAGCCGTTGATGAATGCTTTAATACAGGATAGTTTGCATACCTATTGGTGACTAGGGTCTCCAGATATAGGCCAAACGTGGATCAGGGTAACGCTAGGATGCGTTTTTACATTATGGGTATCAAATTGAAGCTGTTGACGTGTGCTTTGTTACAGATAATTTTTTATACCGCTGGGTGTCTTGGATCTCGAGATATAAGCCAAAACGTGGACCCGAATACCTCGAGACAATGTTTATACAATATGGATATCAAATGAAAAAGGTTGATGAGTGCTTTACTACAGGGTAGTTTTCATACTTATTGGTGACTAGGGTCTCGAGATATAGGCCAAAACATGGACCCGGATACCGCTAGAATATGTGTGTATTTTGGATATCAAATGAAAGCTGTTGCTGAGAGATTTTAAGTAATTTTCATTGTGATATTCGATTTAGTCGCATTAATCTGGCAAAACTGATAAATATGCATGCGAAGCCGAAATAAAGACATGAATTAATAATACCCACATACCTATTTACATACGTCCTAAATTTGCCTATATTAGTATTTACGATGCTTTTTTCCGGGAAGTATACCAGAGACGGACTGGGACTGGGATTAGGACTAGGACTGGGACTGAGACTGAGACTTGGAGTGGGACTGGGACTGGGACTGTGAATCGGAATGGGACTGGAACAAAATACATACCACCCTCTGGGACTGGCAATAAGATATGAAGAATAATGAGAAAAAACTTGAGAGAAGAGAAAGAGACTTAGAAAGAGATATAATGAGACGAAGATGGAGATAGATTAAGCGAAAAATACGAAGGGAGGAGTGAATACATAGATTAGGAAAAAGTGTAGAGGGACGAGGGCAGAGTTAGACGGAAAAAGCTTATTAAAATGTATGCAGATATACCAAATTTAGGGCAGAACAACGTCTGCCGGGTCTGCTAGTTAGATATAAAAAAATGAAGCCCAAAAAAAAGGTTTATGGTCAAACCAAAAAAATATTGGCCCCGGAAGTGGGGTGACCCTTTTCCCGTTTCCTACCAAATTTATGCCCCTTTACGACAGTATTTCCAGATACATACATGTACAGATCGATCTCATTAAAACAATAAAATAACATAAATAACGTCGGAAAAGCTCGTCTCTCAGCCGATGTTTGTTGTTGCTTTAGTTACCAAAGTGTGTTGTTACTATTGCCAATTGTGTAGTGTCGTTGTTGAGTGCGTCGTTTGGTTGCAATTTTGGTTCTTGGTGTTGGCTGTTCTTGTCGGTGGTTGCTGCTGATGCCTTCAATGTTGGCAGTTTTGACCATTTGAGAGCGTTGTAGTGCCGTTACGTAGGTATTGTTAGTGATTGGTTGTTTTTGTAGTTGGTAACATTGTTGCCTGTTTTTTTTTTTTTTGTAGCGAACGTTGCCTCGTTGTTGAGTTTGCCTTCGCAAAAATGTTCCTGTCAAAATTTGTTGTGGTTGTTGCTGATGTTTTTCTTTTATACCTTTTATTTGTTGCAATACCAATTAAGTGTGGCCGCAGGTGGGAATTGTAACTGCCAATAGAAAAAAAAAAGGGTCGTACTTGTAATTGGCGTTGCGCCGCCGATGAAAAAATATATGTGGTTGTTGTATGTGCTTTGCGCCGTCTAAGTGAACAAACGGGTGGTGTTGTTTTAGGCGTGCCGTGCCGTCGGTTTAAAAGGTGATATAGTTGTTGTGGGCGGTATGTCGCCAATTTGGCCTTTAGACCGCAAACCGTAATTTTCAATTCTGTACCCAGTGGTGCTTTCCAGCAGGGAGTGCCCTGTTAATATACAAAAAAACGTTATTCTTGAAGAATTTCTGATGTTAAAAGACTGATTAGGATGACAATATTTACTGCCTGGATAATTATATACCCACCGACACACATATGTCTGTATGCGCTCGTGTATACGCGATCAGCAATGTTGCTACGCCGTCTATTCCAGACACAATGTTGCCATTGTGCTGTTGCGACAGTCATTGCAACATTGCGGCCAACAGACGAACCTGGACACATCACACGTAGTCGCAGATACATGCTGCCATTCATTGGAACCAGTGCTTTGTGAAAGGCTATCGTTACATGGACCAGGGGTGACTCTATAATGTGTTTGTACGATATAGGTATCAAATTAAAAGTATTAATGAGGGTTTTAAAAGGGAGTGACCCTTAGTTGTATATGTGAAGGCGTTTTCGAGATATCGATCAAAATTTGGACCAGTGACCCAGAACAACATCTGTCGGGTACCGCTAATTTATTTATATGTGTAATACCACGAACAGTATTCCTGCCAAGATTCCAAGGGCGTTTGATTTCGCCCTGCAGACCTTTTTCATTTTCTTCTACTTAATATGGTAGGTGTCACACCCATTTTGTAAAGTTTTTTCTAAAGTTATATTTTGCGTCAGAAAACCAATCCAATCACCATGTTTCATCCCTTTTTTCGTATTTGGTATAGAATTATGGTATTTTTTTCAGTTTGCGAAATTTTTGGTATCGAAAAAGCGTTGTCATAGTCGGATTTTGCCCATTCTTAATACCAAGATAAAGTGAGTTCAGATAAGTACGTGAACTAAGTTTAGTAAAGATATATCGATTTTTGCTCAATTTATCGTCTTAACAGCCGAGCGGAAGGACAGACGGTCGACTGTGTATAAAAACTGGGCGTGGCTTCAACCGATTTCGCCCATTTTCACAGAAAACAGCTATCGTCATAGAATCTATGCCCCTACCAAATTTCACAAGGATTGGTAAATTTTTTTCGACTTATGGCATTAAAAGTATTCTAGACAAATTAAATGAAAAAGGGCGGAGCCACGCCCATTTTGAAATTTTCTTTAATTTTTGTATTTTGTTGCGCCATATCATTACTGGAGTTGAATGTTGACATAATTTACTTATATACTCTAAAGATATTCAATTTCTTGTTAAAATTTGACTTAAAAAATTTTTTTTAAAAAGTGGGCGTGTTCTCCCTCCGATTTTGCTAATTTTTATTTAACACATACATAGTAATAGTAGTAAAGTTCCTACCAAATTTCATCATGACATCTTCAACGACTGCCAAATTACAGCTTGCAAAACTTTTAAATTACCGCGGGTTTGAATCGAGCTCTAGGCCTAACAATAATTATTTTATCATTATTATTGTTATGATAAATTTTTTCTTAATTGAAAAAATTATTAAATTAGAATAGAAGAAAGAAAAAATTTAGACAACTCCCAAAGCTCGTTGTATAGATCCATTTCTGGAACAGCGTGTTAAAGGAAAGACGAACGGACGGACGGACATGACTCAATCAATTTTTTTTTTCGATACTGATGATTTTGATATATGGAAGTCTATATCTATCTCGATTCCTTTATATCTGTACAACCAACCGTTATCCAATCAAAGTTAATATGCTCTGTGTGCAAAATACGCTGAGTATAAAAAGCTGTGTTAGATATTAAAGATAAAACATACCGAATTTGAATCACGAATAGTTTGCAGCAAATCCATGGCCATAAAAGCTCATAATTTAAAAAGGCATGTGTGCTGAATTACCGGTTGCGAAGAGACCTAAAATGATCCCGGAAGGTTCCCACGTGACTGGCATTTTAAGATAATTTTGTTTTAAATTGTTGTGTCAGGATAAACATTTATATGTTAATAAATAAAATAATAAATAATTCCGGACAAATTCCGAAAATCATCCAGGAAAGCCCGAAATTACCCTGACAGGATCCAGGACGGATCCCGAAAACCCTCCAGAATTGATCTCTGAAGGGTACGCAAATGATCTCGAAATACTCCCAAAAAAGTCCCGACCTGTTTTTGGCGGAACCCGATTTGGCCCTGAAAAAGTTCCGAAAGTACGTTGACGGGATGCCGTATGGATCCCAAAAACATGCCGAAATAATGCCGGAAGGGTTTCCAAATATTCTCGAAATAGTCCCGAAATGACCCTGACGGGATCCCGAAAACTATCCAGAAATGACTTTGGAGGGATAATAATAATAATAATAATAATAATAATAATAATAATGATAATAATAATAATAATACCCAACGGATTAATGCCATCCAAAGCCCGCCCAACCGACGCGAGGAGCGCATCCGCATGACGCGCGGATTTGTTTTTGCTTTTGCCGAGTTGTTGATAGGCGGATGTTTGTTAAGCGTTGAGATCTAAAACTGCTCAGCTACAGAATAAAAATCATCAGCTGAGTATTATAAATAACAGTTAGAAATTATGCATATACTACATTGTTAAGTAAGTGAACTTTTTAGTACGGAAAATTTTTATTTTTTTATTTATTTTTGTTACAAGTCAAGATAGGATAGGACCGTTTTCTTTATGGTAAAAAGTGAATCCGTTATATCAAATCAACTAAAATGAGTGTTGAAATCATGACACAAACACCGAAAAGGTTCATTTAATTCGAAATTAGTTCTACACTGCCTCAAAAGTAGTGGTTTGTAATGTCTTGACACTTGTGATGGGACGTTAAAGTTTACTTCGTTTAAGAGAATTGGGCTAGAAATCAATCCATTCAGTAGTTTAGCCATAAATATTACGCCTAGCATTTCTCTACGACTTGCAAGAGTTGGAAGATTGATAAGCTTCAACCGACTAGTATAAGGGGGAAGATTATACGCAGAGTCCCACTGAAAATTTCTTAAAGAGAAAAGTAGAAATTGCTTTTGTGCTGATTCAAGTCTATCTGCATGAACTCGATATTTAGGATTCCAGACTATTGATCCGTATTCTAATATTGGTCTAACTAAAGTGGCGAAAAGTGCTTTAGTTACATAAGGGTCACTAAATTCCTTGGACCACCGTTTCACGAATGAAAGAACACCTCTAGCCTTATTGACAGTACCATTAATATGAAGGTTGATACTAAATTTAGTATCTATCGTGACTCCCAAGCCCACAAATAGTTTACTGATGAAAGACAAAAATTATTAATTACATAAGAGGCTGTTGGCAAAGATCTCCGAGAGAGGGACATGAATTTACATTTATTGAGGTTAAGCGGCATTGAATTCACGTTGCACCAGGTAACTAGGCAGTTTGAACCTGCTTGAAGCAAGGGACGTTCTTCGATAGACGCATAAGACCTAAACAGTTTTACATCATCGGCATACACTAGGATTTTGGAATATTTTATTGTGGTACAAATATCATTAATAAATAGCAAGAACAGAATTGGACCTAGATGACTGCCCTGTGGGATGCCAGAGGGAACATCAATGACATTAGAAAGAGTATTTTTAAAAATAACTTTTCGCGTTCGACCGCAGAGATAGGACGAGATCCACTGGGTGAGACCAGGTTGGAAACCAAGCCTATTAAGCTTGGAGATAAGTAAGGAGTGGGATACTTTGTCAAATGCTTTACTGAAATCGGTATAAATAACATCGGTGTGAAGATTTTCTCTAAATCCATTAGAAACCTGAGTTGTGAATTCAAGTAGATTAGTAATGGTAGATTTGCCTTTACAGAACCCATGTTGCTGTTCTAGAATCAAAGTAGAAATGGAAAAAGTTAGCTGGTTGGTAACTATAGCTTCAAACAACTTTGGGATGGCCGACAACTTTGCAATTCCTCTGTAGTTTTCTACACACGACCTACTGCCACTTTTGTGGAGGGGTATGAGAAAAGATACCTTCCAAGCAGAAGGAAAAATTCCACGTTTTAGGGACAGGTTGAATAAATCAGTTAGGAGCTGATAAATGTATTCATCGCATTTTTTAAGAAAGCAAGTGGGAATTAAATCAGGACCGTACTTGTAAGATTCCTTCAGAGACGTTAAATATGAATAAACTTCATGAGGAGATTTTGCTGGAATATTAACTGTGTTAAGTGGGTTAAGTTGAAATGGATATTCATTTGAAAAAGAGTTAAGTTCAGCGGAATAGTTGGACTTGAAAAATTGTGCAAAGAAATTAGCAATATCTTGGTCGTCGCTAGACAAATCTTCCTGGTATTTTAAAGCAGACGGAAACCCTTTAACCCTTCGTTTAGAGTTCACGAAACCATAGAAGGCTTTCGGATTGCAAGTTATTTTCCTTTGCATCTTGCAGATGTATGTATTATAGCACTTTTTGTTTAATTAAAAATATTTATGACGCAAAATAGAGTACTTCAAGTAATCGGAGTGAGAGCCCGATCTTTTGAATAATTTGAAGAAGCGCGATTTTCTGTTTTTTAAGAACTTCAGCTCTTTAGTGAACCATATTTGGACTGGTTCGGTAGACACACGTTTTCGCTTAGGTACGTGTTTTTCCAAAATACCGAAAATGATGGTATAAAAGTCAGAAACATTTTGGTCAATATCTCCACCGTATTTGGGCCAAGCCACTGTAGATAATGTTTGATTAGGCTTGCTAAAATTAGCCTTCGCAAAGTCAAATTTGAAACTAGAACCGAATTTAGATACAGCGCTCTCAGAGAATTTGTTTCGAATTCGTATGCTATTTCCAGGGAAGGATGATAAGGGTCTTCAGGTACAGTTAGAGGTTCACCTCGGCTAAGAGTAGATTTTGAGGTATCGTCAACAAATACCAAATCAAGCGTCCGAGCGAACATATTAGGAATTATGTTTATCTGTTTAAGGCAAAATTCAGTCATTTCGGATAAAAATTCGTTGTTGGACAGCTTTGAAGAAATAGGTACAATATCATCGTCAGATATGGTCCATAATATATGCGGGAGATTAAAGTCCCCCAGGACTATCATCGAATCAATGGGCTTCAACATTGAATTAACAATTTTCAGCAGGGAGATATGATCCATATACACCGAAGGATCAGAAGAAGGTGGGATATAGGAGATTGCAATATAGACACAACCCATTGCGAGCTTGATTCTAATGCATTTGAATTTCGTAGAATCGGTAACGGGTAAAACAACCTCAGCTGAAGGTACAGAAGAATGTACCGCAAGCAAAACTCCACCTCCAACTCTGTTCAAGTTGTCATTTCTGTATATTTGGTAATCATGGCAAAGGATCTCTGAGTTAAATACATGAGGTTTTAGCCAAGTTTCAGTTAAAGCTATAATGTTGTAGTTGCAGTTAAACGATTTCAAATACAATTCTGTTAGTTTAGTGTTTAAGCCTCTAACATTTTTATAAAACAAATTAAGGGCAGATTTAGCATTCAGTTTTTTGATGCAATATTGTTATGAGGAAGTGTAGCGATATTTAGGGTATTATTGTTACGGCTACGCTCGAATTCCCTCACAAAAGCACCAGGCGGCCAAAAAGAATTACTTAATATAGTTTCAAAATGTTGTGAGATACATCAATCCTAAAAGGCGAAATATCTCTAGGATAGTTAAAATTGAATTTCGAACTGTCACGTTATCAAATTTAAGTTTAGCGATGATGTACGACTTTAGGTCCTTTTCTGTAGTGTCTTTATCAAATCTTGACACAAAAATAGATTTTTTAACAGGGACAACAATAAGATTACTAGTCGGTGGTTCGGATTCCGTGGGAGGGTTTTGGGTATCCTGATTACTTTTCATAGAAGTTTTTTTAGGTTTTGTTAATGAAACCTTTGATGAAGATGGCTGAGCTGTTATGGGACTTGGGGATGCCAGATTTATTAATTTGATAGTTGGCGGTGAACTAACTACGGGAGCAGGAACTTCTGCAACGGCATCAAGTGTCGGGGCACTAGATGAAGCACTGGTAGGATGACGGTTTCCATGTGGAATGCTTGCGTTTGTTATGCCACTCGGGTATTTGAAAGACTTAAACAAGTTTTCGTATTGTGTGAATTTTTGGGACAGTGCAGCTAACTCTCTACCTATTTCAGAGAAACCATCGCGAGCTTATTTGAAAACTTTGAAAAGATCAATCTCAGTTGGTCTACATTTCAAACAGGCCCAACGAACTGGAGAAAAAAACTTATGACATCTATTAGAGGGAGTGTATTCATCCGATGCAAGCCAATCGCAGAGCCGCAGCCAGTATGTACCAAAGCAGATGTGGATTCGGTATTTCGCTAAAAATCCCTCCCTGCGATACCGAAATATTTTATGGTGGTTATGAAAAATGGTCCTCATTTCGTCACATGTTTACAGCCGTTTATATTAACCACCCGAAACTCTCCCAAGCGCAAAAATTGTATCACCTCAGATACAAAACCCAAGGAAAGGCAGCTCAAATAGTCAACCAATTTCCCTTGACTGATGACAACTTTGCCTTAGCGTGGGAACCCCTAAAGTCCCGATACGAGAACAGACGAGTTCCCGTAGATAACCAAATACGGGCCCTGATGAACTTAAAAACTATCACTACCGAAAACAGTGAGGATATACAAAAGTTGCAATCGTCGGTAAATAATTGCCTACAAATTCTCGCTACGCAACAAGTATCCACAGATAACTGGGACCTCATACTTATTTATCTCGTGACCTCTAAACTCCCTGAAAATACAGTCACGTTATGGGAGCAGTCTCTGACTTCAAGAAGAGAACTTCCTAACTGGGCCCAAATGGACCAGTTCCTTACAACTCGATATGAAGCCGTAGAGCGAGTCGATCAATGGCGACCAAATAAATTTAAAGCCACCCCACAAGCTAGGCCATCATTTAGACCCCAGCAGTCGCATCCCTTTCAAAATAGATCGACCTCCCACACCCAGTCTCATATGACAGAGCAGCGGACAATGTACAAGTGCGCTATGTGTAAAACCTCATCTCACCCCTTATAAGTTGCTTCAAATTTAAGAAGCTGTCGACTTCTGATCGCAGAAGGTTTGTGAGAGAAAACAATATGTGTTTCAATTGCCTCTCTCAGTCACACATATTGAAAGACTGTTCCAGTACTCAAACATGCAACCAATGTCAAGATCGGCACAACTCAGTTCTTCACGAAGACACATCTCAAGTGCCGAAAAGACAACCCTCACGATTGCAAAAGACAGCCTCACAAGCCACGACCACGAATTCCACAGTCTCACCCGGTAATACTCCCGATCAAGCCAATGCCCTGGATGAAAGCCCTTCATGCTCGCAGAATAGCCAAGTCCAATCGTTTTATTCCGAAAACGATTGTGAAATAATTTTACCCACGGCTATCGTACCCGTAGAGCATAGTGGAGAAATTTTCAAACTCAGAGCTCTTGTAGATCAGGGATCTGAACGAACCTTTATCTCTACCAGAGCCCAAGATAGACTCAAACTCCCATTCAAACCCTCTAGATTTGAAATATCAGGGATGGGCGGCAAGGTAGTTCAGACCTCAAACAAATTGTGCTCTCTGACACTGGTATCCCCCGATTTTAAAACCAGAATAAGTGCAGAGGCATTAGTATTACCCCGGCTACCAAAAATGCTCCCCTCGCTTAAGCTCACTAGCGAGCTTCAAGCAAAATGGGCACACCTCAACCTCGCAGACTCGAACTGTCACTCCCCCTCGCAAATAGATCTCGTCCTAGGCAGTGATGTAATACCGCAAATCATCCAAAATGGTGTTGAGAAACTTTCCCCCCATCTTCTAGCGCAGAAAACCATTTTTTGATGGATTCTGAGCGGTAGATCCCCTGTGATGGTCAACTCTTTCTTCATGCAAGTGTCAGAAGTGACGAACGAAGATCTTAACTCTCTATAGCGAAAATTCTGGGAAATGGAGGAAGTTCCCACCAAACCATAAATAGCCCCAGAAGACAAGTTTCGCGAGAATTTCTACGTAGCCACAACCTCACGCGATGATAACGGTCGTTATATCGTAAGGCTGCCGTTTAAACCCAGCTTCCCAGAGTCAATCTCATTATCCCACTCTCGGTCTCCAGCTCTAAGCCAGTTTCTTGGAATGGAGAGAAGCCTGCAGAAGAAAGGGCATCTAAAGACTCAATATGATAGTGTCCTAGAAGAATACATCACCCTCGATCATATGGAGGAAACCGGCTCCTATGAAAAATTTGACGGAGGTAAATGTGTCTCTTTTTATTTTCCCCATCACGCAGTTATTAAGCCCGAGAAAAAGACATCAAAGGTGCGGGTCGTGTTTAACGCCTCAAAGAAGTCGGCATCTGGACATGCGCTTAACGACGTTCTTTATACCGGCCCTACCCTCCAACCCGATCTGATGCTTCTTATTCTCAAATGGAGGACATACCAGTATGTTTTCAACGAAGACGTAGAAAAAATGTATCGTCAAATCATAATGCATGAAGACGACATAGACTATCAGAGGATCGTCTTTCGCTCATCTCCGAACGACCCCATAAAAGACTATCGTCTGAAAACAGTCACATTTGGTGTGAACTGTGCCCCCTACCTCGCCATACGTACTCTTCACCAAATGGCAAAAGATGTAGAAGAAACTTTCCCCAAAGACGTCCTTGTTTTGACGAAAGAAACATATGTAGATGATATTCTCTCTGGCAGCCATGAAATTCTCTCTGCTGAAACATCTCTCTCCCAAGTCATTCAAGTGTTAGCGTCAGCAGGATTTCCATTACGGAAAATAACGGCCAACCACCCCAGTATAATAAAAAATATCAAAGAAGAGGACTTGCTAGATACCAATCTTTTGGAATTCGAGAAAGCAAGCAACACCAAAACTCTCGGCATACAGTGGAACGCCCTAACCCACTCGTTTTCGTACACAGTGGACTCAATACCGCTTTCGTCCGCTAGTACAAAACGACAAATTCTCTCCTTGGTCGCAAAACTTTTTGACCCCGCAGGGTGGATTACGCCGATTATAATTCAGGCTATGGATAGACGGAACTGGCTGGGACGAACCAGTGAAGCCCCTCCGCTTCATTAAATGGACGCAGTTCGCAAAAAATTTACCCAACATCTCAAATATAAAGATACCTCGATGGGTTGACTACATCCCGAACCAGCAGGTTGAACTGCATGGTTTCTGCGATGCGTCAGAAAAGGCATATTGCGCCACCATATATCTGCGAACAACCCACGGTGCCACCACGTCGTCCCACCTTCTGGTCGCTAAAGGCAAGGTTGCCCCTCTTCGCACTACCAGTCTTCCAAGACTAGAACTATGTGAAGCTCTACTCCTTGCCCGACTAATCGCCGTAGTACAATCCCATCTAGAGCTCTCTCTTAAAAATCTTTACATGTGGTCTGACTCAGAAATTGTGTTATCATGGCTCGAAAAGCCTCCCCACGCTTGGAAAACTTTCGTATCCAATCGAGCAGCTGAAATTATGGATCTCGTCGGAAGCGCCTCCTGGAAGCATGTAGGCAGTCGCGACAATCCAGCAGAGATGGACACTAGAGGATGCAAACTCATGGACTTGGCAAATTCTTCGCTGTGATGAAATGGCCCTGCGTGGCTGACCCAGCCCCCCGAAGATTGGCCAAAACCATCTACCCGCAGCATCAACCCGCCTGAAATGTGCCCAGTCGAAGCACTACACTCAGCTGAAGATGACCCCGATGTATTGGATCAATTTTCCTCTTTTCCTCGCGCCCTCAGGGTCATGGCATATGCCTTCAGGTTCATTAATAATCTCAAGGATCGAATTCGAGGCATTAAACCCGCTTACACTCCCTCTCTGTCTCATGAAGATCTCCGCAAAATGAAAAATAAACTTGTGACGTTAACGCAAACCCGATATTTTCCTCGCGAAAAAGCATGCTTGGAAAATGCAAAACCAATTGATAAAAGAAGCTCTCTACTAACCCTCAACCCATACCTCGATGAAAACGGGCTCCTCAGGGTTCATGGTAGATTAGTTCATTCGACGGTGACTTACAATGAAAAACATAACGTTATTATCCCAGAAAAATCTAGATACGCTGTCCTTTATATACAGTACCTCCACGAACTACTCCTCCACTCCGAAATACGTCTAATGCAGCAATGCCTCAGACAGGATATCTATATTCCACGACTCAAACCCCTCATAAAGAGATGCATACATCAGTGCAAAACTTGTACTCTCCACAAGCAGCAAATGCGATCGCAAATCATGGCGGCCTTGCCCCCGGAACGATGCACATACGCTCCGCCTTTTACCACTACCGGTCTCGACTTTGCGGGGCCTTTTCAAATAAAAGCCTCTTTGCTAAGGTCTCACACCTTACTGAAAGGCTACGTGGCCGTTTTTGTCTGTTTCGTGACAAAAGCTGTCCACCTTGAGCTGTGCTCGGACCTGACAATCAATGCCTTTCTCGCGGCATTTGCTCGCTTCGTCTGACGTCGTGGATATCCTGCCACAATGATGAGTGACAACGGCAAAACGTTTATTGGAGCTAAAAGAGCGACCGAAAAGGAGTTCGTTGACTTCATGAAAACTGCCTCTCAAGAAGTAATCGCGAAATACTCCCCCAGGGCATCAATTGGAAATTCATTCCGCCCGGAGCTCCCCACATGGGCGGCTTGTGGGAGTCTGCAGTGAAGAGTTTCAAACTATACTTCAAAAGGACTGCAGGAGTCCACAAGTTTACATTTGAAGAATTTACCACCCTCTTGGTAAGAATAGAAGCCGTGTTGAACTCTCGTCCTATCTCACCTTTATCCCAAGATCCCACCGAGTTTACCGCGCTGACCCCCGGCCACTTTCTTAGAGGTGACCCCCTCCTCGCTATCCCTGAAGTGGATCACGCGGATTTTCTCTTATAAACCGATGGGACAGGGTAAAAAGCTTACATCGTCAATTCAGCAAAATGTGGAAGGAAGACTACCTAAAGGATCTCCAGAAAAGGCAGAAGTGGAAAAATCCACAACCCGAACCCAAGGTCGGTGAGTGTGTCTGCATTCACGACGACTCACTTCCCCGACTGAATGGCGCCTTGGACGTATTGAAAAAATAGTTCCACGTCCTGACGGCCATATACGTGTTGTTGACGTTCGTACGCAAACCGGCACCCTCACACGACCACTTGTTTCCTCCCTCAGACTGAAAGCCCTCCATCTCGCGCAAATCCGGAGAATTCGTAGCTACTCTCAAACCACCTCAGCCCACTCTTACCACATCACCGTCACTAATATGTCGTATTTCGCAACATAATGCCAGCTGAAATCCCCTGTATCAGTATTTCTCTCCACTAAAATACTTTTACAACTGTAATTACAGATCGCTATGGATCGTGCAAATCAGTCGTCGTCACGAAGACCAGTGCGGTCGGAGATCGTTGCTCCCAACCGCGCCAATGAATCACGCAGCTTGACACTACTAACGGATTACCGACGGTGCCTCATATGCACCCGTCAGCACGCCCTTCGGAACTGCGTAATATTTAAAAGGATGAAACCACCCCAGAGATGCTTGCACGAGCCCATAAGTTCTGCCTAAATTGCTTGGCATTATCCCACGTCACCAGCGAGTGCAGCTCGTATGACAGACGCCGGATCTGTGGAGCGCGACATCACTCCTTACTCCATCGGCGGGACGATACCCCAAGCGCCCAACGCGCCATCCAGACACCCCAGCCTGGCAGATCCGCCGTACCAACTCCGGCACCCGCACGCGCCGCCCAGGCGTCCCGGCCTGGCCGATCAGCCGTACGGTCACCCCCTGCCGCCACCGGGCGACACCGTTCTCGCCCGGGAAACAACATTCCCTCAGCAGCACCTAGCATCGCCCGACGCATTATACGATGCACCGCACAAGGGCTGCAGACCGCCAACGCTAGAGGAAAAGTATCCGAAATCCTCGTGCGATATGCGTTACGGACTCTTCAAGAGCTGCAAGAGGCTCTAGCCACTGAACGCGCCTAGGGCGGGGACGATGTTTGAGCGACTAGTCACCAACAGCCAACTGCATCAACATATTCAAATTAAAAAGCAAAACTTGAATTTTACCTGAATTTTTTATACTGAATTTGAACATGTACCTTATTTACAATTGCCGTAACTAAGTTACATATATATATATAAATATGTACGTTGAACCTTTTTATACAATACTATTTGATGTATGCTATTATATTTAAGACTCATGAATTGCGTTAAATCCATGAATTATATCTATATTTATATCTATTATAGTATAACAGTCCACACTTCGCCGCTCTGGCAACCCCATCCGTGAGTTGACAGATCGGGTTGGTGTGTACATACACATACACATATGATGTGTTTTGGCATTTGTTTTTCACATATTATTAATTCGAAATAATTTATCCATCTCGGTGTGACAGCAAATTTGTGAATTTTTACCTGTTAAAAAGTAATAAACCACTCGTATAAAAGAAAATAGTTTCTTTACCACTCCAAAGTGCCCCGCTTTATTTATTTTGAGGACTTCTAATTTCGGTTCGGAGTTGTATATATTGGAATCTCGGTTCCTCGGTCAACAGTGCCACATTAAGTACTTTTGTCAGCATAAATTTCGGCTCTACAGCCACCTTTTCTGAACCCGCTGCAAAAAATCTGAACGCCACTATACCACCACCACATCATCGCCACCATCACCACCTCATCGTCATCATCACCACATCACCGCCGCATCCGCAGCATCCGTGTCCATCAGTTGCAGCCACATATACCAGAAAAGGAAGGTAAATTTTATATCGCCACCGCCTAACCAGGCATGGTTTATCATGCCGATTGAAATGTAAGTCAGATTCTTCCAGCTTGATTGAATATATCTTTATCGAAATCCAAGCTCTCCAAATTACTCATTGGATGTGTTTATAGACCGAACAAATATATTGAATTCGACAGCTTTACTGATTTTATTGATGATTTTACCATAAACTATAGCAATATTGTTATGGTCGGTGACTTCAACAGTGACCTGCTCTCCGAAAATAAATTCTCCCTAGCCATGCAATCCCTGTCACTACTTCCAGTAAAAACATTATACCCTACACACTTTACCGAGTCAAGCAGCACCTTCTTGGACGTATTTTTTGTCAACGATTTGTCCAAAAGCCTGCTCTTTGATCAGCTCTCTGCACCAAACTTTTCCAAGCATGATAAAATTTTTCTCACGTACGACTTCAAATTTTCATCTACTACAGACACCTACTCGTATCGTGACTTCGCACATATAAATAATGAGCTGCTCGAAGAGGCCGTTGATAGAACACCATAACCTGCCATTTTTGTGTAAGGCCCTTGAACGCATAATGCATGTTCAAATAAATCCCTTTTTGAGTCTCAATTATCTTATTAATATGACACAATCCGGCCTTAGAACAAATCGCAGCTGTACAACTTCTCTAATCAAGGTATGGGGCGATATTAGAGCGAACACTAACAACAACCATGTTACGTTTTTAACCCTGTTGGACCATTCAGAAGCATTCGACACGGTCGACCACACGATTCTCGCCATGAAGCTGAAAAATCTGTTCAACTTCTCACCGCCTGCATTATGTTTTTTTGCTTTCATATCCCAGCGATCGATCCCAAGCTGTATGTGCCGGCAGCACTTTGTCTAATTATTTACTCTTAAAAAAGGAGGTTCCTCAAGGTTCGATTCTTGGTCCACTCCTGTTTGTGTTATATGTCAATGACCTCCAAAGCGTGTTAAAATACTGTGATGTTCATATCTATGCTGACGATGTCCAATTATATGTCAACTGTCCTGTGGTCTCCGACAACAACTGTATCAGTAACCTCTTGAAAGTGTAAACAAATGGACATGTGATAATGGGTTACTTTTAAACCCAAACAAATCCCACTGCACCGTAATTTATAAGAAGATTCTTGCACTGGACGGCTATGATAATGTAATCCTAAACAACTCAGTTGTAAAGTTTGTTAATACTGTAAAAAACCTTGGAGTAATCTTCGATCCAACTTTGACTTGGAATAACCACATATTTAATGCAATAGGCAAGACCTACGGCATGCTTAGTTCTCATTGGAACACTCAACACTTTACCCCAGTGAAAATTCGACTGCTGTTAGCGAAAACATTTCTATTACCAACCTTGTTTTATGGATGTGAATTGTATGCCTGTTGTGACAGCCTGTGCCATAGTAAACTGAATGCCTTATACAACAATATCGCTATATATGTATATGGTGTTAACGTCGTGAACACATATCCGCTTTTGCCATACAATTATCTTCGATAACGTTAGATAACCTTTTTAAATTAAAATGTCTGACACTTCCCCAGCAAACACAGTTTCTAGCGTTAGAGAAATATTGTAGTTTTACATTAGAATTCGAATGTAGTTCTCCACTGCATTTCGAATCAAAAACTAAGTTAGAGACCTAGGTTAGGATTCGACTGTGAAACGATTCGAATAACACTAAAAATGCGATGTTATAATTATTGTCACAGTTATCGATTATTTGCACGACATGATCAGTCATCCTTAGTGTTATACAAATAAAATAAAAATAGTGAAAAGTTGTGTGGAAATATTATAGGCTGCGAAATAAGTTTTTTTTTTATTTATAATAATAAATACTAGTTAGTGAAAATGAATCAAAAAAAGTTAAATAGGGAAAGCGAGCAGATTATTGAAGTGCTTTTTGAATGGCATGAAGAAAACGCTTCCCCATACGTACATACCTCAAACCAATGCCGAGCTCAATCCTGAGGAAATAAGTGGAAGCGAAAATTTCAACACAATAACTAATACTGAAAACTGTAAAACATACGGTAGGATTTTGATTTATTTTTATTTTATTATAATTTATAAGTATTTGATATAATGAAACAATGAAAATTTCGCTAATTTTCAATAACTGAACTTAATTGCGCATCACTTCAAAATTCTCAGAAACCCCATAGCAATTGAAGTTAGAATTCGATTAGAATTCTAACCCTTTTCTCGATATAGGGAACGAACTTCCCTTTTTGTCGAGAATGCTATAATTCGCGACAGTTTCGCAAATCGTCCTCTAACCTTCTACCTTAGAATAGTACATTAGAATTCGATTCGTCTTCTAATCATTTTCTAACCTAAATGTTTGTTGGGTCTACACAGGGTCATTGTATCCGAAGAGCCTAAATACCTTAGGGAACGCCTTCAATTCATTAAATGCCCGCGATCGCGAATCTTACTCAATATGAATTTCAGCAACCTTACAACTGAGCGCCAATTTTTCGTTTTTGCTGCCCGTCTCTGGAACGCACTACCTGTCCGACTTAAAATTCTTCAGAACACGTTTCAAAAACGAGCTACTACATTACTTCGCACAATAACGGACATACATGTATATGGCCTTTTAGCTCCAACCAATCTGTTTTTCCTGTTCCTCCTGTTTTTTCTTTACCCAAGAACTTTTTATGTCTAGACTATCACATATCTACCATTCTGCTCCCATACTCTAATCTTAATGCTTCGTGTTACTGTAACTTTAATTGAATATTGTAATTAGGTTAAGCTTGATTTAAGATCAAACACTGTAAAGTAACTTATGGTTGTGTGTTTGCTTGATAAATAAATAAATCAATTAATTAATTATCCCAGAGGGGTCCCAAAATGATTCCGAAATAGTCCCGAAGTCCCGGACGGATCCCGAAAATCATCCAGAAATTATCCCGGAGGGGTCCCAAAATAGTCCCGAAATGACCCTGAAGGGATGCCGGACGGATCCCGAAAACCATCCAGAATTAATCTCTGAAGGGTCCGCAAATTATCCCGAAATAGCCCGGAAAAAGTCCCAAAATCACCACACGGGATCCCGGACGGATCCCGAAAGCCACCCAGAATTGATCCCTGAATGGTCCGCAAATGATCCCGAAATAGCCCGGAAAAAGTCCCGAAAAAACTCCGACGGAATCCCGGACAGATCCCGAAAATCATACAGAAATTATCCTGGAAGGGTCCCAAACTGATGCAAAAATAGTCACGAAAAGTCCCAAGATAAACTTGACGGGATACCGGACGGATCCCGAAAAGTATACAAAAATGATCCTGGAAGAGTCCCAAAATGATCTCGATATAGTTCCAAAATTATCCCGAAAAAGTCCCGACTTGACCGCGACGGGTTCCCGGAAGGATGACGAAATTCATCCAGAAATGATGCCGGAAGGGTCTCAAAATCATTCCGAAATAGTCCCGAAAAAGTGCCGAAGGTACCATAACGGGATCCAGAAAACCTTCCAGAAATTATCCCGGAGGGGTCCCAAAATGATCCCCAGATGACCTCGACGGGATCCCGGACGGATCTAGAAAACTATCCAGAATTCCTCTCTGAACGGTCCGAAATTGACCCCGAAGTAGGCCTGAAAAAGTCCCGAAGTTACCCTGACGGGATCCCGAAAACAATCCAGAAATTATCCCGGAAGTATCCCCAAATGATCCCGGAACAGTCCCGAAAAAGATGCCGGAAGGGTCCCCAAATAATCCCGAAATAGTCACGAAATGACCCTGACAGGATCCAGAAACGATCCCGAAAACTATCCCGAAATGATCCCGAAAGAGTCCCGAAATGACCCTGGCGGGATGCCGAACGGATCGCGAAAATCGTCCAGAAATGATGCCGGAAGGGTCATAAAATCATCCCGAAATAGTCCCGAAATTACCCCAACGGGATCCCGAAAATCATCCAGAAATTATCCCGAAGGGGTCCCAAAATGATCCCGAAACGGCCCTGACGGGATCCCGGACGGATCCCGAATATCATACAAAAATTATCCCGGAAGGGTCTCAAAATGATCCCGAAATAGTCCCGAAAAAGTACCGAAATTACCCTGACGGGACCCCGAAAACCATCCAGAATTGATCTCTGAAGGGCCCGCGAATGACCCCGAAATAGTCTTGAAAAAGTCCCGAAATTACCCTGACGGGATCCCGAAAATAATCCAGAAATTATCCCGGAAGGATCCTCAAATGATCCCGGAACAGTCCCGAAAAAGATGCCGGAAGTGTCCCCAAATGATGCCGAAATAGTCCCGAAAGGACCCTGACGGAATCCATAAATTATCCCGGAAGGATACCGAATGCACGGGATCTCAGATGGATCCCGAAAACTATCCCGAAATGATCCCGAAATTACCCTGGAGGGATTCCGGACGGATCACGAAATGTTGCCGGAAGGGTCCCAAAATCATCCCGAAAAAGTCCCGAAATTACCCTAACGGGATCCCGGAAGTCATCTAAAAATTATCCCGGAGGGGCCCCGAAATGTCCCTGATGGGATCCCGGACGAATCCCGAAAACCATCCAGAATTGATCTCTGAAGGGACCGCAAATGATCCCGAGATAGTCCCAAAAAACTCCGGCGGTATCCCGCACAGACCGCGAAAATCATACAGAAATTATCCCGGAAGGATCCCCAAATAAACCCGGAATATTCCCTAAATAACTCCGACGGGATCTCGGACGGATCCCGAAAACCAACCAGAAATGATCTTGTAAATTCCCGAAATGACCCTGATATTGTCCAGAAAGTCTCGAAATTACCCCGAGAGGATCCCAAACGGATCCCGAAAACTCCCCAGAAATGATCCCGGAAGTGTCCCAAATTGATCCGGGGTTCTTGGCGCTCCAACTGTAAGTCGCGTCTGCATCGACGATTGTGCTGGTAGCGCAGGGATCGATAATGTCCGCGCGATTCGATGCGTACGATGGCCGTCGGCGCAATGGGCACGAATGGCCGCATGATGGGCGATGCGGACAAGTCGGCCGGTTCGGAAGCCTTCCGGCGTGTCGCGCGATAGGGCCCTTGTATTTTGGACGTCAGAGGAGTATGGCGACGATTCCTTTCGACGTTGCTGCCTTTCTAGTTTGGACGACTTAGTAGGGCTTCGGTGGAGTCCGACGTTATGCTGCCGCCAATTGTTTTACTGTTTTTGAATTTCGGTCACCTTCTTTCGCTCGTACTGCAACAGCGGCCGGAAACTGCGCATCCCATTCTCGCTTGTCGACGGTCTTGTCTCCGCTTTCGCCTGCTCTTCTTCCGCTCTCGCTCTTTCTTCTTCCATCTCTTCTCCTTCCACCTGCTGAGCCCAGGATTTTGTCGGTCCGCGAGGTCCCGCGTCGTCGGACGTGTTCTCTTGCAGCGATACTTGCTGCTACGCTTGTCCACCCGGTGAAAGGGTGACAGACAGTTCGGACAGTACTTATGTAGGAGCACTGCCCGCAACCTCTCCTCTGTGGATTTTTTTCGATATTCCGCACAGAGTCGGAGACTACGGTCCCTGCCGCAGAGCTGGTAAGCGACGTCGAAACGCTTTGCGCCTCCTGCTGACTTGGCCAATAAGGTTTGGCAACGGGTCATGATCTGAAAGAATACTGGTATCATGTATCATGCCAAAATTGAGGTTGGCGGAGCGTTGTTTGGGTGGCGTAAAACAAAAAAATTATATTTAATATATTTTCGCAAAAGAAAGAGAAAAAAAATTTTTTTTGAAATAAAATTTAATTGAAATAAAGGATTAAAGGCCATAAGTAAATACTAATGTGCGCAAAGAAACGAAGAAAAACCGGATTTAGCACTCATCTGGTGCTTTAGCGCATTTAGTACATTTTATAATTCGATTTATGTCGGTAGATGTAGCCGAAGTAGTCCTAAAAATTATTTTACATTTGTGGTGAACTTTATTTTCACAACAAGTGGCCTACCACCGCACGAAACGGTTCGAAACCTGACTGAAAAAGTATAACAGAGTTGCATTCCCACCATTCAACATTATTTTCGACGTGTATTATCGATAATGTTGAGATTCGTGGAATTAAGTATTTTAAATCTCGACCAAATGAATGATTGATCGAGATATGTAATACGCGATATGTGTGGCGTGTAGCAGCGCATAAGGCATAATGTCGGTAACGCAGTGCATTGACAGTCAGAAGTTAAGTGTAGAGATTTTGACATCTGGTACGCTTTTCCATTTCCTGAATGAAAAAAAAGTCATTCATTTAAACACGCGGTGGTGAGTAGGACTTGTTGCAAATTAGATTGTATTTTTATTAATTGAGTTTCTTGTTTTCTTTTCAGATTTTCTCTTCATGGAAATATGTATAAAACGGCCTTTTCTTATTATATATTGCATATCGGGATGATTTGTGCCATTCAATTCGATTTGAAAATGAAGTCAGTGGTGTATGTGGCATACCAAGAGAAAATAAATTTCGCCGTTGCGTACGTATTGGAGTCTTTATTTCCATAGTAATCGTACTATTTTGAGGCATAACATTGGCGGCAAACGCTGAACTATCTGTGTCAGCTGCTAATGCTTTTGAGCGGATTGGGAATTGCACGATCTTATTTTTATTATGTAAAGATAAAGATTGTGAACGACGTCGCATTACTAAATCATTATTTGTATCATCGAAGAAGTCATCACAAATTGAGCCAAACGTTTTGCTTCACATTAGATTGCATGTTATTTGTTTGTTGGCATAACCACAATGATAGTGGGATTACAGCCTGTTGATGTTTGCGATGCATTGCTTCCTGTAAGCTCTTTGAGGCTATTTGTACTATCGCTTTTAGGGGTCTGCGTAGCGAGTTGATGTTGCTCAAATAACTTACTTAATTGTTCAATGATATCATTTATATCGGGATTTGTTGTAGCTGCCTCATTCAATGCAACAGGAGATTTGGTATTTTATGGCGGTGTTATTGGGGAGATATTTTCCACATGCGGCAAGAAAAGAACTTCCCGTTTAGCAATTGGTTCACTATCATGTATGTACCAGATGATTTTAACATGGCCTCTGGTATATCTTTCGATGGTGATAGTAACTGCGTAGATTGTAGAGAGGGTGTCGCGATATGTTTTCATTTACTAATGCAGGAATTCCAGAATTCACACAATTCACAATTGTCATTTTCAGTTGGCTGCAGTTGCATGTCAAACGTTCCCTGTCGCACTAAAGTTTGTGGTACCTTCATTATAGATTCTGTATTATCACCATTATTCTGTTGTGTATCACAATGCTCATCTTGCGCTCCTTCTGTATTTAACGCCATACTAAGTTTTTGTAACAAATTGTTAGCTTGCCTTTTTATATTCATCCACAGTGTCAGTTCCACATAATAAGGTTTTTAATGACACAACATTTCGTTCTTTACCGGTCTGCGTTCGTTTGGCACGTAATTTTTTACGTATATCCGATAAATCGGTGGGTGTCATATACTGCGGAGGCGTAGCTTTATTGTCTATTTCTATCGTAGGCATAGAGATTTCTGGAGGTACTGGTGATGGTAATTTTCTCAGAATTGGTATACAATCTTTTTTAAATCTGCCTCAAAATCCTTTTCTGTATCCACAAGTTTTGGCTGCTCTTCTGTCATATCATCCTCCACGAATTTTAGCGGTGATTCGATAGCAAACATGTGATCGCTAAAATGTGCGGCAGCCGTAAAAACTGTTGAACATCTACCATCACCTTGACATGTACGACGGCTCAGTGGTGGATTAAAAGTGGAATTCACTATACTTGATTTAAGCAGACGTTGGCTACTCGCTAATGCTTTGCGCATTGTGGCCGAATACCCTACAACACTATTAGTAGAGCTTTCTTCACATTCAATTGGTGGACTACAAGTGTCGGGTGTAGATTTCAAAGACATGACACGGGCGGACTCTCCATGTCTAAATCGTCAGCAATTTCTGTTGGGCATGTTGTTGAACTGCCATAATTTGTGGTCATATCATTGAACGGTTTTTTAGTTTATTCATCACCTTCATAAGCGTTGGAGTTACCTTCATCTGGAATACTATCATCGCTTAATAATAGCAGTTTGCCCATTTCATTTTCATGGGAATGGTGCATGGAATACCTGGCCTTAACACATGCTTCCTTTTCGACCATATCCAACGGGTCTTGTGGTCGGTTTGCTATTTTCTGCACAAAGTCTAGGGGATTCTTGCCCAAACTTTCACGTTGCTCCAACACGGTTTGTAAAAGGCATTCCATGCCGCATAGTGCCATGCCGTTAAATGAATAAACTGTTTTCGAATGATCGGGAGAATATGATTACTACCGTCTGCATTGCTAAGATCGATTGAATTTTCAGTACATATCAACCAATTAATAACATTGTCAAGTTAAGGACCAGTGGCCACAAAACTCCTGCAGCCTCAGTTGAACAAGGATCTTTTGGAAAGTGAGGACGAAGTTGCACTGCAGTCGCTATCCAATCAAGTTGGAGGTCATACCCGCCTTTTATTGCTGAATCAATCGGCTGTCATAAAACCATTGAATTTGCGTGAATTGGACTTCTTTCAAAATATTCCGCACGAAGTAAATAAGTCTGTGCCCAAATATAAAGGTAAGCAGACGGCCATTTATTAGTTGAATATACAAAATAAGCGAAAGCAAGAAACGTAAGGAACAATTTAAGTATATATTTAAGCATATTTTCACCACATTTTCAAGATACATGCATTTACATGAACCACTTGCTAGTTGGTCATATCGTAAAATAAGTAAAACTATAATTAAATAAAAAAAATCTTGAACAGGTTTTGGAGGAAATAATTCATTTTCTAGTAAATAGTTCGTGAATTGATAAAAGCTGTGTTGGTTTAGAATTTTACCCAAAAATACACTATATCAAAATTCTGTTTCAAAACCTCCCGTTCATAGGTTTACGCAAGTGCGCGATCTCTTGGTGTCCGTGCTTTTCATAAAACCTATGTTCAGCCACACTAATAGATCGTGGCATGGTTAATAAATTCATCACAAAATTAAATAAGTGTGCTAAGGAATTATTCAGTTCAGTACATATCGGGTATTCGTAAACTGATCGCTTCCTATTTCTACTGCAAATATTTTTCGACAAATAGCAAAGAAACAACACAGTTAGCGGATGTCAATTCGATTTGGGAGCAAAATGGCTACAATTGTCAAAAAATCTGTCTGTCGAACAAACCTCTTGTAATTGAATCATGGAAGGCTAGTATTCAAACTTTGGAAGTTTTATTGGTAAAAGGTGGGACCAGTAGAAACATTTTTTTCCCTCCCTCTTGTTGTCTATCAATATATTTGTAAATATGAAGGAAAGAACTTGACTAATGATGAATTTCGGAAATAGTTTAAAGTAATATGTAAGGTTGTAGTGCTGCTACATAGTCGTATAACCACACTTACAAAAAACAAGGGAAAGAATCAAACCGGAACACTTGATGATTGAACTGAATATCGTTTTCCAATCACCTTTGGAATCATGTGTTTGCTCTAAGTGATGTTAATGTATAATCATATGCAATTCAGTTTTCCGAATCTTTTCCGACTATCTTGTTGACTAAGTCAGAATTTAAAATTTCATTGAAAATCATGGGGAGGGGTTATTTGGTATAGAGGAATTGGGACTATTCAAGTTCATCTTCCTTGTCGTTGGACGGAAGTAGTACCAATTTCGCGATTGGTCTTGTATTTTGTCCCTTAATTGTATTGACGTCAACAACACGTACATGGTTATCGGAACCTGGGTGTGTGTTGACGACTCTCCCCATTCTCCACTCGTTTGGTTGTAGGTTATCCTCCTTTATGACCACTAGGTCCCCGGGTTTTAAGTTGGATTGTGCATGTTTCCACTTATATCGGTTTTGAATTTTGGTGAGATATTCCGATTTCCATCTTTTGTAGAATGTTTGATGAAGGGCTTTCATCTTTTCATCCGTTTACTATTGAGGCAGGATTTTCACTACAATCGAGTTCAGGTGGAGCTAAAGGCTGTCCACCAACGAGAAAGTGGCCTGTAGTAAGCGGCTCCAGGTCGGAGGGGTCATTGGATGAGGGACTGAGAGGCCTAGAGTTGAGGCAGGAGTCAATTCGAAATAAAAGGGTCGTAAACCCTTCAAGAGTATATTTATGATCGGTCGCGATCTTTTTAAAATGGGTCTTAACCCCCGCTTCCCACAAACCTGCCATGTGAGGAGCGCTTGGCGGTATAAAATGCCATTCTAAGGTGTGATGGCTATATTTATTCAATGTGTCGTCCCTTGCTTCACGCAGAAACGCCTTAAACTCAGATCGTAAAGCTCGCGAAGCTCCGACAAAGTTAGTACCATTGTCGGAGTAAACGTTTTTCGGACAGCCTCGTCTGGATACAAATCTGGCGAGGGCAGCTAGGAAGGACCCGGTACTAAGGTCGTTTGTCGCTTCTAGATGTATGGCTTTCGTCGAAAAGCAGACGAATAGACAGACATATCCTTTTGAAATTCGGCATCCCCTCCCTCGGTAGGATTTTATTTCGAATGGTCTCGCGAAATCTACCCCAGTCTTGGTGAAGGTCCTAGTAAAGGTGGTGCGCCCCTTCGGAAGGATCCCCATAAGTTGCGTTTGTGTCCGCTTCCTGTAAATAGTACAGACCTTACAGTTGTGGATAACATACTTTTCATGATTTTAATGCGTGGGATCCAGTACTGAGTGCGGATATGCCCTAGCATCAGCTGGTTCCCTCCATGCAGGGTGGTCTTATGAGAGGATTGAACTATAAGCCTGGATAACCTGCAAGTCTAAGGAAGGATAATGGGATGACTTTCGGTATGGCACATGTCTTCGGATGCCCCAGTCTGCCCCCAGTTCGAATGATGCCTTCTTCGGCTATATACGGATCTATGGGTAAAATCTCACTCTTGCCATTTATTATTTTTCCTGACTTCAAATTTGCGTACTCTTCTTGATAATGTTGCCATTGGCAGATTGTTATCAATCTTCGTGTTGTTTGTTCTATTTCGTCAGGGGCTATCGAATGAGATTCCCTTTTAAAGGAGGCTTTAGTTTTTGGGTGCGTTTTCTGGAAAAACCGAAGAATATAAGATATAACCCGTAAAGCCCTTGGTAAATCGGAAAACCTATCCAGAATGTCCAAGTTATTTTTGACTGAAGTTGTATGAACTTTCACCCTCTTTTCCTCAATATTCGTATTGTAATCTTCTTCTTGTGTTGGCCAATTTGCGTTGTCTTCTTGTAACCAAGAAGGTCCCTGCCAACACAAAGAATTGTTGATTAGATCCGAAGCGAAGAGGCATCTGCTCGCCAAATCTGCAGGATTTGACGCGGAGTCTACGTGCCGCCATACTTTGTCTCCTACTTTGTCGATGATTTTAGTTATTCGATGTGCCACGAACGTTGACCACGAACATGGTGGTTTTTGGATCCATGCCAGCACTATAGTTGAATCTGTCCAAAGGGTTACTTTAATGTTCGAAAGTTTCATATTTTCAACCACAGAGTCGATTATTTCTGGTAGTAGAACTGCACCGCAGAGTTCGACTCGAGACAAGGATATGATTTTGACCGGGGCTACTCTCGCCTTGGCCATCAAGAGGTTGGTGAAGGCTTGATCCTTTGTTTGCACCCTCAGGAAAACAGTGGCGGCATATGTTTTTTCCGAGGCATCGCTGAATCCATGTATTTCGATATTGTCCTTCAATGTGTAGTGAAGCCATCGCGGTATGCGTATATCGTTGATCTTTTCGTAGTCAGTCATGAATGATTGCCACCGATGTAAAGTAGTTTCAGACACATCTTCATCCCAGCCTGTCCCTTCCAACCAAATATTTTGCATTATTATCTTGGCTACAATTACGACTGGTGTCAGCCAGCCAAGAGGGTCGAAAAGTTTTGCGATCGCAGACAGTATTGTCCTTGTTGTTACAGTAGGGTTATTATCAAAGTGTTTCGCTGTAAAGTAGAAGTAGTCTAAATGTGCGTTCCATCTGATATCGAGTGCTTTTACCGTGCTGGGGTCTTCAAACTCAAGAAAATCTTCGTTTAATAAATGTTGCTTTGGTATACCCTGTAGAATTTTCTTGCAGTTGGACGTCCATTTTCGCAATGGGAACCCTGCCGATTGCAATGCCGATGATATTCGATCCCTTGCCCTTATCGCAGTTTCGATGCTGTGTCCACCGGCGAGCACATCATCAACGTACATACAATTTCGCAAGGTATCTGCTCCCATTGGATGCGAGGTCTCCACGTCATCAGCGAGTTGGTGCAGCGTCCGAATCGCAAGGTATGGACCACAATTGACCCCAAAGGTTACTGTTTTCAATTCGATAGGTTAATTGGGTTTTTGAGGCATTTGCGAAATACGATTCGCTGGTATTTTGTTTGGTCTTCATTGACCCATATTTGGCGATACATGTTCTCGATGTCGCTGTTGAAGACGTATTTCAACAGTCTCCAACGTAGTATAAGGCTTGTTAGATCGGATTGAAGAATCGGACCTGGATATAAGGCATCATTTGGACTTTTGCCGTTCGTGGTAGGAAAAGATGCATTAAATACTACTCTAACTTTTGTTATTGTACTTTCCTCCTTTATAACATCATGGTGAGTTAGGACGTAAAAGTCGGTTGAGTCAGCCGGGATATTACTGACTTGTTTCATATGCCCTAAGGTTTCATATTCAGACACAACTCTATTGTATTCTGTTTGTAGTTGGGGGTTTTTAGCTAATCGTGTCTCATTGCGATAAAATTGAGAACACGCACTTCTTAGAGAGGCACCTAAGCTAAATTCTTTCCTGAAGGCTAAGGAAACTACGTATTTGCCATCGTTGTTCCGAACTGTTGTGGATTTGTATAGCTCCTCGCAGTAAGTGTCATCGTTATTGATGCTTCTCTTTTTTGGAATTTCTTCTATCTCCCAAAAGGCCGCCAGTTAAGTGACCTCGTTGAAATATGAAACTAGAGTTTTGTTGGTATCAACCGCCTCTGTCCGGCCTGTCAGAATCCATCCGAACACGGTTTCCTGTGCTATTAATGTGTTTAGCACATCTTTGCTAATACCGCCTAACATAATTTGGGGGTATATGTCTCCGCCCAGAATTAGATGGACTGGCTCATTGACAAAGAATCTTTTGTCAGCCAGTACTAAGTCAGGGAATGCTTGCATAGCCATTGCGTTTATTTGGCAAGTTGGAAGATTCCCTGTTAATTGTGGTAAAACCAGCATGATCGTATTGATCTCGATTAATCTGTCTGTTTGTGACCGCAGTTGTATGTTGCACGCTTCTTTTACTTGTGCAGACATTGTATTATTGATGCCCGAAACTTGGGCATGCAGGTGTTTGGATGGCAGATTAATTCTGCGCTTGAGTTTCTCGGTAATGAATGAACATTCAGATCCCTAGTCTATTAGGGCTCTCGCCGAATAGTCCACACCATTAAAATGAATATTAACCTGACCTGTCCCTAGTAATATCCCTTTATTTGATTTAGCAAAACATGAGTTCACATTATTAATTCAGCATTGCGTCGTAATTGAGCTTCTCGGGACGTTGATGCTCCGATCGCATCTGAAGTAGTTGTGGGTTTTGGATGATTCGATATATGAAGCAGCGTATGATGTCTTAAGTGACATGTGGCACAGTTCATTTGACTGGTGCACTTTGTTACCGAATGGCCAGCAGAAAGGCAATTTATACACCCACGGCTGCTCTTAATTTGTTCAAATCGTTTATTGGGTGTTAAACGTAAGAACTTTTCACACTTTGAAATTCGATGTGCAGGACTTTTACACATCTTACATGTAGGTTTGGCTACACTTTGCTGATAGGACCCTAAATTTTTAGCAGATGTATCTGTTGTCGAACGAGATACTTGTAATTTTGAGGGTTTGGAAACTATGTCCCCTCTCAAATCACTCACGGTTTCTAGGGTTTGGAAACGATTGGAAAAGAATTTATCCATATCAGCCCATTTTGAAATTTCTTTTTTGTTTTCGATTGTTTGCTCCCAGAGTGCCAGCGTGGTTTCTGGCAATTTTGTTGAACAGAGATACGTTATAATTGCATCCCAGTTTGATATGTCTATATGACGACATTGGAGCGCATTGGGCATTTACTAGAATACGTTTATTTTCGTATCGGTCACATAGATTTTTTCATGCTGTTTTGAAGCCGTCTTTTGTTAAAGGACATCGTCCGACTATTTCTTTGGCCTCACCTTGAGTCTTTTGGTTTAAGTAATATAATTTTTCTACTGCTTCGAGGTTTTTGTTACGTATGTACATAGCAGTGAACATGACTCTAAAGGACAGCCAAGAAAGGTAATCTCCTTTGAACACGTCCGTATCACATGCTGGCAGGCGCACCCTATATTCCCTATCTCCTGAGCTTTCTTCTTTCTTTTCAGCTTTCTCAAGTTTGTCCGAAAGTTCAGCCATTAATGCCTGGCACTTGAGAAAGCTGAAGTATGTAACTTTGTGCTTCTTTTTAATGGCCGACTGCTCTTTTGCCTCGAGTTCTGAGGAGCTCAAGAGTTCTTCATATGTCTGCTTCACCTTCTCCCATAGCGATTTCAACCCCTCCTTTTGTACTAAAAGGGTGTGTTTTTTATGGTCTGAAGGTGACATATCATTATAGTCATTTTCAAACTCATTCACTGCCTCTGCTTGCGTATATAGGTATCCATTATATTAAATGAAAATTTATTGAAATATTAATTAATTAATTGTCTTAGCAGAGAGTATTGAGTGAAAATGAACTGAAATGAAGGACTGTATTCGAGAGAGATTTCTCGGTGAAGTGGCCTCGAAGCTTGCAAGAAAGCTAGTAGTGTAAAAAACTGTGCTAATAAATTGTGTAAGCCAATAAGTAATGGCTAGTGAAAGTGTTGATGAGAGATGAGAGAAAAAAAAATTTGCGAAACGCTCGCTATGGACTTTTTGGTAATTTAACGAAGGACTGTGAACTTTTGTATCACAAAAATTAGATCAGTCAAAACTGATTTGTTTATTGCCGCAAGTGAAAAATAAAAAACTTTCAATTTTAAAAAATTCGACAAGAAATGAGCCTATTGACCACCCAAACAAAAACAACAATATGTGCAGTTTAAATAAGTGCACTTTGCACTTTAACAACAAAATAAATTGCAGTCGTACTGCCGGTGTGAATAGGCGCAAGTGATTTTTGTGTGGAAAAAAATTTAGTTAAATTGACTTGTGATGGTTAATTAAAATTACAAATTTTGTTTCAATACTCTTAACAAATCAAAAATTAGTAATGTGAAAAATTTTTTGAAAATGAAAATTCTGCAAAAGTGAAAGCTGAAAAGTGTCGCAAGACGGTGTTTGAGGTTATGTTAACCTTTAGAGCAGTGTTGTGCTGCCTTGAGCAGTGTCCGCACAATCTTACCGAGGGTGGGGGATTGTTCCGGATAGTCACAAGGCGTGATGCACAAACTTTAAATAATAGCGTTAAGCGCCTTTTTTTCACGAAATATGAATTTTCCACTTCACAAAAAATCACTTGCACTGTTTAATATAAGAAACACTTTACAATTTATAATTTTATTTTGAAATTGTATTAAAAATGAAATTAAAACAAAACCCTACCTAGCACGGAATATTTTCAACCACGTACCTTTATTGTCTTGTCGTGATCCGGAATTGGAAGAATTTGATTTGTGTTGTTGATATTGGCTGTTGTTTTTGTTTTCAATATAAACTTGCTGGTATCACCAAGACATGTACAATTACTGATATTTGATGCTGGTGTTGATTCCCATATAAAAAATGCCTTGATTATCGCGAGATTGAACTCTTCGGTTTTGCCTAAAAGATTGGTGTGGACTGTATTTATAAGTGACTGGTTCTCTTTGCCGGCGTGGTAAGGACCATGTACAAATGCGTGGTGGCAACGGCGCGCACCCACGTATTTGTTATAGAGTGATTACGGCGGAAAAAAGGAAGAAATAAAAAACACCAGAAAAGTTTCGTATTAGTTTAATGACAAAGTGATAGTTTGTTTTTATTAAACAATTATAATGAAACAACAAATGTTAAGGAAATAGATTTAACAATTGTTGTTAAATATATAAGTAATATTGAAAAGTATTGGAAAAATATTAACACTTACGTGACGTATGTTGGCAGGATGCTTTCACTTCGACGGCTGGATCAAAAGAGGCCGCGCGCTTGGCAGAGAAAAGCTATGAGCCCACTATACGGCCACCTTCGTTGAGTTTCCCCGCCGAAAGTTGCCGTGTAGTCGGTCCATAGCAGTAAAGTAAAAAAAGTTTAAAGTAATGTGTATAAACAATTGTAGCTTATAGATATGAATGTGTGTCTGTATTTGTGAACACACCTTTATGAATATATTGGTTAACTAAGTACATTGCTACGAGGGAGGGCAGATATATTTAGGCCTGTGGCCTAAACAAAGAGGTTATTGTAATATATTATAATCAGTAAAATCAAACAGCAGTGAGCAAGTTAGCCAACAAAACGAACGAGCAGCGTATACCAACTCGTCATCACACACACATACAGTCCATTAACATCATAACATCATCATCACGTCATCATACAACTTCCAATCATCGCATCGCAGCATACATTCCATTATATCGCATCACAAGTCATTAAGTCACACTGATATCACCATCAATCAACATAGCGCAGATCAACGATTCACTTAAAAAACTTAAGTTACGTACGTGCTTGCTTGGTTGCACAACATTTTTTTTTTCTATTTACGTGATTTTACGTACGGAAAGTGCAGTCCGTGATAGATACAACAAAGGCAAAGCAAGTGATATTGGTAGATTTCGTGTTTACTAAGCACACAACGCCTTTTGACTATTGGGTAATCCCCCCACCAGTGGTAAGGGTTACCCGACACAGCTCAAGGCAGACAGTCAGTGAATTTTTTTAGTTTTTTTCATCACTGCACTGTGGACACCCCTCCTCGTCACATACGTTGACATAACGTATCTATCAGGAATTCACTTCACTTATCAGTTTTTTCTAACTCAGGCAAAAAGCCAGAGAATTCACTACGTTGGGTGGCTAGTGGCTTAGTCATATTGGTTGTACGACACACATTCATCACAAACACAATTTATATTTTATTTCTTGTATTTTTTGTTTGAACACTTTTTATAATAAACTAGCTTTATCCGGCGTACGTTGTAACGCCTCAGATCGAATGAATGTTGTGTAATTTTTTCTGTTTTGTTTGTTGGTAATTTAGTTTATTGTTCTGGAAATTGAATCATATTATGTACGCATATTTGGTGAAATTTTCATTTAAACCATTTTATTATTGTATCTTATTGTAATGTAAGTGGGTACACAATATTTTTGGTTTTTTCGTTCGGTGCAAAGATAAACAATTTTTTTGGCATTCCAACTCTAGAGCAAGCAACCTAAGCATGATTGGTGGCCATGGGAAAAGCACGGACTCTGTAAATGTAATCCTGCAACAGTAAGCGATTGTCCTTCGTTGCTTCGATTACATTCGGCATTAGTTTCTTAGCGCAAAGTCTGGTTCCATTGCACAATTTTGGTGGGTCTAAATTTCGAAGAAGCATGATTGTTTAGAAGTTCAATTGGATAATTTGATTTTCATCTGTAACTGTGTCGATAGGTTTATATTTCGTCACTTCACCAGGAATTTGGTTTTGAATGCGATTTTGTTAACATGATCATTTTTGGGACTTAAGATTGCTCGTTCGCATAGCCAAAAAAAATTTCAATTTAAAATTCTTAATTCTGATATATGAAAAACCTTCGCCTTGATCGAAGAAACCTACAGCCAAAATTTGATGATGATTGAAGAGTGGGAAATACGTTTCCATAGGTAACACACAGATACACAGAATTTGATTTCGATATATATAGATGTAGATAGACCGAAGCTAACAAAATTCTTTATCGGCGGCAGATTACTAAACTCCAAAAGGAATAACAGCCAAACTCAACAATGCAGTCAAACTTTAGGTGTTAAAATAATCTTAGTTTGTACGGCAGCCATAGTTCTGAAAACCCTCATTTGTTGGGAAGGTGCCACGCCCCTTTTTTCCCAATTCCACATTTTACTTGAGGTCTTAGGACTTAACCTCATATAGCTCCTTACCAATATTCATTATCCTACCATTACTACATCCAGAGATATGCAGTATTATATATTCCATTTGTATGGGAGGTGCCACGCCCCCTTTTTCCTAATTCCACATTCTCTTGGTGGTGTTAGGGATTCACTTCATATAACTCCTTACTGAATTTCAATGTTCTGCCATGTATACATTCAGAGTTATGAGTACCAAAGATTTCATGTGTATGGGAGGTGCCACGCCCCTTTTATATATATCGAAATTACTTTTAGCCTAAAACATTATAGTTGATCGAAATTGAAGTGTCGAAAATATGTTTCCATACCGAACACACACATACAGAATTTGATTTTTATATATATAGATAAACACTGTCTAGGGGTACACGGGCCCACGTTTTGGCCTATATCTCGAGACCCTAGTCACACAGGGGTACGAAAAATACCAAGTATTAAAGTGCTCATAAATATCTTCCATTTGGTACTCATATTGTAAAAACACATCCCAGGATTACCTAGGTCCACAGAACGGGATAAGAAGTATCCTATATCCGTATCCTGGTTTTAAGCTACCTTTCCACCTATTTTCATCTAAATCGGTTCATCCGTTCTTGTGTTATAAATAGTGTAACTAATACCACTTTCTTTTATATACATATTATAGAGTTAGCCTGGTCCACATTTTGGTCGATATCTCGCAAACTATGATGGATATTGAAAGGAAATCAACTCTACATTAAAACCCTCGTCCATACCTATCGTTTGATACCCATATCGCATGACCGCATTTTAGGGTTACCCTGGTCCACATTTTGGTCGATATATCTAAAAGGTTTCTAACTCTTTGGAATCTTTTTAGCCTATAACCATGTCGAGCCACCACCAAATCTATGCTCATGGATCTATGGGATTTCTATCTGTGGTTAAAATTTCTAGGTTATACACATTAAATCCACATAAGGATTTTTATTTGTGTTTCAATATCGAGGTTGACACATTAGATCCACATCGGGATTACTATCTGCGTTTTAAAACTTTTTTTAGACACGCTAAATTTTTTGAAAAATATTTCTATCTGTGTCCAAAACACTTCTAGACACATTAAATATTTGCAGACGATTTCTATCTGCGTTTCACATTACTGTATACACATTAAATCCTCGTTTTGCTTATCACTATTAAAAGGGTTTATAAGATCAATTGAAATTATAGCCGTTGACCTTATGGTACGACCCCAGCGGGTTAGTGGGCTTAGAATATACCAGCGGCACATACCTGTCGTAAGAGGCATTTAAAATACTAATCAATTCAAAGGGTTGCCAGCGCAATTTATAGCTTCTCCAACCCAATTGTCAACCTCACCGACCCCAAACTCCATCAATCTAGGAGGTGGGGGAGGGATGGCCTAAAAGATCAATATCGTCATAATGAATCGTTCCCGAGATAGTCGGGCTTGTACCGTAATGACGTTTGTTATCGAAACGTTCCGTATCTGCATCCGGCAGATCAATAACACTCCCCAAAACTTTCGGGGAGTGTCCTTATCACTACTACAACAACCTTATGTAACGCTTCCAATTTTTGAACTGCTTAAAATTTGCATTACGTAAAAATCTATTTTCGCTTTTTTATTTATGATTTTAAATTTTATTTATTCATCATAGTTTAAATAGAATAGTCTGAATGCTTGTCATATATTATGGATTTGAAACTATTTTCGAAAGGGCTCGTAAGTAAACTGTATTATTTCGCGTTGATTTTCTCTGTTTACGATTTACAACAATGATCCGGCAGTTTTCAAAAGATTCAGTTTCACAGATTAGTGCGTCAACAAAAGATCAACTTTTTGCTCTGTTTGCTGTTTAACTTTCAAAAAAATTCTGTGCAATAAGTCCGGCCTAAGCTGCACATTGAACTCTTTTGTTAAAGTCTGACTTTAAAGTTGTAAGAAAATTCGTCATTTTTTTGTGAGACCAAGTACGCTTTTATTATTTACAAAAGACAAAAACACGAAATATTCAGTAAAAAAAAAATTTATAAATTTCACTGAAACGAAAATTACTATCACTACTATGAATGAAGCGAATTCAATTTTTCCTTACCTCGTAAAAGCAACCCGTCCTTTTTTAAATCGGTACTCCTATGCCGGCTGCCGTTACGAAAGTGTCATAATTCTGATTTTTTTTAAATCCTACCTGGCCCCAATTTACTACATTTTTAACATGAGATAGGACGTTCTTCAACCGAATTATGAGATGGGATGTTTTTGAAAAATATTTTAAAATAAGGGTTTTTAAAACCTTCGGGCGTTATGTTGTTGTTGTTGTAGCGTATATTAAATTTAATACAACAACAACAACAGTATAGGATGATATTCCACTCAGCAGTCGATAGGCTCGTATCTTTTTATACTCAGAGTGCTTTGCACACAGAGTATATTAACTTTGATTGGGTAACGGTTGGTTGTACAGGTATAAAGGAATAGAGATAGATGTAGACTTCCATATATCAAAATGATCAGTATCGAAAAAAAATTTGATTGAGCCATGTCCGTCCGTCCGTCTGTCCGTTAACACGATAACTTGAGTAAATATTGAGATATCTTCACCAAATTTGGTACACCAGCCTATTTGGACCCAAAATAGATTGGTTTTGAAAATGAGCGAAATCGGATATAACATTGGAAAACACAAAAAACCTGATTATTAAGTAAATAATACACCTAGAATCTTGAAATTTGACGTGTGGACTGATATTGGGACTCTTGATAAAATTTGAAAAAAAATTGTTAAATGGGCGTGGCACCGCCCACTTGTGATAAAATCAATTTTACAAAAATTATTAATCATAAATCAAAAATCGTTAAACCCATCGTAACAAAATTCGGCAGAGAGGTTGCCTTTACTATAACGAATGCTTCGAAGAAAAATTAACGAAATCGGTTAAGGACCACGCCCACTTTTATATAAAAGATTTTTAAAATGGTCGTGGACGAATAAAATAAGCTATATCTTTGCAAAAAAGAGCTTTATTTCAATGACATTTCATTTCCCAAGTGAATTTATAACAATAAATAGGAAAAACTTCAAATTGTAAAAAATGGGCGTGGCACCACCCCTTTTATGACTAATCAATTTTCTATGTTTCTGGAGCCATAACTCAAAGAAAAATTAACGGATCGTGTTAAAATTTGGTATACAAATTTTCCCTATAGCAGGAAATATTTCTAGAAAAAATGGACGAGATCGGCTAAAGACCACGCCGAATTTTATATAAAAGATTTTCAAAAGGGTCGCAGACGAAAATAATAAGCAATATCTTAGCAAAAAATAACTTTGTATCAATAGAATTTTACTGTCTAAATTGAATTATAAATTAAATTGGAAAAACTAAAATTTTTTAAAATGCGTGTGGCACCGCCCCTTTTATGAAAAAGCAATTTTCTATGTTTCGGGAGCCATAACTCGAAGAAAAATTAACATATCGTAATGAAAATGTGTACACACATTTTCCTTATAGCAAAAAATATTTCTAGTAAAAATGGACGGGATCGGTTAAAGACCACGGCAACCTAGATATAAAACACGTTTAAAAGAGTCGTAGACTAGAATAACAAGCTATAACTTAAAAAAAAAATAGTTTTGAATCAATGAGATTTCACTTATCAAGCTTTATTGTAAGAGGAAATGGGGAGACATTTTTTTTAAATGGGCGGTGCCACGTGTTATTTAGAAAAGTAATTTATCTGAAATAAAATGTACAATTGAAACTCACGCTGAGTATATAATGTTCGGTTACACCCGAACTTAGACACCTTTACTTGTTCTTTCATTAGTTTTCAAAACTTTTTTTAAATTACGCAAAACAACTCAAGTTCAAGAATTAGCCATCAAATGAACAGAGAAAAAATTACTTGTTATATCAGGCATCAACAAACAATGCTATTGTTTTATATTTTAGTAACATGGCATATTAAAAAGTTTTAAATGATAATAGGCAAGAGTTCTTTGAGTCTTAACATAAACGCAAGGAAAATATATATGTACATACATAAATATATGTTAGGGACGTTGCATAAGTGAATTTACCGGCAGTGGAATCGGAAGTTACAAACTTAATATAATCGGGAACCGTGAGTAAAACTCGGATAAAGAGTTATATTTCATAACCAGTGTTGCCAGAGGAAGTAGTCCGACTTATCTAAAAATATCTTCACTTTAAAAGTTCAGACACGAATAATTGTTTATACCCGATAGCATATCCACATAACAGGGTACCTCTTCAACTTCTCTTGTCACCTTTTGTAGAGTTGACGAATACAAGCTGGCCGTGGTATACGCTTTAAAGCATACTGACGATTATCCAATAAGTTGCGTACCTGTGAGCATGACACCAAAGAGTAATTGCTTTAGTATTAAATTGTAGATTATAGTAAACCCACTTCCAAATCATCGCCGAAAGCATCTTTACCCAAATAGGTGATCACTTCAAATTCATTGCGTAGACGTGACTGACTCAATGGTATTAGCGGCATAGAGGACAACGACACTGGCAACTGTTGTTGCTGCCGGTCTTCTCGCGTTTGTGGCGCGTCTTTCACATTCTGAACAGCAAGCAATCCAGGTGTGCCACCTGAAATGCGCCGTTGCACTTGCTGTGTTAAAGCCAACGCCTTCTCGTCCTACCAGCAGGGACGAATGCAAGAAGGGATGATCTAGAAGCTCTGATGCAGATAGGGTACGATCAGAATTGCATCCACAATATTAATAAAATAATTTTAAAAAAATTTAAGTTAAAAGGTTTTATTGAAAATAATTCTTACATGAAATAATAATACTAAAAGCTAGAAAATAATTAGGTAGGTCCTAGGTACTAGTCTTCACACTACTCATCAATGTGAGGCATAGCATTACCTGATTAAGGTTCAGTTGGTTCTATATATGACTATCAATAGAAATTTGACTCGTCCAACGCTTTTATTCAATTGTCTGATCAACGCCCTAGATTGATGAGGAGTGTGATGACTAGTATCTAGGACCTACCTAAATATTTTCTAGCTTTTAGTTTTATTATTATTTCATGTAAGTATTGTGTTCAATAAAACCGTTTAACTTCAAACTTTTTTTTTTAATTATTTTATTTTCAAGTTTTTAGTCTTTATTTAATTGCCTATTATTTCTCATTCTATTTAGTTCATTTAGTGACTCATTATTACAAGGACTCTTTCCTGACAATTTGTTACAATCTAAGTCCTCAATACATAATCCTTCCAAAGGCTTTACTCGACTCTGCGCCACGTATGCTTGTCCCTCCTCCAACTCCAAAATATTTTGATGTCACTTCTACCGGACTGTATGTAATATTTGTTCCAAATATGAGCCAAATTGTATGTCATAGTTCGCTTTCTATTCATGTATGTATTATGTGTTCCAAATATGGACTAAAACGGACCACAAATACGATTTTCTTGAATATATCGATCCTTGCGCCACCTAGCGGCGATTTTTTTTTATAGGTCGCTTTCTATTCTTGTATGTATTATGTGTTCCAAATATGAGGCAAATCGGATCACAAATACGATTTTTGTGAATATCTCGACCCTGCGCCACCTAGCGGCGATTTTTTTCATATGTCGCTTTCTATTCTTGTTTGTATTATGTGTCCCAAATATGAGCCAAATCGGACCACAAATACGATTTTTGTGAATATCTCGATCCTTGCGCAACCTAGCGGCGATTTTTTTCATAGGTCGCTTTCTATTCTTATATGTATTATGTGTTCCAAATATGAGCCAAATCGGAACACAAATACGATTTTTTTAATATCTCAATCCTTGCTCCACCTAGCGGCGATTTTTTTCATAGGTCGCCTTCTATTCTTGTATGTATTATGTGTTCCAAATATGAGCCAAATCGGACGATTTTTTTTCGTATTATTGCATTGCCATCGGGTTCTGAATTATATTCCAAGTTTCAAGCTTGTAGCCTATCGGGAAGTTACTTAAATTTTAATTACAAAATTCGTTCACAACGGCCGGCCGTGCAGCCGTGCAGCCTGTCAAGTCAACCTAAATAAAACCCTTTAAAAAGTAAAGACATAATGAATCTTAAGGATATATAAACTAATTTACTTGTCAATGAAGTCACGCATCCCAAATGTGTGCGATGACATTAAACTTTCAATGAGCCCGCCGAGCGCTGGTAAATCACCACGCACCGAACGTTGACCACCAATATCACCAAGCAACTCTAATAAATCTGGCACCAACGAAAAGTCAGGGCAACGTAAAGTGTCTGTATTATCCACAAATACTCTGATATCCATTAGATGACTATGTGATACGTTTTCATAAGCTTTTATTTAGTTTCACTTGGCTGTTGTTTGTAATCAAATCGTGCAAGTTAAATTTGATACACTTCCCGGTGTCCGATTGAGCTGAAATTTTGCGCGCATGTATAACTCCGATGACAATGCAATACTGTTTTGCGAGAATTCGATAAATTAATCGATAACAGAGTTATCGGTAAAGATTTGTGCTCATCTTGACATAAAAGCCTACGCAACGAACGTAGTAGTTGGGCTGTTATCGCTAAATGTTGCATACTTTTCTGCGCACTTGATTTTTTTTCACAGATTTTTGGCGATAATAAAAGCCTAAGTCCTCAAGAACGCAGGTAACTTCGCTTTGTTTGTTGTATACAACGAACGTAATACAGATTTTTGGCGATGGAATTTTAGCTAAGCGAAAGTTGGAATTTTATTTTAAAACAGAGCATAGATATGCAATGAGTAGTTGTAAACTGAACGCGCCATAGGCAAAGTCACAACTAAACATGATTTTAAGTTAGTTAACACTCGAATCGAAGAACTTGACTGTTCAAAGTTGACTTCGAAGAAACCTTGTAATGTTGATGCATTAAAAGAAATGGTTAGAATGAGAAACGTTACAAATAACTAAGTAAAGATTACATAACTAATTTAAACAATATTTTACCCTACTAAAAATTAAAAAACTTGATATTTAAATTAAATTTAAGAAAAATGTTTTTCTAAGAACAAGCTTTTATTACTTGTTAATAAAACGGTGTTTCGGTGTTGTGCCATCATCAGTGTCGATTTTCGTTCTGAGAACGTTCGGAGAATGAAAATCGACACTGATGACGGCACAACGCCGAAACCGGTTTGCCTCAAAACCAAATTTGACAAGGGATGACGGAAAATCGTTCCAATATACATCATTTACACACCTTGTCGGAAAATCAACAAAACAAGATAAGTCAGAAATATAACAGTTTATAAGTTCATTGTAACCTTTAACGATAATTAGGCTTCTTCGTCTGCGACAAAAAAATTTCATATTGTACATATTTATATATTTTTAACATTAAAACTTTACACATAAATTAGTAAATCTTACAATAATTAGGCTTTTTCGTCTGCGACAAAAAATTTCCATATTGTACATAATTATATATTTTTAACATTAAAACTTTACACCTAAATTATTAAATCTTAGTTTATATCACAGTCCTAATTGTTCTAATAAAAGCATGTTAGATTGTGATAGCAAGAAAATGAGGTCCTAAATGTTCTTAATTATACCATCAAAATTTAACACGCTTTTTATTAGAACAATTAGGACTGTGATATAAACTGTAAGATATAATAATTTAGGTGTAAAGTTTTAATGTTAAAAATATATAATTATGTACATATGGAATTTTTTTGCCGCAGACGAAGAAGCCTAATTATCGTTAAATGTTACATTGAACTTATAAAGTGTTATATTTCTTTTCAGTCGATTTATTTTTTACTTTTTAGTTAATTTCATTAACCAATAATAAAAGCTTATATTTAAAATTTTTTTTCTTTCTTTACGTACACCTTCAATACACCAACCCTACTTGAGGATATATTTAGTAGGCTTGTGCCAATTAAAATCTTGTACAAGGTAAACAATAAGACCCTCTTTGCGTGTATGCATAATACACATTTGTATTGTATAAGATTCTTATGATGTAATTGAGGCAGTAGCACGGCTTGCTTTTCTATCGCACTTATAATATCATCTACACGATGATTCCCGCTACATTTAGTTTCGTTGGAAAGCCCATAACAATGTCCACCATTATTACATTTCTGATCTAACTGCGAATACTTTATGGTCCATTCGGTTACGTAAAGTAGTGGACCGCTATTCAAGTCCATGCCGGTGTATGAAACACAGCCCTCTTGAGAGTGGCCTGCAAAAGTATGTATATGAACTATTAATTTGCTATTAGGGGTTAACATATTCTTCGGTAGCTTACCAACACAGCAGCCTATTTGCACTTGTCGTCCCACTTTATGAAAATATAATATTTCACCATTTCGGTGTTCCAAACATTTATTGGGATAGCAGTGTCCCCGATAATATGGTGAAGAAGCTTCTGAGCTCTCCGAAGAGCTTGTGCGATAATTTGATTCACTCATGCTACGACGTGGCTCACACCATTTCGCTTCGTTTTTAAACATTTCCTTACGTCGTTCGACTTCTTCAATTAGTGTTTGTCGTTCCATTCTCTCCCTCAACCTTTGCATATCTATGCGTTCCTATTCACGCCTTTGATTTTCTTGCAACATTTCATCGTAGAATGATCCTCTAGGTGGTTTGCTGTTTTTCAATAGCAAGGATTGCACTGTTTACGACAATTCATAAATCATCACCTCACTGCGCAGCTCTTCTGATTGTTCTTGTAACTGTTGCAGCAATTGTTCCACTTTAGCATACACTTTATTTAAAAAGGTTACCTCCAACGCTTTACCAAATAGAAAACTGCTTATTTAATATTGTATGGTTTTACTTTATTTAACATACACTTTGCATATATATGTATGCAAATATACTCAGGCTAATATTTAACAATTTATTAAAAGAATTGTATTTTCACGACCGACTCGCAGTAAGTATCCAATTTTAATGGCCGAACCACCCAAGCGTTGGGTTGCATTCGGTCAACTCGTCCAAGAACAGCTGATGCATGTTTGATGTGGTGAGTTGCGCTTAGGGTGTCGTTACATCACCCTCTTTTAGGAAGAAGAAGTCGGCAGAGTGATCAATTCTGCTAAAGTGATGAACTCAAACATACATCAGCTTATCTTCCGGTTAAAAATAAAAAATTATAAACTTATTTAATATGTAGAAATATAATAATGAAATTTACTTATACATGTTATTTTAATTAATGATAATTAAATTTATTTGTACAATGTAAATGAAAATTTTTGCATTGCAATATGGAATTAATTTGCATGGCATATGTATACAATTTGGTATAAGCAATCAGTTTTTAATGACTTTTGTTTAAATAAAACCATTAGTCAGAGTATTTTGTAAAGTTTTAAGTATTATAAATTATAGTAAAGTTTTTTTTTTGTTTTGTTACAATTTCATTTATCTGGAGTGTATAGTTTAACATATGTTTGTCTTATGTTTTTGAAACTAGGGGGTTTTTGTTATGCCACTAAGGGTTTTTGTTATGAAACTAGAGGATTTTTGTTATGAAACTAGGGGGTTTTTGTTATGCCAATTGGCATATTTGAAAATAATTTTATAAGTCTAAGTTTTCAGCTTTTTGGATTTATATAATTCATTTTTCCCATATGTTTATGGTTTAGCTCTTAGCTACTAAGTCGTGTGTTTACATCTTATATTTATTTGTAAATTTGATACATTACAAGTGTTTTTTTTAACATTGTATAGAAGTGCGCTTCAAATAAGTTATTATTTAAATATTACATTTCTAAATTTGTAACTTTCGTATTTGTAAATAAAACGTGAGTTGCCTAAAGGTTTATTGTACCTTTTGTACACGGTTTTTGTGTACAGTTTTTAATTTTTTCTTTTCTTTATCAAAAACTTTTACATTCGTCCCATCTATTTCTTTAACTACGTACGGCCCCTGATATATACCTGCATGTTTATCGCGCGGTTCTTTTTGTATTAGAACCTTATCATTTACGCTAATTTTTGTCGGACAGGCATTTTTGTCATAATAATATTTATTTCGAACTTTATGGTTGTTTAAAAGTTCTTGCGCCAATATATGTGATTTTTGCATGCGGTATTTCGCCTATTTCGCGGAATTCTCTACATCATAAACTGGATAGACTTTTGCTTTTAAAGTTCACTAGGTAAAATGGGCTTTCTACCGAATACTAATTCGAACGGTGTAAATTTATTATCAAAAACTGTATTTGAAGTGGTATTGTGAAAGAACGTGAAATACTTCAAGTAAGTATCCCAGTCCGAAAACGTGTCATTAAGATATGCGCGCAAGTATTCGTTAAATTCTCGATGGATTCATTCGATTGAACCTAACGTTTCGTGATGATACGCTGTGTAAAAATCGTGTTTGATTTTTAAAAGTTTTGTCAGCTCTGAGAACACTCCATTTTTATATTCCGTGCCTAGATCAGATTTGATACAATTCATTGGACCATATGTTAAAATAAATGACTCGAATACCGCAGAAGCTATGGCTTTCGCACTTTTATCCGGAACCGCTACTGTTACTAAGTACTTTGTTAAATCGCAAATTATGGTAAATGCGAACCTGTTACCATACTTCGATTCTGGCAACTGTCCTATTGTATTAATGACTACTATTTCAAATGGTTTACAAGGTGTTGGCGTTAACACTAGTTTTTCTTTTGTTTTAGGTTTAACCTTGTTTAAAAGACAGTCTTTACTACTTTTGATATATTTTGATATATCACGAGTCATATCTTTCCAATAAAACTTTGTTCGTAGTTTTGCGTTAAGTCTTTTCATTCCGCAATGTCCACCAGAAATGGGATCATTATGTTAAATTTGCATTAGTTTTAATTTTGTATCTTCATCTGTTACTGTCTCCACTGGATCTATTAGTATAATTTCTAATAGGGGGACTCATATAACCATATAAATGCCTTATAAAGTGTGTAAACGTATAAATTTATCTAGTGCGTAAACGAGCTGTCAAATTTTGTATGAAAAATCATTTACACAATTTGTATAAATTTACGCACACATTTGATTGTGTAAACGCAGTAAACTCAAAGGAATGCAACCTTGCAGACATTACAGCAGGCATTTTCATCAGAAATCTCCAACATCAGCAAGTAAAGACGTTTTAGTTTTGATTTTTCACTTAATCTTGGCATTTTTTAATTTGTATAACAATCAAAAAAATTTTGTTTTGCAATGATACAGCTGATAAACAATCAAGTTTATCAAGAGTATTACTAGGTGCGTTCATATAGCCGCGTGTGTAAATGGATATAATTTTACACCTTATAAGTTTATATGCTTTCATGAGTCCCCCGAATAATTTTAAAATCTTATTTCCAATATCTTTGAAATTTGTAATCGTATAATGTGTGAATAAAATATCATTTTTAGGCCATTCAATTTGCTTAATTTTGCGTTTGCCGGCTTCTGATTCAAGCCTCGAAAGTAATTTCTCTAAAGTCATTATTTCGTTAACAAGCTCAAAACTAAGTAACTCGAGTTTCTTATGTTTAATATGCGCAAAAATTCTTTAATTCGTTTTATTATTTTTATCGTACGTAATTGCAGATTTTATCCCTGGAATCTTTTTTGAAAAATTAAATGAAAATTTGTCGTAGACATGTAAAGTAAGTTGTTTTTCGTCGTTTTTGTCTGTTTTCCTATGTAGATTTTTGTCGTTTGCCTTTTTTGTCATTGCCCTTGTCTGTACTGCCAAAATTTGTTTGTTAGCTTCTTTAATCTCATCCATTGTAATGCGCGATAGTGCATCAGCGCCAACGTTTGATTTACCCGTAATATATACAATAGTGAAATTATATTCAGCAAGTTATAGTCTTATTCTTGAAAGTTTTAAGATGGGTCTTTCATATTGAATAAGTATACTAGAGGCCTATGATCTGACTTTACAATAAAATGGGTGCCATAAACGTATGGTCGAAATTGCTTGATTGCAAAGTAAATAGCTAAAAAATCTAATTCTATAATGGGTTTTTTCTGCTCTGCTTTATTAAATGCTTTAGAAGCGAAACAAATTGGTAAATCACTACCTTGCTGTTCTTGACTTAAAATAGCGCCACATCCAGTTGTGGAAGCATCAACTGTAATAATGAATTGTTTAGTAAAATCTGGATATTGAAGTAACTTTGGTGAAAGTAACGCTAATTTCAAAGATAAAAATGCTCTTTCGCACTCAACATCCCATACGAATTCAACTCTTTTTCTGCTTAATCGATTTAGAGGCGCTGCCAGAGACGCAAAATTAGGTATAAACCGTCTGTAATAGTTTGCAAACGCGACGAATCATCGTACCGCGTCTTTATCAGTCGGCTTTGTGTACTTTTTAATTGCGTTTATTTTGGAGTCGTCTGGCAACAAACATTTGGCTGAAATTTTGTGACCTAAAAATGAAACTTCTGGTCGTAAAAAGTTGCATTTATTTAGGTTAAGTTTGAGATTGAAAGACCTACAAGTACTGAAAACTTTTGAAAGATTTTAATATGGTGTGCTTCACTACGACCTACGACGATAATATCGCCGACGTACAAAAATACGACATTGGGTGGTATACCCGAAAAAGCTATTGTCATCATTCGTGAGAATAAATTTGGTGCTATGTTTAAACCGAATGGAAGCATTTTCCATCTAAATGCACCTCTGTCAGTGCTGAAAGACGTAATGTCACGTGAGTCAGGATGCAAGGGATTTGATGAAATCCCGAAAAAAGATCTAATGTGGAAAAATATTTTGCTCTACCGAGATTGTCTAAAATATCGTCAACTTTAGCTAGTGGAAATTTATCAGCAATGAGTTTTTTGTTTACTGCGCGAAAATCTACGCACATACGATATGCTTTCTGACCATTAGTATCCTTCTTTGCGACTACAATCAAAGGCCTATTGTAGTTCGAATAACTGGGTTCAATCAAATCGTTGTCTAACAATTTATTTACTTGGCGATTTATTTCTTCGCGTTGAGAGTATGGCAATCGATAGTTTTTAACATATACCGGTTGGTTGTCTGTTAATCTTAATTTTTGCTCGTAGAAGTTGTTTAAAGTAATTTTGTCCGTGTCAATGCAAAGGTCAATTAATTTACTATGAGCATGTTGAGGTATTTGATTTTTAAAAATTGAAATAAGTTTTTTCGTACGTTTGTCTTCTGTTTCTGTCTTGTTAATTGTATAAACATTGTAGTTTGAAAGTTTTTCTGTCCTAATACTTTTTCTTTTCACATACTTTATATCATCCGTGGTATTTATGACTTTAATTATTGGGTTGCTGGAATTAGCAATGCACCTGGCTGTAAAATTACCTTTTTCAATTTCCTGTAAGTCCACGAAAAGTGGCTCGGTTGAATCTCCTAAATGAAAAAGTCTAAATATTTCACATCTGGGAGGGATAATACAACTGTCGCTTTCTGTTCCGTGCAGGATTGGTATCGCGACTTTTTCATAGCCTACCCAAAAGGAAATACTATTTCTTTCATAATTAATAATGCATTTGTTAATTTTCATCGAATGGAATATTAAAGTCTTCATCTACTACATGTAAAGTATGTCTAATAGAAAAGTTTGAAAAATTTAAATTTGCGGTAATTTTACCTAAAGTGGAAACTGAATTGGAAGTAACACCGGCAATGTTGATAATGTCGTTTGTATTTAAGGAAATGTTACTGTTTATACATGATATTTTTATTAAAGAAATGTCTGCTTGAGTGTCTACTAGGAAGGAAAAAAGTTTTTGTGACTCGTTAAGGTGTAATTCTATGAAATCTGAGTAATTTAGGTTTAAACAATAGATGCTAATTGGTGAGGGAAATTCGCTTACTCGGTTAGTTCGTCCTCCCCCAGTGTTCGCTCCTGAGGGGCACTGGCGTTTAAAGCGCGTACGTTTGCATTTCTACCTATACCGTTGGATGATCTTGCATTATTACTTCTATAGTTACTATTGTTTGAATTAGGATTTGCATTTGAACGTGTATTACTATTGCTGCTATTTTGGTATCTATTTCTGTTATAATTCCTATATCTTTGATTATTGCTGCCGTTACGGTTGCCGTTGTATGAAAATGAGCTATTATTTCTATAACCAGTATAGCCGCGGTTTGGGTAAAAGCCTTGATAACTACCACGTGAATTTCTGAATGTGTTGTTACCACGTGATCGAAAAGCTAGAACCTGACATTCAGTTACTTCGTTGTTATACTCAGTTGAGCAGAGCTCACAGAGTATATTAACTTTGATTGGATAACGGTTGGTTGAACAGGTATAAAGGAATCGAGATAGATATAGACTACCATATATCAAAATCATCAGTATCGAAAAAAAAATTCGATTGAGCCATGTCCGTCCGTCCGTCCGTCCGTCTGTCCGTTAACACGATAACTTGAGTAAATTTTGAGGTATCTTGATGAAATTTGGTATGTAGGTTCCTGGGCACTCATCTCAGATCGCTATTTAAAATGAACGATATCGGACCATAACCACGCCTACTTTTTCAATATCGAAAATTTCGAAAAATCGAAAAAGTGCGATAATTCATGATCAAATACGGATTAAGCGATGAAACTTGGTAGGTGAGTTGATCTTATAACGTAGAATATAAAACTAGTAAAATTATGGACAATGGGCGTGGCACCGTCCACTTTTAAAAGAAGGTAATTTAGAAGTTTTGCAAGCTGTAATTTGGCAGTCGTTGAAGATATCATGATGAAATTTGGCAGGAACGTTACTCTTATTACTATATGTATGCTTAATAAAAATTAGCAAAATCGGAGAACGACCACGCCCACTTTAAAAAAAAAAATTTTTTAAAGTCAAATTTTAAAAGAAAAGTTAATATCTTTACAGTATATAAGTAAATTATGTCAAAATTCAACTCCATTAATGATATGGTGCACCAAAATACAAAAATAAAAGAAAATTTCAAAATGGGCGTGGCTCCGCCCTTTTTCGTTTAATTTGTTTAGGATACTTTTAATGCCATAAGTCGAACAAAAATTTACCAATCCTTGTGAAATTTGTTAGATGCTCAGATTCTCGGACGATAACTGTTTTCTGTGAAAATGGGCGAAATCGGTTGAAGCCACGCCCAGTTTTTATACACAGTCGACCGTCTGTCCTTCCGCTCGGCCGTTAACATGATAACTTGAGCAAAAATCGATATATCTTTACTAAACTCAGTTCACGTACTTATCTGAACTCACTTTGTATTGGTGTAAAAAATGGCCGAAATCCGACTATGACCACGCCCACTTTTTCGATATCGAAAATTACGAAAAATGAAAAAAATGCCATAGTTATATACCAAAAACGGAAAACGCCTTCACATATACAACTACCACCACTCCCTTTTAAAACCCCCATTAATACCTTTAATTTAATACCCATATCGTACAAACACATTCTAGAGTCACCCCTGGTCCACGTTTATGGCGATATCTCGAAAAGGCGTCCACATATAGAACTAAGGCCCACTCCCTTTTAAAATACTCATTAACACATTTCATTTGATACCCATATAGTAGAAAAAAAATCTAGAGTCACCCCTGGTCCACCTTTATGGCGATATCTCGAAAAGGCGTCCACCAATAGAACTTAGGCCCACTCCCTTTTAAAATACTCATTAACCGCTTTTCTTTTGATACCCATATCGCACAAAAAAATTCTAGAGTCACCCCTGGTCCACCTTTATGGCGATATCTTGAAAAGGCGTCCACCTATAGAACTAAGGCCCACTCCCTTTTAAAATACTCATTAACACCTTTCATTTGATACCCATATCGTACAAACAAATTCTAGAGTCACCCCTGGTCCACCTTTATGGCGATATCTCGAAAAGGCGTCCACCTATAGAACTAAGGCCCACTCCCTTTTAAAATACTCATTAACACCATTCATGTGATACCCATATCGTACAAACAAATTCTAGAGTCACCCCTGGCCCACCTTTATGGCGATATCTCGAAAACGCGTCCACCTATAGAACTAAGGCCCACTCCCTTTTAAAATACTCATTAACACCTTTCATTTGATACCCATATCGTACAAAAAAATTCTAGAGTCACCCCTGGCCCACCTTTATGGCGATATCTCGAAAAGGCGTCCATCTATAGAACTAAGGGCCACTCCATTTTAAAATACTCATTAACACCTTTCATTTGATACCCATATCGTAAAAACAAATTCTAGAGTCACCCCTGGTCCACCTTTATGGCGATATCTCGAAAAGGCGTCCAGCTGTAGAACTAAGACCCATTCCCTTTTAAAATACTCATTAACACCTTTCATTTGATACTCATATCGTACAAAAAAATTCTAGAGTCACCCCTGGCCCACCTTTATGGCGATATCTCGAAAAGGCGTCCACCTATAGAACTAAGGCCCACTCCCTTTTAAAATACTCATTAACACCTTTCATTTGATACCCATATCGTACAAACAAATTCTAGAGTCAGCCCTGGTCCACCTTTATGGAAATATCCTTAAATGGCGTCCACATATAGAACTGAGGCCCACTCCCTTTTAAAATACTCATTAACACCTTTCATTTGATACCATATCGTACAAAAAATTTCTAGAGTCACCCCTGGTCCACCTTTATGGCGATATCTCGAAAAGGCGTCCACCTATAGAACTAAGGCCCACTCCCTTTTAAAATCCTCATTAAAACCTTTCATTTGATACCCATATCGTACAAACAAATTCTAGAGTCACCCCTGGTCCAGCTTTATGGCGATATCTCGGAAAGGCGTCCGCATATAGAACTGAGGCCCACTCCCTTTTAAAATACTCATTAACACCTTTCATTTGATACCCATATCGTACAAACACATTTTAGAGTCACCCCTGGTCCACGTTAATGGCGATATCTCTAAAGGGCGTCCACATATAGAACTAAGGCCCATTCCCTTTTAAAACACTCATTAACACCTTTCATTTGATACCCATACCGTACAAAAATATTCTAGAGTCACCCCTGGCCCACTTTTATGGCGATATCTCAAAAAGGCGTCCACTATATAGAACTATGGCCCACTCCCTTTTAAAATACTCATTAACACCTTTCATTTGATACCCATACCGTACAAAAAAATTCTAGAGTCACCCCTGGTCCACCTTTATGGCGATATCTCGAAAAGGCGTCCACATATAGAACTAAGGCCCACTCCCTTTTAAAACACTCATTAACACCTTTCATTTGATACCCATATCGTACAAAAATATTCTAGAGTCACCCCTGGCCCACTTTTATGGCGATATCTCAAAAAGGCGTCCACTATATAGAACTATGGCCCACTCCCTTTTAAAATACTCATTAACACCTTTCATTTGATACCCATACCGTACAAAAAAATTCTAGAGTCACCCCTGGTCCACCTTTATGCCGATATCTCGAAAAGGCGTCCAGCTGTAGAACTAAGACCCACTCCCTTTTAAAATACTCATTAACACCTTTCATTTGATACCCATATCGTACAAAAAAATTCTAGAGTCACCCCTGGCCCACTTTTATGACGATATCTCAAAAAGACGTCCACTATATAGAACTATGGCCCACTCCCTTTTAAAATACTCATTAACACCTTTCATTTGATACCCATACCGTACAAAAAAATTCTAGAGTCACCCCTGGTCCACCTTTATGGCGATATCTCGAAAAGGCATCCACATATAGAACTAAGGCCCACTCCCTTTTAAAACACTCATTAACACCTTTCATTTGATACCCATATCGTACAAAAATATTCTAGAGTCACCCCTGGCCCACTTTTATGGCGATATCTCAAAAAGGCGTCCACTATATAGAACTATGGCCCACTCCCTTTTAAAATACTCATTAACACCTTTCATTTGATACCCATACCGTACAAAAAAATTCTAGAGTCACCCCTGGTCCACCTTTATGGCGATATATCGAAAAGGCGTCCAGCTGTAGAACTAAGACCCACTCCCTTTTAAAATACTCATTAACACCTTTCATTTGATACCCATATCGTACAAACAAATTCTAGAGTCAGCCCTGGTCCACCTTTATGGAAATATCCTTAAATGGCGTCCACATATAGAACTGAGGCCCACTCCCTTTTAAAATACTCATTAACACCTTTCATTTGATACCCATATCGTACAAACAAATTCTAGAGTCACCCCTGGTCCACCTTTATGGCGATATCTCGAAAACGCGTCCAGCTGTAGAACTAAGACCCACTCCCTTTTAAAATCCTCATTAAAACCTTTCATTTGATACCCATATCGTACACACAAATTCTAGAGTAACCCCTGGTCCAGCTTTATGGCGATATCTCGAAAAGGCGTCCGCATATAGAACTGAGGCCCACTCCCTTTTAAAATACTCATTAACACCTTTCATTTGATACCCATATCGTACAAACACATTTTAGAGTCACCCCTGGTCCACGTTTATGGCGATATCTCGAAAGGGCGTCCACATATAGAACTAAGGCCCACTCCCTTTTAAAACACTCATTAACACCTTTCATTTGATACCCATATCGTACAAAAAAATTCTAGAGTCACCCCTGGCCCACTTTTATGGCGATATCTCAAAAAGGCGTCCACTATATAGAACTATGGCCCACTCCCTTTTAAAATACTCAGTAACACCTTTCATTTGATACCCATACCGTACAAAAAAATTCTAGAGTCACCCTTGGTCCACCTTTATCGCGATATCTCGAAAAGGCGTCCACCTATAGAACGAAGGCCCACGCCCTTTTAAAATACTCATTAACACCTTTCATTTGATAACCATATCGTACAAACAAATTCTAGAGTCACCCCTGGTCCACCTTTATGGCGATATCTCGAAAAGGCGTCCACCTGTAGAACTAAGGCCGACGCCCTTTTAAAATACTCATTAACACCTTTCATTTTATACCCATATTGTACAAACGCATTCTAGAGTACCCCTGGTCCATGTGTCACCCCTTGTCCACCTTTATGGCGATATCTCGAAAAGGCCTCCACCTATAGAACGAAGGCCCACGCCCTTTTAAAATACTCATTAACACCTTTCATTTGATAACCATATCGTACAAACAAATTCTAGAGTCACCGCTGGTCCACCTTTATGGCGATATCTCGAAAAGGTGTCCACCTATAGAACTAAGGCCCACGCCCTTTTAAAATACTCATTAACACCTTTCATTTTATACCCATATTGTACAAACGCATTCTAGAGTACCCCTGGTCCACGTTTATGGCTATATCTCGAAAGGGCATCCACCTATAGGACTAAGGCCCACTCCGTTTTAAAACACTCATTAACACCTTTGATTTGATTCCCATATCGTACAAACAAATTCTAGAGTCACCCCTGGTCCATCTTTATGGCGATATCTCGAAAAGGCGTCCACCTATAGAACTTAGGCCTCCGCCCTTTTAAAAAACGCATTAATACCTTTCATTTATTTATTTATTTATTTATCAGTCTACAAATTAAACAATTATACAGACCAAGTATACCGACACTTAAATCTCAGATGTAATACATGATATAATAATATATAAACAACATAAGCAGTCATCAATTTTAAAGTAATATTCAAACAGTATTGACCAAACGCTTGACAATTTCAATTAAAGACTTAGAAGTAAGCAAAAGATAAAATGTTGTAAATATGTTAAAATGTACTCATGAAGGAGCTAGTAAATAATAATTTATGAAATTGACAATAAAGCAAATTAATAGTAGATAAAATATATACAGAATAGATTTGATACCCATATCGTACAAACCCATTCTAGAGTTACCTCTGGTCCACTTTTATGGCGATATCTCGAAAAGGCGTCCACCTATAGACTTAGGCCCACTCCCTTATAAAATTATCATTAACACATTTCATTTGATACCCATATCGTACAAACAAATTCTAGAGTCAGGCCTGGTCCACCTTTATGGCGATATCCCTAAATGGCGTCCATCCATAGAACTATGGCCCACTCCTTCTTAAAATACTCTTTAATACCTTCCATTTGATACACATGTCATACAAACACATTCCAGGGTTACACTAGGTTCTTTTTACTACATGGTGGTTTTCCCTTATTTTGTTTCCACAGCTCTCAACTGAGTATGTAATGTTCGGTTACACCCGAACTTAGCCTTCCTTACTTGTTTTGTTCTACAATTAATTTCGCTACTACGTCTTTCGGATCAGTAAATGCCGTTGAGGCTAAAATGGTTTTTACTAAGTTTGATTTTGCATTCAAACGACACACGTTAACAGCTTGTTCGACTGCCATTTCATGGGCTTTCACTAGAGTGATCCCTTCAATAATAAGAGACCGCTCAAGTTAGTCAGCTAAATCTTCAAATTTTTTGGCAAAATCTGTATAATTGTTACCGTTAACGTGCAACGCTGCAATTCTCCCTACTACAACTTTCGAGTTGTCTGGTTTGATCCTACTACGTAGAGCAGTTTTAATTTCATTGACTGAAGTTACTTGTGTTGGTATTGCTTCACGGGCTTTACCCTAAAGTTTTGATTTTAAGAACGCTATAAAAGTATCAGTTAAATCTGCAGTAGCGAATTGTTCAAGTAATGCAATTTTGTCTATAAAGGAATCAAGTGATACAGGATCACCACTGTAGTTTTCTCTAACAGAATTAGCACATGTATTAATGAAAATTCTCTTTTCCTCAGGTGTTGCCATTATTTGATCGTTAAGATCTGAAGCTGAATTAGCAGAAGGTGAGGCCACGTTTGTATTATTTGGATCGTTAAGATCTTGATTCAAGTTTTATAAGGGTTAACTAAGGTTGTACTGTCTGAGTCGTTAAGCTCTGATTTTAAAGTAGAAAAAGTTGAGGTTAATTGTGCGCTATTTGAATCGTTAAGATTTGAGGCTAAATTAGAAGTTAAATTTTTACTGGAAGAATCTTCAAAGCCTGGAAAATCTGTTGACAGGGAAAATCTATTTTCCTGGTTTGTGACTTCTTTGGTCGAGGATGAAGCTAAACTTTCGTAGCTTGAGGCTGACTTATCGGATTTGGATTCTGAGTCTGAATTTTTTTGCACTTGCTTACCACTTCTAAGGTGGTACTTATGTATGTAGTTACCAGAATAGCAAAAATAATTCAGTTTAAACTATGAAATTATGCAGTACTTGTTTGAATGTCTTAATTTATATTTGAAGCTGAAATGTTGAGGAAAACGAAAACAAAAATTTGTATAAGAGAACTGATTTGCAGGTGAATAGGCACTGAAGAAGTATTTAACAATTTACTGCAGTATACTTGTATGAAAATCTGTAAAAGTAATTGAATTTAAAATTTGCACAAAAGTATATGCAAAAATCTCAAAATTGTGGTAAACTTGTTCAAAAATCCATTTATATTCACGCTTTGTTCAAAAAAATCGTATATTTTCACGGACGCACCGCTTTATAAAAAAATCTCACTTGTCTTTTCACGGAGCCACCGTTTTATATCCAAAAAAAATCTCATTTGGTTTTTACGAAGCCACCGTATATAATGAAAAACTCCAAACTTTACAATACGTACGTGGAAATAGGTCAAAAATGCCCGAAAATTTGAAAAGAAAAAGATTTGTAAAAGATTATTTGAAAAATAGGCTTAGGAACACGTTAGGAGTTTAGGGAAATACCGTTTGCAAAAATCGCACTTTTAGATTCACTATAAATCACTTTATAACACATATAACCTGTAAAGTTCACGTGCTAAATAAAAACTAAAATATACGTGTGTAATAATAATTGTACACATGCAAGCAAAACAAGTGTAGTATGTTCGAATAGATGTGGCTAATATTTAAGCAATATTTTCCATTTAGCATTTTACCAATTATGTAAAACAAATATAATTTTAACACTAGTTTTAAGCAGAAGTAGTTAGCACTTATTTGAAAAGAAAAATTGTGGTTGCAGCTGGTTTTAGGCAAAGTAGTTTTAAATGTGAAGAATTAGTAGTATTTTTAAACAGAAGTAGTTGTAATGAAGTAGCCTTGATTCATCGTATTTCCAACCATAACTTTAGTTAACAAAATGATTTTTTTCCCTTCGCGCGAAATATTTATATAAACAAAAGGTGTTAAGTTGAAGTTAGCATTGTATATTTAGTCACTTAATTTAAGCTAATGTAGTTTTAAGTTTATAAAATTAACATATTTGGAAAAATGCTCCTCGTGGGACTAGTACTGGTCGCCCAAAAGTACTGATGCAATTAAGTAAGGTTATTTTACGTGCTCCCACGCTGCAGTCATAAAAAGTGAGGTATTTTTCGTGCTCCCACGCTACAGTCATAAAAAGTGAGGTTATTTTGGGTGCTCCCGCGCCGCAGTCACAAAAGTAAGGTTATTATATGTGGCGTGCTTTTGCTGCCCATTAGACGGAAAAGAAAATGGCGCTTTTCTGCGCACACGGGTATGGATGCCCCTTTTTAGGTGCTCCAAAGCAAATTTTACTAGCGGCTGGCCCGCGCTTCATGGTCGCCATTTAGCATACATTTTATTTAAAAAGGTTACCTCCAACGCTTTACCAAATAGAAAACTGCTTATTTAATTTTGTATGGTTTTACTTTATTTAACATACACTTTGCATATATATGTATGCAAATATACTCAGGCTAATATTTAACAATTTATTAAAAGAATTGTATTTTCACGACCGACTCGCAGTAAGTATCAAATTTTAATGGCCGAACCACCCAAGCGCTGGGTTGCATTCGGTCAACTCGTCCAAGAACAGCTGATGCATGTTTGATGTGGTGAGTTGCGCTTAGGGTGTCGTTACACCATCAGCTGGTCGGATAGCCCGTTTGTTTCTTCTAGCAATATTTTTTGGCGCGTTTTATATTTGAGCCAATAATAAAATACATTTCATTTCATTTCATTCATTTCATTTTTTATTCATTTTCTTTCAAAACAGCATATATGTTACAATAGCGACTTAAATTAAATTAACCATAATTACAGAAAGAAAAGTAAGGCATTCTGTAAAAATATATGTATTTTAGTATCGAATGCCATCTCCGAATAAAATTGAATTCAAAAACATGTAAAATAGTGCGTGGGGTGAAGTTTGATTAAAAATAATAAGTAATAAAATATATTAATACAATATGTACATATATTTTGTTAGGTGTTATGGTTCAGCAAAATTTTGATGTCTTCGTGTGATTTCTCTAGTAGAAAAGATTTAACCTTTCCCAAAAACTCATTCAGATTTCTAGTGACACGTATACATGCAGGCAACGCATTAAAAGCTTTACAAGAAACGATAGTAAAGAAGTTGTTGAAGTTGGTTGTTCGAGAGGTCGGGACATACACAAGTCCATATGAGTTTTGCCTCAAGTTATAACTATCCGATACCAGGCTATGTAAATACCCACAGCGAATGAAAAATATCTTTAACGTTTTATAGTAGTACATATGCTTAACAGGAAGAACTTTCAGATCCCTAAACAACTCCATAGAGTGGTGAAAACGATCAACATTACGTATTTTTCTTATGGCCCATTTTTAATAGTTAGAAGCTGCATGTTAATTGGGAATTGATTTTTTTGATACTCACACTTTAGGATATATGGATGGGCAAATAATATGTAATTTTGTGCGCGCATATACCTCCGTATGGCCATTAGATGGGTCCCGTAGTGGTGTTAACGATATGCGTATTTCAATTGGCTTCCATTGTGCTCCCGGAATATCTGTGTCACAGCTGGGACGGAGTACTTCAACATCACCGCCATAAATTGCCTACAAATGCACTTAATTCATATAAAGTATGTAATTTATGTTTATTTTTTACATATTTCTACAACCATTATCACTTCCAATTCATGTATTTGGCGCTCACGGAATATCACAATCTTTCTTGTTGCAACTATTTAATAGAGCAGTCTAATGCAAAGGCATTTGCTGGTGACGGGGGCGAATATCGCCGAAACCCTTTGTCTACATAGTGGATGCTCCACGATGTAATTCGAGCTAATATAGTTAGTATAGACGTAGACAAATAATTCACCCACGGGATACCTGAAAAGGAAAAGGGAAAGTAACTAATAAAAAGGTAACCAAATCTACAGCTACCATATACTCACCACCGTGTGTATTACATGAATGACTTTTTGACTTGACTAGGCGTAAACTTGGCAACTTAGCCACGATTATACCCCACTTAGCCCATACAATCTGGCATCATAATCAATAAATGTCAATTTGTATGACAAAGTGTCAAAATGAAATGGAAACAAACAAATGGCATCTCAAAATGTAAACGTCACTTAGAACTTACATAAAAAATCAAAATTCAACAGACTTCTAAGTCAAGTTAAGTGTTGCTAAGTTTTGAGTAATCAGTAACATGTACTGTTCATTTAACAGAACTGTAAGTAACAGTTCTCAAGTCAAGTCTATGCTAATTACTGATGGGCCCTTTTGCCATTCAGGAAGTGAAAAAAGTGTAGCAAATGTCAAAATGTGTACACTTCCACACGGAGTGAGATTGTGCTCAATTTACCGGGGTATGTCGACTGAGGAGCGACTACGCGCAATATTAATTCATCGCTACTGCCCAAATTGCCTATCCCCGTTCCACCGCCTGGAAATATGCCCCAGTCAAGACCGATGCCGACGTTGCAGTGAACAACATCATACGACGCTTCATATGGACGACGACCCTCCGTCGCCAACTCAAAGCAAGCACGACGACGACGATGCAAACTCGGATGGGGTACTCTCAATCCACGTTACATAACAAACAAAATCATGGGCTCAGCAAGTCCCAGAAGAAGAGGAAGAAGAGAGGCTTTCCAATGAACAAGAAGCAGCCCAATCGGGTGGATTACAGACGCCGCGATTCTGGCCACCCCTACGCCATGAGAGACCCGAAATCCGGCACATTGATGCGTTCCCAAGACAGGGATGGCGCGGAGACACGTCCTTTCCGCCCATCGCACCGTCCTACTGGTAAGTAGCGTGACGACGCGGAACCGCGTCCGTCCCGCTCGTCACGCCAATTTGCTGGGAGAGCGGCCCCGAATAAAATGCGCAAAAACTACCGGGCTCTCGTGCGGCAACAACAAACCCCTACGGGCTTCCGGAGTGGTTAACTCCGAGACAATTTAGTGGCACCAACCATGTCGCGTGCACTGGTCGCTATAGCGCCGACAGCAATAGTCCAAATCTAAGCAGGAGGCCGGTTACATCTAGTCCGCGCCCTTTTAGATGCCGGCGCCCCAACCAGCATTATATACGCTAATTTGGCCAAGGACCTCCACCTGGAGCGCAACAACCGCACGCAGCACTCGCGGTGCACCGTCGTTCTCAGAGGGAAGTATGGAGTACCGGGAAAAATCACTACCCAAGCCACTGTAGTGACGAACTATGCTAGGTTAAATCCAACGGGAAATATGGACCCGTCGGTGGCGGCCCCACTCCAGTTAATAAAGCTGGCCGATCTGACGTTTTACCGATCGTCGCCGGTGTCGCTCACTTTGGGCGCCGATGTCAACGCCAGTATTATGGTCGGCGGTACACCCTCGTCGACTGTCGGTGGACTCCTCACCCAAGCCACGATTTTCGGCCTTGTTGTGTCTGGAGCCTACACACTATAAACCTTTAAGCCTACTACAAGGTGCATTTAAACCAGGCAACCCAACGTAATTGAACACAAACTTTTCTTTTTCTTTCACAGCTCCATCCAGCGAGGTTGTGTAAGGTAACCCTTATGATAAGTGTTGAGTGACCATAACATCAATCATTAAATATTAACCACATCAATTTTTGACCACAACAATCATTCACAATGAGGGTTACCTTAACAAACGTCACTTTGAATGACGACAGAATTTTTACGCGTTCAAAGTGATCGGTCGATATAATTGCTCTTGCTAGTGAAATAAATTTGATACAGATAGATATATATATATATACTTTGCCAGTCTCCAGTTAACTTGTGATTGCATTAATTTCATTAAACAAAATAATCAACATTTTCATTTAAATATAGTGGTGAACAATTTTATTTCGAATCTACGGAAATAAGTGCGGGTAAGCTAATGTTAGCAATTGTTCGCATTTTTCAACCCAAGACTCCATTCAACAAGTACCTGGCGACCATCTTGGCCAAACAAGAAATGGTCTCCCTAAATGGCGACCATGACAGTGGAAACCGGGATGTTCCGGTTAAGTTATTTAATGTATCATGCCTTGGGATGCTTGCTGGCGTACTCACTGGTTTCAAGTTGCTCGCCGCAAGGGGCCTGTTTAGGCCACCAGCCTAAATATTCACGACCACCCTAACGCAGATTTTTTAATAATATCTTTATTTACCGGTAATGGCCACCCCTGCCGAGCGATAACTTCAAAGGGGAAAAACTCGACGAAAGTTAGCTATCGGCAGGTGGTGCAGACTTTCTTTGTCTTACACTCTTTCACTTCTTTTACGAACGTTTAAGAGCCGGCAACCATCCCACAGGTGAGTAATCAAAAACCAACCATTATTTCCAAATTCACATTATTACCCCGGGTGCAACATTCCCCTCGAAACACTTCTAGACTATTGGCTATAAGTGTGCCAAATTTCATCCAAATTCGTCCAGCCGTTCTTGCGTGATTGAGTCACAAAGGCAAACGTCCGGACAAACATCCAAACTTTCCCATTTATAATATATATTAGATTAGATATTAGATTAAGATTAAGATAACATGTATCTCATACCATCGATTGTTCAAAAAAGAGGTTTCACGTAATTTTTTCCTCATTTTAACCGCTAGCAGCTTCAAACTTTTTCAGATGCTCACAAATACGGTATATATTATTGCCTCAAAAAATCTTCAAGTTCGGTCATATATATAAAATATATCCCATACAACCGATTGTTCAGATTCATGAAGACAGCCACGTTCTTACTTGTTTTTATTAAATTTTTTCGAGATTTCCACAAGCTATAAATTATTCTTGCAACAAAATTATTTTATTTCATATGCTTTTTGTTTGGCATATAACTGGTTTTCTGTTATACAAATATAGAAGAGGACAGTTAGTTGTCGTATTTTTTATTACAATCTCGCATAAATCTATAAACTATCACGAATTAATAATACTGAGCGTGCGTCATAACACCAATATAGACATGCGTACTCACAGGCTAATGAAATGAATGGAAGACAAATTTACATAGCCTTAATCTTTTATCTGGGCTGCCAGTTCCAAAACGCCTTATCTTAGATTTTTTTTTACCAAAGGTGGTTCCTTGGAATACGGTTCAAGAATGTTCTATCTAGATGCCCTATGTGTTGAATTTATGATTTATGCCCTATCGTTTTTGAAACGAATTCTGATATAGGGCGCTTTGGAATAAAATGTTGAAGAAATATATTCTTCAATAAATTCTGACGTAGGGCATTTTTCGGAAGTTTTATAAAAAAATACTATGTTCAAACAGAAAAGTAAATTAAGGCAATTTCGATTTAAATTGAGTGGTGTTCATACAAGCAAGAAATATTAGCGACATCTATGCGTGTATACTAAAATGAAACTGCAATAACCCATCAAGCATGAATTCGCCGGTGATCAACAAACTTCAAATATGTATACATATGTACTTACATGAAATATAAATTGTGTGTTGTCTATTGAAAATAGTAATTTTAAATTGTAAAATAATTTCCGTTCCCTTAATTGAGTATTGAAGTGACTATGTTTTATTTCAAAACACATATATATAAAGAAAAACCTGACGAAGAAGAACGCAGAGATTTTTAAGTAAGAAATGTTTGTCAATTGAATGTCCATATATATATGTAACTTTAATTCTATAGAACTGCGAAACTAAATTGAGTTATTTTAATTTCTTTAAAATTGTAATTAGGCCCTGAAGAAGACCACAATAAACGGTCGAAACGTGGGCAATAAAATAAAGGCGTTTTTCCAATTATTTTGACTGGAAACCCGATTATAGAAAATTATGCAACTCAATTTAGCTTACATAATAGTAATTTGATAGCTGGTTGGGTCATCTCTACAGCAACAACATACCTTTGTTGAGACTGTTAAAATGTGCGTGTTGGTATTAGGCGAATGGAATGGAATGAAAACATAAAACTTTGAAATTTTTGTGTGTTGTAAGAAAATGTGATCAATGTTTTGGTTTCATTTTGAGTGTGCCATCTTCTTTTGACAATCCCTACTCCAGTGAAATGAAAAAAATAAAATCAGCTGATGAGATGAGCCAACCATATAGTTTAGCCATGCGTAACTGACGTTTAAATCTACTCAATATACACACTTTACAAGGTTGCATTTGCAGTTTGAAACAATTTATTACGCTTTTTTTTTTAAATTGGCAATTTATTATATGATAAATTGCGTAATAAATTGCCTAAATGGTATAAATTGCCAATTTCGTGTGTGTTTGTACATAGCATAAGACGTTTTTGAAATCGTAGCAGAGATAAGGTGATATTTCACCAAGCTGTCGATATATTTTTACAGTGATGTTCGATGAAATAGAGCCACTTACGATCAAAGTCTTTTAAATAAAACAAGTAAGGAAGGCTATGTTCGGGTGTAACCGAACATTACATACTCAGTTTAGAGCTATGGAGACAAAGTAAGGGAAAATCACCATGTAGGAAAATTAACCTAGGGTAACCCTGGAATGTGTATCAAATGGATGGTATTAACAGAGAATTTATACACAATGAGAAGGAGTTTTTGCTAGATTCCAACTTTTTTGCATGTGAACACGTCTTGCACTTCACCACACACAATCCAATTTCAATGTTAACCTGCTAACAGCAGAAAATTCTCTGTCAACAGTTTCAGCTGGTGTTCATATTATTTGATTTTCTCTTAAAATGATTTCTTTGTGGGAATATAGGTATTTAGTAGGATTAATTATATTTAAATTTTATTAGTTGTAGCAATATATTTGCATGTTTTATGTTGTAATATGAATTTGAATTTAATTAAAATAATTTAGAAATTTTAAAAAAGGTAAAAAAAGCTTAATTTCAATGGGAAATGGATGGTTGAAAATGAATGGCCTTGCGACGTTGCAAATACGTATACGCGGTCTAAGTAGCATATAAGACAACAGGGAAAATATAGTACGTTTGGTGCACCTGTTTGGCACTTGTTTGAGGCTGCAAGTGCTTGAGGTTCGAGCCTCAATAAAATAAAACTTTTGGTTTTTTTTTGATGGAAAATCCCATTAAAATATCGAATTATGAATTTTGGATTAGCAAAAGCCGAAAAGTCGATGTCATTTTGCTTATTATATTTGTTAATGATATTTATTAAGTGTGGATTTTTTTCTGTAATTTGAAATAATATTTCAAGTATACAGTTTTATAGCCCTTTTAATTCCACCCTAACAAAGTGCAAATGTCAAGTTCATAGAAAATTCCGCCGATTTTTGGAAATTTTTTCCCTTTTTGACTATTTGCGTTTCAAATCAATGATTACCTTATTCTGACCTTATCAACTGACCATGTATAATTACAAATGCATTGCTAGAGGTGCGCTTTTTCGGTCATTTCAGAGATTCGGTTCTTTGGTTCTTTTTGTTCATCTGTTCCTTTTTTTCAAGCAAATTTGTTCACTGCTCTTCAGCCCCACGAAAAAAGTCAACAAGTATAGAGGGGGGTGTGTATGCAGCAATGCTTTGTGTAGGTATATTTAAATGTGTTATGAATAAATAGGTTAATATATATGCATATGTATAATTAACTTCAAAAAACGTTACAAATTTCGGAAGATCCAGGAAGTTGAAAGAGTACAGGCACAAATTGTAAATTAGAACTTTTCAGGTTTAATGAATGTAATAATTAGTTTCTTACAAAAGATGTTTTTCATAAATATATACACACATATCGCATAAGTGGCATCATCGACATTCGTGCTCACTGTGAATTTCTACGTATGTATGTATGAATTTACAATGTTCGTGAACGAGAGGAGAGAAAGAATAACATTAGATAAAACGAACTAAAAGAACAAATAGAACTGAAATCGAAGATCTAGTTCACTTGTTCAGTTGAGAGACCCGGTCAATTGAACAAGTTCAGAACGAAACGACCCAACTCTATACATTGCGCTTGCAAGTGCCAGAGCAAGTGCGAACGACCTCAAAAATATTTCCCTTTTGCTATTTTGTTTGAAGGTCAGGTGAAGGCGGCGGGGAAAAAGAAGATTTTTTTCTCCTCATTCGAAACTTCGAAATATCAGAACAGAAATGGAAATATGAAGTTTTGTATGGTATAGCCTCATGCGTAAAAGGAATGGCATATTTGCGTATGAAAGCCAAAAACTATTTTCATACATTTCACACACGCGCCAATTTTTATGAGTGCCTGGTAATATAAAAATGTTTCTTGCCCAATGATTCTTCTTTCTTACACTTTGAAGATTTGGAAATTGAATTTTTTCACAATGCCTTTGAAAAAATAAATTCTATAAGTTTGCTTCTGGACAAGGTGTAGTAGGCGGGAATGGAAGTTTTTCTCTTAGGTTGCAGTAGTTTTGGCCTATATGTACGAGGCCAGACAGAAACTTTGAATGTGTTAGTAAGCGGAACCAAGAAGAAATAAAAATTTTATCTGACTTCGATTTTTTGTTCTTCCTCTTAAGTTTGTGATTTTGTAGATGAGACGTAGGCGGGAATGTAAGATTTCCTCGCCAAAATCTAAGGTTGTGTTAGTTTTGGCCTATATGTACGAGGCCGGACGAAATGTTTGAATGTGTTGGTAATAAGAATCGACACCAAATCAAAATTTAAGATTTTGTCTCTGGTTTGACTTTTGTGCTTGTGGACGAGGCGAAGGCGGGTATGGAAGTTAGAAAAAATGCTTGCATATTTTAGCGACATTTGCTATTTTATATGGTCGCCTATTACCATGCCAGCTTTCGACGGTCTTGAAATGCCCTTTTTAGCTTTGAGAACAATTTCTAACAATTGAAAGTAATTCAAAAATTGTTTGAATTTGGTTAGCTTTTGATTTTGCCAAATGGTTTTAGCACATTATTATCTTCTTGCAAATAATATTGCTTTGATATTGCATTGTAAGAAAACGCGCTTATCGGCAAAATTTTGCTATTTTGGCGCATTATCAGCATTTTTCTAATTTCAGCTAAAAAAAAAAATCTAACTTGAGCGGGATTCGAGCCCACGAGAACCTCGAATACGCGGACGAAAGGATATTCATTGACTTGGTAAACGTTATGTGACAGCATTTACTAATGTTGAGTCGCAGGTTATTTTGTGAAGCCCAATCATTGATAGCATTCAGATCTTCCTGCAGACGCAAAGCATCAGAAATACTGGTGATCTTACAGAAGAGTTTTAAATCGTCTGCATAAAGTAAATAATTAGAATATTTTAGGCAAGAGCCAATATCATTAATAAAAATTATGAATAAAATAGGACCAAGGATGCTACCTTGTGGTACACCGGAAGTTGCTAAGAATTTGTAGGACTTAGTTTTCTTGATTTCAACAAAATATATCCTATTTTCTAGGTGAGACTTCAGACACAACAGAAAACTTGAATGAAAGCCCATGTTTTCAAGTTTCCACAAAAGTAGTTTATGCGAAACTGTGTCAAAGGCCTTGGAAAAATCTGTATAAATGGTGTCAACTTGACATCCATCTTTGAACGCTGAGACCCAAAACTGGGAAAAAAACCGCTAGATTTGTGACAGTCGAACGCCCTGCAATAAAACCATCCTGACATGGATCGATTATTTTATTGATAGCGAATGATACCTTGTCCATAACTACCTTTTCAAAAAGTTTGAAACAGGTCGACAATTTAGATATTGGCCTATAATTCTTTACATCATTTTTATAGCCTGACTTCAAGATTAGGGTGATGGACGCCAGCTTCCAGCGATCAATAAAAACTCCGGTCGAAAGAGAAGTATTGAAAATATGGCGCAATGGAACACAAAGGGAACTACTACACATTTTAAATAAAGAACAGGACAAACCATCTATATCAGTTTTCAGTGAGGACTGTAAAGAGGAGATACCCTTAATAATGTCCATTTCAGATACAGACAGGGACCCAAAGTTTAAAGGCTTTGGTGTATCAAAGCAATACCTGTTGTTAGTATCATCCGCATCAACAACAAATGTAGATTTGAAAAAATCAGCAAAAATGTTTAGTGTAACAGCCAGGCTCTCTGAACTGGTATCGTTAAATTTCACACAGGTTGGGATATTGGTACAACCTTTCTTAGAACGAACATAGTTCCAAAAAGATTTAGGATTTGCTTTTAAGTCATCCTCAAATCGGAAAATGTATTTACTGTATAAGAACTTATCCAGAACATTGAACTGAGTCATATAATAGGTACACTGATCTTTAAAAGAAATGTCGAGAGTTGTAATTTATGGTACTTATTCTTTGATTTTTCAATTTTTTTAACCTAGTAGTGTACCAGGGTAGCTTGTGAACTTTAACCGGAAGTAAAGCGAAATTCGTACTGAAGATGTCTGACAACACAAGCAAGAAGGCATCGAAGCATTCAGCAGGGCTTTTAGCAAAGAAAATAGAGTTCCAATCAGTTTCAGATATGAGTGAGTTAAGAGTATCATAATTTGCATCCTTGAAATTATAGGAGCGGACAGTATTATTAATGTTTTTATTCGGCACCAGGTCGAAGAATTCTATAGATAACGATAATGGTACATGATGCATATCAGACTTATAAATAGGAAACGTACATTCAGTCAAGTGAGTAATTAGATTCTCATCAACAAAAATAAGATCTAGGATATTATTTAACTGATTAACGAAGTGGTTAATCTGAATTAAGTTAGCCCCAAAAAGGGTGTCCAAGAAATTGATCTCATGAGGATGATTGATATTAGTAGGCGTTAGGACGTTATCATTAATAATTTTGGACCATACAACCTTACTTAGATTGAAATCACCCAAAACGCAGAAACGACTATCAACTTTGTGTTCGTAAAGGTCAAATATGTTATTGACATGAGCATAGTACAGCGAATCTGTGGCCCCAAAGCGGAATGTATGAGACACAAATAAATAACTTGCCAGACGACCCCGTAATACAAACACAGAGCTGATCCAAAAGAGATTCACTATTAGAGAGCGGAACAAGGGAAGAGAGATGGGGACGCCTTACAGCAATTAATACTCCACCACCTCTAAGACGTCCCGTTTTGATGGGATCTCTATCCTTACGATAGGTGTGGAACAACCTTTGATCAAAAAATTCTGAGTCTGAAAAGTCATCATTGAGCCAAGTCTCGGCAATAACGTAGACATCATAATCACACCGTGAAGTGGCTAAAAATACTTCTTTAGACTTCGTTCTCAATCCCGATATGTTTTGATAATAAATGGTTATACTTTTATTAACTATGCGATTGTCACACTTAGCTAAGGCTTGGCAGTTGAGCCCTTTGCTTTTTGAAAAAAAAGAAAAGGTTTAATTTTGACATCTGATGGCCATAACGAGGAGTCCAGGAGCTTATTATATATAGAAGCCGAAACTCCAAGTTTGAAATTACATCTAGATAACAATTTGAGATCAGCGTCTTTCTTAACCAATTTGAAACAGTGAATTAATGAGGGTGAAATGTTTGCATTTTTCGAGACGTAGTCAACAATATCACTTGCGTTTACGGTTGGTTTAAACGACGACAAATGCAACCATTTCAGACGAACAGCTAAATTAAGGTTAGCATTAGAGTTACTACCTACCACAATAGTGGGTGATTTGCTTAGAATATTTTTATTATTATCACTAGATTTTGTAGCGACTGATATCTGATGGCCAGACACATTTGAATTACTTCCTACTATAATAGTAGGCGATTTACTACGAATATTTTTATTATTGTCACTAGATTTTGTAGCGACTGATACCTGATGGCCAGAACGTGCAATATCGGAATACATAGGTATGTTAGTAACAGGTGTAGCAGAATTGTTGCTAGCTATACTAGTTGATTCAGCAGCAGCATTCCCAGACGTCGGCAGCAGGCTCAGGTCCGCGTTCTGAACGTTAATGGAAGTTGTTTTTGTTGAAAAAAGTGATTTCGATGCATCATTACATGAACTAAATGTAGACAAGTCCACAGTAGCACACTGAATAGATGATACAGTCGGGCTTTTATTCCCAATATCATCTTTTGGCGTTATAGTTATTGGAGCCGTGTCATCTATGGAACTAGGTTTGCTTGATGACATTTCTTCATTAAGAGGGGCTGCCTGTTTTATTATTGCAGCCGGATCAATTTGCGAGTTAGCTTTAAGAGTTCCGCTAGATTGCTCAGTATTTGCTTTGGCAGCCAAAAACTTGCCATTGACATTGCCATTGTTTTTACTTACTAGATGCTTTGTTTTAGCAGACTTTTTTTTGCTTATTACTGTCCACAGCATTTGCGAGAGTTGATTTGAGTTCATTAGTAAAGGCAGCAACAACACTGTGCAGATCTTTCAGTTCAGCACTCAGCATAGAAATTGCATCGTTCTTATCATCAATAGTTGAGTGTAGTGAACGAATTTCGGATGATAAAGAATCACGCTTTTGTGAAATTTGAGATTTCTCGTATTTGAGAGCATCAACTGCTGAGAGTATACGGTTGTTTTCACTGCGTAGATCGGCAGTGCCTTTTATGATGACGCTTAGATTATCATTGCACTCCATATTATCGGCAACGATAGCGGGGAGAGCCATTGGTGGCGGAGTTCGAATAGACGTGCGACGCACAACCGAACATACTTTACAAAAGAACGAATTATTTGATGCGGTAAGAAAATCAAGATCGTCCACTGACAAGTTGACACACTTCAGATGATAGAGGTCATTGCACTTAGCACACAACACATTCGGTTGGCCTCTCTCAACCCTACGCCCACACTCACACGGCATTACGAATAAATTTTATTAATAATTTGGCAAAGTTATTATTATATTATATTCATTTGGACATTTAAAAACTTTGGTTATAAAATCCAAGAAGAGTCACTGTTTTAATATAGTAACAGTCACAAACTATTAAACTTGTAAGAATAGCAAGAAAAAGACACACAACCACGGAGCGAAGAATAACACGTCCGCTCCGTACGACTTCTGTATGAAGAATTCGAAAGTTAGTTGAAGATGGAGAATTTGTGGTAATATTATTCGAGCAAATATGTTTTTATTTTTCTGATGGCCTGGTAAAATCGGCTCTTTTGGGAAAAATGGGGCACCTTTCCTGATTCATGGTAAGGAATTGAAAATTGTGGAATGGTAAATTGATAAAAGTGCTTTACATCTGCACCAAACATGCTATTGAATAATTGCCTCCTAAGACCTTACTTAATGGGGCAAGTCAATTTACAATGAAACAATACCAATCATCATAATTTATTTACAAAAAATCAGAGAATTGAAATTTGCAATAAACTTCCTCTGATCAGAGATTTTTTGGTAACAGACGAACAGAGAAAATCGTTAAGAGAATTTTCTGTTACGTCTTGCACCCTGTTAAGTTAACACTAATTTGGGGAATAGTGGTGAAGTGCAAGACGTGTCACATGCAAATGGATCGTAACCAGTGGATGCCAAAAAAACTCCTTCTCATTGTGTATAAATTCTCTGGTATTAAAGGGTATTTTAAGTGGCCCTTAGTTCTATAGGTGGACGCCTTTTCGAGATATCGCCATAAAGGTGGACCAGGGGTGACTTTAGAATGCCTTTGTACAATATGGATATCAAATGAAAGGTGTTAATGAGTATTTTAAAAGGGAGTGGACCTTAGTTCTATAGGTGGACGCCTTTTCGAGATATCGCCATAAAGGTGGACCAGGGGTGAATCTAGAATGCGTTTGTACAATATGGGTATCAAATTAAAGGTGTTAATGAGTATTTTAAAAGGGCCTTAGTTCTATAGGTGTTCGCCTTTTCGAGATATCCCCATAAAGGTGGAGCAGAGGTGACTCTAGAATTTGTTTGTACGGTATGGGTATCAAATGAGATATCGCCATAAAGGTGGACCAGGGGTGACTCTAGAATTTGTTTGTACGATATGGGTATCAAATGAAAGGTGTTAATGAGTATTTTAAAAGGGAGTGGGCCTTAGTTCTATAGGTGGACGCCTTTTCGAGATATCGCCATAAAGGTGGACCAGGGGTGACTCTAGAATACGTTTGTACAATATGGGTATCAAATGAAAGGTGTTAAAGAGTATTTTAAAAGGGAGAGGGCCTTAGTTCTATAGGTGGACGCCTTTTCGAGATATCGCCATAAAGGTGGACCAGGGGTGACTCTAGAATACGTTTGTACAATATGGGTATCCAATGAAAGGTGTTAAAGAGTATTTTAAAAGGGAGTGGGCCTTAGTTCTATAGGTGGATGCCTTTTCGAGATATCGCCATAAAGGTGGACCAGGGGTGACTCTAGAATGTGTTTGTACAATATGGGTATCAAATGAAAGGTGTTAATGAGTATTTTAAAGGAGGTGGACCTTAGTTCTATAGGTGGACGCCTTTTCGAGATATCGCCATAAAGGTGGACCAGGGGCGACTCTAGAATGCGTTTGTACAATATGGGTATCAAATGTAAGGTATTAATGAGTATTTTAAAAGGGAGTGGGCCTTAGTTCTATAGGTGGACGCCTTTTCGAGATATCGCCATAAAGGTTGCGTTTGTACAATATGGGTATCAAATGAAAAGTGTTAATGAGTATTTTAAAAGGGAGTGGGCCTTAGCTCTATAGGTGGACACCTTTTCGAGATATCGCCATAAAGATGAACAAGGGGTGACTCTAGAATGCGTTTGTACAATATGGGTATCAAATGAAAGGTGTTAATGAGTATTTTAAAATGGAGTGGGCCTTAGTTCTATAGGTGGACGCCTTTTCGAGATATCGCCATAAAGGTGGACCAGGGGAGACTCTAGAATGCATTTGTACAATATGGGTATCAAATTAAAGGTGTTAATGAGTATTTTAAAAGGGAGTGGGCCTTAGCTCTATAGGTGGACGCCTTTTCGAGATATCGCCATAAAGATGGACCAGGGGTGACTCTATAATGTGTTTGTACGATATGGCTATCAAATTAAAGGTATTAATGAGGGTTTTAAAAGGGAGTGGTGGTAGTTGTATATGTGAAGGAGTTTTCGATATATCGACCAAAATGTGGACCAGGGTGACCCAGGCCATCATCTCTCGGGTACCGCTAATTTATTTATATATGTAATACCACGAACAGTATTCCTGCCAAGATTCCAAGGGCTTTTGATCTCGCCGTGCAGAACTTTTTCATTTTATTTTACTTAATATGGAAGGTGCCACACCCATTTTCAAAGTTTTTTTCTTAAGTTATATTTTGCGTCAATAAACCAATCCAATTACCATGTTTTATCCCTTTTTTCGTATTTGGTATAGAATTATGGCATTTTTTTCATTTTTCGTAATTTTCGATATCGAAAAAGTGGACGTGGTCATAGTCGGATTTCGGCCATTTTTTATACCAATACAAAGTGAGCTCAGATAATTACGTGAACTGAGTTTAGTAAAGATATATCGATTTTTGCTCAAGGTATCGTGTTAGCAGCCGAGCGGAAGGACAGACGGTCGACTGTGTATAAAAACTGGGCGTGGCTTCAACCGATTTCGCCCTTTTTCACAGAAAACCGTTATCGTCCTAGGGTCTTAGCCCCTACCAAATTTCACAAGGATTGGTAAATTTTTGTTCGACTTCTGGCATTAAAAGTATCCTACACAAATTAAATGAAAAAGGGCGGAGCAACGCCCATTTTGAAAATTTCTTTTATTTTTGTATTTTGTTGCTCCATATCATTACTGGAGTTGAATGTTGACATAATTTACTTATATACTGTAAAGATATTAACTTTTTTTTTAAATTTGACTTTTTGCTAATTTTTATTAAGCATACATTTAGAAATAGCAGTAACGTTCCTGCCAATTTTATCATGATATCTTCAACGACTGCCAAATTACAGCTTGCAAGACTTCTAAATTACCTTCTTTTAAAAGTGGGCGGTGCCACGCCCATTGTCCAAAATTTTACTAATTTTCTATTCTGCGTCATACGTTCTACTCACCTACCACGTTTCATCGCTATATCCGTCTTTGGTAATGAATTATCGCACTTTTTCGATTTTTCGAAATTTTCGATATCGAAAAAGTGGGCGTGGTTATAGTCCGATATCGTTCATTTTAAATAGCGATCTGGGATGAGTGCCCAGGAACCTACATACCAAATTTCATCAAGATACCTCAAAAGTTACTCAAGTTATCGTGTTAACGGACGGACGGACGGACGGACGGACATGGCTCAATCAAATTTTTTTTCGATACTGATGATTTTGATATATGGAGGTAGGTAGGTTGAACTGGCCGGTCCATGAGGACCTCACATAGACTGATTGAGTTCGTAGTGTTACCAGAAGTTTGTTTTAACGACCAAACTGAAAAACCCTATCAAAAACCAGGACCTATGTTATAAAATAACTCCGTCCTCTTAGCAAATACTAGAAGCTTCCTAGGACTTAAGCCACTTGCTGCTTCTAGATCTGACAGCTGTATCACTCCTAATATCTGGAGTCTTAGCCTGGCAAGTGCAGGGCACGAGCACAGAACGTGCTCGATCGTTTCCTCCTCCAACCCGCACTTCCTATATCTGCTATCACTGACCAAGCCTAGTTTAAAGGCATGTGACGCCAGAAGGCAGTGTCCAGTCAGAATACCCGTCATGAGTCTACAGTCCTCTCTTTTTAATGATAGGAGCAACTGTGTTAGTCTAAGGTTGTAAGACCTACACATAATCTTCGACACTTTACAGCCCCGCGCTTGAACCCACGCCTTTCCCGCTTGGTCGATCATGTGCACCTCTCGCCTTCGCTTAATCTCGCCCAATCTAATTGGGACATCTACGGAGCAAGCTTCAAGGGATGCGCCCTTTTTAGCCAGTTCATCCGCTTTTTCATTCCCATCTATTCCCATATGCCCTGGGACCCAATATAGATGTATGCTTCTCCCTGTCCCGATTCTCTCCAGAGACTGCTTACACTCTAACACGCATTTAGATGCTGTGCTATGCGAGATTATTGCCTTAATTGCTGCTTGACTGTCAATATAAAAGTTAACACGGTTGCAGTTTAAGCTATTCTCTTGCAGGGTTTCTACTACTTTGGTTACGGCTAATATTTCCGCTTGGAAAACGCTACAGTAATCCGGCAGCCTGTAGGATCTACTTATTTCCGGATCAGCGCAGTATACCGCAGACCCTACTCCTTCCACTACTTTGGAACCATCGGTGTACACATGTATCGCCTCGTCCGCCATTTGCGCACCCTTGCGCCAACCGGCCACCTCTATTGTGGCCATAAGATCTCCCTCGAAGCGCAGATAGCGAATCATGTAGTCTGTTCGTCTTGTGATTGATGACGCTATACTACTATGGCCATATGGTCGGCGCTCAAGCTGCCCCGAAGCACCGAGCCTGGTTGCGGTCGTTAACGCTTTGTTCTTTGCTACCAGGTCTACAGGTGGGATGTGCAAAATGGCATACAGTGCAGCCGTCGGGGTTGTTTTCAGGGCTCCCGTAATGCTAAGCATCGATAGTCTGCATACCCCCTCTAATTTTTTGAGGTATGTTGTTTTTTGTGTGGCTTTCCACCAAACAAGAACTCCATAGTATAGAATAGGGCTTACAATCGCTGTAAAAACCCAATGAGAAAGAGAGGGCGATAGGCCCCACGTACACCCCGGCATTCTTTTACATGCGTAGAGTGCCGTTGAGGCCTTCTTGACCCTCTCCTCCACGTTGAGCTTCCATGACAGCTTACTGTCTAGGATGGTTCCTAAATATTTTGTGCAAGGTTTCTCCTGTAAGGTCACCCCTCCTAACTTAGGCCTGGTCCAACTTGGGACCTTGTACATTAGATGCCCAGGTATGAATATCGCGAAGCGCCCGATCCATCAAAGAACTAATCGTTGGAAGGCACTTTCCACTTATGACAATTGCAACGTCATCTGCGTAAGCCGTAAGTTTTACGGGTCCCTCATCGAATTGCCTGAGCAGTTGGTTGATGACCAGCGTCCACAGCAGAGGTGATAGCACCCCTCCCTACGGCGTGCCCCTGTCCACTGATTTCGTGGCCTCGTACAATCCCCATTGTGATGTAATCTTTCTGCAATTTAACATGCAGCCGATCCATCTGATTAAGGCAGGATGTACTTTAATGTAATTAAGACCATCCATAATCGCCCATTTTGCAACATTATTGAAAGCCCCGGCAATGTCCAAGAAGACTCCTAGAGCATACTCCTTATATTCCAGGGATTTCTCTATGCTTATTACCACCCTATGCAATGCGGTGTCTACCGACTTGCCTTTGGTGTACGCATGCTGTGTTGTGGAGAGCAGCTTTTCATCCACGTTGGACTTTATGTACACATCTATCAGCCTCTCAAAGGTTTTGAGCAGAAATGATGTTAAGCTAATGGGTCTATAGTCTTTGGAATACATGTGACCGATCTTCCCCGCCTTTGGTAGAAAAGCTACACGAGCAGTTCTCCAAGAGTGCGGTACATGATTCAGTCGTATGCACCCATCGTATATTATTGTAAGCCATTCCACGACCGCCCTACTTGAAACTTGTAGCATGGCCGGGAATATACCATCTGGGCCCGGCGATTTAAACTTAGAAAACGTCTTCACTGCCCACTCGATCTTGGTATAGGTCACCAAGCCCGGCACTACTAGCTCCGTGATCGGAGAGTGAGTGATGTCTGCTGGCTCCTCTAAACCGTCTCCCGATGGGAAATGTGTATCGAGAAGCACCTCAAGGGATACCTCACTATTACGTGACCATTCCCCGTTCTCTTTCTTTATTAGTCCCTGGACTATGTTTCCCTTTGCTAGGACTTTTTTCAACCGTGCTGTTTCGCTGGAGCACTCTATGTCCGTACAGAAGCTTTTCCATGAGTTTCTCTTCGCCCTGGTAATTTCACGCTTGTAGATCCTCAGTAGATCCCTGTACTCGTCCCGACACGCTTCGCTTTCCGCGGTCCTTGCGAGCTTAAACATTTCTTTAACCTGTCTTCTTAGAAGACTCAGCTCATTGCTCCACCATGGCGGCTTTGCTTTTCCTCTGAATCTTCTTAGAGGGCAAGCTTTGTTATACGCAGTCATAAGCGTCCTTGTTAGGAATTCATTCGACTCTTCCAGTTCCTCTACATTAGCAACCTCTTTGGGTTGTCCCAGTTTTGTTTCTACATGTTTCTGGAATTTAGTCCAGTTCGTTGATCTAGGGTTTCTAAAGGTTCCTCCCTTCTCTACCCTCTTTAGGGGGATGTTGAAGCTGATATACGCATGGTCGGAGAAGGATGGTCTATCAAGAACCATCCAATCATACCTTGATATATCACGCTCGGTGCTCAATGTAATATCCAGAACATTGCTGGATGTTGGACCAATGTATGTAGGGACATTTCCCCTGTTGGCTATCTGCAAATTGGTTTGCAGGATGTAACAAAACAAAGATTCGCCTCTCTCGTTCGTATCTGCTCTTCCCCACGCAGATGCGCATTTGCATCTGCGCCTATGACCAACCGCCCTTTGCGCCTTTCCTCCTGTACTAGCCTTTTGCACTCCGCAGCATGGGCCATGTAGCAGGACGCCAGGATAAATGCCTGCTTATTCTTTTGCTCAACGGCCACCGCTACGAGATCCTCAGTGGTGTAATTAGGCAGCATATATGAATGCAGCTGTTTCCTTACCATTACTACAGCTCGCACTCGTCCTTCCGTTTGCGCGTAGTAAACGCCAAACCCGCGCGCGCAAACCCAGAAACCTTTCCTCCCGATGAGAGCCACGGCTCCTGGATCAGCGCCACGTCAAACGAACCCTCCTCAAGGGTTAGGAGGAGTTCGCTCGACGCCACTTTACTGTGTTGGAAGTTTATCTGTAGGACTCGCAGCACCATTGGGCTGTTTGTCCCCCTCCAGCACCTTCGTCTTGACGTCGTCGTCCTCCCCTTGCCCTTTTGGTTTAGAGTATTCGAGGCCCCCTTCAGCCTCTCGTGACTGTTGTGCAGGGTGTTCCTCTGTGCGAGTCACAGCACCATTTAGCGGTTGGTCCTCTTCTAGCACGTTCGTGGTGACGTCGGGGACCTCAACCTGTCTTTTTTCCCTTAGGCTTTTGAGGTCTTTTTCGACTTCGCCCACCTCTAGCGTGTTAGGGTTTTTATCCTCGGGACTTCTTTTCCTGAGTCGCATGTAACTTTTGCCAGTGCCAAAGGACATTTTACCAAGCTGCGTGTACAAAATATCCTCCGCCTGCTTGTTTATTTGGAAGACGTAGAACTGACCATCCTCGGTAGGCCGAGATACAGTAAGTATCTTCCAATCCTGTGTCGGTATGTTCGGATTCTGATTCTGCAGAAGTCGCAGTGTATCCTCCGACTTCATCACGCATGGTATCCATACCTTAATTTTGGTACCGTGGGGATTTGCGCTTTATCCACCACCTCAAACCGCGCGTTCGTGCCTTGCCTTTGGAGGTTTGGAACCACTTCCTCCAGCCACTGCAAGCTCGCGATGTTGTCGCACGCTATCATCTTCACACCGTTATACCATCCCCCCGAATCGAAGGTTGGAAGGGGCTTACTTGGTTGTTCCCGCATCATCTTAAGCATTAAGCTAATAAGCTCCCTTTCCACAGATCTCCACCTTTCAGTAGTCATTTGTCCGAAAGGACTGCTACGATCAACCAGCGCCACAGTCAGTGACTGCTTTGCCACATCACTCATCTTCTCGGGAAAAGCAGGAGTCTTAGTGTTATCTCCCTTTGGCACCTCCTAGAAAGCCGGAGTCTTAGCGTTAACTCCCTTTAGCGCCTCCGAGAAAGCCGGAGTCTTAGCGTTATCTCCCTTTGGCTTATCTCCTACTTCCTTAATTGGAACTTCCCTCTGACTCGCAGCTTTCGAGGTAGTTGCTACCTCGCTATTGGAGCCCATCTGTCTTACAGCTTTGGGCCTACTTGTCTTTTCTATGCGACTGCCCTGCCTCGCGGCTCTAGGACTGGGTCCTTTCTGCCTCTTGAAAGCAGGCTTATCGCCTTCCGCCGAACGCTGCCTCTTCATTCTGCCATTCGACGCTTCTTCCTCCTCGTACCGGTTGCAGAACCGAGGGTTTCTCGCAGCAAACCTTTTGAACTGCCTTCGACCTACTTCTACCGCTTCATGGGCCCATTCCAAGCGCTCGATCTCCACTTCTGTTGGGTCGACCACTGCTCCCAAGCGTTGAACAATTCTTAGTGCTGCACGGTACTGCGAGAGAGCTCTTTTACTTCCTCTGCTCCGTACCCTTCTCCACTCTTCTACTCCGTTTTCATTTGTGTGCTTCTCCAACACGGAGCTCATTGAATCAGCACCACTCTCGCTCCCCGAGTCCGACGCATCGCTTAATTCGTATTTGTCGTCCTTGGATTGCGACTCAGTCCTCCTCTTTACATCGTCCTTATTACATTCAGTTAATGAGTCGTTCATCTTGGTCGTACGACCACCTGCCCGACAAGGCGGGCTCAGCGGTCCAGTATTATATACGGGGAAAGAACAGTCCGCCACAGCAGCGCCCCTTGCTGTGGTAACGCCATTAATACTTCCCGAGGTGGTCCGGTATCGGGAAGGCTCCGTTCGAATACAGCCGAATTTATCCCCTGGCTGCAAATCGTCCAATAGGCACGGTCCGCATAACACCCTGGATTAGGGGGTTGGCAGTTCTTGGTCACCGACATCCCGCCGCCCTCGTATGAGGCGAAATGGCGTAGATGTCAGTCCTAACCAGCTCCGCCTTATAGTCGGGCGCTACGGAGTTCGGCTAAGCCCTCACACCAACGACAAGGTGCCTACCCTAGTGAGGGAAGTCTATATATCTCTCGATTCCTTTATACCTGTACAACCAACCGTTATCCAATCAAAATTAATATACTCTGTGAGCTCTGCTCAACTGAGTATAAAAAGGAACCTATTGATTCAAAGATCTTTTACTAATAGGTAAGAAAGGTATATTTGTGGAATTAATACTGATACATGAATTCAATTCATAACGTCTAAACCATTGCCTCAAAAATGTAAAATTTGAGCCTGGTGAAATTTCTTTCTTTTAACCGTGTACAGTTATGCGACTGAATATTATTTGAGGTGATCGCAATACTTGGTCGGGTGTCTATTATTATTGGTGACGGATGAGCTATGACTGTTGTCTGCGTGGAATTGGCAAGGATGTGCCCTTAGACAAACCCCCAAGGATCATTTTCGTTGATCAAATATTTGAATGCGGAGTTTCTTTAATACCTAAAAATCCATTTTCTATCATATTCAGGTCTGACGACTCCGGCGATCTGAATATGATAACACGGTTTCACTTAAAATACTTTTAAATGGTGGACCATACTTCATACCTTCGATACAAATTAAGTAGTTTGTGTGAATCATACCTTAACCATTATGGTCCTATCCCTCTGTTTCGCCATTTTAAAAGTGTTCTAACGAAAGAGTTCGGCGTTGAAGGCTCTTCGCTTTGATTTCGTCTCAACCAAAAAATTACTATTCACTTGACTATTGGTCAATAAGTTGGGTCCAAAAATCTAATCTTTTATTCACATATGCTATGGTACCATATTCCTCTTCTAGGTTATGCCGAATGCTGTACAGTGCAATACGATTTTGAGTGAAACCATAATGGGACCGCTTCACTGGACATCAAAGCAGGTTGAAGAATCAAAATTTATGTCTAAACGGGCTGGGTAGTGGTTCACACAATACATCAAAAACATTTTAGGCTGGTTGTTGTTGTAGCAGTGCTTCGCCCCACCTAACCGACGCGACTGTTCACAAATTGTCATCAATATCCTCTAACGGGAGTCCAAGGAAACTTGCTGTTTCAACAGGGGTGGACCATAATGCAAGGGGTGTTAGAGGCGTTGGTTCCACATTACAAATGAAGCAAGCGGGGCATACATTTTGTATGTCGGGGTTGATTCTGGATAGGTAAGAGTTTAACATGTTACAGTATCCAGAACGAAGTTGAGCAAGAGTGACACGCGTTTCCCTGGGGAGTATGCGTTCCTCTTCCACAAGTTTTGGGTACTTTTCTTTGAGTAATGGATTCACCGGGCAATTTCTGACATAAAGGTCCGACGACTGTTTGTGAAGTTCACCAAGGACCTGCTTGTGTTTTTTTGCTTCATACGACTGGGTTTCCAGGTGCCGTATTTCCTCAAAATGCTTACGGAGATGACTCCTTAAGCCCCTAGGCGGTGTTGGCTCATCAATCAGATGTCTGTTTGGATGCCCAGGTTTCTGGGTATTCAACAGGAACTGTTTGGTTTGCATCTCGGTTCTCTCCCTGATGGGAAGTATTCTCGCCTCATTATGTAAATGGTGTTCTGGTGACATAAGAAGGCAGCCCGTGGCGATTCTGAGAGCAGTTTATTGGCAGGTCTGTAGCTTCTTCCAGTGGGTAATTTTTAGGCTTGGCGACCATATTGAGACGCGTAGGACGTAAACGGCTGGCCAATTACTATGTATGTAGTAATGAGCGTTTCTTTATCTTTCCCCAGGTACTGCCAGCAAGTGATTTGAGGATTTTATTACGGCTCTGGATTTTCGGAATAATTGCGGCTGCGTGCTCACCAAAATGTAGATCCTGATCAAACGTCACACCCAAGATTTTGGGGTGTAGGACAGTCGGTAGCGTAGTGCCATCGACGTGGATGTTCAAAATGGTCGACATTTGGGACGTCCATGTTGTAAATAAGGTCGCGGAAGATTTAGTCGGTGATAATGCCAGGTTTCGCGAGGCGAAACAACTGGAGAGATCAGGGAGGTAGCCGTTTATTCTCTTGCAGAGCTCATCGATCTGTGGGCCTGGGCCTGTGGTCATTATTGTGCAGTCATCGGCGTATGAAACGATAGTGACTCCTTCTGGTGGTGAAGGTAGCTTGGATATGTAGAAATTAAACAAAAGTGGGGATAGGACACCACCCTGTGGCACCCCTTGTTTAATTCTTCTTGGTTTTGATGTTTCGTTTCTAAATTGCACCGATGCCTGCCGACCACCCAGATAATTTGCGGTCCACCTTTTAAGACATGGGGGAAGGGTAGACCCTTCCAGGTCTTACAGTAACGTGCCATGGTTAACCGTATGAAAAGCTTTTGATAGGTCTAGCGCTACGAGTACTGTTCTATGATGGGGGTTTTGATTTAAACCGCAATTTATCTGGGTGCTGATGGCATTTAGCGCGGTGGTGGTGCTATGGGGTTTTTTGAAGCCATGCTGATGAGAGGCTAGCTGCAAATTTGCTTGGAAGTAGGGGAGCAAAATGGCATGACTATGCCGTCTGGGCCCACTGCTTTGGATGGTTTAGCGTGACCAATGGCATCTTCAACCTCTCTGGCGGTGATGGTAATTGGTGACGCGCTGAATTTATGTTTATGTGCGTGTCTGTTGGCCCTCCGTCTATCTTTGTCGACCGTAGAATGCATTACATATTGACGGCAGAAATTTTTTCGAATCCGACAGCACTTTATCGTCGAAGGCGGTGGAAACTTTGTCATTGTGCTTAGACGGATTCGATAGGGACTTTACGGTAGACCAAAGTTTACCCACACCGGCAGAGAGGTTACAACCTCTTAGGTGCTCCTCCCATTTCGCCCGCTTGTGTTCATCCACAAGCAATCTGATGCGTTGGTTTATGTCCCTTATTTGGGGGTCGCCTGGGTCGCGCTGTCTTATAAGGCCACGTTCTCTCGCTAAATTTGCGGCCTCCGCCGGGAAGTGGGCCGAATTTCGGGAATTCTCCCGGCGGGAATGAAACGTGCCGAGGCGGATTCAATGACCTTGCGGAAAGCACGCTCCCCTTGGTAGGTATCAGTCGGGATAGGGAGGGCAGCAAAGAGGTTGTCTGTAAAAGATTTGTATTGCTCCCACTTTCCTTTTTTAAAGTTTATGAAAGTGCGTTTTTCTGTAACGATGAAGTCGGCGATACGCTCGAACGAAATGAGTATAGGCAGGTGGTCGGATGCCAATGTTACCATCGGCTGCCAGTTGACGCAGTTGACGAGTTCTGCGCTCACGATTGAGATATCCGGCGAACTGTGACAGCTTCCTACCATACGTGTGGGGGCGTCTCCTTTTTATTGTGCAGAACGTCGTTTCTTCTATTTGATCCGCCAACATCTCACCCCTACTGTCCTCCCGCAAGTTTGAATGTCATAGATCGTGATGGGCATTAAAGTCGCCTAAGATAATGCGATTGTTGCCAGTGAGTAAGGCGCTAATATTAGGGCGGTATCCACTGGGGCAATAGGTGGCAGGCGGGATGTAGATGTTGATGATTTCTAGGTTTGCATCGCCTGACCGGACAGATAGGCCTTGACGTTCCCAGACATTGTCCCTGCGGTCGATGCCAGGATCAAATATATGATATTGCACAGAGTGGTGGATGATAAACGCGAGGCCGTCTCCATTTCCGCTCATGCGATCTTTTCTGTGGATATTATACCCAGAACAGGTTTGCAATGCAGATCTTGCTGTGAGTTTAGTTTCTTGAAGCGCAGCAATGCGGATGTTGTGCCGCTTCATGAAATCGACTATCTCCGTGATCTTCCCAGTTAATCCATTACAGTTTAACTGCAGAATTCTGAAGTGCATAGGGGGAGACGTCGCCACTCTGGGAGTAAGTGACGGGTGACTACGCCTGGGTTGAGAAAGGTCAGGATGCAACTGCATTTGTGGCCCTGGGACAGGGCGTCCTTGGGCAAGCATTGGGGTACCCGGTATTTTAGGCTGGTCGTCACTTTACTTAAATACTTTACGACTAAAGGGTAAATTGGCTCTCACAGATTGGTATGCAACCAATTCAGAGTAGCTTTGGAAACCAGAAAAGGATGTAGCCCGCCAAACCCTACCAAAAACTACTGGATTGGTTGTCGAAGCTTTGCTCAGAAGCTAGCTAATATAATGGATAGTCGAATGTATATTGAGCTAAAATGAACTATATTTAATCCATTTGAATTGATTAAGACTTAAGAGATTGCACCTGGCTCTATATTATGTCACATCAACAATGTGAAAACTTAATGAATTTTGAATTGTTGAAACGGTTTTAGCTTTACGTAACCAATTAACATGTCAATACTCAAACCGTAAATGTTCATGGCCTACCTATTAAATAAAAAAAATTAAATCAACCGGTGGCTGATATTTCTTCATTCCTCCAATAATTTCTGGCAGGGAGAACGGCTGTTGCGAATGGCCAGAGAATGGGAAAAAGGTTTGATTTTTGCTCGCGGTTAATAAATTAAAGTGCCATGAATTGCCCATTCATGTTTCAAACGAACTTCAGACTACAAATTAATATTGATTCTTAAAATCTCGTTAAAAGAGCTAATGTGAGCATCCAGTTAAGCAAACATTTTAAAATATGTAAGTAGCGCAATGTACCAGTCGTTTAAAAAAAATGTTTGAAAAACACTATTGAGAAAATGATTTAAGTAATCGAATAACGATTCAACAAGTGGTCCAGGCTGTTTACTATTGTGATTTTTTTTTCAAACATTCGTCACTTGTATGAATTCACAATGATCTCAACTAAAAAAGTTTTTCATATTTTTATTGGTTTGAAAAATTATAAAATTTTTGTGAGAGCTTAAAAATTCAGCAACATTGCCGAAACAAATGGGTTATATAATCAATATTAACCCTATTTATATATGTATGTGTATGCATATATTCTAATCCATTTTAGCTGCGCTTTTTACGCGCATACAATCACAAAATTTAAGCGTTGAAATTTAACTCCATATTACATTTTTTTACATTTAAGCTGTGCTGCAAGAAGAAGAGGACCACCACGGCTGGATAGAAGGACTAGCTATACTGATATCAGTTATTGTTGTTGTTTTTGTAACAGCATTCAATGATTATTCGAAAGAGCGACAATTTCGGGGTTTGCAAAATCGCATAGAAGGCGAGCACAAATTTTCGGTTATACGGGGCGGAGAAGTGTGTCAGATATCTGTCGGTGATATAGTTGTTGGCGATATTGCTCAAATCAAATATGGTGACTTGTTGCCAGCTGACGGCATACTTATACAAAGCAATGACTTAAAGGTAATAAAACTAAAACTTGACGGGAGATGCATTTAGTACAACAGCTATCAAACCTAAAAGAATATATTTGACTAACCCAAAGCAGAGATTTTGTGATTGGGTTAAAAAAAATGTCTGTTGTATTAAAATTAAAACCGTTGATTCAGTTTTAACAAATTTGTTTGATTTTTTAGCTTTGAAACAATTTCCCCGCATTAACTTTCGAAAGTTTGAATTAAAAAACTAGATATGTGCCATTAGCCAATCAAACGGTTTCCTGTCTTTAATAATAATAATACAAAGCGCGAAAAAATTCGAAGAGATTTTAGGCTGAGCTTCTCTTCGTGTCGAGCTCCACGCTAAATTTTTCCTTCAAATTAGCGGGAAGAGAGCTATATGTGTTACGCCGACTCCGAACATCATCTGTACGACAGATGAGTTTTAGCTAAGAAGCTTTTCATGGCAGAAATACACTCGGAGTATTAATGCCCCGCTTAAAAAAGAACTTGTTTCTAAATTTTTGATGTTGCTCTGCCCAGGGCTTGAACCCGCTTCACCTTCAAATATGAGGTGGTGTGGTGGTAGATTGCTCCGCCTACCGCACCGAAGGTCTTGGCTACACGCCCTTGGCAAAGCAACATCAAAATTTAAAATTTGTCTAAGCGGGGTCGCCCCTCGGCAGCGTTTGGCAAGCACTCCGAGTGTATTTCTGCCATGAAAAGCTTCTCAGTGAAAACTCATCCGCCTTGCAGATGCCTTTCGGAGTCGGCATAAAACATGCAGGACCAGTCCCACCAATTAGTAGGCAAAATTAACAAGTAAGGAAGGCTAAGTTCGGGTGTAACCGAACATTACATACTCAGCTGAGAGCTTTGGAGACAAAATAATGGAATATCACCATGTAGGAAAATGACCCTAGGGTAACCCTGGAATGTGTTTGTATGACATGGGTATCAAATGGAAGGTATTAAAGATTATTTTAAAAGGGAGTGGGCCATAGTTCTATGGTGGACGCCATTTCGGGATGTCGTCATAAAGGTGGACCAGGGGTGACTCTAGAATGTGTTTGTATGATATGGGTATCAAAAGAAAGGTGGTAACAAGTATTTTAAAAGGGAGTGATCCTTAGTTCTATAGGTGGACGCCTTTTCGAGATATCGCCACAAAGGTGGACCAGGGGTGACTCTAGAATGTGTTTGTACGATATGGGTATCAAATGAAAGGTGTTAGTGAGCATTTTAAAAGGGAGTGGGCCTTAGGTCTATAGGTGGACACCTTTTCTACATATCGCCATAATGGTGGAGCAGGGGTGACTCTAGAATGTGTTTGTACGATATCAAACGATATCAAAGCGTTGTATCAAATGAAAGTTGTTAATGAGTATTTTAAAAGGGAGTGGGCCTTAGTTCTATAGGTGCACGCCTTTTCGAGATATCGCCATAAAGGTGGACCAGGGGTGTCTCTAGAATGTGTTTGTACGATATGGGTATCAAATGAAAGGTGTTAGTGAGCATTTTAAAAGGAAGTGGGCCTTAGGTATATAGGGGGACGCCTTTTCTAGATATCGCCATAAAGGTGAGCCATGGGTGACTCTAGAATATGTTTGTACGATATGGGTATCAAGTGAAAGGTGTTAATGAGTATTTTAAAAGGGAGTGGGCCTTAGTTCTATAGGTGGACGCCTTTTCGAGATATCGCCATAACGGTGGAGCAGGGGTGACTCTAGAATGCGTTTGTATGATATAGGTATCAAATGAAAGGTGTTAAAAGGGAGAGTGCCTTAGTTCTATAGGTGGACGCCTTTTCGAGATAACGCCATAAAGGTGGACCAGGTGGGCCAGGGTTACCCAGAACATCATCTGTCGGGTACCGCTAATTTATTTATATATGTAATATCACGAACAGTATTCCTTCCAAGATTCCAAGGGCTTTTGATTTCGCCCTGCAGAACTCTTTCATTTTCTTCTACTTAATATGGTAGGTGTCACACCCATTTACAAAGTTTTTTCTAAAGTTATATTTTGCGTCAATAAACCAATCGAATTACCATGTTTCATCCCTTTTTTCGTATTTGGTATAGAATTATGGCATTTTTTTTAATTTTCGTAATTTTCGATATCGAAAAGTGGGCGTGTGTATTTCTGCCATGAAAAGCTTCTCAGTGAAAACTCATCACCATCACCATGTAGGAAAATGACCCTAGGGTAACCCTGGAATGTGTTTTTATAACATTGGTATCAAATGGAAGGTATTAAAGAGTATTTTAAAAGGGAGTGGGCCATAGTTCTATAGGTGGACGCCATTTCGGGATGTCGTCATAAAGGTGGGCCAGGGGTGCCTCGAGAATGTGTTTGTACCATATGGGTATCAAATGAAAGGTGGTAATGAGTATTTTAAAAGGGAGTGATCCTTAGTTATATAGGTGGACGCCTTTTCGAGATATCGCCATAAAGGTGGACCAGGGGTGACTCTAGAATGTGTTTGTACGATATAGGTATCAAATGAAAAGTGTTAGTGAGCATTTTAAAAGGGAGTGGGCCTTAGGTCTATAGGTGGACGCCTTTTCTAGATATCGGCATAATGGTGGACCAGGGGTGAACCTAGAATGTGTTTGTACGGTATGGGTATCAAATGAAAGACGTTAATGAGTATTTTAAAAGGGAGTGGGCCTTATTTCTATAGGTGGACGGGTTTTCGAGATATCGCCATAAAATTGGACCAGGGGTGACTCTAGAATAAGTTTGTATGATATGGGTATCAAATGAAAGGTGTTAATGAGTATTTTAATAGGGAGTGATCCTTAGTTCCACAGGTGGACGCCGTTTCGAGATATCGCCATAAAGGTGGATCAGGGGTGACTCTAGAATGTGTTTGTTCGATATGGGTATGAAATGAATGGTTTTAATGAGTATTTTAAAAGGGAGTGGGCCTTAGTTCTATATTTGGACGCCTTTTCCAGATATCGCCATAAAGGTGGACCAGGGGTGACTCTAGAATGCGTTTGTATGTTATAGGTATCAAAGGTATCACCCATTTTACAAAGTTTTTTCTAAAGTTATATTTTGCGTCAATAAACCAATCAAATTACCATGTTTCATCCCTATTTTCGTATTTGGTATAGAATTATAGCATTTTTTTCATTTTTCGTAATTTTCGATATCAAAAAAGTGGGCGTGGTTATAGTCGGATTTTAGCCATTTTTTATACCAAAATAAAGTGAGTTCAGATAAGTACGTGGACTAAGTTTAGTAAAGATATATCGCTTTTGCTCAAGTTATCATGTTGACGGCGGAGCGGAAGGATGACGGTGGACTGTGTATAAAAACTGGGCGTGGCTTCAACCGATTTCGCCCATTTTCACAGCAAACAGTTAGTGGCATAAGGTCTATACCCCTACCAAATTTCAGAAGGATTGGTATTCTAGACAAACTAAATAAAAAAGGATGGAGCCACGCCCATTTTGAAAATTTCTTTTATTTTTGTATTTTATTGCACCACATCATTACTGGACTTGAATGTTGACATAATTTGCTTATATACAGTAAAGATATCCAATTTTTTGTTAAAATTTGACTTCTAAATTTTTTTTTTAAGTGAGCGTGTTCTTCATCCGATTATGCTAATTTTTATTTAGCACATATACAGTAATAGTTGTAACGTTCCTGCCAAATTTCATCATAATATCTTCAACGACTGCCAAATTACAGCTTGCAAAACTTTTAAATTACTTCTTTTAAAAGGGGGCGGTGCCACGCCCATTGTCCGAAATTTTACTAATTTTCTATTCTGCGTCTAAGGTCAACCCATCTACCAACTACCAAGTTTCATCGCTTTATCCGTCTTTGGTAATGAATTATCGCATTTTTTCGGTTTTTCGAAATTTTCGATATCGAAAAAGTGGGCGTAGTTATAGTCCGATATCGTTCATTTTAAATAGCGATCTGAGATGAGTGCCCAGGAACCTACATACCAAATTTCATCAAGATACCTCAAAATTTACTCAAGTTACCGTGTTAACGGACAGACGGACGGACGGACATGGCTCAATCAAATTTTTTTTCGATACTGATGATTTTGCTATATGGAAGTCTATATCTATCTCGATTCCTTTATACCTGTACAACCAACCGTTATCCAATCAAAGTTTATATACTCTGTGTGCAAAGCACGCTGAATATAAAAAGGAGCACGAAGAGAAGCTCGGCTTAAAATCTCTTCGGAGGTTATCGCACCTTACATTTTTTTAAGAAATAAAGAACGGAATGATTTTGCACTCTCTCCCATGATGCTTAACTGTGCCTGTTTCCGTCAGTTGAGTAATGGAAATTATGTTTTGGGAACTGCGTGTTGAACCAGCTTCCAAAAGAAATTTTTTTTCTTAAATTTTAAGTAAAAATACTTTTTATATTATTTTTCAAACTTCGGTATAATATTTATAATTATGTAACAGCAACTTCCAAAAGAACGATAAAGTGTCTTAAATTCGACTATGTTATAATTTTCATCAACCTCACAACTCTTTAATTAACTATCGAAATACCGAAAATAAAGTATAAGTCAGAGTTCTTGGTAAAAAGCAAAACAGAACAAAAAATTAAATGAACTGCGACAAAAAGTTAAATAACTACAAATATATTTATTCATATTCATATATTTATTAAGTCAATGGCAATAGATATTACTGACTAAATTTCCATTATTATTATAAATTAACTTAAAAAAAGTAATTAACATTAACTCAACTAGTAACTTAAGCAAGGGTCTTGATATCGTACAGTCAAGATGCAGACTTCTAGATATCCGATTAAATTCTTCAAGCAATCTAACGAGGGGTGCAAAATTAGATCTCCGAACTTCAATGTAAAATATATTATAAGAGCGGAGAGTTCTATTGGGAACATTGAAACATATTTGTCCAAGAAGAGCTGGGCAGTCAATTACACCAGCAATAATGTCGAAGACTAACATTAAGTTTTGAACAGAACGTCTGACTTCGAGCGACAAAATGGTGATAAGCATGCACCTATAAATAAATAAAAAATGCCAACGGTGCAGTTGGTGAGTAAGTAGCACTTGATTGGGAAAGTGAACAGTGTAAAATGCCAAATCGTCTTCTGAAGACTTAAAAAGTGCAGAAAGTGCTAAAGATCCTCTTTACGAGCAAGGTTAGGTTTGGTTGAACTGGACGGTGAGTAAAGAATCCTATATCGTAGGCCTTGTACATGATCTTGTAAGTTTTTCCTCCCGCACTTCTGTTCGCGCTTTTCCTGATTGATGAACCATATGAAAGTCCTGTCTCCTTTTGATTTTTTCCAAATGAATTAGGATGTTTATCGTCGATTCAGCGAGTGTTGCACCCTCCTTTGCCAACTCATCGGCCTTTTCGTTACCTTTTATCCCTTTATGACCGGGAACCTAGCATGGTGCGTCCTAAGCGAAGTTTTTCTAGTGCTTCTCTGCATTTCAGAACACTACTTGATGATGGATTGTATGAGATTATTGCCTTAATTACCGCTGACTATCAATATATGTATATATTGACGCGACTGCAGCTTAAGCACGTTTTTTCTAAAAAATGTTGCTGCTTTCTTCACGGCTATAATTTCCGCCTGAAAGACGCTGCAGTTATCTGGCAGCCTGAAGGATGCACTTATTCCTGGATTGACACAGTTAACAGCACACCCGACCTCTTCGTTTGAGAAAGTAACAACAGGAAAGTTTTAATAAATAAGTTGGCGGGTGCAAAGATAAAATAATTGGAAGAACAAACAGAATAAATAAACTAGTACAGGATGAAAATGAAATTAATAAATATTTAATCTTACGAATGAAATACAAGAAAGGAAGAACTTATCAACGTAGCTTATGGGTGAAGTCCAATGTAGTAAACTCATATATTTTATCTAATAAAAGGATGAAAACAAATATATACGTTTAATAAATATAGACAAGGCATTGGAATTTGGAGAAATAAAAATTTCTTCCAATAAATTTTAATTTATATAATTAATTGTATATTCCGATCAGTTCTCTTTTTAAAATAAAATTTATCAATAACAGGCTTTTCTGATCTAAGTCCAGCGTGCAAATAAAACTAGATTATTCCACTATTTTCCCAACGTTTCGCTAATCTTTGTTAGCATCTTCAGGGGGGTATTTATTTTAAAAATCCCTGCCACAAACAAAAGTTAAAATTACAAGATAGTTAAATGAGTAAAAATTTTTCACAAGAAACACTTACACTATTGGATTTCGTATCGAAACCATGAACATAAAACAACAAAAACATTAGTCACTTAAACATATACATGAATAAACTATAATCAGTACCATCTAACCATCATGGTAGTCTTGTCAATACTAAATATTCTTATTTTTATATTTGTAAACATGCTATGTAGGCGGCAGGAATGTTTTCTGTATCCTCGCGTTTGTTCATTGTCTTTTCTCGTCTTTCCATTATTCTCAGGCTTTCCAATGTGTATCTTGTTGTTATTCTCTTTTCTTTCTCTATAATTTTCGCGTTTTTAAAATCAGCTGTATGACCCCTTGTCAACATATGCTGTGATAACGCTGTGCTTGTCTTTTGTTTTTTTATGTCAGCTTCATGTTCTCCCAGTCTAACAGCTAAGGCTCGCTTTGTTGTGCCAATATATATTTTATCGCATTTTTCATTTTCTCTTCCTTTGCATTTTATCTCGTATATAACGTTGTTTTTTTGTTGAGGCTGAATAGGATGTTTTGTTTTTGTATATATTGTAGAGAATGTGTGGTTTGATTTGTAAGCAAGGGTTGTGTGTTGTGTTGTTGCTATATTGTGATGAATATTTTCTGTCAACTTTGGAATGTATGTAACGCTGTAGAATTTCTTTTGTGTTTGTACTTCAGTACTAGTTCTTTTATCGGGTTGGTTGTTGTTTTTCATGGTCTCCTGGTCTATAAGTTCGCGTATTAAGTTTATCGGGTAATTGTTTTTTCTTAGGATTCTATATATTTTGTCTATATTAGCGTCGTGGCATTTTTCATGGCTTATGGTCAGTATCTTGTGTATTAAATTTTTGGCTGTATTGATCTTGTATTTTATGGGTTGTCAAGTAGAAGATTTTGATTCTCCCTGTGAATGCATGCATCAAGAAATGGTATTTTGGAGTTTACTTCAATTTCCATAGTAAATTTTAATTTGTCATGGTATTTATTTAAATTTTCAAGAATTGTGTTTAAATACAGCGAAAATGTTGTCCACATATTTGCATATAAATTTTATTTCTATATAAATAATTAAAAAAAATTTAAGTTAAACGGTTTTATTGAAAACAATATTTTCATGAAGCAATAATAATAATTAGGTAGGTCCTAGGTACTAGTAATCACACTCCTCATCAATCTAGGGCGTTGATCAGACAATTAAATAAAAGCGTTGGAAGCGTGAAATTTCTAAAAATGTGATTAGGGTTCAGTTGGTTTTTTATATGTGACTATCAATAGATATTTACGCGTCCAACGCTTTTATTTAATTGTCTGATCAACGCCCTAGATTGATGAGGAGTGTGATGAATAGTACCTAGGACCTACCTAATTATTTTCTAGCCTTTGTATTATTATTAGTTCATGTAAGTATTGTTTTCAATAAAACCGTTTAACTTAAAACATTTTTTTAATTATTTTATTTTCAAAGCTTTTAATCTTTATTTAATTGCCTACTATTTCTCAATCTATTTAGTTCATTTAGTGACTCAAGGCCACCGTGGTGTGATGGTAGCGTGCTCCGCCTATCACACCGTATGCCCTGGGTTCGCACCCCGGGCAAAGCAACATCAAAATTTTAGAAATAAGGTTTTCAATTAGAAGAAAAATTTTCTAAGCGGGGTCGCCCCTCGGCAGTGTTTGGCAAGCGCTCCGGGTGTATTTCTGCCATGAAAAGCTCTCAGTGAAAACTCATCTGCCTTGCAGATGCCGTTCGGAGTCGGCATAAAACATGTAGGTCCCGTCCGGCCAATTTGTAGGGAAAATCAAGAGGAGCACGACGCAAATTGGAAGAGAAGCTCGGCCTTAAATTTCTTCGGAGGTTATCGCGCCTTACATTTATTTTATTTATTTTAATTCCTCAATACATAATGCTTGCAAAGACTTTACTCGACTCTGCGCTTTTCCCTCCTCCAACTCCAAGATATTTTGATGTCATTTCTACCGGACTGTATGTAATATTTGTTCCAAATATGAGCCAAATCGGACATCATAGGTCGCTTTCTATTCATGTATGTATTATGTGTTCCAAATATGGACCAAATCGGACCACAAATACGACTTTTTTGAAATTCTCGATCTTTGCGCCACCTAGCGGCAATTTTTTCATAAGTCGCTTTCTATTCTCGTATGTATTATGTGTTCCAAATATGAGCCAAATCGGACCACAAATACGATTTTTGTGAATATCTCGATCCTTGCGCCACTTAGCGGCGATTTTTTTTTCATAAGTCGCTTTCTATTCTCGTATTTATTATCTGTTCCAAATATGAGCCAAATCGGACTACAAATACGATTTTTGTGAATATCTCGATCCTTGCACCACCTATCGACGATTTTTTCCATAGTTTGCTTTCTATTTTTGTATGTATTATGAGTTCCAAATATGAGCCAAATCGGACCACAAATACGATTTTTGTGAATATCTCGATCCTTGCGCCACCTAGCGGCGATTTTTTTCATAAGTCGCTTTCTATTCTTGTATGTATTATGTGTTCCAAATATGAGCCAAATCGAACCACAACTACGATTTTTGTGAATATCTCGATCCTTGCGCCACCTAGCGGCGATTTTTTTAATAGATCGCTTTCTATTCTCTAATTTATTATGTGTTCCAAATATGAGCCAAATCGGACCACAAGTCAAGTTAACCTAAATAAAACCGTTAAAAAAAGGCTTTACCGGCAATATTACAGCCAATGTCAAACCATAATAAAATAGAAGAAATTGAGATGGAATGCATGTTCGGATCATTTATATTACACCTTGAAAAAATGTTAACGATGTTAAGAAGTGGGGTGTGTGGTTCCCGAAATTATGATGCACAACGCTTGGTTAGAGTGAACATGTCAAGTAGAAACCGATTCTTCGACCACTATAGACTATTGGCATATAGATCATTGAAAAGGCTTTCGCTGCAGCCATTTATATGCGCGTGGAAGAAGGCGAGGAGGTCCAAATAAATCTGCTGTTAGCAAATAATAGAGTACCTTCGATGAAAACGATATCTTTTCCGCGTTTAAAACTATGTGGAGTTGTTCTATAAGCGGGAATAATGGATTTAGTCGTCACTAACCTGCAGGTCTATCTCTTGACTGATTCCGCTATCGTGATTGCTTCTCTTAGAAAGTCACCATGCTCCTAGTCAACCTTCGCACTCCACAGGTCCACCAAATTTTTTGTGGTGACAGGGCTCATCTTGGCTTCAAGAAGGCGAGTCAGAATGGCCAAAACAAGAGTCGGTCTTCCAAACCGACGAAGAGAAAAAATTGTCGTCTGCCAAGCAACGGAATTCGCTGTGGTGAGGGACATTCTTCTACGCGTCTCCTCACTTAAATGGGCTTTACGAGTGTTATCATAGATCTTACGATTAGTCCAAAGGTCCCAACCCAATTGAAAAATTGAAGTTTCAAGCAACTTCTCCGGAGGAAACCAAAACTACAACACAGCGAATGATTTCTCTCTTCCAGCAACACATTTTCCCACAGAATTTCCAAATTTGAAGGCTGAACTTCCTCTTAGTGCGAAGAGCGAAATATATCCTTAATCAAGGGGATTTTGAATCTGCTCTGAAAAAAAAATTTTAGTTAAACGGTTTTATTGAAAATAATAATTACATGAAGTAATAATAATACTAAAAGCTAGAAAATAATTAGGTAGGTCCTAGGTACTAGTCATCATACTCCTCATCAATCTAGGCCGTTGATCAGACAAATGAAAGCGTTGGGCGCGTGAAATTTCTAAAAATGTGAGGCCTAGCATAACCTGATTAAGGTTCAGTTGGTCTTATTTCTGACTATCAATAGAAGTTTTACGCGTCCATTGCTTTTATTTAATTGTCTGATCAACGTCCTAGGTTGATGAGGAGTGTGATGACTAGTACCTAGGACCTACCTAATTATTTCTAGCTTTAGTATTATTATTACTTCATGTAAGTATTGTTTTCAATAAAACCGTTTAACTTAAATTTTTTTTAGTATTTTAGTCTTTTATTGGCACCGCTATTGTTTACAATATATATTAACGATATTAAAGAATGCTTGAAATATTGCAATATTCGACTATTAGCGGATGATGCATTGATAACCATTAGTGAAAGAAGTGCGGGCTTTGCGGTATCGAAAATGCAAGAAGACTTAGACTCCCTTTACAAATGGCTATGCCATAGAAAGTTGAAAGTGAACGTGGATAAAACCAAAAGTATGATATTTTGCAAAAATCAAAGCATTATGGGTGCCAATAACCTTAGCAATATTACGCTGAAGATAAGAAATGTTGAAATTCAGCAAGTAGACAAGATCAAATACCTAGGAGTTTGGATCGACAAAAACCTTAGATTTGGAGAACACATAAGTTATTTAGAAAACAAAATTGCAAAAAAAATTGGTTTTATGTACAGAACTTGTAAATATATTAGTCAACGACACAAATTATTAGTGTATCGATCAATTATTGAACCGCACTTTATCTATTGTCCAACAATCCTGCTATTAGTAAATGACACACAAATAAAAAAACTGCAGATACAACAAAACAAGGCAATGCGATTAATTTTAAAATTTTCGCTTAGAACACCAAAAACTACAATGCTAAATATGTTAAACTGGCTCAGTGTAAAACAGTCGATATATTATTTCACATTGAAATTTATACATCATATGAAATTAGGAATAACACCGAATTATCTGAACGGGAGAATACATTTTAATCATGAAATACATAACTATGGAACTAGAAGCAGCGGAAATATAAGACTGCCTAGAGTAAGAACGGAGTTCGCGAAGAAGACTTTAGAATATATAGGTTATAAAATGTACAATGAATTACCAAATGCGATAAAAGACTGTGAAAATATTAATAAGTTTAAAGCAAAATTATTTTTATACTGTAAGTCATTAAGCATGTAATGTATACAATTTATTTATATATATATATTTTTTTTTTTTACCTAGAACTAGGTTTTAAAGACCGTAAATAAATAAATAAATAAAAAAAAAATTATTTGATTGCCTATTATATGTCATTCTATTTAGTTCATTTAGTGACTCATTATTACAAGGACTCTTTCCTGACAATTTGTTACAATCTGAGTACTCAGAACATAATCCTTACAAAGACTTTACTCGACTCTGCGCCACGTATGCTTGTCCCTCCTCGAACTCCAAAATATTTTGATGTCACTTCTACTGGACTGTATGTAATATTTGTTCCAAATATGAGCCAAATCGGACATCATAGGTCGCGTTCTATTCATGTATGTATTATGTGTTCCAAATATGAGCCAAATCGGACCACAAATACGATTTTGTTGAATATCTCGATCTTTGCGCCACCTAGCGTCGGTTTTTTTCACAGGCCGTTTGCTATTCATGTATGTATTATGTGTTCCAAATATGAACCAAATCGGACCACAAATAGGACTTTTTTTGATTATCTCGATCCTTGCGCCAACTAGCGGCGATTTTTCTTCAGAGGTCGCTTTCTATTCATGTATGCATTATGTGTTCCAAATATGAACCAAATCAGACCACAAATACGATTTTTTGAGATATTTCGATCCATGCGCCACCTATCGGAGTTTCTTTTTCATATTATTGCATCGTGATCGGGTTCTGAACTATATTCTAAGTTTCAAGCTTGTAGCTTATCGAGAAGTTACTTAAATTTTAATTACAAAATTTGTTCACAACGGCCGTGCGGCCGGCCGGCCGGCCTGTCAAGTCAAGCTAAATAAAACAGTTTAAAAATAAATATACATAAATGCTACCAATTTTTTATGCTACGGCTCTGCTCTATGCTCTGATCATTTTCATAGTCGGAGCAGTAGCAGAGCATATTTTTCGTTGTTTTGGAGTAGCAAATGCAAACACTGTAGTCAAGTCAAAATTGCACAATGTTATTAGCTCTTCTATGACACCTCTTGAAAGGGATATATTTTGATACATAATTTTCATTTCATGAGGTTTGGGATACCAGGAAACACAAATACTAATTTTGAACTGTCAGAAGGATGTTTGAAAAAAGGCTCACCAATCTCGATTTGTATTGTTCTCGATAATCTTTTGTACAAACAGCGTTTACGGATTGACGACGCCGTCGTCATTTTACCTATTTTCAAATAGAATGACGCTTGGACGATTTTGTAATGAAAAATGATGATTTAAGACTGCCTTCTATGTAAGCTTTTTTTTAAATATTAAACATACATATAACTATCTTATTTAGCTGGCTCGAGGTCTGTGTTGTAAATAAAACACCGTTGATAATTTTTTTTTTTTTTTTCTCAACCAATATATTTCGACTGCTCTGCGGCAATCGTCATCAGGGTTACAAAACTAATAAAAACAAAAATAATAATAAATAAACAATTAACAAATTATCACAAAAATACAATAAACATACATATATTAAAAATTTATATACAATTTGCAATTTTATGCCATTTCTAACACTGAGTTTTATTGACATTTGCTCTTATCTTTCATACGCTTACCAGGACTGTGCAAGAATGACATTTGATATATACATATTGTACCACGCTGAAAGCGAGCGTCACAAGAAAAAATTGCTAAGCTTTGAGACTCAACCGACAATTAAGGATACATTTAACACGTGCACCTGTTTAGAAAAATCTCGCAAAGTAGAACTTCGAATATGCGCATTTATTCCCCAGCATAATTTACCATTTTCTGTTGCAGATGACCTTTTAAAATGTATCAAAAGGAGCTTTAATGACTCAAAGGTTGCAGCATTAATTTCTTGCTGAAAAGAAGAAATAAAGTGTTATAGTAAATGTATTGGGCAAGTACCAATTGGAGACATTATGACGAATCGACTGATGTCAGTAACACTAAATTGCTTAGCCTGCTTGTGGGAGTTTGCATGAACTATTCAGTAAAAGATTTTTTTTTTTTTTTTGGTTTGATACCTGTCAACAAATGTGATGTGATAAGTTTACGCAGCGCAATCAGAAACTACTTTATTGAAAATTGTATACCTTATACTAAAAATATGCTAGCTTTTGCTGCAGACGGAGCCAATAACATGACCGGCTCGAAGCATTCGGTTTCCCTACTTTTTTAAAGAGAAATTCCTAATTCAATTACCCTTAAAGGTCGATGTCTTTGTTAAGCGCTTTGCTCTTCGTATGCCTGCCTAAAGCTACCCAGTAGTATAGAAACATTGGTGCGCAATATGTATAATTACGTTTCCAATGTTCTCAGAGCAGTAGACAATTGAAAACGTAATTGAGCTATTGCCAATGACATGACCGGCTCGAAGCATTCGGTTTCCCTACTTTTTTAAAGAGAAATTCCTAATTCAATTACCCTTAAAGGTCGATGTCTTTGTTAAGCGCTTTGCTCTTCGTATGCCTGCTTAAAGCTACCTAGTAGTGTAGACACATTGGTTCGCAATGTGTATAGTTACGTTTCCAATGTTCTCAGAGCAGTAATCAATTGAAAAAATAATTGAGCTATTGGAATTGCAGCCAAAAAAGATGGTACACCTATGTCGAACTCATTGGCTATCTTGAAAGGCAGTAGTGTGCAGAGTATTAGAACTATACAAACCACTAAAAATATATCTTAATTCACTGTCAATGCTGACAAAATACACAGTGCAAAAACCATTCTTGATAACTTGAATGATAATAATGAAATGTATATCTCCCTCTATATCCTGAAAATGTTTAAATATTCAAAAATAAAATATTTGCTCACTTTGGGAGTCAGATAGTAATTGTCTTTATTAAAAGAAATTCTTTCCCTTTTATACATAATTTCTTAACCTATACATTCATAATTATTCTAATACTTACGAACTAAAAATATGTACATTTGTATATATGTAGATTTGTATTAATGGTATGCATATATGTAGATTTGTATTAATGGTATGCATATGTGTAGATTTATATTAATGGTATGCAAAAGTCAGCAGATTGATATCTATATGAACCATGTAAAATGTTTGTATGTGAATATTTGGGTAATTCACATTAACAAAGTAAACAATGTAAATTAGTTGTGTGTAAATATTTTGGTGACAAACTAACATTGACGACCGGCAAGTGTATTGACCGGGGTGAGTGACTGAGCAAAAATAGTAAGGTGTGAACTGACAAGGGTTTCATATTCGGCATTCCATTGATGTTGGCTTACCGCTGTGTTGGGTCAATGTAATTTATGTCGCATAATATTGTAATATGATTATGCTATTACTGCGTGTGGTCGGTTCACAAAAATGCATTGGCATAGAAGCTCATGATGCGTAATGCCGCAAATGTATTGCATAGGTGGGAACGACGCATAATGCTACACCATCCGCCTTAGAAAAAGAGGCTTACATAATTGTGTGAACAATTGTGTAAGACTCTTTGTTTGAGTTTTGAATGTATTGGTAACTTGATATGAAAAAGGAAGAGTTTGTGTACTTTGTTTCTAATATGCTGACCTTTTATTATTTTTACATTTTATTATTATTTTTTTCCTAACAATGTTTTGTACAATTTTTTTTTCAAAATTTTAAATTTAACGATTATTTTACTTATTTTATTTATTGGATTTATTTTCCATATTTTACTTATTTTACACAGCCGGATCTTAAATGTGTCGACCCACCTAAAATCCGCTTGTTTCTAGAAGTTTTTATTAAATAACCGAGTAAATTGGAATGCTTGTTTTACGATTATTTGCTTTAAATTATCAAAAGGTGTTCCAAATGTGATTAAGCCTATTCTTATGAATTATTAATTCCCTATCTTTATTGTTCCTATTACTAGTTTCTTCTCTATGTGGTATTAAAATAAAATTGTTATTTTTGTAAATTTTCTTTACCTTATACCTTCCTTTATATCTACTGTCTAGCTTATGGCTAGCTTCTTCTCTAACTAATACTAGATCACTATTTTTATTTACTTACTGGTGCTACTTTTGTCATACTTAACTTTTTGTTTTTCTTTAGCTTCTTCCACTAACTTTCTAGCTCTTTGTTGTGCTATTTGAAGTCTATATTTAACTTCCTTATCATATGCTCCATGATTATACACTGGGCTTATTTTATTCTCATCTACGATTTCGTATGTCGGTGGATTTTTCGCAAATATAAGTTCGTAAGGGCAATACCCGTGTACGGTCGATGGGGTCGTGTTGTAGCAGTACGTGAAATACTTGAGGTATTCATCCCAATCATCTTTGTCACTGGATATGTATGAACGTACATATTCGTTGAACGTTCTATGATTGCGTTCTACGGTGCCCCAAGTTTGATGATGGTATGGTGTTGAGGTTTTATGCTCAATTTTTAACAGTTTGCATAGTTCTTCGAATAAGCAATTTTTGTATTCGGTTCCCATGTCTGTTAGGATTGTTTTCATGCAACCATAAATCAGAATGAAGTGCTCGAATACAGCTTTAGCAACTGTTATCGCGTGTTTGCTCGGAACTGGAATTGCTACCAAATATTTGGTGAGATCGCATTTGATGGTCACTGCGTATTCGTTTCTATTTATCGATTTCGGTAATGGTCCGACCGTATCGATCTGTACTATATCAAGAGCCTTCGGAGGTGTCTCCGTTATTTTCACTGGCTCTTTTATAAGCTTATTTATTTTGTTTTTCTGACAGTGGATGCACTTATTTACGTATTTCCTTATGTCACCCCGCATATTTTTCCAGCTATAGCTTTGTTTGATTTTCTTTATCATGCGATTTATTCCTGGGTGGCCACCACTAATAGGATCGTCATGATTTTTTCATTTTCCCGGGTTTAGTCACGTACATAACCTCTGGGGTTAGTACAATTGTTAGTTTTTTGAGAACCCTATTTCCTGTTTCAATAAATTTGTCTACTCGAGTATAATTACTTTTAAACAATTTGTCACCTAAGGACAACTGTATCTTTTCAAGTCCTAAATTGGCGGCTTCTTTTTCAAGCCTGATAAAGAATTTTCCTAAGTCAATTTTATCATCTACAATTAGGTTGCTTGTATTCATAGTGCTACAAATTTTCTTTCCCTTTTTGAAATATAATTTCGGAGGATTGAAAATGAACCTGACATGTCTTATTACTTCAAATTTATTTAGCGCTTCACATATTTTGGGTTTCTCTGTGTGACTATCTTCAGTTTTTACATTATTTTTGATATCTTTAGCTGCTGATCTAGTTGTGGCTTTCATTATTTTGCATGCTTCCACTGACATTTCATTTAAATTTGTAATGTTAATGCGAGACAATGCGTCCGCTACATGATTTTCTTTACCTGCAATGTACTCCACTTCGAAATCGTATTCTTCTAACTCAAGTCTTACTCTTGTTAACTTAGATGAAGGACTCTTCATCGAGAAAAGGTATGTTAAAGGACGATGGTCGGTTTTAATTAGGAATTTTCTGCCATAAACATATGGTCTGAAAAAGGTTAGGCTCAATGGATTGCTGCTAATTCTTTTTCTATTGTTACTTTGTTTGTTTCACCTTTTGTGAATGATCTAGAAGCGTAATCAATTGGCAACTGTTTGCCATCGTGTTCTTGGCTGAGGACTGCTCCGCAAGCATACCCACTAGCGTCTGTTGTTATGCAGAATTCTTTATTGAAGTCGGGGTATTGCAAAAGTTGTGGGCTGATTAATGCTTCCTTTAAGTAGACAAAAGCTTTTTGATATTCTGTCCTGTCGAAGGAAACATTCTTTTTGCAAAGCCTAGTTAATTTTTTTCAGTACTCTGCGAAATTCGGTACAAATCTTCTTGCAGAACGCTACGAACCTTTTAACTTCATCTGCTGTTTTTGGTGTTGGGTAGTTTTGAACTGTTTCAAGTTTGCTTGGGTTAGGCAGTATTCCCTTGCTTATGCATTTATGTCCTAAATAAGTTACTTCTTCACTAAAAACTAGGCATTTATCTGGATGTAATTTTAAATTGTATTTCCTACAAGTCGAGAAAACATCTTTTAAATTTTTCAGCATGTGTTTTTCTGAACACCCTAGTACAACTAAATCATCCATATAGAAAAATGCTTGGGATGGTTGAGGCCCGAAAATGCTAGTGTCATCATTCTTTGGAATGAATTTGGTGCTATTGTTAATCCATAGGGTAGTCTTTTGAATCTATATGTACCATTTTCTGCTGTGAATGAGGTTATATCTCTATAGTCTGGGTGTAATTCTATTTGATGAAAACCTGACATAAGGTCTAGGCGTGAAAAATATTTTGCTCTTCCAAGTTGGTCTAAAATATCATCGATTCTTGGAAGTGGGAAATTGTCCGCTGCTAGTTTTTTGTTTACTTGTCTGTAGTCAACTACCAGTCTCCATCTTTTTTCTGTATTACCTGGTAGTGATTTTTTAGGTACTTGTAAAATTGGACTGTTGTACTCTGATATTGAAGGTTCTATAATGTCATCTTCAATCAATTTATTAACCTGTTTACTTATTTCTCCTTTTTGCTCTTTATCATGGTTATCGCTAAGGCTTCATGAGTATCCTTGATTTGGTCTAAGATATCCAGGGCATCTAAGAAACTATGCAAATTTTCAGGCTTGCCATCAAACTCTGGCAGCACTGATGAGGCAGTTTTGATAAATTCTACTACTGTTTGTGCCATTGTAACTTTTATGAGTGGTGTATGCAGTGGTTTATGTTCTTCCCCTGATGAAGTTTGACTCAAAGGAGATGAAGGGGCACGGTTTCTTGACGGTTCGGTTAGAACGGAGTTAAAGTCAATTTGGAGATTTTCTTCTATCGTAGTTGGTATGGGAATTTCAATGTTATATTTTGCTAATGAAGATACTAATTTATCCCTTACTGTTGAAAAAATTTGGTGAGCTTCTTTTTGGTGATCGTTAATAAGTATGGGATTTACTTTACTGATCGATTCTTTAACAACATTTAGGGCTTCTGATATTATATTTAAATGTTTTGCTATTGTTTATGTTTTTATGGTAATATTCTTGTTTATGCACTTGTATGATTTATCGGCTTTTAATTTTTCTTCTGTTAATTTATCATGGATTTCTTGCCATGTATTCATCTCTATTTGAAATTTCCTTTAAACTCTTTGTACATTATCTAATTGTCTCAATTTGTTTTTTATGTAATTTTTTTATTAAAATTGCAATTGCTACAGTTAAAAATATAGTTACACAAACAAAAATACTTAACCATTTATCAAAAATTTCTTCTTTACTTTCTATACCCGCTTTTGGTTCATTCTTGACCAATGTATTTTCAAGTTTGTTTTCGCTATTTTCCTTACCAATTTCGTATCCTGCGATACCTATTAGTATACCATTTAATATGTTTTTCCACCATGCCATGTTTAAAAATTATTAACGAAAATTTGTAATTTTTTTTAAATTTATTTATCAACCATCATATGACTTAATACGCCATTCGTAACTTAAGACCATTCGTAACATCCTAGCTGTTTCTTCTTCTTTGTTGTAGGGTTTTTAACATCTTCTATTGTAGGTTCCCTAGTCATTCCTATTGTCTTCCAAAATGATTTTAACCATTTCAGCTGTTTTTCGTAGTCTACCTTTCAGCTATTTATAATTACTTTATCTTCCCATGCAATGGGGTGTTCCCAGTATTTAGCTGGCATTCCAATTTACTCAAACAATTCTTTAATTTTTAAAAATGTTTAAAAAGATTCTTTTTTTTTTCTTTAACTATTTATATATATTTTTTTTGTTTTTAATATCTCCTATTGTACAAAAAAAAAAATCATAGGCAAAAATATAATTTTTGCTAATGGTTAAGCGCCACAGGACCGCTCAAGTTATTCTAAGTTTTAAATTATTTAAATATACTTAATATCCGCTGGCAGTCGTATTGCCCATTATGTCCTGTCATATAATATTAGTTGCCTTGTTGCCGATTTATATTACACTTCTTTATGCTCGCCGGCATTCCCTTCAATTGTGATATTTGTTCATTCGAGCACCCGTCAATAACTCTTTCGTTTTGTCCATCATACTTTTTGCCACAGCTTTATTAACATAATAATAATTGCCTTTAAGGTGGGTTTGTTTTTCTTCAGTAGTATATTTTCCAAGCGGTATTTTCTTCAAGCACATTTCTCGATATTGTGGAAGTACGTTTAGTAGTTTTTCTATTTTTTTTTAACTTGGCAGGACCTTTCAGACCTTTAGCCAGATCTGTCAGGATCTTTTCCTTCAGCAAGATCTTTAGCAGTTTTGCCAATTTCTGATCAAGCTGGCAGGATTGTTTAGCAGTTTTTCCAAGTTAATCTAGTTTGGCAGAATCGCCATGAAAAGGTTTAAATCTTCAAAAATAAAATATTTGCTCACTTTGGGAGTCAGATAGTAATTGTCTTTGTTAAAAGAAATTCTTTCCCTTTTATACATAATTTCTTAACCTATACATTCATAATTATTCTAATACTTACGAACTAAAAATATGTAGATTTGTATATATGTAGATTTGTATTAATGGTATGCATATATGTAGATTTGTATTAATGGTATGCATATGTGTAGATTTGTATTAATGGTATGCAAAAGTCAGCAGATTGATATTTATATGAACCATGTAAAATGTTTGTATGTGAATATTTGGGTAATTCACATTAACAAAGTAAACAATGTAAATTAGTTGTGTGTAAATATTTTGGTGACAAACTATTGACGAATGGCAAGTGTATTGACCGGGGTGAGTGACTGAGCAAAAATAGTAAGGTGTGAACGGACAAGGGTTTCATATTCGGCATTCCATTGTTGTTGGCTTACCGCTGTGTTGGGTCAATGTAATTTATGTCGTATAATATTGTAATATGATTATGCTATGACTGGGTGTGGTCGGTTCACAAAAATGCATTGGCATAGAAGTTCCTGATGCGTAATGCCGCAAATGTATTGCATAGGTGGGCATAACGCATAATGCTACAATCCTTCAAAATATTAATAAAATAATACAATTTTTAATATGTATTTAGAAATAAAGACTATATTTAAGTATAGTGTGTAATTAGACAACAGAGAAATTATAGATTATAAAAACATTTCAAATATATTGGAAAAGTGATCAGATTTATATAGGAGTTTAGGCAATGGATACGCTTCCCAGCCAGCATTTTTTGAAAATTTTGATCAAAAAATATTTAAATATCATACCTCAAGATGAGTAAAAACTTTCAAATTTAAAAGCATTTTCTGTTCGAAAATTAACGTATCGTCGGGAGAAAAATGTACCATAAATGTGATTATTCTTGAGTAATCATTTATGATTCCTTTTTTGAAACGCTTTTTATTCATATTTGATATCATTGTAAAATTGAGCTTTAATAGTTTTAGAGCAATATTTGACTGCTTTTCACATTCATTTTCTGAACATATTCGTGAATATATTTCAATAGTTTTGGTTGAGATTTTTGAATGCCATTATAATGCATTTATTCTTCATATCTCAGTCAAAATAGGATACTACATAATAATCTTATTTCATCAGGGGAAGAAAGCATGCGAAAGTGAGCTATTCGAACCACAGCTAACTCGCAAACAAACTTGACCGATATACACCTGCGACTACAACATCCAACATCAGCATTATCGTCTGCATCTTAAAATACGGATACGATACGGGATATTGAAGCCGTATCCAGGTATGTCAAGATAGTTTCACTTACCTGGGGTTCAAATAGCTCACAACCTATGTATTGCCAATCATTATGTATTTTCGGGGAAGCTGAAGGAGAGAAATGGTTGGGGAAATCTTCGTTCACGAGCCGCATTACATTTTTTCTTAGATTGATGATTAAAAAAATATGTGTATGTGAAAAAAATAAAATTTTTAATGAAAAGTAAAATTTCAACAAGTATAAAATTCATTATTCAGTCAACAATTATATTCATAAAAGATTCAGAAAGCTGAATGAAAAATGATTATACATTTTTGATCACCTAAAGTAAACACATTTGATTCAAATATGATTTCAAAATGTGATTGAAAAACTATATTCAGTTTTTGATCATCAAAGGTAAGCATATTTGATTATTGTTTTTGTTGGTTTTTATGAAATATTAAAATTTAGTCATTAAAGGACTTCAAAAATGATTCCAAAAAGTGATCGAAAAATTATTTTTAGTTTTTCATCATCAAAAGTATTCATATTTGATTATTTCTTTTGTTCCATTGTATGATAACTCATTACTTAGTCAGTAATAAAATTGTATTGCTATGTAGGGAACTTCAAAATTGAATCACCTAAATGCTGAGTGGGTTATGGCCTCTAACATTTCCGAGAAAGAAAAAGAAAAATTTAAACAAGATTGTGTTATTTTTTATAGTGAAATTTGTGATCGAATTTAACGAAACCTGACATTATCACCGACTAAATCCTCCGCGACCTTATCTACTACATGGACGTCCCAAATGTCGACCATTTTGAACATCCACGTCGATGGCACTACGCTACCGACTGTCCTACACCCCAAAATCTTGGGTGTGACGTTTGATCAGGATCTACATTTTGGTGAGTATTTAGCCGCAATTGTACCGAAAATCCAGAGCCGTAATAAAATTCCCAAATCCCGTGCTGGCATTACTTGGGGAAAAGACAAAGAAACGCTCATTACCACCTACAAAGCAATTGGCCAGCCGATTGCATGCTACGCGTCCCCTATATGGTCGCCAAGCCTAAAAACTACCCACTGGTAGAAGCTACAGGCCTGCCAAAACACTGCTCTCAGAACCGCCACGGGATTTCTTCTTATGTCCCCAGAACACCATCTACATAATGAGGCGAGAATACTCCCCATCAGGGAGAGAAATGAGATGCTAACCAAACAGTTCCTGTTGAATACCCAGAAACCTGGGCATCCCAACAGACATCTGATTGATGAGCCAACACCGCCTAGGGGCTTAAGGAGTCATCTCCGTAAGCATTTTGAGGAAATACGGCACCTGAGAACTCAGCCGTATGAAGCAAAAAAACACAAGCAGGTTCTTGGTGAACTCCACAAACAGGCGTCGGACCTTTATGCCAGGAATTTCTCGGTGAATCCAATACTCAAAGAACAGTACCCAAAACTTGCGGAAGAGGAACGCATACTCCCCAGGAAAACGCGAGTCACTCTAGCTCATCTTCGTTCTGGATACTGTAACAGGTTAAACTCTTACCTATCCAGAATCAACCCCGACATACAAAATGTATGCCCCACTTGCAATGTGTCCCCACATGACACCAACCATCTCTTTAATTGTAATGTGGAACCAACGCCTATAGCACCCCTTTCATTATGGTCCACCCCTGTTGAAACAGCAAGTTTCTTTGGAGTCCCGTTAGAGGATATTCATGACAATTTGTGATCGATCGCAACTATTAGATGAGGCGAAGCACTGCTACGACAACAACAACAACATCGAATTTGATTTTAACAATGTTGTACTACAAAACTTAAGTTTCGTGGATCCCATGGAGAAGTTGCTGGAAAGAAATGTGTTCTTTTCATATGGTCTGGCAACATTTTTCACACACAATCGATTAGAAAATTGTACAGGATATTGATAGCGAGTATAGGGAATTAAAGGCTTTAGATTATAAGACATATTTTGAACACATTCCTAAGGTTCCTCCAGAATCAAAATCATCAAAATAGCTGACTCTATATACGCTGCATTCGTTGCAGATCTGAAGTGCTTGTCAAACTCATCAGCGAATATAGAAAGAATTTTTCTAAAATAAATATAAACAAAATAAAAATCAGAAACCATCTTGAAACTGATACAATAAAATGAATTTTGCTGTCTCAAAATTATTTAAAATTAAATAACTTTTCCTGTCATAATATTAAACCAGCAAATAAATATGCTAAAAAATGAACGCGAAAATGTATAACTAAGGAACTAAATTGACTGAAAACAAGTACCTTTTATATGATATACAAAATTTATCTTCTAAGACGTTTTTGTTATTTATAAAATAAAACGAAATGAATTAAAACGGCTTTTATATGTCATATGTGGCAACAAGAAATAACAACCAAAGACGATTTTCAGGGGAGCGCTTCTAAAGATAATGTTGTTGAATGAAATCCGGCGATCTCATTTTGGTTTTCGGCGAATAAAATCGTACGGCCCCTGGTAATAACCCAATTTCGTCCTAACTTTCATTTCGCAATAGGACTTCTGCTGACATCTCCTCTCTATTTCGTCTTTTGTTTCGTTCAAACCCTTGTCTAACATGTGACAGGTTTGTGTATTCTACCTGACACTTCCTTAGTTGGTCTATGTATTTTTCGTACGCAAACGTGATAGTCATAAGTCCGACATCTATGATGTCTTCCTTAGCCTTAGCTTTCGAATATTGTTGCGTTCCAAACTACATTGCCTTCGTGAAATTGCATCGGCATTCCCATGTGTACTACCTTTTCGATGCTCAAATGAAAAGTCACAGATTTGTAGTCACTCAATCTACCGTGCCAGTTAACCTTCTGTATTACGGAAATGCAGGAGCCATTTCAGCGCTGCGTGATCTGTCCTGTTTAATGCACTCTACCAATGCCAACAACTCTCTCCTTGTAACGCAATAGTTCCTCTATGGTTTCCTATTGATCGGCTGTAATAGGCAACAACTTTCTCCTTTATTATTGTCCGTCCATCAGTTGTGACAAACGTGAATATGAGCAGAGAGATGAGAAATAAATAAGAAATTGTTCGCGAAGGCTGTTCGTGAAAAGTCTAAGCCCTAGGAGAAATAACGAACAAGGCAACAGAGAGTATAAAATCAGCGCATGCCGAGTTTGATTTAAACGCTATGGTTGAAGAACGCCAGCATTTTAATTGTGAAGAACTTCCACATTTCCATTTTGCTCTACTGAATAATTTAAGTTTTTTGTTCGACAGTTCAGAGAATCGAACGTCAAAAGAAGCTGCACAATAATCAATTGGTGTCAGAAGACGAATTGTTAAATAAATTCCAGAGTAGTAGAGAACAACAATGACATGGCCATGTAAAGTGAATTGAAGATCCAGCAACTGAAAATGGATTGAATACAACTGGCAATAAATCCGAACTTCAAGCACGACTCCGAGAGGTAATGAAGTCAGAAAGAATTAATTTAGAGGAGTTTGATTGGGAAGGGGCAATAACAAAAATGGAGGAGACAACCGAAACACCGCAGATAGTTTTCATCGCAGGCTTGAACATGATATTAGCTGCAAGATCTGCACAAGCATATACAATGGTATCGTAACTAGAGTCACAGGAGACACGTATTTCAGAAATGTCGTCGCAAATGTCATCTCAACTGAAAAGCCAAAATACATACATGGGGTCTCAATTGGATGAACAGAAAACACACATGGCGTCACAGATTGCAAAACAGTTGAAAGAAAAAGAGACACGCATAACATTATAACTTCAAGTACAAAGGTGGAGGCACAGGAAACAATGGTCTCATCGCAGCTGGAGGCTTTTAGTGAACGAGTTGCAATTTAACCATCCAATCACTCCAACGTCTGCGGTGAAGGTGAAACCCCCAACGTTTGATGGTTCTGTTCCTTTCCAGGTACTTAAGCTCCAATTTAAGAATTCTAAAGATAAAGGTGCTGCATTGTTCGTGCCGTTACAAGGACCTGCTGATGAAATCTTACAAACCATTCCAGAGGGAGAACGAAACAATTATGAGGCAGTGGAAGCGAACTTCAGTGGAAGCGAACATAGGAAACAGAAGTCTAATGAAACATTGCAGAAGTTCGCGTCAGACATTGAAAGATTGGCTCATCTCGCAAATGCCGATGCAACCGTGGAATACACCGAGAGGGTAAAAATTCAGAGCTTCATAAACGGAATACAGGACGTCGTAACTAAGCGAGCAACATACGCAAACTCATAGGTAGATTTTGCTGAAACAGTATCACATGCACTCACTCAAGAGACAGCCTCACTTTTGAGTAAGCCAGCATACAAAGCTTATCGCGTGGAAGTGGAAAGGCCAGCCTGGGTAGACACAGACTGGTTTGGAAGCATTAAAAGGAAAGCAGCAGAAACACGATTGCACCGTCAGATGCCTTAAGTGTGGAAAGCCAGGTCACATTGCACGACAGCTGGCTCCATCGAAGGGCATGTGGATTTAAAGGAACGTTTACTGACTGTAAATACAGGCGCATCTCATTCCATCATTCGATCTGACTTAGTCAACAAGAAGGTAAGGCCATTGCATGGAGCAAGATTACAGCTACTGGAGAGGACACCCAAGTCCTTGTAGAAGTAGCATGTGAAGTCGCAATTGGGGACGTCACGGTACTACACAATTGTATAGTGGCATAGATTGTTGATGAAATTATAATTGTAGTGGACTTCTTAATCGACCAAGGCATCAACATCGACATGAAAAGCAAGACGATGCGATAAAAGAACGTGAATGTGCGACTCAATTTCGGCTATGAAAGATGCTACAGGAGTAAAGGAGTACTCGTGAAGGAGAGTCAGGAACTACCATAAAAACCGGAGGCAGTAATCTCCGCAAAGATGGAGGGAGATTTATGCACAAACAAATTTTGGTTTGTAAAGGCAGCGAATAAATCAACACAAAATATACTTTAGGAAAGACGGACATATTCCGGTAAGAGTATTCAATGAGTTCAAATTACCACTCAAACTTACCAAAGGAAATTTACTGGGAGGATGCCAAAGGGCTGAAGTAGTTATTAACTTTGAAAAACTCCAGAATAACGTTTCAACTAGCAAGATTGATCTTTCAAATGACATCACCGCATGAACGGAAGGGTTAGAGGAAGACTATCAGAGTAACAACAACTTCTTCTAAAATACGCCAACATATTTGACCAGAAATGACAATGGCGTAATCGAACCATCAGCTAGTCTATGGAGTTCACCGTAGTACTTGTGAAAAAGAAAGATGGGAAAATGAGGTTTTGCGTAGACTATCGGAAGTCGAACGACGTCACGAAGAATGCTAGCCACCCATTGCCAAGAATTGACGGCACTCTGGACTCGCTGTCTGGTATGAAATGGTTTTCCACACTAGACTTGAAAAGTGGTTACTATCAAGTGGAGGTGAAAGAGGAAGACAAAGAGAAATCAGCCTTTCTCTGGACTATTTAATGCACTAGCTACTTTTGAGAAACTTTTAAATCTGGTATTAAAAGGACTACATTGGAAATATGCTAGTTGTACCTAGCCGACATCATCGTATTGGAAAAGAACTTTGAGGAACACCTAAAGAAATTGGTCGAAGTTTTCCAGAGAATAGCTGGCGCTGGTCTGAGGCTAAGTCCCAAAAAGTATTCACTGTCTAGAGGGTATCTGCACTGCGAATTGAAAGAAAAACTATAAAGGATTGGCTAAGACCACAGAACCTCCATGAATTAAAAAGTTTCCTTGGGGTGTGCACATATTACCGCCGATTTGTATCAAAGTTTGACAGCGTAGTCCAAAGACTCCACGAGCTTACAAGGAAAAATAAAGCTTTTGAATGAAGAAGGGGAAACAATAGGCTTTCCAAACATTGAAAGAGCGTTTGTGCACTACCCCATATTAGTATATCCGATTCCAGGAGCAGCGTTTATTCTAGATACAGATGAGAGTGGATATGCTATAACAGGGGCTTTGTCACAACTGGTCGATGAACAGGCATATAGAAAAAGAAGGTGGTTTCACCTTCAGAGTAGACGTAGTTGAAGTGATTGGATAGTTAAATTGCAACTCGTTCACTAAAAGCGTCCAGCTGCGATGAGACCTTTGTTTGCTGTGCCTGCAGCTTTGTAGTTGGAGTTATAATGTTAAGCGTGTCTCTTGTTCTTTCAACTGTTTTGCAATCTGTGACGCCGTGTGTGTTTTCTGTTCATCCAATTGAGATCCCATGTATGTATTTTGGCCTTTCAGTTGAGATGGCATTTGCGACGATATTTCTGAAATACGTCTCTGTGACTCTAGTTAGGATACCATTGTAGATGCTTGTGCAGATCTTGCAGCTTATACATGCATGTTCAAGCCTGCGATGAAAACTGTCTGCGGTGTTTGATTGTCTCTTCCGTTTTTGTTATTTCCTCTGCCCCATCAGGATGAAAGCCAAACTCCTCTAAATTAATTCTTTCTGAATTCATTACCTCACGGAATCATGCTTGAAGTTCGGATTTATTGCCAGTTGTATTCAATCTACGGTCCTCTAACTCCTTTTTCAGTTGCTGGATCTTCAATTCACTTACTTGGCCATGTCCTTGTTGTCCTCTACTACTCTGGAATTTATTTAACAATTCGTCTTTTGACACCAATTGTAACGAGTTTTTTAAATTCCTGATTACTTTGCAGCTTCTTGACGTTCGAATCTCTGAACTGTCGAATAAATAATTTAAATTATTCAGTATAGCAAAATGTTCTTTATTTACACTACTTTGGTGGAAGTTCTTCACAAATACAATGCTCGCGTTCTTCAACTATAGCGTTTAAAATCAAACTAATTGATAATTTCTCGGCTTGCGCTGATTTTTTACTCTCTGCTGCCTTGTTCGTTATTTCTTCTAGGGTTTAGACTTTTCATGAACAGCCTTCGCGAACAGTTTGTTATTTATTTTTCATCTCTGTGCTCATATTCACGTTTGTCGGAACTGATAGATGGACAATAATAAAGAAGGAAAAAGTGGTTGCCTATTACAGCCGATCAATAGGAAACCATAGAGGAACTATTGCGTAATACGGAGAGAGCTTTTGGCATTGGTCAAGTGCATTACACATTTTCACAAGTACCTCTACGGGCAGCGATTCCGCATCAGGACTGATCACGCAGCGCTGAAATAGCTTCTGAAGTTCCGTAATCCAGAAGGTCAACTGGCACGGTGAATTGAGCGACTATATGTCTGTGACTTTTCCATTGAACAACGAAAATGTAGTAACAGTGTTGCAAGAACTATTTCAGAAAAGAAGCCAAATGGACAAAAAAATAAAGCTAAAAAAAGCTAAAAAAATTTTAAAGCTAAAAAAACTAAAAATTTAAGACAACTTTTCAGGCATCTTCGTAAAAACCATAGCATTTTAAACATTTTATACATCTATTAAAAATTTAAATTAATATAATTTACAGATGCAATCTGTGTTTTATACAAATTTTATAAAGTCAACCATTTGACCACTCCTCTACTACAGCTACAATAAGCAAGCAGTGAAATAGCAACAGGATATACATAAAAAAAAGGTAGTATGTGTGAGATAAAAATATACATAAAGTCTTAAAATATATCGATATCACAGGAGTCTTCATCATTTGATGAATTGGAATAAATATTTGATTTGTTCATTAGTTCAATGAGATCGTTTGTTATAATAAAGTCATGGCAGCACTTATTTTCTTTCCTTAGTCCGTACCATACATATAAAATTGAATTTAACATTTTTAAACGCTTCTTCGTTTAACATTGTTTATGGTGCTAAAAATGTGCTCCACTTCTGCATTACTGGATGGCAAAGCCAAAAAATAGAAAAAAAAATTGGAAAGACTGGCAAAGGGATTTTCCCCAAGAGCGTTTTTATACTCTCGAACCTCTGCCCAACCTACGTGGTCCCATTCATGCTGATTAAACTTTTTACACTGCGTTTCAATTTTATTTATTTCCTCATTTGAATATCTACATTTTTCTTGTGTGAAGCTATCGAAAATAAGTGGTTTGACAGCACTCAGAGCTTTTTCAATAGAGAAAAAATTTATATTTTTTAAAGTTTCTATAGTTGCTCTGTTAATTTTGTAATGAAATTACGGCGGTTTTCTCGTATAATTTTTTGAGAATGTGTATCATTAACTTTGGTTTTTAAAAAGTCCTCAAAGAAGTGATAAAATTGGGCATAGGAACCAATAACGGCGTTAAAGGAGAAGACATCGGATCAAAAGTGTCTGAGTGAAATGTTAAAAGTGAACAGAGGGTTGAAAGCAGATATTTGAGATCACTAAACATTTTAAGGGGATCTGCCGAGTTGCTCTCAAAGAGCTTATTCATGGTTGGGACCTCTTTTAATATGGGGCTTAGGAAAAGTAAATAAGCCAAATTATCGTCCGTGAAAAGATTTGACAAAAGCTTTGCTTTATGGCACGAATCCACAACAGCAAAGTGGGTTTTCAACTCTAGCCATTGATTCGCCACTCTTTTCACGGCTACTTCAATGAACAACCACCGATTTGAGCATGGCCTTACAATTTGCAAGGGCTCAAGTCCTTCGTTTATGGCACCATATAATATTGCATAGCTCCTTTGTCTACTTGCGGACTTAGAAAACCAGTTATTTTCGGCAATCAAAAATTCTATTTCATTCGGAAGTAGCTTCGAAGCAGATGAAACAGCCAATTGAATCGAATCGCAGACACACGGAACTAAAATGGTTTTAGGTTCATGTTGCTTTAATAAAGTTAGTACGCTTCGATTTCTGCCTACAATAACGCTAGCATTATCTGTTCCTAAGGCCCTCAAATGTTTAACATCCAACCCAAATTCTGTCAATGTTCTTAAAATTGAAGCAGTCAATCATCTTATTACTATTCCGAGGTATGTCTGTGGACTCATCTATAATTAAGTTAATGGATTGTTATCTATATGTATATATGGACACAGCACATTTCTAATTAAAGCAATGCACTTTGATCGAGCCAATTTTATTTCCGTTGCTATTGCACTATCATGGAACGACTTCCTTTGAATTATTAATATATGACCGACAGAACGAATAGCTGTGGGTGAAGTTACGTAAAGCGCATTAGCTAGTTCTGCCTGCTTCTGCGATAGTAGTACTAGCACCTTTAAAAGGTATTATCGGTTGATTTCCACTTGAAAATGGAGCGACAGCTGCTATGTGCTTTTTTGAGAGGCATGCCAAACAGTTTACCTAGATTTTTGTAAAACGTTGAAAAAGCTAAAAAGAGCTAAAAAATTTCTGAAAAAAGCTAAAAAAAAGCTTTGCGCTAAATCGCAATTTTTCAAGCTAAACGAAAAAAAGCTAAATCTAGCTTGAAAAAAGCTAAAATGGCAACACTGGGTAGTACCTCCTGGCCTTCTTCCACGCGCATATACATGGCTGCAGCGAAAGCCTTTTCAGGGCTTATGCCAACGGTCTAATGTGGTCGAAGAAACATTTTCATCCTAACCTTAAAAATTAGCAATTTTGCTTTCGAGCTTTCAAGAGCTTTCCGATAATCTTGAGACCCGAAACTTTGAGTAAAATTTGGGCTCTGTTAGGTTATAGGTAATGTAGGATAAAAGAGGTTTCTTCATTTGTCAGGGATAGAGATATTTATAAAATCTATTCACAACATATTGACTCTTGCCACCGCTATTTGAGTAACTTCTTGTTGATCTAGATTCGTAGACATAAGAACATACTTCAAAACTACATGCAACATGAGTGGGAAAAAGTTTCGCTGGGTTTTCATTTCAGCATTTCGAATAAGAGTTTTCTTTACTGATCGATAAATATTTGTACTGCCACGAACGATTTCAAAAGCATGTAAAATTCAAAAGAAAAATGCTAGGTAGTTTATTCTGCTTCCTGTTTTGTCTGCATATGAAATCGTTGAATACATTAACCTCAATTAATCTTTAAAGCTCGTATCTTGTTGGAATCAGAACAGATTTTGATTTTCCCATATATACCTAAAGAAAATTGTAATACAAAATGAAAAAGAGATGCAACGATTAAATTAAACAATGTTCGATACATTTAGTAAGATTTCTCTAACATTCCCAAATGTTAATCACCAGTTTATACACTGCTGAAAGAGATAGCAAGCATGCTTATTAGAAAAAGTTATGTAATTTTTTCGTACGAGATATTAATGAAAACTTTTCCAAAGGCTCTTTTAATTTGTATGCAATGCTAAATATAAAGCGCGAAGAAAACGCTTGAAAAGTTTCCTTTACTGTCTTAGCCTTAAAAATTTTTACTTAGCTTTTATTTTTTCCATCTAGCCCTTTTTCTAAAAAAAGTCATGGCAACACTGTTGATAAGGTGTGCCAGACGCTAAGACAGTATTTTAGCATAAGCAACAGCTTTGCTGGGAAGAGTTCTTTGAATTAGCTCAACTTCGCTGTGATGCAAAAATAAGCTACTTTGACTTAATGAGAATTTTATTTATGGATTGCGAAACAGGAAGTTCAAAATATTAACACACTTTATTGTTACTTTCCAATAAATTCGATTTTTATTCACTGTGGGAATAACGAAAATAACACTGGTCTCCAAAATTTACCAGAGACGCCGTTATGAAATTCGCATGTAAAACCACCCCCTGATTTCCAAAATCGAGTTCATTTTTGATTCTATGGTACCGTCTTTGAGATATTTGCAATTTACCGTTATTCGAAAAAAACCAAAAAGATGGCTCCCTTTAATTACGTATATCTCACGAACGGGTTAAGCAATTGCAAAACGTTTTACAGAATCGGAAAGACGATAAAATTTGCTATAAATGCATCATACATTGCTCAACCAGATAGTTTTCGAGATATTAGCTTATCATTTCAGATTTGTTTTTTTTTTATGAAAAAATATGAAAAAAATTACAGCATTCCAAAACCACAACTTTTTTCCAGATATTTTTTCTTTACGTAAAGCTATTTTAATTAGAAAAAATATAAGCTATCATCGAAGAAAAGCGATGCAAAATTACGTAAGTTATAAGCGATCAAATAAAAATACCCAGGTTGCGCAATTTCAACGTATACCTCAAAACGTATGTATGGTATAAAGAAGAGTGAAATATCTAGCTATGCTCTGTTTCTGTTTAGTTAAAAGTTCAATTTATGAATGAAATTACCCATATTTTTAACTTTTTTTAAATTTATTTATGTTTGTACTATATTCTAACAATCTTTATCTTAATTTGATTTTACTATGTAGTCGAAATAATTATGTGTGCTACATTGGCGCTTATACAGTTTAGGATCGGTCTCTCTTATGAGAAACCAGCAGTAATCACCCATCATTGCGACGTCCCAGAATCCTTGATATCGATTCTTAATTAATTTCATTTGCTGATGAAACCTTTCGCCATGTTCGTCACTTTCGTCGCCAAGATTTGCCGGAAAAAAGCTCAGTGCAGAAAGTGAATTTTTAAAGACATATTTACGCCTGGAAAGAAAATATAAGTTAGGTAAACAAGTTATAGAATTTTGGGAAATTAATTTTAATAAGCCTTTAACATTTACCCATAATTATTGATTAAGTCGTTCACTATCTGCTCGTAGTTAGGGCTTTTGTGTCTACCGAGAAAAGAAGCAACGAACTTTTCAAAGGATTCCCACGCTGCTGCCTCAACTGATCAGAGTAGTCCTTTGAATTGATTATTGTTGATCAACTTTTTTATTTGTGGTCCAACAAAAATACCTTCCTTTATCTTGGCTTGAGAAATATCTGGAAAAATTGTTTTCAAATAGTCGAATGCTTCGCCTTCTTTGTCCAAAGCCTTAACAAAGTTTTTAATGAGACCGAGCTTGATGTGTAAGGGTGGAAGTATGATTTTCTCTTTCTTGACAAGAGGGGTGTATTTGATGTAATCCACACCAACGGTAAACTCGACTCTTTCCGGCCAATCCTTTCTGACGTAGTGGTGTTTACGAGCTCGGCTATCCCACTTGCAGAGGAAGCAGCAGTGCTTGGTATAGCCACTTTGTAGACCGCATAGCATTGCAACGACTTTGAGATCAGAACATATTTTCCAATCATGCTCTTCATATTTGATAAATTTGAGTAGTTTTCGCATTTCCTCGTAGGTTTCCTTTATATTTACTGCATATGCGATCGGGTTAGAAGGCTTTTTGTTACCAATATGCAATAACACAGCCTTCAAACTCAGTTTATTGCTGTCTATGAACAATCGCCACTCTTTTGAATCATATGTTTGACCAAACTCTTTGAATAAACCAGGAATATCGTTGCAGTAGCATATACTGTCTTTCTTGGTAAAGTATTTGGAAAATGGTTCGTGACGAGTTCTACAATATATCACCTTAACATCGGATGACACAAATTTAAATTGTTGCATACGAGAAGTGTGGATCTCGGCCTTTTCCTTGGATAGTTCCAAATATCTTATCCAATCATTAAGTTGTGCTTGTGACAGAACGTTTCTCTCGTTTCCCATGCAAAATTCAGTACAACTTGATTCCCCGCACTCAGATATTACTGTTGACAATGGAACTCGATCCGCAACTGCCGTTGAATGTAGCGCTGGTAATGTCACTGTAGGTACGCTGGCATACGTTACTCTTCTTGATATTCCAACGCCAAGTACTTTTATTTGACAAATATAACACTCTATTGAATGGCAAGTAGGTTCTCTCCATATCATTGGTGTATCAAATTTTATTTGTTGCCCTGATTCCGACTGAATCAATTCTACTCGACACGATGTACACAAAGTGTTCGGTGTCCATGGTTTTTCAGCATTTTTAGGCTCAATGCCAAAATACTTGGAGTATAAAGTTTTGATTGGTCTGAGAACACTCGTCGTCGCCTTATGATAGTATATTGGCCACACATGAAACAGAACATATCTGGGTCGTTATTACACTCAAATTATCGCGTCCTTTTACTCATTTTATTTTTTTTAATAAATCACGGTTTTGAAATTTGACTTATGAACTGAACTATCTCCGGCGAGCCTTGCAGATGTTATGAAGTTGCAAGGCGCATTAACTCATATTTATACTCGGAACGAGAATAAAATTAAAAAAATAAAATCTTACCTAGACAGAAAGGTTCCTTTTTATACGAAGCCGGGAAAAGAAAATACTACCTGCTTTAGATGTAGGCTTTAAAAATTTTCTATGTCTTATAATTTTGAAAATCTACCTGCATACTTACCCATAAGTGATGGAAATACATGTTTATAACTACATGCCTACAGCAGGTTTCGAACCTAACCACTCTTCCTTTCGATGCAACCACTCTACCTATTTTAAACCAATTCGAGTATTAAAAGTACTATTTGATTTATTTAAAGAAAAAGTATTATCATTGTTATGGTGTTATTCGTTTATCCGGATAATATCCCATTTGCACTTTATACCTTTAATATATGGGGTATTCCATCCCATTTCGACCAATTTTGAACCCGACCCCTTTAGAATTGGCTGAAAGTTTTTCTTCTTTTTCTAGCTTACGAAAGACGTTTTTCAGAATTTTTTCAAATTTTTTCATCCAACTCAAAAAAAGTTATGAATTTAAAAAAAAACACCGTTTTTGTTTTCAAAATGCTATAACTTTTTCAAAAATTGACCGTTTAGGATCTTTTTTTTTAAATTTGTTTTTAAATGAATTTTCAGAAAAAATACAAAAAAATTTTTAAAGTTTTTTTTTTTTAATTTTTCACTTTTTCGAGATTTTTCGAATTTCGCCATTTTTTTTTCTCATAAAAAACTTCAATCAGTTCTGCAATCATCCCCACTAATCCCGGAGTGGGCCGATTTTTTTTTATATTTTTGTTTTATTTAATTGAAAAAAAATTTTCAAAAATAAAATTTTTTTTACAAATTTTATGTATATAAGAAAAAAATTGTGGTAATCTACGATTAAAATAACCAGAATTAATGACTGACACAGTAAACATGTAAGCTTTCTAAAAATAATGTAACAAATTATGATTAAAAATCATTTTCTTACATTTTTTTGTTATATAAATAAAATTGATAAAAAAAAATTTTTATTTTTGAAATTTTTTTTTCAAATAAATAAAAAAAAAATATAAAAAAAATCGGCCCACTCTGGGATAAGTGGGAATGCAAATTTGATTGAAGTTTTTTATGAGAAAAAAAAAATGGCTAAATTCGAAAAATCTCGAAAAACTGAAAAACTAAAAAAAACGTTAAAAAATTGTTTGTATTTTTTCCGAAAATACATTTAAAAACAAAGTAAAAAAAAAGATCCCAAACGGTCAATTTTTGAAAAAGTTATAGCAGTTTAAAAACAAAAACGGTGTTTTTTTAAAAATTCATAACTTTTTTTGAGTTGGATGAAAAAATTTGAAAAAATTCTGAAAAACGTCTTTCGTAAGCTAGAAAAAGAAGAAAAGCTTTCAGCCAATTCTAAAGGGGTCGGGTTCAAAATTGGTCGAAATGGGATGGAATACCCCGTATGTATGTATACATACATTGAAGTTGCGCAACCTGGGTATTTTTAAACGGTTTTATTTAGCTTGAGTTGACAGGCAGGCCGCATGCACGGCCGTTGTGAACGAATCTTGTAATTGAAATTTAAGTAACTTCCCGATAAGCTACAAGCTTGAAACTTGGAATATAGTTCAGAACCCGATGACAATGCAATAATAAGAAAAAATCGCCGCTAGGTGGCGCAAGGATCGAGATATTCGCAAAATTCGCATTTGTGGTCCGATTTGGCTAATATTTGGAACACATAATACATGCAAGAATAGAAATCGACTTGTGAAAAAAATCGCAGCTAGGTGGCGCATGGATCCAGATATTCGCAAAATTCGCATTTGTGGTCCGATTTGATTTGGTCCATATTTGGAACACAATACATACATGAATAGAAAGCGACCTATGATGCCCGATTTGGCTCATATTTGGAACACATAATACATGCCAGAATAGAAATTGACCTGTGAAAAAAAAAAATCGCCGCTAGGTGGCGCATGGATCGGGATATTCACAAAAATCGTATTTGTGGTCCGATTTGGCTCATATTTGGAACACATAATACATGCAAGAATAAAAAGCGACTTATGAAAAAAATCGCCGCTAGGTGGCGCAAGGATCGAGATATTCACAAAAATCGTATTTGTGGTCCGATTTGATTTGGTCCATATTTGGAACACATAATACATACATGAATAGAAAGCGACCTATGATGCCCGATTAGGCTCATATTTGGAACAAATATTGCATACAGTCCAGTAGAAGTGACATCAAAATATTTTGGAGTTGGAGGAAGAACAAGCATACGTGGCGCAGTCCCGAGTAAAGTCTTTGGAAGGATTATGTATTGAGGACTTAGGTTGTAACAAATTGTCAGGAAAGAGTCCTTGTAATAATGAGTCACTAAATGAACTACATAGAGTGAGAAATAATAGGCAATTAAATAAAGACTAAAAACTTAAAAATAAAATAATTAAAAAAAAATTTTTAAGTTAAACGGTTTTATTGAAAACAATACTTACATGAAATAATAATAATACGAAAAGCTAGCAAATAATTAGGTAGGTCCTAGGTACTAGTCATCACACTCCTTATCAATCTAGGGCGTTGATCAGACAATTAAATAAAAGCGTTGGACGTGTCATATTTCTATTGATAGTCATAAGTAAAACCAACTGAACCTTAATCAGGTTATGCTACGCCTCACATTTTTAGAAATTTCACGCGCCCAACGCTTTTATTTAATTGTCTGATCAACGCCCTAGATTGATAAGGAGTGTGATTACTAGTACCTAGGACCTACCTAATTAATTTCTAGCTTTTCGTATTACTATTATTTCATGTAAGTATTATTTTCAATAAAACTGTTTAACTTAAACATTTTTTTTTAATTATTTTATTATTTGATCGCTTATAACTTACGTAGTTTTGCATCGATTTTCTTCGATGATAGCTTATCTTTTTTCTAATTAAACAGAACTTTACGTAAAGAAAAAATATCTGGAAAAAAGTTGTGGTTTTGGAATGCTGCCCTCGCAAAGAGTAATTTTTTTGATATTTTTTCATAAAAAAAAACAAAAATCTGAAATGATAAGCTAATATCTCGAAAACTATCTGGTTGAGAAAAAAACAATGTATGATGCATTTATAGCAAATTTTATCGTCTTTCCGATTCTGTAAACTTTTGGTTTTTTCGAATAACGGTAAATTGCAAATATCTCAAAAACGGTACCATAGAACAAAAATGAAGTCAAATTTCGAAATCAGGGGGTGATTTTACATACGAATGTCATAACGGCATTTGTGGTAAAGAGAAAAAGTTGAAATTCGTGGTCCAGTGTAATTAAAAGCTTTATTGTATCATGAGCAAAAATGGAACTGAACTTGTTATGTGTTAACTTACATATTAACTTAATAAAACGGATCTATTGTTTATTATTATACATGATTCTATGTATTGATACCAAATATCATGTTTTTTCTCAAAACAGAATTAGTCGACATTTGCTCAAATTGTGTCGATGGTTTTTTGTAGCCGTCCTACGAATTAGTAAAACAAATAGCAGTGCAAGTCCCAATTTTAGGACTGCGATTCCCAAAACCTCAAAAAGGAAGTTTTAATATATGTTTTTAATAAAGTGTGCAATTATTTTCAAAGTCCATTTTAGAAGTAATCAATAAATGTATACAAAACATATACACAGGAGTGCAAATCCTGATACTAGGACCGCGAATCCAAGAACCTGAAAAAGGGAGTTCTAATACACCTTTTTGCTTGTATTTATTTCAATGCGCAAGTATTTTCTATTTAAGAAATACTTTTTTTTTATATTTCTACTAGTCGCTTATTTAGTTGTATTATACTAATATTATTAGATTTTCGTGATTTATTTCGGAATTTTGGTTGGTGTTCTTTTACATACATATAAATACATTTAAAGTTCACCCTGTTTACAAAGTGAAGGAAATTTCAAGCACCATAGTAATATTTTATTAACAGCTTTGACATTTTTCGTGGTTAAAAAATTTCCAATACCTGTAGGTTAATGTGTAAGGTAACACACAACAACTTCACTTCCATTTGTGCTTATGATACAATGAAGCTTTTAATCATTTTTGTGGTTCCCACAGTGAATAAAATTCGAATTTATTTGAAAGTAACAATAAACTGTGCTAATATTTTGAACTTCCTGTTTCGCAATCCATAAATAAAATTCTCATTAAATCAAAGTAGCTTATTTTTGCATCACAACGAAGTTGAACTAATTCAAGGAACTTTTCCCAGCAAAGCTGTTGCTTACGCTAAAATATTTAGCATTGAATAAAAATTTAAAGAGCCTTTGGAAAAGAAGTTTTTATTAATAGCCCGTACGAAAAAACTACAAAACTTTTTCTAATAAGCATGTTCTCTCATTCAGCACTGTATAAACTAGTGATTAACATTTGGGAATGTTAGAGAAATCTTACTAAATGTATCGAACATTTTTTAATTAAATCATTGCATATCTTTTTCCTTTTGTATTACAATTTTCTTTACGTATACAGGGGAAAATCAAAATCTTATCTGATCCCAACAAGATGCGAGCTTTAAGGATTAATTGAGGTTAATGTATTCAACGATATCATATGCAGACAAAAAAGGAAGAAGAATAAACAACCTAGCATTTTTCTTTTGAATTTTACATGCTTTTGAAATCGTTCGTGGCAGTACAAATATTTATCGATCCGTAAAGAAAACGCTTATTCAAAATGCTGAAATGAAAAACCAGCGAAACTTTTTTCCCCTCATGTTGTATGTGGTTTTGAAGTATGTTCTTATGTTCATGAATCTAGCTCTACGGGATGTTATTCAAATAGCGGTGGCAAGATTCCATGTGTTGCGAATAGATTTTCTAAATATCTCTATCCCTGACCAATGAACCCAAATTTCACTCAACGTCTTGGGTCTCAGGCTTATCGGTAATCTGTTGAAAGCTCGAAAGCAAAATTGCAAATTTCGAACAGTTTTTTGAATTTTCGCGATCCCTGGATCATTCAGTGACAATTTTTTCCCCTCGTGTTACATTTTCAAATTTATGAAAACGTTTTTTTGTTGTCCTGGGTTAGATTTTTTTATTTTTCGAATTACGTAAATACAAACGTAATTTACTATTTGATATTGTAGCTCACTGTTTGCTATAACTTGTGCTGTTCAAAATATTTTGTATGAAATGCAAATCTATATACATGTAGAAAATTAGTATTTAAAAAAAATTTCAATTTTCTTAATTTTGCTTTTTCGCGAGAGGTTCACTTCGCTAAGTTGCGGTCGTTGCGGGTAAAGTGAAAACACCCGTTATTTTACAATATTGATACAAGTACATTGTACTGTACAAAAGATGTGTGACACATCTCTTCTTTGATTTTAAAGCCGATAAAAATCTACCTATATGCCTCTGGTGTGATGCTAGCGTGCTCCGCCTACCATACCGAAAATCCTGTGTTCAAGCTTCGGGCAAAGTTACATCGACAATTTAGAAAAAAGTTTTTTCAGTTAAAAAAGGTTTTTCTAAGCGGGGTCGCCCATCGGCAGTGATTTAGCAAACATTCCGAGTGAATTTCTGCCACAAAAAGCTTAGTGAAAATTCATCTACCTTGCAGATGTCGTTCAGAGTCGGCATAAAACATGTATGTCCCGTCCCTTCAATTTGTAGGATCAATTAAAAAAAAAAAGTTCAGCCTAAAATCTCTTCGGAGGTTATCTTTCCTTGCATTTATTCTTATTTTGTTTACATGCCGCTATGTTTGAATTTGGTTTCGCCACAAAAACGTTTCCGGCTGTGCAAAATTACGTTCAACAACACTATTACCTCAGTCCCAATTCTGACCGAGCCGTTCGAAACTAAGCGATGTGTCAGACAGTGTGACCCCCTATCATGCGATTTCTTTAATTTTATGCTGGTGAAAATAATACAAGCTACAAAACTTAACCGGTCTGGAATAATCTTCTTCAAAAGCGTGCAATTACTGGGGTATGCTGGAGACATTAATATCGTCGGCATGAGAAGTAAAGTCAACTTACTCAAACCAGAAAAAGAAGCGGAAATATGGGTTTCATGGTCAGTGAAGACAAAAAGAAGTTCCTGCTGTCAGAGTCAGGTCATTTGCACCTTAGCAACCACGACACTGTTGGCAGCCATAATTTCGATAAAGTAAAATATTTCGTCGCGTCATAATTTCGAAATAGTAAAATACTTCGCAGCGGCCGTGTTGTGGTAGTGGCGTGCTCCGCCTAACAAACCGGTGCTCTTGGGTTCAACTCCCGAGAAATGTAACATCAAAAATTGGAGACAAGCGTTTTCAATTAGAAAAAAAAATCTAGACGGGGTCGCCCCTCCGAAGTGATTTGGCATACATTCCGCATGTATTTCTGCCCTGAAAAAGCTTCTCAGTAGAAACTTATTTTCTTTGCAGATGCTGTTCGGAGTCGGCAACACGTTGGAAGAGAATCTCGGTACAAATCTCTTCGGAGATAAATCGCGCCGAGTATATTTTATTATTATTATTTTTTAAATACTTATTTTATTTTGGAACCAGCATTAACAAAAACAACAACACCAGCTTTGAAATCCATCGAACAATAATACTTCGGACTAGGTAAGCAATTGAAAAGTAGTGTCTCCGCACACGAAAATCATACTCTAAAGGTGACTTATCGTACCCGTCCTGTTGTATGGTACAGAAGCAAGGACCATTTATTTTTTTCACATGGATGGATATACATATTGTTACGAATATTAGCAACACTAAGGGGTACTGTCATCTCTAAGCCGATGCTGAGAGTGACTTGTATGCACATCCATAAATCAATCATTATGTATCTACGGAAACAAATCAATCATTATGTCTACACATATGTACGTACACGTAGCGGAGAAGAGATGCACAAACACATGCAGATATCTTGTCTGAGATGCTCCCAAAAGTATGCAATTGTAATTGTGGAAGTGTCGCTCACAAATACACGCGCATATGAGAAGCTATACACGTGCATCTGTAGTTATAATTATATGGCAGTAACTAAGTAAATTCTGGAAGCGCGTAGAAGATGCAACGAGGAAATCACAGAGTATAAAAGCACCAGCGGTAGAGGCGCGAGAATCAGTTTTGATTAAGACGCTATCTGGCGAGCAATAGCAGTATTATTTATTGTGAAGTACTTTAATAAAGGCCATTTTTCCATTATTCAATATTGGGGTTATTTATTCAACAGTTTTGTGATTCGAACGTTAGCAGAAGATTGCAAATAAGGCGAATTGAAAGTAAATTCGTTACAATATGCTTTTAAGCTCTATAGGGGCTGCCAAGTTCACAACTTTTTATACACTTATGAAATTGTTGCACAGAAAATAAGTACTGCTATACTTTTAGTATCCATTACACTCAGTTGCATTTGAAATTTTATATTCTCCACTTCAATGGCCGAAAAATGTGTGTGTCTACGCAACCGATTCCGCTATGGGTTAAACACTATGACCAACAGATGTAAGTTTCTTAGCTTTAAAGTACAACCCGTTTTGTAGCGAATTATATAACCACTGCCGGTGGTATTTAATATTTGCCGCTAGATGGGTCTCGTAAACATTATCTAAGTGAATATAAGCTTTTTTTACCCACAAGTGCAAATGTAGATGTATATATGTACATGTAAAAAACTACGGCTAATATCAGATCAGGCGACTCTGGGAGTGTTCGATAGAGACTTTCTTCGAAAGTCACATCGTCGTCAAATTTGAAATTAATATTAGAAATACCTTCCTTATCTTCGCATTCCTCTAACACTTCCACTATTCATTCCTCAGTCACTACTTCGTATTCAAAATCTTCGCCACTATTTGCATGAACTGTTTGAAAATAAACAGAAATAATTACCAGCTCATCCTATAGAATATTTAGTATGCTTACCATCTTCCATAGTGTTGTCGCCATCGTAATGCGATCCCCTACCGCTTGTTTGCGTATCGTGCACTATACGCATTAAATGCTCGTCTGATGGAGAATATGTATGGCTTGATGCTAGGCCTCCACCAGTAGTATATAAAGATTTCCGCACTTCTGATTTTGTTTTTTTTTTAACGCTGTCTTTAAATTATTATATTTATCCTTCAACACTTTCTTGGAACGTTCCGTACCAAACTCGGCATTGAATCGAATGGATATTTCATACCAACACTTCTCCTTCATATCGACACTAACGCGGTCGGTTTTTTTGCATTCTATAATGATCTTTTTTGTTTCGACAATTAATAATAATTTGTCAATTTCTGCTGATGAAAAATTTGATACGCGCTTCTGGTCAGACATTTTGCTATTTTGTTTTGATTATTATTCTTCTTTCTCACTAATAAATAATGTTGCCATATTTTATTACTAAAATCAGCTGATTTTATTTGACTTAATTGGAAAGCTTACTCTTCACTGTGAAATTGAAGTTTATTGAAGTGTAGGTTAACTCTTGCAACTGAGTTAAAGTAAAACTTGCCAGTGTGAGAACGGCTCTAAAGGTCTTGTACACTGCAGCAATATGCCTTACATACGTGGCTTAATAATGTATTTTAATACAATATTCATAACAACAGCTATACCCTGATAGCCAAGCAATCGACACATTGCACAAAAAAAAAAAAAAATGTTGCGCTCCGATGAAGTCTGTATATTGGCCAAATTGTGTGGAATAAGCGGCATTCAATCACTTTGAGTCTCACAAGTAGAAATGTGCCCTCTGTGGTGGTTTTTTGCGTTGTCTTGGTTGCGATGGTGCAAATTTACTTTACTAGTTGCTGCCTCGAAGCAATAATTCACCAAAGTCATAATTCTATACCACAAATGCACGCAACGTGATGAAATCGCTAATTCAACATTTTGTGCATATTTGCATTGATGCGTTGATTTATGAGCTTGTTTAGGTCAATAGAGCGACCTAATAATTACACATGCCGTTGCTTTAATAAAGTTTCATAACGATTATTGCGTGGATATGAATCTATATATTAATACGCTAACAAAATTTCCATACAAAAATTGACAGGCGGTTTCGCATAGTTAGCATACGTAAAATCATATAAAAGTGATATGAATCGATTCGTATGGATCAGCCGCAGTGCAAAGGCCTATTTTTGTTAACAAATATTACTCTATTTGTTTATAATTAATAGAAAAAGTTTTTTGTAAATCCAACAATCTCTCCAAATATCGATATTTACTTTATGGCACAAAAGCGCGCCATCTTTGGACCAATTATGTAAGTGCTCTAAGACACAGACCTACATAAGCGTACGCGCTACACGGTGAAAGATTAAAACATGGTTTCCCATTGTTGCCACTTACCTATAATAGCCTCTACCAAAATCCTAAAAAAAATTGTTCCAAAATAATTTGTAGCGTACAAAAAAATCTTAAATAGATTTAATTTTTGACCGGCCCATTTTTTGTGGCAAATTTCACTTACACGTAAATACATAAGTCTTTATTTAACAGATGATGTTTTTTATTTTAGTTGTTTTCAAAAAAGCATGAAATCATAAATAGTTAGTTAAGTTTTTGTTGGAACTAACTAACTTATTTATAACAATCAATGGTAAATTTGCCCGAAAATGTTTTTGCATTTGCAGATTTAATCCTCATTTTAGATAAAGTACGTCTTATACTGAAAAAAAAAAAATTTACAAAAATATAAAATTAAATTTTTTATATTGCCTTTTATGCTAATTTATTTTATTTCTTATTTTATTTTATATTATCTTATTTCAAATTGGTTTATTATTATTTAAATGCAACTTGACTGAATCGGAAAGTTTCACGTTGTATATTAAACGAAACAAAAAAAGGTCCCAAAAACGTTTTTGATTTTAGGTCAAAGCGGCATCATAGCGGCCGTATTGCATAGGCAGTATATTATCCACTATCTATATATTAACACGCTAACAAAATTTCCATACAATCAATTGACAGGCTGTTTCGCATACGTAGCATACGTAAAATCATTTAAAAGTTATATGAATCGATTCGTATGGATCAGCCGCAGTGCATAGGCCTATTTTTGTTAACAAATATTACTTTATTTGTTTATAATTAATAGAAAAAGTTTTTTGTAAATTCGAACAATTCATACAAATATCGAAATTCATTTTCCTGCACAAGCGCGCAATCTTTGGGACCAATTATCTAAGTGTTCTAATGCGAATTTCAAACGCCTAAACATTTGTGTATTCCCGCTAAATTCGAAATCACAAATGTTTCGCCCACATACAAATATGGTTTCCCATTGCTGCCACTTACCTATAATAGCCTCTAGCAAAATTCTAAAAAATTGTTCCAAAATAATTTGTAGCGTACCAAAAAACCTTAAATAGAATTAATTTTTGACCGGCCCATTTTTTGTGGCAAATTTCACTTACACGTAAATACATAAGCCTTTATTTAACAGATTCTTTGTTTTTTATTTTAGTTGTTTTCAAAAAAAATATGAAATCACAAATAATGAGTTGACTTTTGTTGAAACTAACTAATTTATTTATAACAATTAATGGCAAATTTGCCCGAAAATGCTTTTGCATTTGCAGATTTAATCCTCATTTTAGATAAAGTACGTCTTATACTGAACAAAAAAAAAAGTTACAAAAATATAACATTAAATTTTTTATATTGCCTTTTATGCTAATTTATTTTATTTCTTATTTTATTTTATTATATATTCTTTTATTTCAAATTGGTTTATTATTATTTAAATGCAACTTTACTGAATCGGAAAGTTTCACGTTGTATATTGAACGAAACAAAAAAAAGGTCCCAAGGACGTTTTTGATTTTAGGCCAAACCGGCAACCGGCATCATAGCGGCCGTATTGCATAGGCAGTATATTACTACCTAACTATATATTAATATGCTAACAACATTTCCATACAAACAATTGACAGGCGGTTTCGCATAGTCAGCATACGTAAAATCATATAAAAGTGATATGAATCGATTCGTATGGATTAGCCGCAGTGCATAGGCATATTTTTGTTAACAAAAATTACTCTATTTGTTTATAATTAATAGAAAAAGTTTTTTGTAAATCCAACAATCTCTCCAAATATCGATATTTGCTTTCTTGCACAAAAGTGCGCCATCTTTGGACCAATTATGTAAGTGCTCTAAGACACAAATCTACATAAGTGTACGCGCTACACGGTGAAATATTACCACTTACCTATAATAGCTGCTACCAAAATCCTAAAAAATTGTTCCAAAATAATTTGTAGCGTACCAAAAACTTTTAAATAGAATTAATTTTTGACCGGCCCATTTTTTGTGGCAAATTTCACTTACACGTAAATACATAAGTCTTTATTTAACATTTATTTTTTATTTTAGTTGTTTTCAAAAAACTCAGGCCCCCTCTAATGGATGAATGGTGAGTTAAACACCCACCCTATACCCTTCTGTGACAACTCGCTTCGTAGAAAAATGCAGTCAAAAACTGCGGTAAATCGCTTTTCTTCCCGGTTAGGCCCAACGAATAATGCGTCATTCCGTACTTTAATCAGGAAATCCAAGTTCACAGCTCACACAGTGCCACCCATCTCTTCTCAGTGTTGCGCCGGACGGTGATAGTAAATGGACCAAAGTAGTCAAGACCTATCTAACTAAACGACCGCACGTATGGAGTAAGCCTGTCAACGGAAAAAGGCCCCATCAATAAAGCTACAGGGGTTGCTTTGTTCAGCCGACATATGGAACAGTTGGCAATCACGCTGCGTAATAGAAGCCGTAGACGCAGCACCGAGTAACTGGGAGGAAAGTTGCATTCGTAGTGTAACAACAACAATTTTGTAAAACATGACTAAGTGGCAAAATAATGGGTCGTTGCGTGCTAATTGGAAGCCAGCTGACGGTGTAAATGCGTCCCTGCACGCTTAGAACATGCCTATATAAGGCGAACGTTGTAGCAATGCACTATTACGAGCGATGTTCTTACCTACTTCAATTGATTGAATTTCACCAGCGTACTGAATTATGCGACGTAAAGTACGTTTTCCTCTCTATACTTTTTTGGCGATCAAGCCGTAACGTCGGTCTGGTTTACCAAGGAACGGCAGTTGTCAATGTAGTGCATTACCCAAGCATGTAGAAAAATTGTTAAAATGTATAAAGTTATAACTTACGTCAACTACTGCAAATTTTTTTCGAAGCTCCTCTTTGGACTTTTTATGGCTATTACTGTCGAACCCTCAATAGGCTTGGTGTCCTCCTCCTGCTGCAGAAATTCATAGCCAGATGACCAACGCTCGAGACTGTGTAACTGAAAAACCGCACGTATGGAGTAAGCCTATCAACGGGAAAAGGCCTCATCAATAAAGCTACAGGGGTTGCTTTTTTCAGCCGACATATCGAACAGTTGGCAATCACGATGCGCAATAGACTCCGTAGACGCAGCACCCAGCAACTGCGAGTAAAGTTGCAAATCGTAGTTTCCTAATTTTAATTACGCTTGGTGAAATGGTAGTGTTACAACAACAATTTTGTTAAACATGACTAAGCTGCAAAATAGTGGGACGTTGCGTGCTAATTGGAAGCCAGCTGGCGGCGTCAATGCGTCCGTTAACGCGTAGAACATGCCTATATAAGGCGAACGTTGTAGCAATGCACTATCACGAGCGATGTTCTTACCTACTTAAATTGATTGAATTTCACCAGCGTACTGAACTATGCGACGTAAGGTACGTTTGCCGTCTATACATATTTGGCGATCAAGCCGTACCATCGGTCTGGCAGTTGTCAATGTAGTGCATTACCCAAGCAAACGCTCTTATCCGTATATTAAATGTAGAAAAATTGCTAAAATGTATAAAGTTATAACTTACGTCGACTAAGGCAAATTTTTTTCGAAGCTCCTCCTTCGGTTTTTCATGGCTATTACTTCGGAACCCTCACTATGCTAGGTGTGGTCGTTCGTTCACATGGCTTTGTCGGCAATATTTTGTGTAGTGGGTAACCATCTCTTATCAGATGTAGGAAGTGCGGGCTGGAGGAGGAAAAGATCGAGCACGTTCTGTTCTCTTGCCCTGCGCTTGCCAGGCTAAGACTCCAGCTATTAGGAGTGATACAGCTGTCAGATCTAGAAGCAGCAAGTCGCTTAAATACTAGGAAGCTTCTAGTATTTGCCAAGATGACGGAGTTATTTTATCACATAGGTCCTGGTTTTTGGTAGGGTTTTTTCAGTTTGTTCGCTAAAACAAACTTCTGGTAACACTACGGACTTCAGTCTATGTGAGGTCCTCATGGACCGGCCAATTCAACTTAACCTAACCATCTTTTATTGGGTACATTTTATTAATAAATGAAATTAAAAAGTTATCTGCAAAATCTCCGCCACCCTATGCAGCACAAAAGGCTTATACCAACGATGTTCATTTTGAATCCATTTTATTATGGTGTTTAGGCAAGATGCCTAACTTTTCTGCATCTGACTGCGATCCCCCTAATGCAACTCTGTGATTCGATACTCGACTTTAACTTATAGCCACCCACACCATCACCAAAACATGCATGTAAATGCACGTGTATGTGTGCTTTTTGTCAGCACTCATGCATATGCATGTCGGGGTTGATGTGTGGGTGCCTTTCCCCTCCAAAACGGAGGATTTTGCGGGTCAACGGTTGTCGCTTTCGATACAACCGGCCTCTTGGATTCTAGCAGTCAACCTGTTCACATCTACCGCCAGCGATCTCTACCGTGTTCCAACAATACATTCAGGTAATATTGTAAATTTAATATTTCTTAACTCTACACAATAAAAACCTATCTATTATAACGAGAAATTCTCGTCTTCTCATGTTTATTTGCAAATACACCCGCTTATTGAGATCGACCCCGGTGCGCCCACCTACCTCCAGGAGCAGACGCACCCCGGCCGAACATTTGGTCCTTCTCACCGTTTAAGGAACCAGCACAACCGTATATACAGTCCACTTAGAAATTACTTTTCGGCTATAACAATTGGCATTTTCGAATTTTTTCCACATTACCCGACTACTTTTTCAAAATACCTCGGTGATATAATCTTGGTGGTACAATCCTGGTAACACACACCATCTGCTACAAAAACATTCGTGGTGCAAATCATTCTTTGCGTCAAAACACTGAAGCCAAACAACTGAATCCACTGCAACACCACAAGCTATTTGCCACACCAAACCAGCATATCGCCAAATAAAAGTAAGTGCAATATTTCCTGCCACATATATGTAAAAATAGTGTATAAAATCGATATTCTCAGTGCCACACTCGTAGTGATTTGTTTATTAAACGCGAAAAGTGTAAAAATGTTTAGTGCCGAAAAGAAAAAAGTACTGCAAACGCGAAACATTAACGTTGTTAGATTCCTTGTGACTATCTATGAAAGTGTATTGGCGAGTGGCCCCCCTTTACTTCACACAGTACACATTGGTGTTGCGCCCCCTTGCTCTCTATTTTTACGGCACTAAATAATCTGCAAAGTCAGAAAATTAAACAAATTCAAAGCAATAAATAAAAGTTTCTCGTATTTAATTGTTGTTGGTTGGGTGATTCGCACAAATTTTTTCAGTTTTACATCCCCTTGTTTTAATTTGTTCACAAATTTACATCCAGAAATATGGAAGCATATATCAGGTTGGCTGATCGAATAATCGAGTTCGAGGCCGACTTTAATGCCATAAATACGGCTCTGCACACAGTACACACGCTGGCAATACAGCAAAAAGAGTTGCAAGCTAAGTGGAAAAAAGCAGAGACCGCCCTCGAGGAGTTACTTGACTCTGACACGTTTGATGCAAAGAAATTTGCAGCGGTCAAGATCAAGCATAAAGCAACATATGCCTTATTCCTGCGATGTATGTCGAACATGGCTGAACTTTAAGCCAAATTGAAGCAGGAAAGGGATAGCGAGGTTCGACCCGAAGGAGATCGTGCGTGTGAACACAGTATCCGCATGCCAGCTTGCGATACTGGGGTATTCAAGATACCTATCTTGGCCAACGTTTCGTGACCTGTTCACGGTCATCTACAAAAACAACAGTCGCCTAAGCCCAGTAGAAAAGTTGTTCCACCTTAACCAAAAAAACTCAAAGTGAAGCAAAGGACATCGTCAAGAAATGTCCTTTGACAAATGAAGGCTTCGAAACAGCCTGGAAAAACCTATGTGAGAGATGCGAGAATAACGGCTTCTCGTAAACTCACAACTACAAATTTTGTTTAATCTGAAAAAGATAGATAGCGAGTGCGACTCTCGTCACAACACGCTCCTGCATGCGGACACACTTCAGCAACAGGCGGTGCGCAATCCTTTCAAAGATGCGGATAATACCCCATCAACTTCTGCACAGGCACGGAAAAGACAGGAGTCGGACAACCACCTTCCTCTACGAATCAGAATGTCAAATTCTGCCCATGCCAGTTTCAGCACAGGTGTGCTATTAAGAACTGCTTGCGTACACATTCACCATAACGGTACCGACTTCTCCGCGCGGGCGTTAATTGATTCTGGGTCTGAATGTTATATATTCTATTTATTTATTTATTACGACTCTAAGAGCCTAGTTCAAAACATAAAAATATCGATTGCATTAATTAACATGTGTACTTAATCTAAATTTTTAAATTAAAGAAAAAATTTTAATTATGACACATGTATCACTAATGCTTTTAAATCTCAACGACTATATCATTTAATCGGCCTAGATTTGGTGTAGTCATACAACCGGCTGCTAATTAAGTTTCTATCACAATTTTTTATATATTCAGGTAGTTCGTTGAAATATTTCAACCCTTTGTAAAAAAGACTATTTTGTTCCGATTCTGTTTTATAATTTGGCAATTTAAAATTATTTCTCTGCCTTGTATTTATATCATGGACCTCGTAATTAAATGTAATACCTGTTCTGAGATACTCTGGCAAAATTCCGTGCTTTATATTATGAAATAAATTTCATTGTGTTAAAGAATATTTGTTGTTTAACGCTCATCCAATTTAAACTTAGAAGCATGTCTTTTATAGGAGTATCATAACGTTTGCTTAAAATAAAGCGCATTGCTTTATTTTGCATTTTTTTGCAACTTATCAATTTGCGAATCTTTCATAATAAAAAATATTGTTGAGCAATAAATAAAGTAAGGCTCAAATATGGATCTATAAACCTTTACTTTGTAATAATTACTTAAGTTTTTTACAAGTTCTTTGAATAAACCATAATTTTTTTTGCTATTTTACTTACTGAATAGTCAACATGGGCATCAAATTCTAACTTGCAATCAATCTGAACACCCAAATATTTAATCGTATTTACTTTTTCTATTTCAATATTATTTATAGTAATAGTTTCAAAATTAGCAATGTTTTTTCTTGAAATAACCATGTATTTAGTTTTTTCTATATTAATTTTAAGTCTGTTTGTACACAACCAGATATAAAGAGCGTTTAAGTCACTTTGTAACTTGATTCTTATATCATTTTAATTTTTGCCATTTATAGAAATTAGAGCATCATCAGCGAAAAGTTTTATGGAGCTGAATTTCAAAACAGAATTTATATCATTAATATAAATGTTGAATAAAATTGGTGCAAGAACTGAGCCTTGGGGTAGGCCAATCTTAACATCCACTTCGTCTGATATTATCGAACCAATTACTGTTCTTTGTTTGCGATTTGCTAAGAAATCTTTAAACCAATCCAGTTCAACATCCCTAACACCAATTCCTTCCAATTTTCCTTATAGTATTTTTTATCTATAGTTTCGAAGGCTCTTTTAAGATCAATAAAAACTGCTATTATCGCCTTTTTATTATTAAATTCTTCTTTCCATTCAGCTAAAACCATATTCAAAGCTGTTTCACAGGAATGTTTTTTTCTAAATCCTGATTGTTGAGGTATGAGTATATTTTTTTCTTCAAAGTATTGAACCAACTGGTTTTTTACCACAAGTTCTAAAATCTTTTCATCACTGGCCAGTGTATTTATCGGACGTAACTCCTCTGCTTTTATTGTGTTATTAACTTTTTCGATTGGCACAATGGTAGAAGTTTTCCAAATACCCGGAACTATGCCACTACTTAAACTTTCATTTATGATTTGCGCATAGAAGTATCCCAGATATGATATCATGTCTTTAAGAACACCATCTGATAACAGCTTTTTACCACCTCGCTTAGATTTAAACGTCATGACAATTTTGATGACGTCGTCTGTACTAACTTTTACAAATTTGAAAATCTCATTTAACTGAATAGGAAAATTTACTTCTGTATAAAATTCTTCTATATTATTGCAAATATCCTCAATACTATCAACAAAATATTTATTTAGATTGTTAGCAATTTCAGATTCATTCATATATGCTGTACCGTTTATCAAAATTTTCTTGAAAGAAGAGTCTTCATTAACCCTACTTATTGCGAATTTCAAATATTTCCACATCGCTTTACTATCTTTACTATTCATCTGTATCTTATGCTCCATATGCTTAATTTTTAAAATTTTTTTAATTTTTAGCAGCTTCTTATATTCTTTTTTTATGTTTCTATACTCATCCCATTCTCCGGATATTTGAGCTAGTTTATAAAGTTCTAATTTATATTTATTCATGTTGGCTAACTCATTGTCATACCATTTATTAATTAACTTTAAGTGTACTACCTTTTCATACGTTAAGTTTCGCATGGCATTTAAAACATTGCTATTAACCAGCCCTACTTTGGACTCTAAATCAATTCTATTAAAGTTGCTAAAATCGCACAAGCGTAATTTATTAATCAGTGCTTCCGGATCATAATACTCCCAAGAAGTAATTTTTTTACGGCTTCTCATTTTTGACCCAGGACTGCTTTTAATTTTAAATTGGATGGTTTCATGATCTGATATTTGGTGTTCATCTAACTTTTCACATACTATATCGTCAGTATTCGAAAAGAGTAAATCAATTTTAGTTTTAGATGTCTCAGTTATACGGGTATCAAAATCAACTTTTTGATTCATTGAATATGATTTAAATAGATCAATTAGTTGAATGCTATAAGTTGAGCTATTATTCAAATTGATATTAAAATCACCTACAAGAATATTGCTATCTGACAGTTCGCAAGTACTACCTAGGACGTTGCGCAAATAGTTAGTAAAATCGGCATCACTTGTACTAGGAGAGTGATAAATCACTCCAATTTGCCATTTTGGGTTGAAGTGCTTCAATTTAATAAAAATACACCAAAGATTTTTATCTATTGCTTTGTTGAATTTAATGTTATATTCAATTGAATTATGTACGTAAATCAGCACACCGCCAGTATGTCTACTATGTGAATCGCATCGCACTAGTTTATAAGTATGTATATTTAACTCTGAATTTGAAATTTCATTAGTGGTACATGTCTCAGCACATAATATTATAGCTGGATTTTTTATTTCAATAAGTCTTTCGAGTTCCTCTTTATTGCCTAAAATACTATTAATATTAAGATAAAGGCAAATAGGATATTGATTTCTTGATTGCTACTTTCTAGTTCTAGATTTACTTTCAATATATCTTTTATATGCGGGGCATTCCTGACTAAAGGCAGTATGGTGTATATCCGCTTCTAATAGTTTTTTATGTACAAGCTCACAACAATTTACACACTTAAAAATACTTGATTCTTTTAAGTCATGATTTCCTGCACATTTACTACATGCTTTTTTGTTAATGCATTCAACAGCCTTATGATTAAAACCTAAACATTTAAAGCATCTAAATACTCTTACGTACTCAATGGTAATGCAAGAGTCCCACTCTATATTTATTCTCTTTTGGTGCAAAATATTTTCAAACGTCTCTGCATCTGTTTCAACAAGTGCATTAAAACATTCTTCTCTACGACTATAGTTCTCAAAAATCTTTACAACTTTAAACTCTTTACCCTCACATATACTATTCTGTTTCGTAATGCATTCTACTAAGCGCTCACTGCTTAGCCTCTCTGTTAAACCAATCACTTTAAATATTTTCTTCATTTCTCTCTTATCTTTAGTTTTCTCTGCCTCGAACTCTTTTCCAATTTGTTCCGCTATTTTCTTCTGCAGTAGTTCGCATGACTCTTTATTCTTGCGTTGAACTACAATCCCTCCGTTGTTTATTTCTTTCACTCCCGTCACATGACATTCGGTTGGCTCTATCACTGTTTTTAATGCTTCTTTTGTATGTTTATTTTTCTTTGCTTTATCTTTTGGTTTAATAACAATTCTATTTTCCTTTTGTGCTACAGCTTCAGCATATGTAACTTTATTGTTATTGTTTTTGCTATTGGCATTTTGTAGAGTGGTGTTTATTTTTTCGTTATTATTTTCTAATGTTTTCGATAGCTCTGTTAATATATCTTTCTTCATTTGGCAAATTTAAATTTCCACATTATGCTCAAGCAATGAGTTGAAATCTGTAATCAGACTAGTTTTCAGATGTTGAATCTTATTAAACAAGGCTTCTTCAATTATGTCTTTCATTTCTCTCTTTCCGATTTTGTTTTGATCGCAATTTTCTATCAATTGTTTGATTTCAATAAATTTCGTATTTGTATCACATAATGTGCACTGATTACAAAACCACTTAATATTTGCGTTTTCACTCAGCAATTTGATTTCCTGTCTTTTCATATTACTACATTTAATGCAGAAAAAGCTGCCACAGCCTCCTGAACATGGAATAGAATCGTCTATTTGTACCATTTTCACCATGCATTCTTTACACTCAGAGGGCGGCATTTTGCCTTCCCTCCCGCCACTTGTAAAAAAGTTAATAAAGTCACTATCTTTCCTTTTATTTTGTTTTGTTTGATGTGGTTTATTAACACAAGATTACTTTGTTAAATTAAAACCAATAGGAAAAACTTTTTTGTGCATTAATATAAATATTTATACGAAGCTAACAAAACACGTCCAAACACGTCAACGGCATGTTCCTTCATAACTGAAAGACTGAAACGTAGAATCAATTTGCCAGCGAAGAAAATACATGCCCAGGTTTCAGGCATCACAAATGCGGTGTCAGCTCAGGTGAAAGAAGCATTGAATATTGAATTACGTTCACCAGTGGATCCTTGCTTCAGCCTGACTACACCCGCTCTAGTTCTAGCCAAGCTCACTGGGAATCTACCATCCTGCCATATCAATGCCATGACGATGCAGGCCTTCCCAGACTTGGTTTTGGCAGGCAAGAGGTTCTACGTCAACGAAGACGTAGACCTCATACTTGGCGGAGACATGTATCCCTAAATTATAACGAGCGGTATAAAAAAGAATGTACTAAACACACTCTTGGCATAAGAGACAGTGTTCGGTTGGATACTAACCGGTCGAATAGGAGCACCGAATCCAACGAAGAACATCATGTCATTCTATAACGAGGTTGCGTTAGACAACCAACTGAAAGCTTTCTGTGAGGTAGAAAATCTACCCAAAAATAAAATATTAAATGAAGAGGAAAGGTACTGCAAACAATTATTTAAGAAAACAACGAAACGAAATGAGAGTGGAAGGTACACCGTGTCGCTACCTTTCCGGCAGGATTACCCTAACAACATTAATTTAGGATCGTCCCTGAAGCGAGTATGCTCTCAATTCTTCCGGAATGAGGGACGACTAATAAAAAACCCAGAGTTAGGTAGAGAGTATGTTCGGGTGTTGTCGGAATATGAAACGCTAGGACATAGGAGAAAAATAAAAAACAATATCCTATCCGACGATTCGGGTAACTATTTCCTGCCGAACCACTCCGTTATTAAAGCAGAAAGTGCCACTACAAAGGTACGCGTAGAATTTAATGCCTCGAGCCCTACGGCCAACGGTAATAGCTTAAACGATATTCTCCTCCCAGGTCAGTTCTACAAGCCGATTTACGCATATTAATCTTACGATAGAGACTATACCGTTTCGTCTTCAATAGCAACATCGAGAAGATGTATCGTCAAATTTGTGTGAACGAAAATCACACCAAATTTCAACGCATTGTGTATCGCACTTCCCGGAATGACCCTATTAGTCTCTACGAATTAAAGACGGTTACCTTCGGAGTAAATTGCGCTCCATATCTCGCTATAAGAACGCTCCTACAACTGGCCGACGACGTCGCAAACTCACACCCTACAGCGGCTAACATACTGTGAGAATACATGTATGTAGATGACGTGTTAGCGGGTGGACATACAATCACATCGACCATTAAAGCCAGAGATGAAATTCGTCAAGTCCTACACTCAGCGGGCTTTCCACTTCGCAAATGGGCATCCAATTTAGAGGACATTCTAAGGGACATCCCCAAAGCAGATCTGCTTAGTGAGGATTTCCTGGCATTGGAAGATACCAGTTCAGTCAAAGCATTAGGCATTTGATGGAATGTCCAATCATATCTCTTCTATTTAAAGCAGGGACGCTGGACAATCCTGAAAACATTACGAAGAGAGCGATATTATCGGCAATCGCCAAACTTTTCGATCCATTAGGATGGCTGGCACCAATGGTCGTTGTGACAAAAATACTCATGAAGAGTATCTGGTTAGAAGGCACCGCTTGGGACGTACCAGTATCTACCAGTACGCTAGAACGATGGAAAATCTTCACCGACCAATACCATGAAATCGATAAAATCAGGATACCTAGATGGGTCAACTTTTCACCAGGAACCGATATCGAGATCCATGGATTTTGTGACGCATCCGAAAAGGCTTATGCAGCAGCCGTTTACATGCGCGTGAAAACGGATAATGACATCTGTACAAGCCTGCTGCTAGCAAAAACCAGAGTAGCCCTAGTGAAAACTCTTACACACAGCTAATGAAGCAATGCAGTTGTAGACCATACATACAGCTAAATGTACACGTACATAAGAGTGGCTGCTTCATGTGTTTCTTGTTGCGTGATTATTTATTAACAACTTAGTGATGCTAATATTCGTCACAATACATAGGTATTTTTGTAAAGAACTAAACAGTGTTGCAAAAAATATCTTACTTAAATCTTGTTATTCTCGACCAAGCCCTTAAAAAAATATCATAAATGGCTCAGGTATTTTTTTAGTATTTTATAGTATTATTTATAAACATAAATGTACTTTTTCTTTGCTAATATTCATAATAACGCCGCAATTGTGCATGTATTATTTTTAATCAGACTGAAATATGAAAACAAATATTGTTTCGTTGTTATGGTCAAAAATTGTCCACTTGCATGTCCACCATATTTCGCGTCAAATTTAGAGTGGAATAGCAGTCATTATCAACGTCCACGTTCCACAATGTTTGGTCACAGTGACACAATGGAAATGTTAGTACCAATGCCTCGCTGCTGCGCACCTCATTCAATGGCGAGCTTTATAATCGTCATTTACCTAATCAAAACAACACAACTACGTTTGCAACTTTTCTCCAATATTTGTTGCAATTTTTTTTTAATTCTTCCGTAGGTTGTGCGGCAATTTGTTGCATATGAGTTGCGCTCTGTTGAAAATTACCCGGTAAAATTTCACGTAAATTTGAGTGACTCCATAGGTATGTACACTGTGTACATTATTCGGATATAATGCTTCTGCTACAATTTGTATGCCCCAACACAGTGAGCGCATCTGGTGCTGAGCGTGCCATATTTGTCGAAATCCTTCGCAGCTACACTTAGCAAACTTGTTTTGTGGTTTATTGATTCACAGCCGTCGGCGGAATTACGTCTTAAGTTTGTTGAACATTTATGTATTACTTTCGATGAAATTTAAAATTTTTTACGTAATTTTTTAAATGAAGGCATTTAAGATTTCCTTCAGCGGTTGCGAAACAAATGTAAATTTCATCAAAGTCGAAGCTGGCAAATTGTAAGTGCTGCCTCCACCTTGTGCATCTTTCTTTCCAAATCTATATTTTGATTTGACATTTCGTTGCAAGCCAAAAGAAAAGTGCACGAATTCAGTATAAATTTATTTAGGAAGGCAAGAACGCGTTCTTAATCAAAGGTGGTATATGTGATTTTTCCACACTCTGCGATAGCGTGTTATCCATGTTCTACAATTCAGTATTTAATCTAAAATATTTTAGTGTCGTGAAACGAGCCCTATTGGGACATCGAGTACATAAATTTAAGGCTGGTCGTTTGCTTTCTTTTTCGCCTGCATTAAGTTAAATACTTGTTAGGCGTAATTCATTTTTTCCTTCAGTATTTTAACACAAAAATTTAACTAAACCGGAACTTACTCCTGAAAAGAAAAAAAAAAAAATGCATTACTATGTGCTGTAATAGACATCGCAAAAGTGTGACAACTGCCGGCGCGGCCGACGCCGCAGTTGGAGCACCCCATTGCGATGCCGGTACATACAATACAATAAAACAAAATCATACAAAACCATCTCCTCCGGGATCTCCACTCCAGCAACCTAAAAATAAAAGGAAATTAATTATTCATTATCATTAGATTTATTTACCGTTTCTTTCAATTCATTGGAATTTTACATTCTATACACGGGTGTGTATGAATGTTCATTTGTTTTCTTTTGCCGTTGGCATATTTGTAACCAACGTATGTACATATGTATGTATGAATGCCTATTTGGCTCGGCATATCATATTAGTGTTGCATCAAAAGAAGCAACCGGGTACCGAAAACCCGCAAAACACAAAATCGGGATCGGCATTTTTTTAACCCATATGGGGGCCCGGGCAGTCCCAACACATACTCACGCACAAAAATAAGGGCAAAAACCTCATTTAAAAATAATCATGCTCTCATTTACAAAAAAAAGAAACAAAAAAATGTTTTTTTTTTTTGATTTTTTGGTTTTTTTGCCGTCGGTACTGCTTGGTTTTTTTTGGCTGGGGGGTTTCAACAACAAACATCACAAACAGTCATGATTAAGGGTTCGGTACAAAAACAATCCGAGACCCGAAATTAAAGAGTCGCGAAATGAAAAAGTTCCGAAATGAGATAAAATCCACTTTTCTACGGCACTTGTGCGCCACCTCGCATGACAAAAATACATAATGTATATACATTCGCATGCTATAAATTCACCACATCAGCTCTATAAAAAAAAAAAAAAAAAAAAAACGCGACAGGGTGGCACATTGGTATGTAACATTTAGCATAATGGTACTTGCAGATAGAACGCGACGTGAAGAACGCCTCGCTAATCGGGAAAATTCTTGTCAGGGAATGGTAAATAATACAATTTGGCTTTGTGAAATTGTATTTAATATCCAGTTTAAACCACCTAGGCCTTATCAACCACTTTATATAAGCACATGCAGTTGTTGGATTTTCGAATTTAATTACGATTTTCGCTATTCGTACTGAGCTTTCGCACATAATTATATTCATAATTTCGTCGGCCTCTACGCTCCGCTTAAACTCGATTTATTTATCTATTTTAACATACGTTTGTTAATAAAATAACACTCTTTTTCACACGCAATAATGAAATATCTACTGACTAACTTAAATACGAAATGATTTGGTGGGTGACTTGGAATCACGTCCGTTCCAACCTCTTCGGCCTCTTCGTCCAACCAAAAAAAAAAAACTGCGAATCTGGAACGGAGACCTCGGCCTCTCCGTCCAACAAAAGGAGAAACCAAAATTTTGCCAGTCTGGAACGGAGACCTCGGCCTCTTCGTCCAGCACTATTTCTTTATGGATTTGATATATTTTAAGAATTATGTATCATCAAATGGTAAGAAATATTCACGTCTACTTTATCATAAATGTTCCTTTCCTCCTAGCTTAGGTGGCATGCTGCGCAAGTCGGGCAGGACTCCCGGCCACCCGCGACGCTGGCGAAATACGCGATTTAGGTTAAGTTTAGTTTAAATGCAAATGTTTTTTCTCGCTGCTTTTCAGCGGTCGGAGATCGGTGGGGGTAAAAACGATGCTGCGTATCGCAAGGGGGCGGCATGTTTAGGCAAAATGCCTAACTTTTCCGCATCTGACTGCGATCCCCCTAATGCAACTCTGCGATTCGATACTCGATACTCGACCTTATAGCCACCCACACCATCACCGCCACATGCTTTGCATGCATGTACATGCACGTGTATGTGTGGTTTTTGTCAGCACTCATGCATATGAATGTCGGGGTTGATGTGTGGGTGCCTTTCCCCTCCAAAACGGAGGATTTTGCGGGTCAACGGTTGTCGCTTTCGATACAACCGGCCTCTTGGACTCTAGCAGTCAACCTGTTCACATCTGCCGCCAGCGATCTCGTACCTTGTTCCAACAATACATTCAGGTAATATTGTAAATTTAATATTTCTTAACTCTACACAATAAAACCGATCTATTATAACGAGAAATTCTCGTCGTCTCTTGTTTATTTGCAAATACACCCGCTTATTGAGATCGACCCCAGTGCGCCCACCTACCTCCAGGAGCAGACGCACCCCGGCCGAACACATGGTTTTCGATTCACTCCACAGGATACAGCTGTCGATATCAACAGAGTGCTCCTCATGTATGTACTGCACAAGACGCGGGTCTAAAACAGCTGCCTGTAGTTCAAATCGTGGCATCGCCAAAGTTTTCATTGCAGCATATTTTGATTTTATGCCACCACAATTTTACCCGAAGAGTTGCAAGACCGCCAATGGGCGACGACGGCAAAGACGACTTCACCAGAGTATGCATCGGCACAATTCAATTGTGTAGTATACGATTTACGGTGCATAATCGAATTTTTTCGTGTATTGTATTTGTGCGCGCACAATAATTCATAGAACTCTTAGTGTGCATTGAAATAAACAAAACAAGCAACTTAGTATGCATTCACGAATGTACTCACAATTCGTGGATGTACTAAGAAATTTTGTATATCACTTCGTAGGCTGTCAGAGGAAGAATTTTAGTTTAGATGCCGAAGGGCAGTTTAGTAATTCTGTTGACCTTTGTATCAAGGTAGCCTTTTTCTTAGGTTAATGATAGGTTTTTTCCCTTAAGTGGACCAGGGATCGACCTATTCCAAAAACAAATTATTTATTGAGCACTCGCTTGAATTTATGGTATATAAGTAGTTCGCTTAGGTTATAATAAGGAAACTTTTTTCCGGGAAGTCGACCAGGGACCAATATAATTTATTTATTGATCAGGGGCCAAATGTTTCCATTAACATGTATTTATTAAGCGATTTGTTGAAATGTGGTACATAGGTAGCTATTCGCCTATTTTTATAATTTGGCTTCATTGAGATTTTTTGGTGCTAACAAAATTTAATTAGGTAATGCAGTTGTAGACCATACACACAGCTAATGAAGCAATGCAGTTGTAGACCATACAACAGCTAAATGTACACGTACATAAGAGTGGCTGCTTCATGTTTTTCTTGTTGCGTGATTATTTATTAACAACTTAGTGATGCTAATATTCGTCACAATACATAGGTATTTTTGTAAAGAACTAAACAGTGTTGCAAAAAATATCTTACTTAAATCTTGTTATTCTCGACCAAGCCCTTAAAAAAATATCATAAATGGCTCAGGTATTTTTTTAGTATTTTATAGTATTATTTATATACATAAATGTACTTTTTCTTTGTTAATATTCATAATAAGGCCGCAATTATGCATGTACTATTTTTAATCATACCGAAATATGAAAACAAATATTGTTTCGTTGATATGGTCAAAAATTGTCCACTTCCATTAAATTTTGGGAAAAAATTTTGGTAGTGGAAATTTCTGTGGAAATTATTTTCATTACCACCTAAAAATGTGCCCAACTAGGGTTATGGTTTAATTCTGCTTTGTCGTTCATAGCTTACAGGTTTAGCAATCAACCTTTAAAGGATATAAAAATTGTACATCACTTTATTTTCTGTTATAAAATATTCTGTGAAAAGAAATTTATGTTTACATTGTGAATATGTATATATACATAATAACATCGTATGTTCCAACATATGCATTATTCTTATTTAAAGACTATTATTCATATTTAAATACTATTTTGTACGTTAATTTCGCTTGTTATTTTACTTTTCTACATTTCTTGCATTGCACATATTCATGCACATTGAATATTTTATTTTGCATTTTCCTTCTGATTAATGCAACAGTTGTTGAATCAAACGAGAAACGCCTGAATTGATTAAATTTGGGGAAAAATTTATAAATTCGCACATGCATGGAGCTGCAAGCGATTTGGTTGATTTAAAATTAATGGCGAGTATGTTCAATTACTTCTTTTCTAATCTTCCCTTCTATTCTCTTCCCTTCTCTTCTCTTCTCTTCTCTTCTCTTCTCTTCTCTTCTCTTCTCTTCTCTTCTCTTCTCTTCTCTTCTCTTCTCTTCTCTTCTCTTCTCTTCTCTTCTCTTCTCTTCTCTTCTCTTTCTCTTCTCTTCTCTTCTCTTCTCTTCTCTTCTCTTCTCTTCTCTTCTCTTCTCTTCTCTTCTTCTCTTCTCTTCTCTTCTCTTCTCTTCTCTTCTCTTCTCTTCTCTTCTCTTCTCTTCTCTTCTCTTCTCTCTCTTCTCTTCTTCTCTTCTCTTCTCTTCTCTTCTCTTCTCTTCTCTTCTCTTCTCTCTCTTCTCTTCTTCTCTTCTCTTCTCTTCTCTTCTCTTCTCTTCTCTTCTCTTCTCTTCTCTTCTCTTCTCTCTCTTCTCTTCTCTTCTCTTCTCTTCTCTTCTCTTCTCATCTCTTCTCTTCTCTTATCTTCTCTTCTCTTATCTCCCTTCTCTTCTTTTCTCTTATCTTCTCTTCTCTTCTCTTTTCTTCTCTTTCTTCTCTTCTCTTCTCTTCTCCTTCTCTTCTCTTCTCTTCTCTTCTCTTCTCTCTCTTCTCTTCTCTTCTCTTCTCTTCTCTTCTCTTCTCTTCTCTTCTCTTCTTCTTTCTCTTCTCTTCTCTTCTCTTCTCTTCTCTTCTCTTCTCTTCTCTTCTCTTCTTCTCTTCTCTTCTCTTCCTTCTCTTCTCTTCTCTTCTCTTCTCTTCTCTTCTCCTCTCTTCTCTTCTCTTCTCGTACATATACAACTTAAATTGATTCCAAGTTTTAAATGTTACTGTGCAAGCGTAACTTGCGCTTCTATTTATGTATAACTTGGGAAAGCAAAGCCACCACAGTGGAGTAAGGAGTTCAGTCTTTTTTGTGGTAGGTGAAAGGGATTTTTATATTTGCAAAAAGCTGCGGAAAGCGAGGAGTACTGGGACGAATATCGACATGCGTTGAGGATCTATAACGTGAAATCAACAGATCAAAAAGCGTTTCATGGTATGATGTTTCAGGATATTATGCGAAGAGTTACGTCACAACGTCTTCAATTCTTATACGGAGCGGAGGTGCCAGGATTGGTGACATATACCAAAATTGAATGGGCAGTAAAAACTTCTGCGAAGTTCAAATCGCCGGGTACAGAGGGGATATTCCTGCTATGCTGCAG